>NC_090935.1:398392184-399020334 GCF_040938575.1 Ambystoma mexicanum
AGGTGAGGATCCTCCAGCAGGACAAAAGTGATTAGATTACATACTATTTTAAATTGGGTATAGTCTCAAGGAACCTGGGGTTCTCTTTCAGGATCCTGTGACTGGCAGAAGGAGCTTACTGCGCCACAGAGACCATTAAGAAATATCTGTGAAATGTGGGACACACTATATGAAGATACAGAAATGTGATCCAAAATCTTAGAAGTAAGATGGTATGCATTATTTATTCCAGTGAGACCCTCCACCCTAAAGAACCATTTTGCCCTGGAGTTATACTAGTAGAGAAGGACAAGACAGTGTTGGAAGAGGTAAGATTTGGGTACATAGGAAAAGAGTAGTATGAAAATGAATACAACTTCAGTAAGGTTGGTTACTTTTCTTTTACATGGAAGAAAGAGGTTAGGGGGCTGTTACTTCGGTATTAAAAGAGGGCCGCGAAGTACAACACATATGGTTGTTCAGTGGCACTATCAAGGAGATTGAAGGTTCCCACCAAGGTACACTATAGATAGATGTACTGTGAAACCATTGGGGAAAGGGTTCATAGAAGAGGTCTAATAACAAGACCCAGTAAAGCAAAGTGTTTGATTTAAGGCGTGTGTCCTTTATTCCTAATAGGGAGCTCCACCTAAAACCAGGGGGAAAGAATGTGCCACAAGATATAACTATGATGTTCTAATTGCCCCTGATGAATGTCTGGCATATTGGAGACGAAAGGATAGAAACGTGGACAAGTTGGGCTATTAGTGCAAGCGCATTACTGATGTTAAGGATAACATAACATGGAGCAACATACACTATTCTGAAGTGACATTAGGAATTCATGTTTGTTTTTTATGCTTATTCACTCATGCGAACACATTATTGTTTTGTGTTGACAGGTTTTATGAAAGTATTTTAATATTTTTGTATAATGATCTAGGTGTATAAACTTTAAGAATATTGATTTGTATTAAATAGGATCATGCATAGATGGTGAATTAGGGGCCTGTTATTTGTTTAGGACTCTCTAGATGTCTTGTATTCTGGGATGAGCTGATTTTGGACACACTTTGATACACCTTCCTTTGGTCGTATTATTTCTGGTCAGCCCACTTATTCGGAAGGCTTTCAGTTCACAGTGGGAGTACCGCTGTGAGACACATGACACAATGAGGCAACCACCGAATACCCAGTGGCTTTTTCATTAAATCCATGAGAGATGCACAGTAGGTGGCACATCATGTAGCCACTGCATCGGTCCAGGAGGAAGCACAGTAAGAGGTCACTAGACTCTGCTTCTTGTGCCTCCTTGAAAAGAGACCACACAGAAAACACAGCCTATGGAAGACTGCAAACCAAGCGGGAAGCAGGAAGAAGTAGAAAGTGGCATGTCATGGGGGAGCAGGTACGTGTGTTAGCGGTACAGGGGTGATGGGAGCTG
Source organism: Ambystoma mexicanum (assembly GCF_040938575.1). NCBI lineage: Eukaryota > Metazoa > Chordata > Amphibia > Caudata > Ambystomatidae > Ambystoma > Ambystoma mexicanum. Next base: position 398,393,608 of record NC_090935.1, read on the forward strand.
TGGGCTGGAGCCCATATGTTGTCCTCGGCATGCAGCCCGGGGGGGAGGGGTGGTGTTGGTGGGAATCACGGGGAAACCACTCAATGGATCACAAAAAGGATTAGGGTGGAATCCTCCGATGAGGGCAGAATCCCACCTGTTGCTGCTCCAAGGTGACCTAAGAAAGGCAGTCTTTATTTGGAGCAGCCTCGGATGGGTGGGATAAAGACCCCAAACCTGAGGTAGGCACGCAATGTTGCCCATGCCAGAGAGCAGTTGCCATTGCAAGATGGACAGACATGCAAATAGAAATATAGATAGAAAGACAGATTTTCATTGTAAAACTTTATTTGAGTACACATTAAGGTTGCTTAACTAGACTACATTAGACATTCGAAAACAAAACTTTAGCTGAAAGTCATAATGAAACATGTGCCATTCAGTGTCACATAAAAGCTAATGGACTTCTTGTGATCTTGCATTTGATAGTAATAACATTACAAATGATACCACTAACAATATCACATATGAGAGCATCACTGGCATTATCTACGGCAGCAATGATGACATCATATGCGAAACCCCCGCTGACATCAGTGAAATTCATGGGGTTTGTAAAATTAGAAGCATTGGTTCACTAAAAATGGACTTCAGCTGCGGCTTTCCATGGACTGGATTTGGTGTGCGTGTCACAGATTAATGGCAATGATTCACTAACATGTTTATTAAAAAAAGGATCACTAAGGAAACACAACTCAGGCCAATGCCCTCAATCGCTGCGGTAAGTGGAGACTACCGTCGAGTGCCCGTGTCGGTTTCATGGTCCATGCTTACTGGCATTGCTGCCCTCTCATGCAGGTATAGTTCTGTAAGTAAGTATGGCATAGTGGATAAGACTGCTGAAAATGATTCAGGTTTGCAATCATTTTGTTAGGCCTGGAATGGGCTGCTGATGGTACTCACAACAGAGGAAAGTGAAACATTGTATTACATTGTTACTAAGCTGAGAATTTACTGTATGAACTGTTTGTCTGCTACATCAATATAACATTGAAACCCGAACTATTTGCGATAATATCAATGATGCTGAGTCCTAGTCTTCCCAGAAATAGTTGTTATGAAATATTACCATCAACTCCTGGCAGAGGCAACTTCTGCCACCCATTAATAAACACAGAAGAAGTACTAACTGTATTTGCTATGATTTAGCGTTTCTTTATTTATTATAATTATTTCGCTCCCTGTATCAAGAGGAAGGTTCCCAGACGCTCAGTCTACGGTGTCCTATCCTTCCTCCTCATCAGTCATTACAAAATGAGTATGTTAAAAGTCAATGGCCCTCATTACGACCCTGGCGGAAATCGCGGTGCAAAATGCACCTTGGAGCACGGCGGAAAGCTGCCGATATTTACCCTTCCCCATTCCCATTTTTGCCCCATAGGGTATAATGGGAGTGGGGAAGGCGTTAATTACGCCACCTCAAAATACGGTGGCGTAATTAACGACAAGGTCCCGTAGCGCCATGGATTTCTCCGCCCGGAAAAACCAGGCGGAAAACGCTCCATGGCGCTACGGAATCTCGTAGTAGGGCGGACGGGTCCGCCGCGAATAACGCTGGCGTAAACCCACTCCGCCAGGGTCGTAATGAGGCCCAATGGCTCAAACAGAACTAAGAAACAGCAATCTCTGTACACTCAGCAAGACCTTTAATAAATGCAAAAGGAATTCATAATGAAGCTTCGGGATAGTGTGGCCCCACTCAGATGCAGGTGGTAGTATTGTGTGAAGGTGGAGAGTGAATCCCAAGTGCAGCATTGCATGTGTCATGCAAGGAGGCTACTTTCAACTCAAACTATGATGCTGCCATACCTCGCTATGTGTAACCCTGACTCTGATACACCAACAGTGTCATCGGATGTGGAGATACTATGGCCTCCTTTTGGATTCCTACAGAGCGCAAATGGAGGCTTTAAATGCAGGCATAAAACACGTGTTTTAAGGCCTGCCTGAATGCCTTCATTGGCGCTCTGGGTCATTTTCATTGTCTTTGAAGGCCGAGGTCAGGGGAGCGGAACAGTGAGTTACATATCCACCTCCCATTTGCCCTCCGCCTTCAAAAACAACTTGGTGCTATGGCAGCATGACATTGTCATGCTGGCATAAAACCAAGGATTTTTGTTAGTGCAAAAAGCAGGCGGTTTCTATAGGAAATCATTGAAAACAGTGCCTGCCATGTTTACTCTATTTGCACTGTGGAGTGCAAAACAGAACTGTAAAGATGCTTTCACCATCTCTTTACATTTCTTATATGCATTTCGCCATGCAAATGGCGAAAATTGCCAGGAGATGCTGTTTGCAGGTAAGTGCAAACATTAGCGGGTTAACTCTGGGCAATGGATCGTTGTGCCTCTAGAAGTTCAAACCCCCCGCCTTGTTTTGAAGCCCCAAAAGTAACAAAAATGTAAGAAGGCTGCCGAAAAGAAATAGAATTGGACACATCCTATCTTACAGATTTTTAATTTTTAAAGTTTGTTTATTGGCATTTGTGGTTATATACATTACATATTTTCGTTGGTCAGGTCCTTAACTCAGGCTGACTGACTTACTTGCAGGTAACATGCCTTTACATTCACAAAGGTTAACAACATTAATACAACATAAAAACATTAACTGTCTCCTTATGGGGGGTAGCTGGAGGTTAGTCCGTCCTCGGAGGGGGGGTGGGCGGTTGGCACGGCTTTGGGGGGGCCATCGGGAATCTTCCTGGGATGGTCTGGTTGGCAGGGGGGCCGTATTCCAATGTTTATTCGTTCTAGTGGGTCGATAGGGTATTCGAGTTCATTGTTCAAGGGGGTTTATCATCGGAGGATCGAAATATTTTAGCCATAGTATCTTTCCATGCCTCCAGTGCCATGCTTGATTCTTCGGTAGATCTGGCTATGCTGTCTTCCCAGGCTTTGGTTTCAGCATTTGCCCACCTTTCCAGTTCAATGCGCCAGGCTTTACAGCTCGGACCCGCAGGTTTTTTCCATGCCATGGCGATGGTCCTCTTGGCTGTTATACACAACAGGTCCATCAATTTCACAGCGTGTTTAAGTTTGGCTAGCCTGGGGTAGCTACCCAGGAGGCATTCCGCTGGGGTCCATTTGTATCTCGTGACTTCAGCTACTTCGCAAGTCTGCTTCACTTTTGCCCAGAGAGTTTGTGTCTTAACGCAGTTCCATAGCATATGGATCAGATCTGCTCCTTCCGTCCCGCACCAGTTACACTGTGCTTGATTGTTCTTATTAAACTTTGCTAGTTTTCTTGGAGTCAGGTAGGTGCGGTAGAGCACATTGATTTGTATTAATCGGAATCTCTGGTTCCTTGACACCTCCTTCGGGAACGACAGTGCCCTGAGCCATTCGTTGTCAGACATTTCTTGCCTCATGTCCATTTGCCAGCGGGCCCTCATTGCTTCGCTTCGAGGGTTGGGGATGTTGCGCAAAATGCTGTATATCTGTGATACTATCTTCCCACCGTCGTTCAGGTTGTATATCAATGTCAGGAAGGGATCTGCCTCCGGTTCCTCAGGCCAGGTGGCCCATCTCGATCGGGCTATGTTCCGGAGCTTTTGGTACCACAGGAATTGTCCGGCGTGGATATCCTCCTTCTCCCGTATTTCGGCAAATTCTCTAAATATGCCGTCCATGTAGAGGTCACCCCAAGTATATAGCCCTTTCCTTTCCCACGATCTGATGTTGTTCAGGCTGACGTGTGTTTCGCCCAGGCCAGCCAATATCGGCACTTCTTGGTAGTATGGTTGTTTCAGATGCTGGATCGTCATAGCTCTGTGCCATATTCTCTTGCCCAGGTCTGCCAGGAATGGTGGTTTGCACACAAGGTTTTTAGGGGCCCAGATCAATTCTTTCAGCCGAAGCGGCTTTATCAGCCCTTGCAGCAGGGGGGACTCGGAGGTGACATCGTCTGCTAGCCATTTGGATACATGGCTCAGTTGGGCCGCCAGGTAGTATTTTTCTAGGTTCGGTAGTTGAATTCCGCCCTGCTCATACGGCAGGACCAGCGTAGATAAGGCCACCCGGTGTCTGCCGTTTCCCCACAGGAATTCCTTGATTATTGCGTCAATGAGTTGGAAAAAAGGCTTTGTAATGTAGAAGTGCACATTTTGAAATCCGTATAGGAATCTGGGGAGGATGATCATTTTAACTATTGAGGCCCTGCCTAGTATGGACAATGGGAGCTTTGCCCAGAATTTTATGGATTTCCGAAGTATGGGAACCGCTGCCTTCGTGTTATGCTCATGCATCAGCTCCGGAGTATGCATTACTAGGATCCCAAGGTAACGGAAAGCCGTCGTCCGCCACTCGACGCCCACCTTGGGGAGTTCATCGGTGCTTCTATTTTTTAATCCTGCTAGTGGGAACAAGCAGGATTTAGTTTTGCTAAATTTAATGCCAGAGTATTTGGCATAGTTGTCAAGGACGTCCAATATTGTCGGGACATTTTTATGGGGGTTATTTACGTATATCAGGACGTCGTCGGCATATAATGAGATGATGTGGTCTATTCCTGCCAGCCTGATCCCTGCATCAAAGAACTGGTTTCTAAGGTAAATTGCTATGGGTTCTAATCCCAGGACGTAAAGCATGGGAGAGAGCGGGCAGCCCTGCCTAGTGCCCCTTTGGATGTCCCAGGCTTCCGACACGTATTTCCCAGATTTGAGCCTAGCCCTTGGATTATTGTATAGGATCTTAACCCATTTGATGAACCTTTGGCCAATTCCAAATCCCTCCATAACCGCTATAAGCCACTCCCAGTATATGGAGTCAAACGCCTTAATGGCATCCAGAGATAGTAGTGCTAGTTGTTCGTCACATGCGTTGGTTTGGGCTATGATATGTTGAAGCCTTCGCAAGTTCAGGGACGTGCTTCGGCCGGGTATAAAACCATTCTGGTCTATGTGTATGACGTCTCCAATCACTTTAGAGAGTCGGTTTGCTAGGACCGTCGTCAATATTTTGACGTCATAATTTAGCATAGCGAGCGGTCGGTAGGAGTCACACTTATCGGGAGGTTTATCGGGCTTGAGCATTGGTATCACCAGGGTTTCTCTCATGCTGTCTGGTAGGATGCCTTCATCGTAGGCTTCTAAGAAGACCTGGTGTAGTAGGGGGGTCAGGGAAGGTTCAAATGCTTTATAGAACTCGGGGGGGAGCCCATCTGTCCCCGGGGTTTTACATGTGGATAGGGAGCGAATGGCTTCTGATATGTCCTCTTGTGTGATGTCAGAGTCTAGGGTCTCGGATCGTGTTGGCGATAGTCTGGGTAGCCCTTTTTCTTCTAAGGTGTCCAAGATTTGTTCTTGCGGGACTTTTTCTGTATGGGAATATAGTCTGGCATAGTAAGCTTTAAAGGTATCATTGATGCCCTGTTGGGTACCATGCACTACACCATGTTCATCCTGTAGTGTCGTGGTTATGTGTTTAGGGTGCTCTCTTTTACAAAGCCAGGCTAGTAACCGGCCAGGTTTGTCCGCTTCTGAGTGTGTTCTGTTTGTTCTGGTTATGTAATCAAATTTGGCTAATCTGTCCCATGCCCCTGAGCATTCCTCCCTAAGAGTTCTGAGGTCATTTTCCCTCCCGGGTGTATCCACTGAATTGGATTCAAGTGTTAATATCTCACATTCTTTCTGTTCAAGGGCGGTTTTTAGGGTTCTCCTGATTCCTCCGGCTTTCGCTATGACTTCCCCTCTCGTAACTACGTTTAGGGCGTCCCATAATGTACTGGCGTGTTCGACGCTACCTGAGTTTTCGGTTATGTAGTTCTCTATAACTTCATGTAGTTCCTCCCTGAAGGCTGGATCTATTAAGGCCTCGGTGGGCATTCTCCACATGGGGATGGGTGGTCTGGGGCTATTGTGTCGCCAGTCCAGCAGTAGGGGGGAGTGATCGGAGATAGTCCTCCCTAGGTACTGCGTATCTCTTACTTGGGGTAGGTGTTCTCTGCTTATGAAGAAGTAATCAAGCCTGGTGTGGAGTTTGTGGGGTGATGAGTAGTACGAGTAGGCCCTTTCGGCTGGGTGTAGTTCCCTCCACGTGTCGGTCAGATCTAGTTCCTTTAATAGGGTGACTAGGGATAGAGTGGCTGCGGAGGGGCCCTTCTGTGGGGACCAGGATCTGTCCAGTTCTGGGTCATGAACACAGTTAAAGTCGCCTCCCCACAAAAAGAGGCCCTCCCTGTATTGCACCATCTTGGAACCCAGTGTTTTCAGGTGGTTGGGGATGTTGTTATTGGGGAAGTATGAGTTAACTATGCAAATCTCTTTGTGCTCAAGGGTGCCCCATATTATGAGGTATCTGCCCTCTGGGTCTATTTCCGTTTTATGCAGTTGGATTGGTGTTCGTGGGTTGATCCAAGTGTAAACCCCTCTGGCATATTTAGAGTAGGGTGCTCCGAAGCCCTGTCCCCCCCAATGCTCATCGAGCTTTGCGTTTGCTTCCTTGTCACAGTGTGTCTCTTGTATCAGGGCTATGTCCACTCTCTTCCTGCTTAGGTAGGATTTGATTCTATTTCTACGAAGGTAGGTGCCCAGGCCCCTTACGTTCCAGGTCAGTATCTTAATGTGCGTTGCCATCTAGGTTACGTTGGAGGTACGGGAGGGTCTTGCTTCTCCCTGGTATGTCTGCGTTCTCATCTGGGGTCTCAAGATCATCCCTTGCTCGTGGACTCCCGCCCCTCCCAGCCACCGTTCTGGCCCCCTGGCCCTCCAGTTGTGCTTTTTCATTTGGAGACTGACTAATTACTTCAACTACCATTCCGGGGAATGGATTAACACTACAAAACAACAAAAAGAAACTGCCCCCAGCAGTTGTTTCAAACTCACAACGCTCGGGGGCTCCCAAGCCTTCCATACCTCTCCAGGTCTTCGGGTTCGGGCAGTGTGTAGCTGCGTTGACTACACCTTGTCCGTCGGGGGGGTTCAGCAGCTGTCTTGTGATTGGGGCTCCTGTTTCCTGCCCAATCTTTCTGTTTCCTTGATGCGGATCTGGGTTCAATCGTTACGTTCGATTTCGCTTGCGTTGGACTCTTGCGGAGTCAGCTTTTGCTGCTTTTCGCCTGTTCCTCTGTGTCTTCCGCTAGGTTGTTATGTTCGAGCCATAAGTTTGCCGCGTCCGGGGTTTCCAAGAAGATCGCCTTCCCTTTGTGTATTACTTTAAGTCTTGCTGGGTACAGCAGCATGTATTTAAGGTTCAGTTTGCGTAGTCTGGCCTTTATAGGTACAAAGGAATTTCTTGCCCGCTGCACCACCGGCGTGTAGTCAGGGTACATGACTACTAATGCATCATTTCTTTTGATCTCTCCCCCTTCTCTAGAGAACCTCAGTATAGTTTCTCGGTCCCTGAAATTCAAAATTTTTGCAATCATAGGTCTCGGATAAGACCCTGCGGGTGGGCGTTTCTGGAGAGATCTGTGGGCACGTTCCACGGAGAACCCCTGGGTGAGGTTACCTGCCCCAATTTCCTGTAGTAGCAGTGTTTCTATGAATTCTGTGGGGTCTGAGCCCTCCATGCCCTCTGGGATTCCCAAGATTCGAACGTTGTTCCGGCGGGCCCGGCCTTCTGCTTCCTCGGACCTTGCTTCTAGTCTTGCCACCGTTGTTTCTAGCGCTTTGACCTTCGCTTGTAGTCCCTGCGTCGTCTCTGAGGTCTCACGTGTGGTGGCTTCTGTGGCGGTGACTCTTTCAGCCAGGTTTCGGGCATCTTGCCTTATTAGTTGGAGGTCTGATATTATCTCCCCCCTCATGTCCTCTACCGTTGTTCTCAGTGCTGCGATTGCCTGAAGGATCTGCGAGTCACGAGGGTCTGCCGCCGGTGTTGGTGCCTCGGCCATATTGTTCTCCGCGTGTGGTATCTGTTGCTTCGGTTTGGGAGTAGTGAATGCGTCCATCGTTATGTTTTTCGGTCTGCCTTTGGGAGGAGGCATTACATCGCCTGATGGTTCTGGTTTTGCAGGTGCCAGTTTATGGATAGTGGCCCCGTTGAGTTGTGAGGGTCTCTCCTCTGGGGATCGTTTCAGAGCTGAGTCTCACCCTGGCTTGGTGCTCGTGTTCTCCCTCGTTGGCCGAGGGGGTTGGTTAGGTGGTTCCACAGTCCCGCTATAGCCGCGTCATCGTCCGTCCGTGGCGCCCCCCCGGCACGACCCACCGCGGATTGTCCGTGGTCTTGCAGTTCGGGTAGCTGGGTGAGTGATGGCTCCCCCCGGGGTTTGGTGGTGTGGAGCAGTTCCGAGCGTTGGTCGCCGCCGCGCCCTGCAATTGATGAGGTGGACGGCGGCCTCCGCCGGTGGGTGGAGGCGTGGGGTCGTGTGTCGTGTGTCCGCTCGTAATGGCAGGCGCTTACTTCTGGTGTGCTGGTCGGGGATGCGGTTGCCTCTCCTGCTCCGGGCCTTGTCCCGGGCCGGGTGATCCGTGGGTTTCCAGCTGGGGCCCACACCAATGCTCGGGTGTGTTGCTTCCGCGTGTGCTCGCGCCGGCGGGCCGGCAGGGACAGCTATCGGCGGCGCGGGGTCCTCCCGCTTTCTGGCTGTCGCAAGGTTCTCCGCTTTCTCCCTCCGCGGGGCGATGCAGCAGGGGCCCGACAGTCGTCCGCTTCCTGTGCTTGGTGGAGGAGTGTGGTTATGGCCGCAGTCCGCTCTTCGATCTTACGCGCTCGGCGGGCCGTAGCGTTGTGGGTCCTATGGTCCGGTCGCCATCTTGGACGTCTTGGGGGGGAGTTTCAGGACGCTTCGTTCTCGGCGTTATCCGCTCCGATTTTCTCCGGTATTTTCGCCGGTCCCCCAGAGGTGGTTCACCTATGGCTCAGCTGAGTTTCAGCGTCAGAAGTGCATTATTTTGGCCGCGATTGTTCGCGCTTCAGGATCATGGGCAGGAGCTTCGTGGAGAGCAGTCCTCACTCCATGCGTGCTGGCCACGCCCCCTCCTATCTTACAGATGCTTCCCTGCATAAAAGGAGGGACAAGGATTGTTCAGAAGAAACAGGAAGTTCAATATCTTGTTGCCATGAAATCTGGAATTCAGCCTGGGTGAAAAGAAAGGACCACGGTTGCAGATTACACAGTAGGTAACTTTGCAAATGAGGAAAGTGATCAAACATTCCATGGTTAAGGTGAGTAATTGTGTAATTTGTCATTGAAGTACTCACTAACCACCTATCCTTAATCAATCTAGCATGGGCTAACTCCTCAACTTCTGTATTCCTTATAATCACCTCACACCCCTTAGACACCCCATGGTCTGACCTCAGCCGGCAAATACCATCTGCAGCATCAGGAATAAATGGCTTGCCTGGACATATATAATTCTGTTCCTTGGATTTTACACAGGTATCTAATTTGGTATCAGATATACATCAGGTTCCCATGATTGAAATGCTATCATCTCTGGAGTTACAATCCTAACATATTTGTCATCTTGCCAAAAACCTACAATATGTACCAACTTAGTCTGATAGATCAACTCTGGGGCGATAAACGGAATGCACAGTAGGAAACCTATGTCCATTCTCTCCATATTCATATATAATGATATTGCACTTCCCATTTTAAACTGTAAGAGGATTCAATTCAACACTACAGCTAAGTCAACGCCTAGTCTATAATACTGAATGAAAACCCTTATTGATATATCTTTAGGTCCAGTTCATGCGTTCTGGATGACTACCCCTATATAACACCCCTCTCTTGGAATCCCCCTGACCCCACTGAGCCAAGAAGTAGTTCTGTTTTGCAAGTTTAAAAGGTTTATTTGATAATTTAAAATATATATATATCACACTTTATAATAAGTTAATAATTGAATATCACACTTAATCTGATATGATAAAGATTAACAACGGAGAAACTGGCACTAACACACTTCTTATAATCACTAATGAGTTGACATGAAATGGATAAGGTAGCACACTGGTAAATAGGAACAAAAGTATAATGTGGTAGAGGATGCTTTATGTAAGCTCAGGTGGATGCAATATTCAATGAATGCAGTACAGAAAATACTCAATATGATTTCAACCAAACAATGTAATCACTTTTCTCTGGCTATTCACTCCCCCCCTTGATGTAATGCAAGGAAATGGAAGGAAGCACACAGTTCTCAGAAATGCAATCAAATGTGATCAGTTCAATCCCCCCCAAGCTTAGACAACAGAAGTTTAAAACACAGATAGGAGTTTTGAAAACACAGGCCCAAATGCTTTGATATGTGCTAGCAATGGATGAGAAATATGCTGGAAATGCTTTTTAATTCCCTTTCAGAGGTTCAGGGTGAGTGGTATCTAGTTAATATTAGTCCAGGCTCACACTAGCAATGGGGCAGGGATAGTTAGCAGGTTAAACGAATTTCTGGCAAATGGAAGGCAAGCAGCAGCAGTTTTTACATGTGAAGAAATTTGCAAATCGCGGCAAAATTCGCGGATGCGTGTTCCGCGATTGCGGTAAAACTATAAGGGGTAGGAATGCGGTTCTAGGTGCGATTCAAAGCTAAGATTCTAAGCTTTCAAATAAAAGTTATTGCAAGTCTCTAGCACAAACGGTTGCGGAGATATGAGCGATTTTGTGAAGGTCGTTTTTCAGATTTGAAATTTTAAAGTTCAAAAAGACAAGTGCAGCTTGCGACTAGAAAATGACAAGTGACAGCTTTACAAATGACAGGTGACAGTTAGGAGGCAGTTCTACTTAGATTAAAAATGGATTGAATTATATGATTTTAACTAAGAGATGTGTTCTGAGTTTTGCTGAGTACTCACAAGAGATTTTGAACCGGAAAGCGGCTTTGTCACGATCTGGTCAACAGTCTGGTCAGGTCTTCCCGGGTTCTGCTCACAGCGCCTGGCCTCTGGAACTGCTCACAGCGGTCTGGTCTGGGTCTCTCTCTGGGCACAGCACTGCTTTCTCTCTGGGTACAGCACTGCTTTCTCCCTCTGGTCTGGTCTCTAGTTCTGGATAGATTGAAGTCTCTAGTTTGGCTCTCTGGAGGTTTGATGAATTTGAAGTCTGGATCTCTGGATGTTGTATGGTCCGGCAGAGTGCGTTGCAGCAAATGGAATTGAAGGTCCCTATCTGTCCTGTCTGTCTGCTTTTATGTGTTTAGAATGTGGGTGTGTTCTAGCATCACTGACCCTACCTCTCTCTCAGCTTCTAATTGGTCAAACTTCCATTTATCATTTGATTGGGGAATGAACTGTGAGTCAGAGTGATGTCATTTTACAGCCTGCAGAAAGTCCACTCCTCCTGTCAACTTACACACAAATCTAGATTTGAAACAAATACATATTTGCAGAGGTACATATTGTTTTAAAATCATATGCACCCATCATGCATTACAGGAGGTATCCCCTGTTCAAACTCTGCTCTTCCTGGGAGCTTGCATTCAGAAATGGCACATATTTCACTTTTTAACTGATTTTGCAATTTCTGACATTGACCCAACTTTACATACATGTGCGCAGGGAGTACGGACATTAACTGATGAAGTTTCAGATTTTTAACATGCATACATTTAGAGTTATATCCACTTTTCCGCTAAAACCCCCCTGAACACGCCACCGGGTCGAAAAACCCCTTAAACTGTGGGCAGAAAAATCACAAGAATTATGGTATCATTTATAAAATTTTCACATGTCCGCTCTATGAGTTATTCATCTTTTTAAAGTTATGTTCTGGCTCCAAAGGGGTGTGGTTTACCCTCAGCACAAGGTTGAATACTGGGCTTTCCAGTTCTGCCAAGCCAGCTTGCTCTCACAGGCAGTGCCCCTCCCCTTTCCTCAGGAGGAAGCCACTTTTTACGACCATTTACGACTCCTGCCAATAAAACCTTTGCCTGAGCCAGGACAGGGCTTTGTTCACTTTCCTGCAGAGCACAGGTAATTCAATTATCAGATAGATGGCATATCCTTAGTGTGAGCAGCAAAAGGGCAGCTAGGCCTGGGAACACAGCTGTGACTCAAGTTTCACTCCTGATGGGGGTAGTTGCCAGGCAGAATTCAGTTCCTTAAGCCAGGTTTCAGATAAAATGTCACTTTTTGTTCCCCAGTTCCTGCATTCAAATAAAACTAAACATTTTTACATATGCAGCTAGAAGGCTGATTCTAAGTTTAAAACTATGACATTTAAACAGTTACAAAGGCATGTGACACCAAACATAGGTCACTCAGTCAATTTGAACATTTAGATTTTTAGTGTCTTTCAGTCCAAATTTACTTAAACTGCTGAAATCCACAGCGCAGCCAGTCTTGTTATAAGCATTTTTCTGGGCTCTTCATTTCCCAGATTTTGTAGGCACACAAAACTCCATTCTACCAAATGTCTGCTGGTGTTCAGTGAATATTTTGCACATATTGCAATGTTTGAAATAGGCACTTTGGCTTGCCTTCAGAGAAACACAGGGTGGTTTTAAACTGCCGGCTTTTGGATAGTGGTGAGTACTGGTACTGCACCCATTTTTGGGATTTAAGAAAATGAATTCCCAACAATTCTAGGTTGCATTTGGCAATCAGCATTGCCATTCCCAATGGTTTCAGACTACTGTGCGGGTAGTCCAATGGTGATTTTAAAGCGCTTTGAAGCTAACCGGCACTACTGTTTTTCCTTTGGCAACCCATTTCCCTCATGGCAACCCGGCCTTTCATTCTCGCACTGGTGGGTGGCAAGTGAGGCAACCATTTCGGTGTGCGCACAAACTGCGCAGCTTTCCTGGATTTCGGCGCACATGTGGGTTTTCCGCCATCTTGAATTTTCTAAGCCCACAGCACCAAATGTTGTGGCATGATAGCTTAAACGTGGGTCAGGACACCCAACAAAACGCAATTCTTTCTTGGATTATCTCCACTTCCCTTTGTGTAATCCGTGCCCTCATTTGACATCACGATTGACGCCACTAATAAACCAGCCATCCTTTTTACCCTCCTTTTCTGAACACTGGATTTTTGCATTTTGTATTTGTTTAATATTTCTATCGCACACCAAACCCTGGGGTAACTGGGCGCTTCAGAAACTTAAAGGTTACAGTCATAGACTGGCATAAAGGATATCATCAACAGTTAGACCCTTGTTACAGGTGTGTTGAGCAGAAAGACACAGGAAGGAAAGTGCGATAATGCGCTGCGGAGGCAAAGGCCAAGGCAGCTAGGCTGATTCGGAAGTGAGAGCATCTTACTGAGGAGGCTTGTTGCTCAGCCAGTTTTTTTCTGGCTTTAAAAGTAAGGAATGAGGGTTTGTGTCTTAGGGGGATGGGTAAAGAATTCCAACGTTTGGCAGCTTAAACTTGGAAGCTGGCGCCCCCTGCTGTTTTTAGATTGTTTCTTGTGACCACTAAATTGTGGGACTGAGTGGATCTAGTGGTACATGTAGGTTGGTGAAAACAGATTTTGTGTGCCAGGTATTTCAGGGTAGAGTTGGTAATGCATTTGTTTGTGATAGCCAGGGTGCGTAGAGTGATTCTATCTCGGATGGGTAGCCAGTTGGCATTGTGTCTGTGGGTGGAGATGTGGCATGATCTCGGGAGACTGGGTGCAGTTCTTAGAGAGTTATTTTGGAGTACCTGGAGTTTGTTTAGGTTACGTTCTGATGAGCCAAGGAATAGAGTGTTGCAGTAATTGATTTTTGATAGGGCAAGTGCTCTGGCTAGTGTTAAGCAGCTTCTTGTGAATAGGTAAGATTTACAGCTGTGGATAAATTTATTAGTTTAGGCCATGGAAGACGCAACACTGTTGACCTGTTTTTTGAGGGAGAGTGTTGAGTCGAGATAGAGCCCCAAGGTTTTTATCTCCTTAGAGACATTGATTATGTTGCCATCAATGAACAAAGACAAGTATCTGTTATTGAGTTCGTTCAGACCTGTCTGAGTCCCCACGATCATTAGCTCGGTCTTGTCATCATTGAAGCAAAGGCCATTGGTGGCCATCCAAGCTTGGATTTCAAGATAGATGCTGTTTAGTAGTTGAGAGTCGTGGTCATAGCAGCCAGTGAGGGGGATAAGAACTTGAGTGTCGTCTGCATAGTTAGTGTAGACGACTTGTCCAGACGGACGAAGAGGAGCTTCGTGAAGATGTTATATAGTGTGGGTGTGTGGGATGTATTTACCCATGCATCCGAGCCCTACCTCAAAACTGTGCAGTACTGACATGAAAACATCATGATGGCCAGAGCTTCCCAGAAAATGCACAGGGAAATGCAGGAAGAATAGGCTGCCACCCATTTTTGCCGATGTTATGGGCACAGAAGGACACTGCCTAAAACCACCATTGGACTACCCGCACAGTAGTCTGAAACCATTGGGAATGGCAATGCTGATTGCCAAATGCAACCTAGAATTGTGGGGAATTCATTCTTAAATCCCAAAAATGGGTGCAGTACCAGTACTCACCACTATCCAAAAGCCGGCGTTTTAAAACCACCCTGTGTTCCTCTGAAGGCAAGCCAAAGTGTCTATTTTAAACATTGCAACATGTGCAAAATATTCACTGAACACCAGCAGACATTTGGCAGAATGAGGTTTTGTGTGCTTACAAAATCTGGGAAATGAAGAGCCCAAAACAGTGCTTATAACAAAACTGCTATGGAGTCAGCAGTTTAAGTTGCACTGGATTTAAAGACACTAAAATCGAAAATGTTTAGATGAAATGAGTGACCTATGTTTGGTGTCACATGCCTTTGTAACTGTTGAAATGCCATAGTTTTGCACTTAGAATCAGCATTCTAGCTGCATATGTAAAAATGTTTAGTTTTATTTGAATGCAGGAACTGGGGAACAAAAAGTGACATTTTATCTGAAACTGGCTTAAAGAGATTCCAATTCTGCCTGGCAACTACCCCCATCAGGAGTGAAACTTGAGTCACAGCTGTGTTCCCAGGCCTAGCTGCCCTTTTGCTGCTCACACTAAGGATATGCCATCTATCTGATAATTGAATTACCTGTGCTCTGCAGGAGAGTGAACAATGCAACTCCCTTCACCCAGGCAGAGGGTTTATTGAGAGGATCATAAATGGCTTCCTCTTGAACAATGAGCCTCTCCTGACTCAGGCAAAGGTTTTATTACAGCAGTCGTAAAATGTAGCTTCCTCTTGGCAGAAGCTGGGAGGAGCACTGCCTGTGAGAGCAAGCTGGCTTGGCAGAACTGGATAAACCAGTATTTCTACCTTGTGCTGAGAGGAAACCACACCCCTTTGGAGACAGAACATAACTTTAAAAAGATGAATAACTCATAGAGCGGACATGTGAAAATTTTATAAATGATACCATAATTCTTGTGATTTTTCTGCCCACAGTTTAAGAGGTTTTTAGAACCGGTGGTATGTTCAGGGGGGTGTTAGCGGAAAAGTGGATATTACTCTAAATGTATGCATGTTAAAAGTCTGAAACTTCATCAGTTAATGTCCATACTCCCTGCGCACATGTATGTAAAGTTGGGTCAATGTCAGAAATTGAAAAATCAGTTAAAAAGTCAATTATGTGCCATTTCTGAATGCAAGCTCTTAGAAACAGCAGATTTGGACAGAGACATGGCTAAATTCAGCCACACCATGTATATGTAATTTCAAGCAACTGTGTAACTGTGAAACATGTCTTTTATTATCAAATATAGAATGTGTGCAATCTGACAGAGGAGTGTCCTATCTGCAAGCCATAAAATGACATCCCTCTGACTCACAGTTCATTCCCCAATCAAATGATAAATGGAAGTTTGACCAATTAGGAGCTGAGAGAGAGGTAGGGTCAGTGATACTAGAACACACCCACATTCTAAACACATAAAAGCAGACAGACAGGACAGATAGAGACCTTCAATTCCATCTGCAGCGGGACGCTCTGCCGGAAAAATCCATACTTACCTCCATCAACCTCCAGAAAGCCAAACTAGAGACTTCAATCTATCCAGAACTAGAGACCCAGACCAGAGAACCAGAGAGAGCTGACCCAGATCACTGTGAAGTGCAGAGACCAGAGGCGAGTTTAAAACCTGACCAGATCCATGGCGAGGCCCATTTCACTCAAGAATATAGTGTGAGTACCTAGAAAACTGTGCAGAACCAATCTCCTAGTTAAAATAATATAATTCAATCCTATTTTAATCTAAGTAGAACTGTCTCATAACTGTCACCTGTCATTTGCATAGCTGTCACCTGTCATTCTAGTTGCAAGCTGCACTTGTCTTTTTGAATTTTAAAATTTCAAATCTGAAAAACGACCTTCACTAAATCGCTCATATCTCCGTGACCGTTTGTGCTAGAGACTTGCAGTAACTTTCATTTGAAAGCTTAGAATCTTAGCTTTGAATCGCACCAAGAACCACCTTCCTACCCCTTATAGTTTTACCGCAATCGCGGAACACGCATCCGCGAATTTTACCGCGATTTGCAAATTTCTCCACATGTAAAATCAGCTGCTGCTTGCCTTCCATTTGCCAGAAATTCGTTTAATCTGCTAACTATCCCTGCATCATTGCAAGAGTGAGCCTGAGCTAATATTAACTAGATACCACTCACCCTGAACCTCTGAAAGGGAATTAAAAGCATTTCCAGCATATTTCTCATCCATTGCTAGCACATATCACAGCATTTTGCCTGTGTTTTCAAAACTCCTATCTGTTTTCTGTAGTGTAAGCTTGCTGGGGTGAACTGATTTACATTGATTGCATTTCTGAGAACTGTGTGTTTTCCTTCCATTTCCTTGCCTTGCATCAAGGGGGGGAGGGGATTGCCAGAGAAAAGTGATTACATTGTTTGGTTGAAATCATATTGAGTATTTTCTGTACTGCATTCATTGAATATTGCATCCACCTGAGCTTTCATAAAGCATCCTCTACCACATTATACTTTTGTTCCTATTTACCAGTGTGCTACCTTATCCATTTCATGTCAACTCATTAGTGATTATAAGAAGTGTGTTAGTGCCAGATTCTCCGTTGTTAATATTTATCATATCAGATTAAGTGTGCTATTCAATTATTAATTTATTATAAAGTGTGATATATATATATTTTAAATTATCAAATAAACCTTTTAAACTTGCAAAACAGAACTACTTCTTGGCTCAGTGGGGTCAGGGGGATTCCAAGAGAGGGGTGTTATATAGGGGTAGTCATCCAGAACGCATGAACTGGACATAAAGATATATCAATAAGGGTTTTCATTCAGTATTATAGACTAGGCGTTGACTTAGCTGTAGTGTTGAATTGAATCCTCTTACAGGTGACACACAGAATCCCTGAGACACACCACACACTATTGGAGCCGGGTCTGCTGAGGCCGATGGAGAGAAGACTCTGGTGGCTCGAATCCGAAAGGAAGGATTCGATCCAATTGGAAGAATCAGCTGAAAATGCTGCAGTGGTGGTGAGGTGTTTAGTGGGAATTTGGTGGTCGACGAGGTCGAAGGCTGCAAATAGGTCTAATAATAGGAGGATTGCTAACTTGCCTCTGTCCTTTGCCTCATCCATTTGGATCGCTAGATCTAGGAGGTCTGTCTCAGTTCCATGTCTGGGTCTGAAACCAGATTGTCTAAGTCCTAGGAGGTTGTTCTCTTCTAAGTGTTTCTGGATTTGGATAAACAACGCAATTCAGAATTTTTAGGAGGAAAGGAACGGTGGTGATGGGCCTGTAGTTCGTGGGGACATACGGTCGAGGTTGTTTTTTTTTAGTAGTGGCATAACCCAAGCTTCCTTGAGGTTGTTTGGTACCTGATTGAAATAGAATGATGAGTTTATCAAGGAGGTGATAAAAGGGGCCCGTTTTTTAGCTCCATCCTTGATGACTGTGGCAGGGCAGTCATCACCTTGGCAATGGGAAGGTTTTAGGCTTTTTATGATGTCTTCCTTAGGCGTGACATGTGAGAAGGAGAAGGGGGTGCAAGGGTGAGGTGTTTTATCCAAGCTAGGGGGGGTGGTATGGGAACACATGAGGCTTGCCTTTTTAGATGAACTCATAAAAGATTTTCTACCTGTAACATTATTTCTTTGGTTGCCCTCTGAGCTTCTCCTTTATGCGGTTGCATCCATACCGTCACTTGCTCTGATTTTATTTCTGATCCATTAAGGAACTTCTCAATGATTACATCAGGATTTAAGCTAATATATATGTTCTGGTTCAACAATGTTGTATTCCCCAATATAATGGCAGTTGCTTCTTCTACTGCAATTCCTGATGCCGGTCCCGGCTCTATCAGAATGTGTGCTTCCGCAAACATGGCACACAGAGTATTCATAGCTACCAACACCAACACATTTCCAAAAAAAGAGATTTCCTTTTTTGCTCTACCACATGGAAAAAACAACTAGTCATCCTTTTCTCTCAGGATCATCATCTTCACATCTTTCGGGATCATCATCTTCACCCCCTTCTTCGGTCCAGGGGGCTTTCCAGGGGACTCCCATCCAGTGTTATCCTCCAGGGATCCGACAGTTTCAAGTATCTGGCGCTGATGGGGAAAACAATTATCTTTCTAGAGTAAAATGAAAAGACAACTTAAGTAGAAAGCAAATTAACCTTTTACTTTTCCTTTCTCACTGGAACATCTGAAATTTAATTTAGTTATGCACACAAATTCAAATTATAGAAATAACAGGCCATGCAGCCAAGACATTTTCCGAATGACTACTGAAAACAACATGAAGTAAGCACACTCATATCACAGGGTATTTTTTCGATAACAGCCTCAAACACAACATTCCTTTTTCTTATTTGTCTATTTGTATTTTTGTTCACTATCTTGATATATATATTTTCTTTTTACCACTTTCAATATGATTTACAAGTACAGTGGCCGCTGCTTGTGCATTGCAGTCTGGAATTTGAATGCACTACACCCATTTGGACATTAGACAACTTACTGTCAGCATGTACCTGTTTCCCCTTGCTGATCTTCTTAGGGGCTGGATACATCAGATCATGGGAGTGTCAAGCCCGTTTTCATAAATGGTGCTCTATGAGCCGGTGTCACAGGTTGAAACTGTGCACACACTAAACACCCTCTGGTGCAGAGCCCAACATCGCGGGACAAGTGTGGCCAATAAGCATAATCTTTTAAAATCTACAACGTTTTTTGTGTACATCTGTGTCCTGCAGTTATGGAATCAAGGGCATGATGTAACAGCAATCCCCGAAATGACAAAGGCATTACCCATTGGATTTGGCTTGTCACAATTATGTAATCATCAGTCCATCTTGTAATCTAATTCTCTTTTTGTTTTTTAATAGCACTCTCAATTCCTCTTCCCCTTTGTAGTCCTCTTCAGTCAGATGATGTTGTTCTGCATCTAGCAACTGGTTATAAAATAGGCCCAGAATAAGGTCTTCTTTTTGTGCTTTGATTAAGTCTTGATCTGGAGAATCAAAACTCCATTGTGCCACAGGCTGTTCAACTGCTTTGGAGTCTTGGAGTGTTTTATCGCATCTACCTGTATTTCACCAAGCAGGTGTTCAATAGGAAATAACTCCCCCATTACAGCTCCTATTTTGGATAACTGATCTGCCTTATCATTTCCCTCCTTATACTCTTCTGGTGTTTTCAAATGACCACATATTGTCCTCCAATGGATTATCAGAACATTTCGGACACTAGTTTGTCTATAGCCTGAATCATCTTGCCAATGTCAGGGTGCCAACTAGTGTGTGTGGTGCAACAGGAGAGACTAGAGAGAGAAAAGGGCCGCAAATAAGACTTTGGAACAGTAATAAGCCCTACAAAAGGCTTCTTTGCCCTTCTTACAGGAAGAAGCCTTCCTGGACTACACTACCCAGCAACCCAAGAGGTACAAACTACATTCTACAAGCCACGTTGGGAGTGGCAAGGCAACGTGCATGCGCGAAGCTCCGGGCACGGGGCTTGTGCTCAGAACTCCAACGCGAGCGGTCGCAACTTTCGGAGCTCCAGCCTCAGGGGATCACGCGAGGGGCCACGTCCCAAGGAACAGTCATTCCGGCCCCTCGCGACTCTAAGATAAGTGGCGCATGCTTGGCAGGGGAGAAGGGACGCATATTGTTGGGGAAACGAGTCACAGGGGGATCACGTGCAGGGGGCAACGCCCCAGATCCTAAACCCCCCTGCGCTCCAGAAAGCTAAGTCAAACGTTCACTGTGCTTAACTGACTGTGCATGGCGTATATAGCTGCTCCTAACATTTCGGTCACGAGCAAAACCTGCGCATGCTAAAACTAACGCTGCATGTTTCACTACTAATTAGCCACGTGCGGCTTCTGCATGTTCCAAAACATATGGTTTGGGAAGCCGGAAGCCTAGGAGCCCAGAGCCTCATGCGGCCCATCAAAAGCGCACGCCCCAAGCAAACATTGTGGGCAGCTCCGTGTAGAAACCAGATGCAGTTATTTTAAACGCACGCGCAAGGAGAAACCTATCGCTGCATGTGAATATACACGTGTGACTCTGGGGAGAAATGCACGTCAAGGGCCACATGCGGCTCTTGGAACTAGCAACCATACAGTTGGGATAGAGAGGGTATTCTAATGAATGTATGCATGTAAACTGTGGTAAATCATAACTATGCAGAGCATTTCTAACTTGAGCTCTTGTTGCAGCGTTTGACCGCTTCTGAGAAAATAATGGACCTGGAGTGCGCAGGCAGGAGGCCAGCATCAAACCCAAAGCTAAGTGCCTTGACCTTGTTGTTTGACTTGTCTTGTAATGCCACCAAGAATGAGTGTTCGTATGCATGAATGAGTGGAAGGTTAAGACCTTATTTACATGACAAATGTGCCTTTCCTAATCACCCTGTGTCCTATCCAATACTGTATCCTGAAACCTCTATCCGGTGTTCCTACTTCCCGATACCCATCCAACCAGCGTTTCCCAACCCTCTTTCCCCACTGGTGTTGCGGACGCCTGTGTAAGCTTTTGCTTGCAGGTGCCAAAACCTTAGAAGGGCTGGTTGGTTCGTGCCACTCCTGCACCTGGACTACTGGAGCCATGACAGAAGCACAAGCCCACGTGTGGCGGGCGCCCGAGTGGTATGACCCAACCTAGTTATGGAGGATCTTACTAAAGTTCTGCAGGACTTACAGGCGGAGTTAGCCACCTCTAGACAGGACTATGCTACTTTGGCTGCCCAGGTATGCAGCCTTACTGCCCAGGTGGCCCCCTTGCCCAGTGGGGGAGCATCCGCCCCACCCCTGTTCAAGTACAAGTTACACCTGAACATGTGGTTCCCTTAGCCCCACCGGAACGGTATACCAGGAACCCCCAAAAGTATCAGACTTTCCTTACTCAATGTCGCCTCCACTTTCTCCCCAAACCAGCAGCTTTTCGATCTGTCCAGGCATGAACAGCCTTTGTGATTTCTTAAGTGGAGATGCGGCGGTATGGGCTAATCCACTGGTGCAACGTGATGACAACGTTTTATACGATTGGGACGAATTCTTAGCAGAATTCAAAAAAAATATTTAATCGAAGGGCTGCAGCTAAGGACCGAGAGCTTTTAACCTAATGACAAGGCAATAAGGAATTAATCACCTACGTTACCCAGTTTAATCGCTTGGTGGCAGAGGCCGATTGGCCTCGAGAAAAAAGGATGTCCCTTTTTTACCAGGGTCTGCGGGATGAGCTAAAAGATTTGATCGCTCAGGTGGAACCACAACCGGGTAATTGTCTGGCCATGATTGATCTGGCTCTGCGTTTAGATCATCGCCAGGCAGAACGGCGGAGTGATAAATGATGCGGAGACTCATGCCCGATTGCAAGACTAGATCAGTCTCGCTCAACAAGGGCACCGGAAAAATGCTAGTGGGGATGAATCCATGCAAATTGGTTCAACCCGGGGACCACTTACCAAGGAGGAAAAGGAACGAAAAGAAGGCCTCTGTATGTACTGTGGGCCTATAGGGCTCTTTGTCTGGGAATGCCCTTCAAAGAACAAGGTTCAGGGAAACGCGTCAGCTCGACAGTAGTGGGGGTCATACAGTCGAGCCAGGACATTGTAGTGGCTCCAAATCAAAGCTGTACTAACTACGCGCCACACATCACACTGCAAGGGCACTTGGGTTTTTGGAATCAAGAAACTCAGGTTACGCTGTTGTTGGACTCAGGAGCAACCAGCAATTTTATAGACATAACATATGCCACTAAGTTGGGCATACCGGTATGCCCAAAAGAGTATCCAGAAGTAGTGCGCGCGGTAGATGGCACAGCTCTAAGTTTTGGACCCATAACCCAGAGAACTCAAGTCTTAGAGCTATGTGGCTTGGGAACTCGCCTCGAAAAGGTGCAATTCGCTCTCATAGCAGCACCCCAGTTTCGTGTTATCTTGGGGCTTCTCTGGTTCGGAGGGCATGATCCACAGGTGTCCTGGTCCAAGGGCACAGTTACCTTTTCTTCAACTTATTGCCAGAAGCATTGTATTGTCTGGCAAAACAATAAAAAATCCCCAACGGTACCAACCATCATGTTGACGGAGGTACAGGACCTTCAGGATCTACCCCCGGAGTACCATGAATACCAAGATGTATTCAGTAAACAAGCTGCCGAGACGCTGCTGCCTCACAGGTCCTTCGACTGCTGTATCGATCTAGAGCCCAGGGCGGTACTCCCTTGCAGTCGTATCTAGGGCCTTACAGAGGCAGAAACCACCCACCTTAAAGTATATATCGATGTCAATCTCCGCAGTGGATTCATTAGGCATTCAAATTTGCCAGTCTCATCGCCACTCTTCTTTGTACCTAAGAAGACTGGTGAATTAAGAACTTGCATAGATTACTGTGGAATCAACTGCATCACTATAAAAAATTGATATCCGCTTCCCCTGATCCCTGTCCTGTTAGATCAAGTGTGTGACGCCGCTGTCTACACTAAACTGGATCTCAGGGGGGCTTACCACCTAGTGTGGGTCAGAGCCGGGACGAGTGGAAAACAGCATTCCAAACAAAGTTTGGTTTATACGAGTACCAAGTAATGCCGTTCGGCCTATGCAATGCCCCTGCTGCCTTTCAACACTTCCTCGATTAAACACTTTGCGAATATCTCGATGTCTTAGCAGTAGTATACATAGATGACATCTTGATTTACTCGCGAAACATGCAGGAACATGTACAACATGTAAAGGCCATTTTGCAGCTTCTTAGGGAACATAACTTGTGTGCCAAGCTTGAAAAGTGCGAATTTCACCACACCACGGTCGAATTCCTGGGGTATTTCTTGACTCCATCCGGGGTGCAAATGGATAAAAAAAAGTTTCAAGCGGTCCTGGATTGGCCTGCACCTACTTCCGTGAAAGAGGTTCAAGCCTTTTTAGGCTTTGCTAATTTCTATCGACGTTTTATTAAAAACTTCTCTGAGCTTGTGACCCTGATAACTGCCTTATTGCGAAAAGGTTGAGCATTCCTTCGGGATGAATCCGATGAGCGCGGCTTTAAACAACTTAAGTTGGCATTCACGTCCACACCGGTATTAAAGCATCCGGATTTGACGTTGCCATTTGTGGTTGAAACAGATGCATCTAGCTATGCCCTGGGTGCTATCCTCTCCCAACGTGACCCCAAATCTGGTTTATTGCATCCGGTAGCCTACCATTCAAGGAAACTGCACCTGGCTGAATCGAACTATACCACAGCCAACAGAGAACTGCTGGCAGTTAAATCCGCATTTGAGGAATGGAGACACTATTGATTAGGGGCCCTCAGAAAATCATAGTTATGACTGATCACTGTAATTTGCAGTTCATTAAAAGCGCAAAAACACTCAGTCATTGTCAGTTACGGTGGGCATTGTTCTTTGCCGATTACGACTTTCTTATTACGTATTGTCCTGGAACAGACAATCAGAAGGCTGACATTTTGTCTCGATATCCGGAACCGGAAGAAAAGAAAATAAACGAGACTCAACCTATCATCCCACCAAATCAGATCATAGGCGTGGTTGGTAGGCTGAACATCTTCGAAGATGCATTGGAAAGTATGTCAGCTTCCGAACTACAAGAATGGAGTGCTAGGGGACCTAAACACTGTTTAATAAATGGTCTTACCTATTATGAGAAGGCCTTGTATTTACCAATGGCCAAATTACAGAAGGAGGTTATGCAGTGGTGTCACTACTCCACTCTAGCCGAACACCATGGTAAAGCAAAAACCCAAAGGAACGTGGCACGACACTTCTGGTGGCCCACCTTACTATGGGACACTCGAGTGTACGTCTCTGACTGCGAAACATGTAGCCAACAAAAAGCCAGTCATCAGAAGCCAGCAGGATTACTCCAACCACTGCCCACTCCATCTGCTCCATAGCACACGATAGCAATGGATTTCATTGTGGATTTACCACCGGTTGATAAATACACTTCCATCCTGGTTATTGTAGATTCCCTTACCAAGATGGGTCATTTTGTCCCTTGTAAGGGAGTGCTGACTGCGGGTGAAGTTGCTGAGTTATTCCTGAATAATGTAGTGCACTTTCATGGTCTTCCCACTCGTGTCATCACGGACAGGGGACCTCAGTTTACGTCCCGGTTTTGGCGATCATTTTGTAAATTGATCAACATGGAAGTTAGCCTGTCCTCCGGTTACCATCCCGAGACCGATGGGCAAACCGAAAAGGTTAACTAAGGCCTCGAGCAATACCTACGATGTTATGCTTCAACTGCCGAAACCTCAATATGTCTGGTTAGCCGAGGTAGCATACAACAACTCGGTGCACAGCTCAACAAAATATATGCCATTTTTTGGTGTGTACGGTTATCATCCACGGATTATGCCCATGTCACCCGTTATCCCCTCTTCAGACTTACCCACACTGTTTGGATGACACACCCATGTGAAACAAGTGTGGCATGATATCCAAGATAATTTACAACATGCTAAAAAGCCATACAAAGCTTATGCAGACAAGAAAAGACGGAACAGCCCATTGTATCACCAGGGAGATCGAGTATGGCTGTCCACCCAACACATACGAATACCAAGGCCTCGTAAACTACAACCACGGTATCTGGGCCCCTTTATGATCACTGATGTAATAAATCTGGTGGCTGTTCGATTGGCATTGCCGAAACAGATGAAAATCCATTCCACGTTTCATGTATCACTGATAAAACCGGCAAGACCATCTATTCGAACCAGTAAACCACCCCCTGTGCTAATACAGGGTCATCCTGAGTATGAGGTGCAAGCTATTTTAAATTCTCAGCTATGAAGGGATGGTCAAGTTTACAACTTCATAGATTGGGTTGGATATGGGCCAGAGGATCGCTCCTGGGAACCAGCCAGCAATATCCATGCCCCGAAACTGGTGAACATCTTTCACACTAACCATCCCTAGAAACCCAAACCTCAGACCCTTCGCAAGGGGGGGAGTACTGTCAGGGTGCCAACTAGTGTGTGTGGTGCAACAGGAGAGGCTAGAGAGGGAAAAAGGCCACAAATAAGACTTTGGAACGGTAATAAGCCCTACAAAAGGCTTATTTGTCCTTCTTGCAGGAAGAAGCCTTCCAGGACTACAATACCCAGCAGCCCAAGAGGCAAAGACTACATTCTACAAGCCACGTTGGGAGTGGCAAGGCAACACGCATGCGTGAAGCTCCGGGCACGGGGCTTGTGCTCAGAATTCCAACGTGAGCGGTCGCAACTTTCGGAGCTCCTGCCACAGGGGATCATGCGAGGGGCCACGCCCCAAGGAACAGTCATTCGGGCACCTTGCGACTCTAAAATAAGTGCCGCATGCTTGGAAGGGGAGTAGGGACACATATTTTTGGGGAAGGGAGTCACAGGGGGATCACGCGCAGGGGGCAACGCCCTAGATCCTAAACCCCCCTGCGCTCTGGAAATCTAAGTAAAATGTTTACTGTGCTTAACTGACTATGCATGGCATACGAAGCTGCTCCTAACATTTCGGTCGCAAACAAAACCCATGCATGCTAAAACTAACAATGCATGTTAGACTACTAATTAGCCACGTGTGGCTTCCGCATGTTCTAAACCATAGGGTTTGTGAAGCCGCAAGCCTAGGAGCCCAGAGCCTCATGCGGCCCATCAAAGCGCACGCCCCAAGCAAACATTGTGAGCAGCTGAGTGTAGAAACCACATGCGGTTATTTTAAACACACGCACAAGGCTATACCTATCGCTGCATGTGAATATACACGTGTGACTCTGGGGAGAAATGCACGTCAAGGGCCACATGCGGCTCTTGGAAATAGCAATCATACAACTAGGGTAGAGAGAGTATTCTAATGAATGTATGCGTGTAAACTGTGGTAAATCAGAACTATGCAGAGCATTCCTAAATGGAGCTCTTTTTGCAGCGTTTGACCGCTTCTGAGAAAAAACCAGACCTGGAGTGCGCAGGCAGGAGGCCAGCACTCAAACCCAAAGCTAAGTGCCTTGACCTTGTTGTGTGACTTGTCTTGTAATGCCACCAAGAATGAGTGTATGTATGCATGAATGAGTGGACTGTTAAGATCTTATTTACATGACAAATGTGCCTTTCCTAATCACCCCGTGTCCTATCCAATACTGTATCCTGAAACCTCTATCCAGTGTTCCTACTTCCCCGTACCCATCCAACCAGCGTTTCCTAACCCTCTTTCCCTGCTGGGGTTGCGGACGCCTGTGTAAGCTTTTGCTTGCAGGCGCCAAAACTTTAGAGGGGGTGGTTGGTTCGTGCCACTCCTGCGCCTGGACTCCTGGAGCCGCGACAGCCATGTTTAAGTGGTTTAGGTGAGCGTGCCTTTCACTTTCCAACCAGGTAAATACTCCTTAAAACTATTTCGTGCATAATCAGAATCAGTTACTAGAACTATTTCTTTGAGTTTATTTTTTACTGCTGTAGATATTGGGCCTCATTACGAGTCCGGCGGTAACCGAGGCGGTAAAACTGCCTGGTTACCGCCAGACTCGTATTACCATTCCGCCTCTGTGACTCCCGGAAATACCAGGGCATTACGACCTTGATGTCCTGGGAATTCCGGAGGAGGAATTCGGTAAATCCCCATTCCCATTGAGTCCTATAGGACTCAATGGGAATGGGGAAGTGGAAACACTGGCACCATCTCGTGATGGTGCTGGTGTTTCCACATCCGCCTGCAGGCGGGCAGTGTTAAACCCGCCAGGTCAGACCTGGCGGGAACATCACTTCCCGCCTGCAGGACTCGGGATTGGGCGGTCCGGAATTAACAGTGGCACCGGGTTTACCGCCACTGTTATTTCCAGACCGCCCGACCTGTAATGAGGCCCATTGACTTATAAAAAGAGGCCATTTCTGCCACTTGACTACTTTTGGGACCTATCCTCATGTTTACTCTTGGAATGTTGTCACATTTACACCATATGTTTCCTATTCCTGCTACAGGTTGTTTTTCTGTATCATGGTATGCACATCCATCTACATACACAGTTGGTAAATCCTTACATGTTTCTTTGTTGAATGCCTTGTGCGGAGCATGCTCAAAATTCATTCAAGTTTGCCTCTAGCTCTATGTCATCAGGCGCACATACAGCTGCACAATGATGCAACTCTGCTAGTGCTTGAGCAACTGGGCTCTTTTTATGTTGTCCATACTTCCATTCTACTGGAAATCCCTGAAGTGTTAATTTCCAGGAAGTCATTCTTGACTGGGCCAAATTCCCTGATCTGATTCTCTTACTTTGCAAAAATTGCAGAGACTGGTGATTTGTTTCAACAATCACCCGCACCCCTTAAATTATGGAGCAGAAATGTTGCAATGCCCAGACAGTGGTCAGAAGCACTTTTTCGCATTCACTAAATTTGGTCTCTACCTGTGACAATGCTTTGCTAGCATATGCAATGGTTTTGTTATTCGTGTCATGTTTTTGATGTAGAACTGCTGAAATGCATTGATCTGTAAATCCTATTTCTACAAAGAAATCCTGGTTTTTCATTGGATATGCCAAACATGATGCTTTCATTAGACACTCTTTTAGCTGGGCTCCTGCCTCATTTTGTTCCTTTTCCCTTTTCCAGGGTACACCCTGCTTCAGTAATCTTGCTAAAGGTTGAGTAATCTCTGCATGATTCTCAATACATTTCCTGTTATAATTTGTCATGCCTAACAAACTCTTTAAACTTTTCAAATTAGTGGGATCTCTTAGTTTATGAATCACCGCCACCTCTTTCTTTTGTGGGTTTAATCCATGTTCTGTCACCTCATGACCTAGGAAGTTTACCTTTTTTCTACACCACTGTGCTTTCTGTAAATATATTTTTGCCCCAGCATTCTGTAGCTGACTGAGCACATGTCTAATCTCGTTGAAGTGATTTTTCAGATCTTCATTTTTGATTAGCACATCATCCACAAAAAACTATTGTCCCCTTTTCAGCTTTTCAGCTGCATCCGGGAGTGCCTTGCTCAGGAATATCCCAAATTCACTCCCACTATTGACATACCCAAAAGGGGTCAGAGGCTACGCATTTTGTGATTTGTCAAAAGAAAATGCAAACAAATTTTGAATATCTTCAGCTAGTGGCACACACCAGTATCCAGCTGTAAGGTATAATGTGGTAAACACATTTGACCTGTGACCCTGTGAAAGACCCTGATCCATAAATGGAAGGGGCCACCTTGAAACAGGTACATTTTTGTTTAATTCTCGTAAATCTGCACACAAGCGCCATTGGCTATTAGGTTTTAGCACACCTAATATAGGGATATTTGATGTACTATGAAGAGGCCTAATGATTCCTCTAGATTCTAGATGCGTGACTATTTTAGCTAGTGATTCCAAACATGCCAGAAGTAGCCTATATTGTCGGATAAATACTGGCTCCCTCCCATGTCCTTCTGGTAGTGTGACAGCATGCAAATCAGTCCGCCCACAATCATATGAGTGCGTGTAGTGGATGAGTGCGTGGACGGATGAGTGCATGGAGCGGATGAGTATGTGGAGCAGATAAATGCATAGAGCGGATGGGTGCATAGAGCAGAGGGGTGCGTAAAGCAGATGGGTGCGTAGAGCGGATGGGTACATAGAGCAGATGGGTGCATAGAGCAGATGGGTGCGTAGAGCGGATGGGTGCGTAGAATGGATGTGTGCACTGAGCGGATGGGTGCATAGAGCAGATGGGTGCATAGTGCAGAGGTGTGAGTAAAGCGAATGAGTGCGTCGAGCGGATGGGTGTGTAGAACGGATGAGTGTACGGAGCAGAAGGGTCCTTAGAGCGGATGACTGTGTAGAGTGGACGACTGTGTAGAGTGGACGAGTATGTAGAGCGGATGAGTGTGTAGAGCGGACCAGTGTGTAAGAGTGGACGAGTGAGCGGACGAGTGTGTAGAGCGGACGAGTGCATAAGAGCAGATGGGTACGCAGAGCAAATGGGTGTGCACAGCGGATTGGTGCGCACAGCGGATGGGTGCGCAGAGCGCACAAGTGTGCAGAACGGACCAGTGCACAGAACGGATGAGTGCGCGGAGGTGACAAGTGTGCAGAGCTGACAACTGTGCAAAATGGACGAGTGTGTAAGAACGGAGGAGTGTGTAAGAACAGAGGAGTGTGTAGAGCAGATGTATGCATAGAACTGACTAGTGTGTAGAGCGGACTAGTGTGTAGTGTGGACTAGTGTGTAAGAGCGGATGAGTGTGTAAGAACGGACTAGTGTGTAAGAGCGGATGAGTGTGTAAAAGCGGATGAGTGTGTAAGAACGGATGAGTGTGTAAGAACGGATGAGTGTGTAAGAGCAGATGAGTGTGTAAGAGTGGATGAGTATGTAGAGCGGGCGAGTGTGTTGAGCAGGCGTAGGCATAGAGCAGGCGAGGGCGTGCATGGAGGGGATGAATGCGTGGAGCGGATGAGTGCCCTGAGCGGACGAGTGCCAAGAGCGGACAAGTGCATAGAGCGGACAAGTGCGTAGAGCGGATGAGTGTGTAGAGCGGATGGAACAGAGGACGCATGTGGATGGAACGGGGGACGTATGTGGATGGAACAGGGGACATATGTGGATGGAATGAGGACGTATGTCGATGTAATGGGGAAGTACGTGGATAGAACGGATGAAGTATGTGGAAGGAACTGGTGTAATATGTGAAAGGTACGGGTGAAATATGTGGAAGGTATGGGTGAAATATGTGGATGGGGTGCATAAAACAACTTTGGAAATGATCGGAGTACATGGAACAGATTCAAGTGCATGGAATGGACTGGAGTGCATGGAACGGACTGGAGTGCATGGGACGGACTGGAGTGCATGGAATAGACTGGAGTGCATGGAATAGACTGGAGTGCATGGAACGGACTGGAGTGCATGGAACGGACTGGTGTGCGTGGAAAGGATTGAAGTGCGTGGAATGGATTGAAGTGCACGGAGCAGACTGGAGCGCTTGGAGCGGACTGGAGTGCATGGAACTGATTAGAGTCCATGGAACTGACTGGAGCGCATAGAAGTGTGCGTCATACATGGAATGGTTTAAGTGCATTGAACGTTTGAAGAGCATGTAAACCATCATATCACATCACCATGCTTACTCTCGTCTTTATACCACCACTCAACTAGAACACAGAGATACTATGACACCATTCATCTGCCTCATACTCCACATCACTCTAACTAAACACTGCTGGTGACACACCCTCCAGCCAGGCGTTCTCCGCAGGCATAACGCAGCCAGAACCGGTCTGGGTAAAACCTGCCAGATCAAACACATATCCCTGATCTCTCAACCACCACACCTACTGCTATGAAGCAGCTATTACACAAATGCCACACCAGCTGCACACATATCCGGTGTTCACACACACCTTTGACTCTCTACTCTCTCTACTGAATTGAACTTCGGTTCCCAAGGGCATGCAACCTACCAGCGCCTTGAGACCATACCAATGGCGCTATAGAAATGCAAAGTAACATAACATAACATAACATATGCATCTGTGGCAAAAACCTGTTTGAATTCCATAAACATTTTTCTCAATTGGTCTTTTTTTTCTTTACTTGTGCAAGCATCTGCAGCTTCAATTTCCTCCTATGCCATTTTACAGAACTCTGGGAACTCCTCCAAAGGATGAACCTCTGTACTTACCTATAATCGTGAGGCAGTAGGCCTCATTACACGGAAGGCGGTAGGGGGTTATTGAGGCCTGTAGAGCTGCCAGCCCTGTTAACCCCCTATGTCCTCATTACGAGGTCTCCTTGCGGGACCCGCTAAGAACGTCTGGTTTTACCAGGCGTTCTTAGCGGGTCGCGCGAACAGACCAGGATGCAAATAACGGGCCCGTCATTAACAGGCCCGTTGTTTGCATCCTCCCCATTGAGCCCTATGGGGGCTCGAACAGGTATGGGGATGTACATGGTCTGGGTTCCTGGAATGGGGAAATACTGGGCCCTCCAAGATCAGAATGGCCCGGTATATCCCCATTCCAGGAACCCGGACCCGGTTCCCGGAATGGGGGTATCCATGCCGCAAATAGTGGCATGTCTACCTCCAGGGTCGTAATGACCCCCAGTGTCTCTTTGGAGGGTAGCTACACTCAAATATTTTGGAATATTGCCCACCATTTCAATATGCTGCTTTTCTCTTTTAGATTCACTTAATTTGAATCAGATACAATTATCTTGATGACAGCACACTATTTCACTTGGCTCATAAGGTACACAGACCGAATTTTAAAGATTCCTTTAGGCTTAGACTCCGATGATTCTGGCAATTCACCATGTGTAGTCACATAGCTTTCAGGAATGTTTCCGATTACTAGGTTACTGAAATTGACAGTTTAGTAAGACTTCTGTATTGCCATTCCTATTGCTGAATTATCCAAGTAAATGTCTTGACACCCTTTATTGTCCACCAGCATTTAAATGGGTCCATCCCCAATATCTATCAATGGTGTATATTTGCATTCTAAACCTTGCTGCCTCATGGATTCATTTAGGCATACAAATGCATCAGAACCTTTTATCTGTTGTCCCTTTCTGTATTTTAATGTTACTGTAAATTATCTGGTGAATGCAGGAATAGTAGCATCCTTTTTCACCTGCAGTTCAACTGTATACGGTGTCATGTGGACACAAAATTAAGCATGTCTTTTGTCTTCAAATTCAGATGCAGCTCCACCCAACCGGGACCAAACCTTTTCATTTAGAAAGTCTAATACAATACACATCCTGTGCATGATGCAATTTCCCAAATAGAATTTGTTTTGTGTCCCGCTCACGATCCACACATTGTGATGAATACTTTTTTAAACTCTGAGGTCTGATGCCCAGATCTTCGATCAACGAGGTTTCTTGGCCCCGTGATGCTTCCACGCTTTCTAAGATTTCAGCGTCTGCAAGTTCCTCCGGTGCAGCGTCGTTCTGAATACTTTTTTTCTCAAAGAAACTCACGAATACATTAGACACCAGGGTCTTGAACAACTTTAGCGGGCCAGTCTTCTTAAATGTTTGGCTATTGAAAATGGGCTTTCTCGCATTTTTGCCATGTTTGTTCCTTATAGATCTTGAATGCAGGGTTAATTTTGGCTTATTATTTGGTCTCATTTCCTTCTTCTGCTCCTTCACCTTTTCCCTGGCCCCTGCCATATTGAGCGAGTCCGAAGACCCAACCAGGTTTCCTGATTTTGCTGGCAGGGCTGGGAATGCTTTCTCATTTGATAGCTTTGGGAGACTTTTTTCAAAGTTCGATCCCTGGCCGACGTTACTTGTGTCCAGGTCTCCCGCACCTGCCTCCTCTTCCGTTAATATATCCGCTTCCTTAGGTGACAGCCTCCGTGAAATCATTGAGGAATCTTGCAGGCTGTTTAGATCTTCTTTGTCGATAGGAGGAAGAATATCAATATGTATTTTCAGCAACTGTTTAGCACCTTCCAGATTGTGATCATTGTCCTGATTTAGAGCAGACTTCAAGGGCTCGTTAAGTGTCCCCGGAGCAATTGACTGAAGAGGGCCTCCAGTCATTGCCTCCAATGGCAGGCACTCTCCCACGCACTGGGTTATGGTGTCCTTTCCTGCACACACCTGTTCCCAGAAACTTAATTTCAGTGGGGCCACTCTTTGTCAACAGAGGCAGTGCCATACTCAGGTCACGTAGGGGAGTTACGACAATCATTATGACCTCCCCCTCTTTAATAGGGTTTGGCTGGCGCACCACCCTATCCAAACAGTTTCCCTGCGGGGTCAACTCGCTAGCCCTCGATGTCCTCATTACGAGTTCTCCTTGCGGGACCCGCTAAGAACGTCTGGTTTTACCAGGCGTTCTTAGTGGGTCGCGCGAACAGACCAGGATGCAAATAACGGGCCCGTCATTAACAGGCCCGTTGTTTGCATCCTCCCCATTGAGCCCTATGGGGGCTCGAACAGGAATGGGGATGTACATGGTCTGGGTTCCTGGAATGGGGAAATACTGGGCCCTCCAAGGTCAGAATGGCCCGGTATATCCCCATTCCAGGAACCCGGACCCGGTTCCCGGAATGGGGGTATCCATGCCGCAAATAGTGGCATGTCTACCTCCAGGGTCGTAATGACCCCCAGTGTCTCTTTGGAGGGTAGCTACACTCAAATATTTTGGAATATTGCCCACCATTTCAATATGCTGCTTTTCTCTTTTAGATTCACTTAATTTGAATCAGATACAATTATCTTGATGACAGCACACTATTTCACTTGGCTCATAAGGTACACAGACCGAATTTTAAAGATTCCTTTAGGCTTAGACTCCGATGATTCTGGCAATTCACCATGTGTAGTCACATAGCTTTCAGGAATGTTTCCGATTACTAGGTTACTGAAATTGACAGTTTAGTAAGACTTCTGTATTGCCATTCCTATTGCTGAATTATCCAAATAAATGTCTTGACACCCTTTATTGTCCACCAGCATTTAAATGGGTCCATCCCCAATATCTATCAGTGGTGTATATTTGCATTCTAAACCTTGCTGCCTCATGGATTCATTTAGGCATACAAATGCATCAGAACCTTTTATCTGTTGTCCCTTTCTGTATTTTAATGTTACTGTAAATTATCTGGTGAATGCAGGAATAGTAGCATCCTTTTTCACCTGCAGTTCAACTGTATACGGTGTCATGTGGACACAAAATTAAGCATGTCTTTTGTCTTCAAATTCAGATGCAGCTCCACCCAACCGGGACCAAACCTTTTCATTTAGAAAGTCTAATACAATACACATCCTGTGCATGATGCAATTTCCCAAATAGAATTTGTTTTGTGTCCCGCTCACGATCCACACATTGTGATGAATACTTTTTTAAACTCTGAGGTCTGATGCCCAGATCTTCGATCAACGAGGTTTCTTGGCCCCGTGATGCTTCCACGCTTTCTAAGATTTCAGCGTCTGCAAGTTCCTCCGGTGCAGCGTCGTTCTGAATACTTTTTTTCTCAAAGAAACTCACGAATACATTAGACACCAGGGTCTTGAACAACTTTAGCGGGCCAGTCTTCTTAAATGTTTGTCTATTGAAAATGGGCTTTCTCGCATTTTTGCCATGTTTGTTCCTTATAGATCTTGAATGCAGGGTTAATTTTGGCTTATTATTTGGTCTCATTTCCTTCTTCTGCTCCTTCACCTTTTCCCTGGCCCCTGCCATATTGAGCGAGTCCGAAGACCCAACCAGGTTTCCTGATTTTGCTGGCAGGGCTGGGAATGCTTTCTCATTTGATAGCTTTGGGAGACTTTTTTCAAAGTTCGATCCCTGGCCGACGTTACTTGTGTCCAGGTCTCCCGCACCTGCCTCCTCTTCCGTTAATATATCCGCTTCCTTAGGTGACAGCCTCCGTGAAATCATTGAGGAATCTTGCAGGCTGTTTAGATCTTCTTTGTCGATAGGAGGAAGAATATCAATATGTATTTTCAGCAACTGTTTAGCACCTTCCAGATTGTGATCATTGTCCTGATTTAGAGCAGACTTCAAGGGCTCGTTAAGTGTCCCCGGAGCAATTGACTGAAGAGGGCCTCCAGTCATTGCCTCCAATGGCAGGCACTCTCCCACGCACTGGGTTATGGTGTCCTTTCCTGCACACACCTGTTCCCAGAAACTTAATTTCAGTGGGGCCACTCTTTGTCAACAGAGGCAGTGCCATACTCAGGTCACGTAGGGGAGTTACGACAATCATTATGACCTCCCCCTCTTTAATAGGGTTTGGCTGGCGCACCACCCTATCCAAGCAGTTTCCCTGCGGGGTCCACTCGCTAGCCCTCGATGTTGCCGTTATAGCAGAGTTACTTTGTTGCACCAGTATTAACTCTGTATTGTATTGTATTGTATTTTATTTATAACGCGCAAACCCGCAGGCCCGGAGGCATCAGGGCGCAATTTGTACAAGGTTACAGAAATGCAGGAATAACAGAGCATCATATCAAACAGGGATCCAAAATGCAGGTCAAGCAAACAGTCATTATATATATTTACAAGAAGATCTTATATACATATGTACAGTAGTTTCAGTGCCGATAGATGATAGTAGTGGACGGTAAGTCAGGGTATGTCGGGAAGAGGCTCGAAGGCGGCCTTAATGCTGGTTGAGAAGCCAAGATCTAGTATTTGCTTTGAAGATATTGAAAGAGTCTTCCGCTCTAATTGAGACAGGGAGGGAGTTCCATAACTTGGAAGCTAAGACGGGGAAACTTGAGCCCCCTGCTTTTTGCAATTTAAATCTCGGGATCGCTAAACAGTGGGATTGGGCTGTTCTTAGAGGTCGGGAGGTAGAGTGGCGCGATAGTCGACTACCAAGGTAGATCGGGGCTTTGTTGGCTAGGCATTTGTGCGTAAGGGCAAGTGTTTTGAGTGAAATTCTCTGTTTGACAGGTAGCCAATTTAGCTTACTTCTGGTTTCTGTGATGTGGTGGTGTCGGGGAATGTTTAGCGCAGCACGAATGGCGTTGTTTTGTGTCGTTTGAAGTCTGTTCAGGTTCTCTTGGCTGGTGCCAAGATAAAGAGCACTGCAGTAATCAATTTTAGCCATAATAAGGGTTCTCGCTAGCGTGACGCTGTTGGACGTAGTGAGGAATGGTCTG
This sequence comes from Ambystoma mexicanum, assembly GCF_040938575.1. NCBI lineage: Eukaryota > Metazoa > Chordata > Amphibia > Caudata > Ambystomatidae > Ambystoma > Ambystoma mexicanum. The sequence continues at coordinate 398,429,553 of NC_090935.1, forward strand.
CAAGCTGCGATGAGTTTGCATGTGTATGCAGACGCAGATCTGACAGCATTAGTTTGTCGGGTTAATGAAAGTGTGGCATCAAGGTAGAAACCTAACGTTTTGGTGTCTTTTGAGACACAAATGATATTACCATCAATGTTGAATGATTGATAGGACGGTTCTAGTCTGCTCAGACGTTGTGCAGTGCCCAGAATTAGGAGCTCCGTCTTGTCATCATTCAAGCACAACTGATGTTGGGCCATCCAGGCTTGGATGACCGAGTAGATGTCGTTAAGGGCTTTGGTGTCACCTAGATAATCACCAGTGATGGGGATGAGTATCTGGGTGTCGTCTGCATAGTTGGTATAGGAGACACCCAGATAGTCAAGCACATCAAAGAGTGGTTTCGTGAAAATGTTATAAAGTGTAGGTGACACACAAGAACCCTGAGGAACGCCGCAGTGAATCGGGGAGGGGTCCGCGGCTGCGGATGGGGCAAAGACTCTCATGGATCTGTTGCTCAGGAAGGATTTGATCCAAGCCGCAGCCGAGGAAGAGAAGTTGGCCGCTGAATGGAGGTGCTTGCACAGGATCTGATGGTTGACCAGATCGAATGCGGCTGAGAGGTCGAGAAGTAGTAGTAGTGCTAGTTTGCCTTGATCCTTTAGAACCTCGATTTGGGTTTTAAGGTCTAATAAAGCGGTCTCTGTCCCGTGTCTGGGGCGGAAACCAGATTGTCGAAGACCTAGCAAGTTGTTAGTTTCCAGGTAATTTTGGATCTGAAAGTATGCGGCACGGTCTAGGATTTTGAGCAGAAATGGTACGGTGGTGATAGGTCGGAAGTTAGTGGGAATGTTAGGGTCTAGGGAAGGTTTTTTAAGCAGTGGGATAACCCAAGCGTCCTTCAGATTGTCCGGGACAATGCCTGTTTGAAAGGAAGAGTTGATGAAGGCCGTGATGAATGGGGCCAGCTCGTGCGCTGAGTCCTTGATAGTATGAGCTGGGCACGGGTCACCTTGGCAGTTAGTTGGCTTAATTCTAAGAATTATGTTTTCTACCTCTGCCACGGTAAGTGGAGAGAATGCGAATGGTGTGATATTGGTGGGGTCTGGTAAGGGGGCCTTAGTGAGGGGATGAACGTGGTTGTCGCGATTCAAGTTGTCCTGTTTATCTTTGATTTTGTCTTGTAGTGTGGAGATTTTATTTAGTAAGGCCGCTTGGATACTGGCACACCATTTACTATCTTTCACGCATGTGTCAGGGGGGGCGACTGGAGTTTCAAGCTCTCTTAGGATTTTAAAGAGTTCCTTGGAGTTCGAGTCGGCTTGTAAAATGCGGTTGTTGAAAGATTCCTTTTTAGCCGTGATGATGGCATCTTTGTAGGAGAGTGAGGCTAGGAGGAAGCTGTCTCTATGCTCGTCTGAGGGGTGGCTTTTCCATCTATTTTCGGCACAGCGTTTGGCTTTCCGGAGTGATCTTAGCTGTGGTGTGAACCATGAGTTGAGATAGGCTTGAGGTTTAGCCTTTCTAAGTTTGAGAGGTGCTATATAATCAATGGCAGTTCGCATTGTTTGGTTGTAGGTGTGTGCTAGTGAGGTTGGATCAGAGTAAGAATTGGTGGCTGTGTTAAGGGACGGGAGTAACAATGGGAGGAGTTTCTCCTTGGTTATGTCTTTTTTGCTTCGAGTTGGGAGTGCTGGGGCTAATGGTGACGGGATTCGTGGTGTGGCTTCAATGTTGAAAGTTATAATGTGGTGGTCGGACCATAGACAGGGGGAATTGTTAAGGACTTTGATATTGCAATTGGAGCCAGCTACCCAGTCAAGTGTTCTACCTTTAATATGGGTAGGCTCTTGGATGTATAAGGTAAGGCCGAGGTCAGATAGTGCGATCTCCAGGTCAGAGGCCACTGGATCTTTTAAATCCCCAAGACCTAAGTTAAGGTCGCCTAGGATGATTGTTTGCGAATTGATCTTTGTATTGTTGAGGAGGAGAGTGGAGATTTCACTGACAAATGTTGGAGCGGGTCCTGGAGGTCTATAGATTAGGTGCATGGTGGCTGTTTGGTTAGGTGTGAGTGCTAGTTTGACAGACAGCAATTCGGCCGATGTGAGTTTGGAATCAGGTAACACTCTTAAGTCAAGAGTATTTTTATGGATGAAGGCCACACCACCGCCTTTGGAGGAGGTGGAGGAGCGGTCGCATCGTGTTATGCCGTAGTTTGGCGGTAGGGCTAACGCTAACTCTGCTGGCTTTTTTACAGTTTTTCCTAGCACAGTATCTCTTGCGGATCGGACTGCTCGCTGTCTGTTTTCACGGCCCTGGAGTATGGTGGGAGGGATGGACGAGGAGGAATTGAGGCTACCTCTCTTACCTGCCTCTTCAAACCGCTGCAAACTCCCAGCCTCATCCACTTCCATCAGCGGTGTTGTCGGCAGCGTCTCTTTACCGCATAACTCTTCTCGTCTCAGTCACGTACTCCTCAAGCAGCGTCCCTCCTATTCCTCATACACTCTCAGCTGCTCCGCTGCCTCATCTGTCATGACTGCAACGCGGCCCGGAGAGGTTTTTCAAGTGGGTCCTCCCATTGACAAAGTAAAAAGAGCAAACAGACTCTGAACACAGGACTCAGGAACCAGGATCAACACACTGCAACAACTGCAGTACTCTGCAGCACTCCGCGGCCCGGAGTGGTTTTTCAAGTGGGTCCTCCCACTAACACAGTAAACAAAGCAATCAGATTCTGAACACAGAAACCAGGAGCAACACACTGGAACAACTGCAGTACTCTGCAGCACTCCACGTTATTCCAAACGCATTATTTTCATCGTCCCATTGTTTTTAAATTTAGATGGAAGGCCACTCTGGTAATAGATTGATGAATGCATACTAAGCCACTAATACAAACTTCAGAGTAGCAGAAGTGTATGCAAACTTGGCCTATGACATGGCAGAGCAATAAGGAAGGGTTCACAAAATCTACTAGCCCACTAGAATTCACGAGAATATTTTATGAACAGTGAGTACCATTTGTATGGTATTAATTTTTGCTGGCAAGTATAGAGGTGTTTGAAACTTTATTTGATATTTACTTTGTTTGCAGTAAATGGAATACAAGTTTCACTGTGCATGGCTGGCCTTCGGGCGACAGCATTGCACCAAATATGCAGTGGGGTTATGGTGACATGCACCATTTCACAAAAAGCACTGGTAAATATTTTGTCAGCCGTCACCATGCGTTGAGTCCATTTTTTTTAGTTAGAGTATGGTAACTGGCCTTTTGTTCATGGTAGCACATGTCTCTTTTGATACCAGAGTCATAGAAACCCAAGTTAAATAAAATATGCTGCAATAAAATGGTGTGTTTTAAATAGTGAAAAGTGGGAAATATATGTTATGGTTCAGTCCTGTAATGGAAATTATTTGTTTCTGAAGTCAGAGTGACTCAAAAAAGAAACCATTTCTTTTTGAAGTTAAAGGGATCTCCTCAACCCCATAACATTGTATTCTCCGGATCCTCTGCTGATGAAGGGAACATGCGTTCCTGGATGCTCCAGAGAGCTAAATGCCTTGTTCCATGGGCCAAAGGATTAAAGATAAGAAAATGTATTTTCTTTAAATGTGTGTGTGTGCATGTAAGTGTGTCTGTATATGTATATAATGTAATGTATTGCGCTCCCTACATTGGCTCCCAGTGGCCCAGCACATTCAATATAAAACGCTGTGTATTGTTCATCATGATCTCCACGATCAAGGAACTGAGTACCTGCGCATTAAGTTCCTAAGATATGTCCCTAACCACTCTCTGTGGTCTGCAGCTTTCCCGGGTAGGAGGCTGGGCATTCTCGATTGCCGCAGAACAGCTGTGGAATGCCCTCCCACTATTGGTGAACCTTCTATCCAGTCATCTGATCTTTCGGAAAGCCTTAAAGACTTTTCTGTTTTGACTGAGCTTCCTCTCTTGCGGCCCTCTCTGTGCCTGTCTCTAAGGCCTCCTCTCCTCTCTAGCACCATAGCGCCATGATGCCTTTGGGCGACCGTGTGCTGTACAAATTCCATAACATAACATAACAATGTGTGTGAATGAGCGAGTGAGTGCATGGTGGCCGCCTGGGTGTTCCTGTGTGAGTGTATGATGAAAGAGTGCACACTTAAATGTATGGGTGGCTGCCTGGGTTTCCCTGTGTGAGTCTATGATGAAAGGGTACACTCTTAAATGTATGGGTGGCTGGATGTGCGTGTGTATGTATGGTGAATGGTGTATGGTGTGTGTGCTTATGTATCAACTTCCTTAAAGTGCTTTATGTGCGCTGAAAGGGAACGTCACTTCAACTACAGCTGCTGAGCCTTAATGCAAACAAACAGCTCCACAGGATGTTAGCTCCTGGCAAAATAGGCTGAATGGGACAGCGTCAGAAAGGTGCCCAAATGCCAGCTCCTCTGCCTTATCGTATCTCTGCTCTCTTTCTAAATACCCAACTTAACGTAAAGGGGGAAAGAAATATTATATTCTGAAAAGTCTGCTTCAGATGGGCATGAGGGGATCAGCTCAACACAAGCATATTGTGCTTGGCTGGAAACGTGCCAACAAGACAAGTGGTTTTAAAATTATTACTATTGAGATGGCCACAAGGGGGCACGCTCATGGAAGCTGCTTGAGCGTTTCACTCCTGGTGCAGTGGGGAGATAAGTGGCTTGAGCCCCCACTTGGGACCTCCCCGGGCATTTGACTCTTGGCCCACCTTGACCATAAGGACCCTGGGCGCACCAGCTCCAAAAATCAGGAAGATTGGAGCGGCGGGTCCCGAGATCCGTCATCCGAGAAGCAGAGCGGGAAAAAGAAAGTGCTTTCTTTCAATGTGGCGCTCCACAGCTAGACTGCTGGTGAGCCGTGGATTCAGGGCCAGGGAGCGTATAGGGGTGGAAAAGGAATCCTTGCTTGGGTCCTTGGAGGCAGAGGACCCCCATCCTGCTGTCCTCCTGCCGACAGCCTATGTTGACGCTAGAGCGCCCAGGAACACAGCAGAACAGTGCCTGGGGACACCGACCCTCTGGAGCAAGCGCATAATGAGAGGAAGTGAGGAGAGCTGACTTTGAGGCCCCGCAGACTGCAGCGGGGTGCAAATCCCCCTACCACCAGGGACCGGGGGGAGTGAGGTGGTCAGGGGGAACTGGCCCCCCACCAGTGAGAAGTGGCAGTTGGAGCCGGTGGAGGAGTGGTCCATCCCCCCCTTGGGGAACCTTTAAGGAGTACATTTGTAAAACCAGCAGGAGGTGGGTCAACTGAGCCCAAGACCTGGGTGCCGAGGTGTGGGCCCCCTGGCCAGGACTAGTGGGTGTGCCTGCCTCACGAGGAATGCATTCGGAGGAAAGCTTAAAGGCTACAGCGGACTGAGCCACCACTTGGGGTCCCCCTGGGTGGACAGCGATTGGTGAGTGTTAACTCACATGAACCCGGGCACAACGGTTGAAAATGTAGTGTAAATCGTCCCCCGGACTGCCCCCCTTGCATCGAACTCCCAGGAAGGTGCTTCTTCGGAGGTGCCTGGGCTCCCCACCTTGTTTCTGGGACACAGTGGCTGAGTGTGGTTATAAAGGAGACCCATTGGAGTTGGCCCGGCTGAACCACAGTGCAGCAGGATAGTTTGAAGGCCGGAGGGGCTGCAGTGCTCGCCTGGTGACTGCTGAAGTGGCTGGGGTACTCTCAGTGAGGTGTGGGCCCCCTGGCCCATGGTAGCGGTGTGTGCCCGCCTCACCAGGCTGCAGGTGGGGAGAGCGTTGTGACTAGAGAAGGGTGCCCAGCTCTTCCTCAGGGGCAGTGGACTTCTTTCATCGGGCGCTCCGGAGCAGAGATGGGAGAGGTAAGAGGCATACCTGGAGTAAGAAGTCTGACAACGTGAACCCTGTAATAGGGGTCTTCCCTGGTGGGGGCGGGGGGTTGGAGATCCGGCAAAGCCTGGCATAGGTCTAGTGCACGGAAGGTTCTGGATTCTGGAGGTTTGCCGGGGGAGATAGGGAGACTGGTGCACCATGCTCTTTGGTGATCTAGTGGCCCCATGCAGGGCCATGGCCCCGTAGGTCGTTGAAGAGAATGCTGTGCACCGGGGGTGTCCCCCAACTGAGGAGAGGCACTTGGATAATGGTGTGGGAGCTCTCTCCTATCGGGCTAGTGGGTTGACTGCTCCTTATGAACTGGAAGTCGGAATCGGAGCGAGTTGAGTACACACGGGACCCACGGTGGAGGATTGCTACCCCTGACCCAAACATGCTAGAGGTGGGAGAAGACCCCGTCTCCACAAAGAAAGGCATTGCCTCACTGATGGAAGATATTCAGGGAATGAGGCCCAACATTGGTGGGAAGGTGGACAAATTCAACCTCAGAATTGACAAAACGGACGAGAGACTGCAGGCAGTGGAACATAACCAGTCATCACAGGGGAGAGGAGAGAGGGGGAAATCACCCTCAAAATGGACGATTTTGAGAACCGCAAAAGAAGGAACAACCTCACATTTTTGGGGTGCTGGCGTGGGAGGGACAGCGACCTGAGGAGGGTCATACACGACGTTGCAAAAGTCTTATTCGAAGACAAGGCTATTGACGTGCCAAAGATTGACAGGGTGCATAGGCCAAGCAGAGTTGGTAGAGGTCTAAGATCAGTCTTGGCTTGCTTCCACAATTACCTGAACAAACAGAAGATCCTGGAAAAAGCGAGGAGTACGGGTGCAGTGATGTTGTACAATGGGAGAATTACGATTTTTTAGGATCTGTCCTCCCTCACGTTGGCTAAGAGGCGGATCTGCGTGCCTCTCACAAAATGGCTGAATGAAAAGGGGATCAGGTACAGGTGGGGGTTTCCATTCTCCATCTCCTTTGAAGAGGACGGATATGATTATAAATTGATCACAGAAGATAATATACAGAGGGTGTCAGAATATCTCATGGGAGGTGCGGGGTCCACACCGGATGGGGAAGCATGGGTCCCTAAGGACAGACAGTGGCACATCAAGGGGCCTAATCGAAGCAGGATGCCTGGCTCAAGAAATTGTAGGAAATTGAACACTCCAATAGCGGGCCCTACTTGGCTTCAGAGACTCTGCACCAAGGCATAAATCGGTGGGACTGTGGTGCAAATACCTATGGCTCTCAGGTGCTCTGTTATGGTTTGGGAATATGTTTACTGATTCCCTAAAAGGGAATCCTGGGAGGATAAGGGGCAGTTGTAAAGTTGGGGGCTCGTGTTACTGAAAGGTTTTTGAGGAGGTGGCCCATTGGATCGGGTCCTAATGGTGGTCCAGCGTTCGTTTAGTGATGTTAACTGGAGGGAGCCGAGTGCCGCTGGAGAAGAGGGGGTTGTTATGGGAGAGAGGAGGGGACATGGTTGGGGAGCAGTTGGAGAAGGGGACTGTTAAGTTCAAGTTTTTATGACGCAAGAGGAAAGAGTCCGGTATTGGAGGTGGCCTGTCCTGGTGGAGATGTTTGATGTGAGAAAACAGTGGACCTGAATAAGGGGAATAGGGAGACAAGACCATATTTGGGTTTGCACACTCAACGTGAAAGGCTTAAATTCACCGAACAAACGGTCATTAGTGGCCAGGGAATTCTGTTGTATTGATATGGATGATCTTTCCCTTCAGGAAACTAGGTTCACAAGGGGAAATGAAAGAAAAATTCCATGCAGGCTTTTGGGCCAGTTGTACTGGGGATTGGCAACTGCAAGTAAAAGGGGAGTGGGTATCTTGATACACAAGAGGCTGAAAATGGAAGTGGAGAGAGTCTGGGGGAGTTAAGAGGGAAGGGCAATTCTATGTCCAGGTCAACTGAAAGAGGTCCGATTCACTCTTGTGGCGCTTTCCGCCCACAACCAGGGCCAGCTGCACTTTCTCGAATCCACACTGGCGAAAGTATTAAATGAAGGGACAGGTCATCTTATTGTAGGTGGAGACTTTAATATGTGGGCGAACCAGCAGTTGGACAGGAGGGCCATGAGGCCTGTTGGAACGGGACCCCCCTTGAAGAGGCAGGGAGAGGCTTCAGGATTGTTTGGAACTATATGGCCTGTGAGATATCTGGCACTTCTTTCACCCACCGGAAAGGGAATACACTTTCTTCTCAGTGCCCCATGGAACTTATATCTGAATAGAATACCTTTGCATCTCCAGTGAGCTTATGGCGGGGGCCCTAAGAGCAGAGATTCACTAAATTTCCTGGTCCAGTCATGACATGGTGTCCCTAGACTTATCTTGAATAGGTCTGGCCCCAATACTTCAAAGTGGAGATGTAATGAATCCCTGTGGAAGGATCTGGTCTTTCGTGAGGAACTGGAGGGGGCAATAAGGGAATACTTTGTGCACAATGACACAGGGGATGTGGATAAGGGCACGGTGTGGGACACAGGGAAGGCGACATGGAGGGGACTGCTGATTAGAGAGGGGGCGTGTGCAGGAAGAGAGAAAGGAACCTGTTGGAGGATAATTTGCGAAAGGAGATAGGGGTCTTGGAAAGGCAGATACAGAGTAAGGAGGAGGAAATGGGGGATTGAATAGAGGAGGTCAGATGTAAGAGGGAGGAACTGAGGTTGTTGGAGGAAGGTAAGATAATTCAGAAGATCCAGTTCCTGAAACAGCAATATTACAAAAAAGGGAAGAAGGCAGACGCCCTGCTGGCAGCGTGGCCATCCGGACAGCGGGCTGACTGATGGATAGTGGGGGTGGAGGGATCAGGGTGTACACTTGAGACATCAACGAAGGGGTTGGTTGAAACCTTTGCAGACTTTTATGATGTACTACATAAGGAAGATGACCTACCGCAGGGGGATATGATAGGGGCCTACTTGGGAGCTATGTCTTTATCAAGTTGCCTGCGGAGGAGGCAGAGGAAATGGATGCCTCTATTACAGGAGAGAAGGTTTTGTTGGCCATCCAAAATGTACATGCAGGTAAGACAGGGGGGGGGAGACGGGTACACAGCTGCGTTTTACAAAATATGTGCCGCCATCCTGGCCCTCCAGTTGGTCAAATTATTCAACGCCATCTTGGAGAACGGCAAGGCACCAAAGACCTTTGTGCAGGTCCTAATCTCGCCCGATCTCGCTCCTTAATGTTAATGGGTTTTAGTCTCGAGACTGGATCCACATATGCCGCACCTGGTTCGTTCTGATCAAGTTGGTTTCATAAGGCGTGGACAAGGGGCAGACACGATATGTAAGACCCTGCAGTTAATCGTGGGGGCCCAAAGGCGACGCTGAAAAGGCCTTTGAGAGGGTTAATTGGGCATTCTTGAAGGCGAAGCTCATCAACTTCGGTTCCTGCAGGGCTTCCTTTCCCCGATTTTATTTGCACTTTCCCTGGAGGCCCTTGCCCAGATGCTACGAGATAGCCCCTGGGTGGAATGGATCCCTGTGGGTGATGTAGAATATAAGCAGAGTTTGTACGTGGATGACATACTGCTTCATCTTCGAAATCCAATGTCCTCAATCCCAGCGTTGGTTGAGATAGTACGATGGTATAGTGCCCTCTCAGGTTTTAAAATCAACACAGGAAAATCCATCCTTTTCCCACTGTCTCATTTGGGGGACGAGGATAGACAGACCCTGGACACACTGGAGATGAGAATCGAAGAGGACCCTTTGCGTTATTTTGGCATAGAGGTAACGAGACACATAGGCGATTTGTATGAGGCCAACTTCCCACCCTTACTAGTGAGGATTTTTGATGACCTAAAGGAATGGGGAAAACTGACAATGTCCTGGTTGGGGCGATTGAAATCAATTAAGATGAACTTTCTCCCTGGACTCCTGTATTTATTCCTGATTCACATCCCAGCCTCCATGTTCAAGGAGGTTAAGGATCGCCTCTTGCAGTTCCTGTGGCAGCGTAGGAAGGTGATGGTGGCGTACAAGGTCTTGGGGCTCCCAAAGGAGAGAGGTGGAGTAGGCTTCCCTGATATTCATCTGTATTATAAGGCATCTCAACTTAGAGTTCTCATACCGCATTCCAGGGAGCGAGGGGACTTGTAATGGGTGGGTTTGGACAACTTGCATCTGAGTACGGCAACAGTTGAAGAATGGATTTGGGTACCAAAAGACCTGCTCCCATCGAGGATCAGCGAGCATCCAATATTGGGCGTCATTTAGCCATGCACTGGAAAAGGGTGTGGCTTCCACAAAAGAAAAAATGGATAAATGTGATTAAGAACATATATGTGATGGAACAAATCACAGCAGCGATATATGGGAAAGGCCTAAACCTTGAAATGGAATGGGAAGAATTTCGTTCTAGGTATATGCCCATGTAGTTGAAAATAGGGAATTTGGTGGTGTTTCAAGGGACTCTGAGAGGCGGGAAGACAGCGATGGTGGGAATTGTTTGTCATGTTGTGCAAAGGACGGTCTACTGTTCAAAGGTGTGAGAGACAATAAATGGTCCATGGGGGAGGGACAAGACAAACCTGAAAATGTTTTCATTCACCCAGGTTGAGTGGTAGCATTAGCATATTTTGGGGAGGCACAGAGGGGGGGTTATGCATGCGGGAAGATATGAAGGGCCAATGTTGTGTAGTGGTTTTGCATTTTCTTCTGTTTTTACTTGTCTGTATGGTGTTTGTTAATTTAAAATGGCAATAAACCTGAAATGTATTTTATTTTAAAAAAACATATATATATTTTTTTTAGATGCACCATGCTCCGACTGCAACAAGGAATAAATACATACTGCCTGAGGCACAGCCCCATACAAAATAAGCATTCTCTCTTGTAGAGGAGGACCCAAGCACGACCCGCACTCAAATCGCCCAGTTTGAAGTACCAGGAACTTTCACGCTGAAATATGTGATGTATGATGAGAAAATAAACCACCAGAGAGCCGGAGTGGGGCTCTGCCCTGTATCTATCAGACTGACAGCACCTATTGAAGTACCTGCACATACGAAACCTTGGACAGTAAGGTACCCATTGAGGAAACCATATCGACAAGTGAGACAAACTGACGATTGCCAAAACGCAATGCCTGCAGAAGCCAAGAAGGTCCTAAAGGAAGACAAATGGAGACCTCACAACAACCCGGACTGACTCACATATAGAAGATATGGTGACCTGCGAATGACGAAAAGAGACGAAACACCATGGATAAGTGGCATCCTGAGTTTAAAGGGAAACGAGTGATGTCAGATGTAAAAAGCTTATGCCATAAGCGTGATGAAGACATGCAGCCAGTTTACACGTGTACATATGCTTGGAACCGCAAGAAAGCTGAGAAAAACTTGCGGCTTGCTTATGCCTAGTAGTAAGATAGATTGCGGCAAGCACCACCTATACATATCTAAATCAAAAAAGGAACATTTTACATAAGTATACTTCCACTATGCACAAGAGCAGAATCAACAAAAGGTTATTAAAGGCCGCAGGAGAGGATCCCCTCAAACACGTGAATCGAAAGCTAAGGACAGAGAGAAACTCAGACGCATGCAACCCGTGCCAAGAAGCCAAGGTCATATCGGCTGAAATAGACAAACGGTAGATACAATTAATGAAGCAAAGAACAGAGTATCCTGTACAAAGAGGTCAAGATAAGCAGCAGAAGGCAGGTAGTGGGCAAAAACTAAATCAAATACACAAATTGCATGGAGAATGAGACGATTTCACAGTGTCTGAATCACGTGACCAGCCAAGCGAGAAGAGATGGAGTTTTCACACCGACACGTGGCCTTGTGCCGTGCACAGATATGTGAACTTTTCCAGACAGAGATGCAGTCTTGGGCCAACCAACAAGAAATAATTGACACATGGCCATTGAGGTGATGATTGATAGTATCAATAAATTGGAGGAAGGCTGGGGAGCAGACTAGCACCCTGCACCTGGCTGGCTATTCTGCACGTTTCTAAGCTAGTGGAAAAGTATGAGTGGGGTTGGTGCCAACCCAATCATAATGGACCAAGTAATCTAGGGTCCTATAGTTAGTAGAACCAATGAGATGTCGTACTTTTAGTGACGTCCACAGTAGTCATTTTGAAGCAAAGCCTCAGATGCACCACCTGACATTGTTTATCCAATCCCCTGACCCCGTTACCATATACAGATATAGCACCTATATTAACGCTACCTTTCTATAACCAATAGAATTGTATACAACATTTTAAGCGTTACACGTCAGTGATGCTGAGTTTTTAGTATAAATGATGTGTTTTTTATGAAGTTTGTTGGAGTTGTCAAAGCGAGAAGGAAGATCAAGCAACAGCTGATGTTCATGAACTCCCCATTTTTTGTACTTGTCATTAAACAGACTTTCTTTGCCAAACCATTGAGTTGTCATTATTGATTTGATGCTAGAGTATTAATCTGCATCCCCATCCATCTCACGGGTGCTGCTGCCTCATCTTAAAATGCTATTGGGCAACCCCCAGCTTTATGTGCCAGTTGGGGTCCTAGTGCACACTCTAATCAAGATTGCAGCATAGCCGTTACTTAGTTCAAAAGCAGAGCCCCAAAGAATGTGGGTGACATGTGCCGCGTCTGTTTTTTTTTTCTTTAATCGTTAAGGAAATGAAAGCCTTGGCTCAAAGGCAATGGGAGGCTGTATCCCATATTTCAAAACCCCATGCCAGCAGTACCCAGTTATTTATTTTTAAAAAATGCTTTTTTTGATCTTGTCCCGATATGATACACAGCTAAAAGGTGACGCAACGCACTGACGACCCCAAGCGCGATCTCTCGGCTTGACCTGGCATACCTCTGAGGTGTCTAGAACAACAAAACACAGTCCACACTTGATTGCGGACTGCAACACCTCTCTTCTCTCCTACCTTTACCAGTTGCGGCTTGAGCCCTAGAACTGGCTCCCACCCAGGGTGTACGTTACTCAGGCTCCTATGAACCCGAGCATGGTCCACATAAAAGCCACGCACTCACCACACTAGCTCATTCCCCAACGTGGGAATTTTCACAAGTCTCCTTGAAAAACGTGCCTTCGACAACTCTGATAAGACTCACAAAGTAGTCCCTGTATTCTTTCCTTCCGGTCTCCTCATAAATCCCCTCGCCTGCCCAAAGCCAGAGGTCTGCACCATCTCGGCTCTCCACAGAAAGGAGGTGAGAGCAAGTTGCTACAATATTTATTTTCCTCAGGAAGGCACACTGGGTGACCCCCACACCCATTCTGGGACCCTACCAACGGCGGCCGTCTCAGGTCTAGTAGGGCAAAAGTAGGTAAGATAACAAAAAAGGGCCTGGTTTACTTTTTTTCTTGTTTTAAACAACCAGGTTATTACATGCAGAGAACAAAATATGAGTAACAGTTGTAAACCCAAGGGTGCAACGAAATATACATTTCGAGGCAGGGGGTTAACCCTTCAAATGTTGGGAGAGGCGCTAACATCACGGGCAGTGGGGGCAGGGCAACCTTATTTGTGTTGGGGGCATCCAACTTCTTTGCACATTCTAATGACACTGTTCTAGTGCAGCTTCCAAGTTACAAGCAGTTAATTCTCTCCCTTAAGTGTGAAAGCACCCACTAAAGGACTGCTGTGAGAATGAGCAGTCTCCTGTCCCCACTCTATCATTCCAATGACTCCCCGGCATGCAAGTACTAAACCATTCACTCCCCCGGCATGCAAGTACTAAACCTACATCACAATTTCAATTTCCTAAAGAATGATGTATTTGTATGCAGGTACTAGCAATGAAAGACTTTGCGTTAGTAATTGACCGGCCTTTGTTAACAGAAAAACACAGGCGCTGTTTAACATCTGTGTCCCGTTCTGTCCAGCAACGGCTCAATAGGTCAACCAGGTTGAGTCAACATAGCCCAACATTTCGGGGGCCAGGAGGGGGAGGGGTTGAAACCCGGTCAGCTCAATGGTGCTGCACCACAGCTTGTGTTTAGTGCCTTGATTACTCATTGGTAATCTTCATTACTCCTAGCCATATTCTTCCTTGTCCTTGCCTCAAACACAAGTACTGGAGTGAGAAAGAGGGACATGGAGGTAAGGCCTAACTTAGTTACCTGTAATCTTAATTACTTCTAGTCTCACTCTTCCTCATCCCAGTACTTACCTATGAGGCAACGTGCCTCATACTAAGCACTGGGACAAAGAAGGGGGACGTGGAGGTAATTATGGGATGAGGAGCTGATTTTGGGGGTTGAGACAGTGGTGGAAGGGATAGTGGATGCGTCAGGGGGAGGAGCAGGGGTTGTGTAACAAATCGTAATGGTCACCCATGTCCAGTCTAAGCAGGCATGATATATTGTATCAGTGGCAATAGAGGAATTTAGGTGAAGCCAGTCGAGTAATTTCTTAGTTTGACTTGACCTGTTTATAACTGGGCATCTCTAATAAAGCAGTCCTGTTAAGTGTAATTACCTGGCTACACGGGCATTTGGGTTCTGCCAGTCTAACCATTTCTTACAGTGGCATTGTATATTTTTCTGGGCATCTGTGATCAAATTACCACGATAAGTGTTATTGCATCGACTGGCATTTTGGTGCAACCAGTCTACGTATGTCTAAATGGGGCCTAGCATATTGTATTGTAATATGCTATTACGTGTCTAGACTGGTCTACATTGTGAAGCCAGTTGGACACGTTTTCATTGTGGCATGGCATTTCTAATAGCAAAGCATTATATTAATTAAAGCATTAACGTTCCTGTGCCCTGTTGGTGACTTGCATGTATTGGATTTTTGGATTGGTGTTACCCTACAAAACAATTGCAAACACTCAGGCTTTTTAGCCAGTTTTTTCTCAGAAAGTGTTCTGTATAATGAGTTAAAGCACATATCTATATCTTTATTCCAGTGCAGTGTGCAGTGTGAAGCGTAACCCTGCAGCAGCACGTTCGTGCTTATTGCGCAAGGGTGCAAATCTAGACCGGCCCAGAGTGTGGCGCGGCCGTGATTTGTTGCCAAGCTGGGGGGACACCCCAATTTTTGTGCTACACCACTGCAATCATCTCATAGCAAAGAAAACAATGACAGAAAAATATGCATACATATTCCCGAACCACTAACCAGTCTCCGCAGCTAAATGGGTAGGAAGTAACACAGGGCAACAGAAAAAAATACTTTGCAGAGATGAGTGTGACATTGCACAATAAAACCTACTGACGCAATTTTCTCTGTGCCACAAGAAATACAATTAGGGGAGATAAACACCTTTATACATGCATTCTAGAAATACAATGTACAAGAAAGTTAAACGTGTGCGTATTGAGAAATTCTACTGTGCACACATGTTTTGTAGTTTAAATAGGCCTCGGACACTTGGAGTGGTGTGGGGGCAGGTCAGGAGAATGTGACACCTAATTGTAAACCCGTCACCACGAATGTTCTTTCTTCCTTGGGAAATACCGTTTCCTCCTTGTAATGTACACTAATTTGCTTGCTAATATTCTCAAAATGTTCATTATCACACGTGACTCACGGCTCCGCTTGTTTGCCGCCACGTAGCTCTAATGTCTATTTATAGCAACTCGGAACTGTTTTACAGTAGCATTTCTAAACAATTATGCATCTGAGGCCTATTTCAAAACACTGGGGCAGGGAGTATCCTCAATGCTGCGAGAGGGGAGTGGAGCGCCCCCAACTGACACAGCATTACCTCTCTCTTACATTCTGCTGAAAGAACAAGGGCCATGATCAGCTCTTTGGGCCTGCCGGTGATTTCTTTGCAGTTTCTCGCCTGACATCTTGTGTGCCCTTGGCTGACCTTTATCCTTAGCAGCCAGTAGCTGTCACTCCCATCCCAGCGTCTTGTTGTCATTCTTCAGGGCCATGAATGTTAGGACCTGTTACTCTGCTTTTGCACTGCGCCGAATCCCAGCCTTAGTAGTTTCAGGGTGCCAATCCTTGCCCATGATGTTGTGTGCCCTTCCTAGAGTAGCTATGTCTTAGTTTCCAGCCAAGGAGAGCAAAAGCAAGAATGAAGAGGCAGGGAGGGAAGGAAAGAAGGAAACTGGTCCAGGCATGGGGACATGCTTTTTATTAGTGTGGATGTGTTTTATTCCACTGTATATAGGGGCTATCTTCTAAAGAGATGTGACACAGAAAAGTATATGTTGGATTTATATATGCATTGGGATTCCAAGACAGTTTTGAGAGATCCAGTAATGCTGGGGTTGTGGTGGGTGGCATATTCAGGGAACCCTGACAGATATGAAGGTTTACAACTTAAAATACCTGCAGTATCTAGGTATGGTACTGAAAGGAAGTCCCTGAATAATTATACTGGAACTGACAAACTGGCAAAAAGAAAGAGGTGATGGCCCAACGAGGCGGAAACATGTATGGGGATGCTTGTGGTCTCGTGCAGAAGGTATGTGACCTAGCAGTTCGGCTTGGACTGCCCCTTTTGGGGTTGGCCAAGCCAGATTTGCATATGGTTTTTCCTCTTCTGTAACGGCTTGGCAGGCTGAAAAACGATGGTCTGGAGGGTTGCCCAGAGCTATGCCTGTGGTTATGATTAATTCAAAACCTTCCAGTCATCACCTTTTTGTTTTGCTAAAGTCACCCTGAGTGAGACGGGTATGCCCAGACGTGGGTCCCAAGACTGCCTGGCCTAGAGACCCAAGCTACTCCTCACTGATGATGCCCAACAAGGCTGAAACGTGTCTGGGGATGCTTGTGGTCTCGTGCAGAAGGGATGTGGCCTAGCAGTTTGGGCTGGACTGCCCCTTTTGGGATAGCACCAAGCCTGATTTGCATATGGTTTTTCCCCTTCTGTAATGTCTTGGCAGGCTGAAAAACGATGGTCTGGAGGGTTGCCCAGAGCTATGCTCGTGGTTATGATTATTTCAAAACCTTCCAGACATCACCTTTTTGTTTTACTGACAAACTGGCTCCAAATAGTAGTGCTTTAAGTGGGAGGCAGACTTGAAGCGGGGCTCTAATTAGGTGACATGGCCTAAGTACGGGTGGGTGTACTTAAACCACACTCCCTAACAACAGCAACCTTATCTATGGGTAATTCCTTGGCTTCCAGTGGGAGCCGACCCCCGGAGGCAGCCCTTTACTAATGCAGCTCCTTGAGTGAAAGGGCTGCCTGCAGGAGGTTAGCGCATCTCACTAGGAAACAAAAGGAGGGTTGGGTTGCCCGGCCTCTCCTTTTATTTCTTAGGGAAGAGCCAACACCCAGCAGGCAGCCCTTTCATCAAAGTACTGCATGGTTAAGGGGCTGCCTGCAAGTGTCAGTGCTTCTGATTACAAAAAAGGAGAGGGATTGTGTTTCTTTAATGAAAGACTATCGCGGAGGCCATGGGGCACTCTATGTCCACCTCACTAGCTGGTTATTTAAGGCGAATGGGAAGCCTCTTTCCCGTACAGCATCCAAAATTGAGAACCCAATCAATAGATGTTGTTAGTAACCTTACTAAGTGCCGTGAAGTTGAAGGCTATTAATGGCTATAAGGAGCCCTCATTGAGTCACTGGAAAGAAATAAGGAAGAGGAAATGCATCGGAGCTCATTTTCAATGAACTGTAAAGTAAATCACAGGCGTAAAAGTCTTGCATAATACTTTTAAGTGTGTGATTTACTTCCTGGCTCATTTTCAACCATTTGTATGGTCGGAGAGGAGGCGGTAGAACCCAACTTGCATTTCTGCCACCTCCCTTCCTCTCCACCATGAAAATACCCCACCATTTGTGCCCTACGGCACCTGCTGGTTTATGTACCAGCCTAAAGCAGTCAGGCTCAAATAGAGAGCCATTGTAAATGAATTACAATTAAACGCTGCCTACCATGTGCGCCTAGAAGGCAGTGTTTACTCATTTGCACAGCAGAGTGCAAATATGCACGGCAAATGGAGACGTACATGTGTGTATGCCGCCTTTTGTCCCGCACACCTGCACGCTGCTGTGTAAATGTTCAAAATTTGGCGTTGGGGAGTTGCCTACGTGAAAGGCTCCCCGCCGCTAAATTACACCCTGGTGCAAAAGGAGTTCTATGGACTGCAATAGGGATGATTGCAGAGTCTTAGCATCCGGCCTTCTTATTCTGGGTGGCAATAGTGGTAGGCGCTAGTGCGCTTCAATACCCTCTGGTGGCAAGGAGGCAAGTTATGTTATGTTATGTTATGTTACTTTGCATTTATATAGCGCCTTATGTACCATTAGTATAGTCTCAAGGCGCTGGTAGGTTGAACGCCCTCGGGAACCGAAGTTCAAGTCAGTAGAGAGAGTATAAAGGCTTCAAAGATGAGTGTGCTGGCTAAGAGAGCAAGGGAATCTCCAGCTCTAGAAAGATCGACAGTCATCCCTGGGGATGAGTCCTCTCCTGCCTATTATCATCCTGTTATTGAGGTGTTGAGCCAGGACCAAGTTCCAGAATATATTGATGCCCACGGTGCCAGTGGCATTACGGATTTGGTGGTGCAGTTATGTTGGATTTTAAATTAATAATGCAGTTCAATTCTATGGAATGGTAACATCTACCTCTTGCGGTCATCATTCTTACGGGATACATCAGTTAGAAATCAGACGATATAGTACGAGGGCATATGAAGTCAGAATGCCCCAGTCTTTACTACATGAAAAATAGGGATTGAGAACTTTTACCAAGCACTTTTCCCAACCGGCTGCCTTTGCCAAACTGTGGCCTGTTGAGAATGTGGGCAGACCCAAAAGCTCCACCGGTGGGAAGGCCAAGGTAACGAGAGGGCTGGTGGGCGAGGTCAGGAGGGAGGATTCCTAAGGGCTGTGGCAGATGGGAAGAAAGGGTGAATGGGTGAAGTCAAAGGAGGGAAAAGAACTAGGGCCTGGCGGGATACTGGGGTTGCAGGGGCTTCCTTCACATAAGATATCGGAGTTGGGTGGGCAAGAGGCGAAGGGGACTATGATGGCGGGGTGTGTCGCCTCACAGAAGAGAATGGTGCAGGGTTGTAGCAGGCCCAAGAAAGTTGTTTTCCTTCAGTGGCAAAGATGGAATCAGGAAACTGGGCTTTGGGGAAAACAGCTTGCAAGAAAACAAACTAGATCTGTAAAATACAATGGCACTACTGCAGTAGATCTAAGATTAGCATATTCCTCACTTTTTATGGGAAGGAGCCATCAAAAGGGGTGGATAGAGCATGGTGCACTTGCCAGGACAAATTACTGGATACTCTGGCACCACTTACTAAAAGTATGCACATGGAGGTTGCCAAGAAGGATGATTAGCCAATTGACCCTGAAAAACAGAGGTTGGGCCCAAAGAGCCTTATGTTTCTTGAGCAATGTGAATGCCTCTCTGAGAGCACAGCATTGTAAAGGCCTATTATTAAAGATTAACCTCATGCTCGGTAATATGGTAGATACAGATGGCGTCTTGCTTGGGCAGCAGTATGATAAAGAAGAACACGTTACTTAAGCCTGGTAACGTTCTTTCAACTTGATGTTCCTACCACATATTCCTCATCTTAATATGACATCGCCCAGCATCAGCTGCTTTGGAAATTCTTTTTCAGCAAAGGGCGCGGTGCATCGATGTGGTCCACTCGATGTCCCTCGAGGGCTTCAATCTCAAATTCAATGTCATGGTTGGTATGTATGGCACGTGCAGTGCCCATGGCTTCAGTTCTGTTTTTACGCCTTCTTCATGCAGAATTACCAGCATCATTGAATCCTGGACAGTACCAGACTCTGAAAGAGAGTTAAGTGTAATACCTGGAAATTCTACTGTGGAGTAGTCTGGGAGGTGCGATGAGGAATAGGTGGGAGGAACATCCAGCCGAAAGAACGTTACCAGAGGTAAGTAACTTGTTCTTCAAATGGATTGTGTCCCCCCCATGTATTCCTCATCTTATGATAGAATCCCAAAGCAGTGTCAGGTTTTCAAGAAGGGAGTAAGAATTTTCAGTTTCAAGATTTGTCATGGATTGAGTATAAGACTGCTTTCCCAAATCCTCCTTCCTGTCTAGAGGATGAATCTAGACAGTAATGCTTTGCAAAAGAGTGGATAGTAGACCAAGTGGCTGCCGCAGAAATGTCTTTTATCGGCACCCCTCTCGGAAGAGCGGGCAATGTTGCCATGCCCCTTGTGGAATGGGCTTTTAGGCCATCTGGGGGATCTTTCCCGGCCAATCTGTAGCACTTCGAAATGGTAAGAACTATCCATCTGGATAAAGTCTGTTTAGTAACCGGAAGTCCCAGTTTGTGGCCAGTGTAGCCAATGAAAAGTTGGTTATGTTGATGTATTTTCGTCACTCGAGAAATATAAAAGCTCAAAGCTCTTCTGGGATCAAGCCTATGTCGTCTTTTCTCTTTCTTGTTAGGATGAGGTGGCGGATAGAAAGATGGAAGCACAATTTTCTGGGCTAAATGGAAATCCAACACAATTTCTGGCAAGAAAGAAGGTTTGACCCTAAGGACAACCTTATCCTTTCATAAAATGGTAAATGGAGGCTTACTAGATAGGGCCTGCAACTCACTCAACCTGTGGGCTGATGCTAATGCAATTAACAGAATGGTTTTAAATGTAAGTAGTCTTAACAGACATGAGTGGAGTGGCTTAAAAGGAGCACACATCAGACATTTTATACCAGATTAAGATCCCAAATTGGGACTTGAAAAAGTATAGGAGCGAACACATCAGTGGGCCCATTAAGGAATTTTATAATCAATGGCATTTTAAATTTAGATACCTCCTCTGAGGTGCTCTTGAAGATGGGATGCGCTGCGAAGTATCCGTTAATGGTCCCAATCTGGAGCACCATATTAGCCAAATGTAACAAAAAAGACAACACCATAGGTGTATTGCATTGAAAAGGGTCCACATCCTTTTCACTACACCAGCTGAAGAATTTGTTCCAACAGCAGCGGTATAAGGATTTTGTTGCCGGCCTTCAGGCCGAAAGCAAAATCTCCATTACGACATTTGGGAGGTCCCAATCCTTGTATCTCAACCACTCAGAAACCACGCGTGAAGGTTGAGTGTCCTGACCTCTAGATTGAGAAACCAACACTTCTCTCGCGAGAAAAGGTCCTCTCTTTGCAGAAGACGTAGTGGAGGGCAGATGGATATGTCCATAAGGTCCGGGTACCAAGTCCTTCTGGCCCAATCTGGGGCAATTAGGATCATGGATATTCACCTAGTTCCAGATATACCACTGTCAGGGCAAAATAATGTCTCAGTAGGGTTCACAGGTACACCAGTAATCAGTCCAGTGTCACAGTCATTACCTATAACACTAGGTCCATTCACTAAGTCTTGCCCATTTCTTCTGACACAAAACTGCGGCGAAAATGTATTGGGTTTAAATTTGTTGAAAAAATTGAGTGCGGTTATTCATTGTTCTCCTGATGGAGTGTATTTGACAATATCACCACAAAATGCTCCTGTATCACAATTTTTGTCCAAACCATTACCGACTGAATTGAGTAGAGTACCAACATGTATATGGGCAATGAAGGATAAGGATGTTGGCTGTTTAAAAATAGAGCCAGTGAAAATTGTGTTGAAACAAGGGATTACATTACCACGCATTCCACATTATAAGATCTCGGTAAAAGGGGAGAAAGCATTGAAAAGTATTGTTTCTGATTTGATTAAATGAGACGTAATTGAAGAGATTTCGGGTAGCACTTGCATTAGTGCTTTATTTGCTTTTACTCTAGGAGGACGTTAATTTACATTCACAAGAATTCCACAAGTTTATACTAAAAGCCAGAGTATTTATAGTAGGGCATTAAATGAAAAACTAGACATGCTAGAGCTACCAACAGGCTGTGTATTATTACAGTACATTGATGACTTACTAATTGCCGCAGACACAGAAGACATTCGCAAAGAGAGTACAGTTACATTATTGACACATTTAGCAGCACATGGGCACAAAGCTTCATTGAAAAAATTCCAGTATTGTCAAAAGGAGGTGGCCTCTTTGGGCTACCTACTTTCAAAAGAGGGACGAAGACTGACACCAGAAAGAATAGAAAGCATCTCTGGTATGCCTATTCTAACAACACAGAAGGAAGTCAAAGCTATAATAGGTATGGTTTCATATTGTAGGCAGTGGATTGCAAATTTCGCCATGATTGTGAAACCAATGGTGGCATTGACAAAGAAGAATGTTGCTTTGCCTTTGCCATGGAGCATGGAATGTCAAGAAGCATTATATCGGCTCAAAGCTGCATTGTGTTCAGCTCCAGTTTTGGGCACACCAAATTATGAAAAGGATTTTAAGTTATTTGTGCATGAGAACAATGGTTGTGCTTTAGCGGTTTTGACCCAGGAAAAAGAAGGACGAAATAGACCATGCGGTTATTTTTCTTCTGCGCTGGTTCCTGTTGCATGCGCGTTGCCGTGCTGTTTGCGAGCTGTTGCTGCAGCTGCTGCTTCAGTAAAACAAACCGAGGGGATGTTTTTGGGTCACGCTTTAACCATAATTGTGCCTCACGCAGTAGACGTTCTTTTAAATAGAACGCAGACGCAACACCTCACATCAGCCAGGCTGACGAGATATGAAAAAGTTCTATTTGCACCGCATATTCAAATTATGAGGTTTGCGCTTTGAATCCGGCCGAGTTAATGCCTCCTCCCAATGAAAAGAGGGGTGAAAAAGAATTCCCCTATGATAGTATAATAATTACTGAGCAAGAAATGAAAGGGAACATTGATATAACAGATACCCCACAAAAAGAGCCAGATGGAGAACTGTTTTGCGACGGTTCTTGTTTCAAATTACCTGATGGTACATCAACTGCTGCATATGCCATTACGACACTAAAGGGTATCGTTGACAGCAAATGAATCCCATACAATTCAGCACACCAGAGCATGTGAAATTACTGAAAACCTAAATGTAAACACATACACTGACAGTGAGTGTGTTTGGGGTGGTACACAATTTTGGCCGACTATGGGCTGAGAGGGGGTTCCTAACATCATATGGAATCAAGATCCAACATGGCACTTTGATAGTAAGATTGTTGTTTGCTCTTGCTAAACGATTAGCAATAATGAAATGTGAAGAGCATAAAAAAGTAACATGTAACGTTGGAAAAGGAAATGCATTTGCAGACAAAATTGCAAAACAAACTGCCACTGATTTGCATACAAAAATGTGTATTGAAAGATCAATGGAGGTACCCTGCATGTTAGAAAATGGAATTGCCACAGTTAAAGAGATGCAAACAGAAGCAACTGCAGACGAAATCAAAGCTTGGTCAGAGGATACAGCAGAATTGGACGTAGAGGGTTGCTGGGTGGACAAAATGGGTAAAAAATTGAATGGATGTTGCCCAATGCCTATGTAACAGCGATGGTCACTATGGTCCATAACCCTACACATATATGTGCTAAGAAAATGATTCAGCATCTAGACACAGTATGGCAGAACCTGCACATTAGGAAAAATGCTGAGAGACTAGTCCAGAACTGCATGACCTGTTTGCAACATAACATTGGAAAAGGAACCACGACTCTCGTAGGTAGTTTTGGCCCCCCCTCTATGCCATTTGAAGTAATATATTTTGATTTTATAGAAATGGAAAGGTGTAAAAATCTCAAGTATGTCCTTGTGGTGGTCTGTGCATTTAGTAAATGGGTGGAGGCCTATCCGCTTAAAGATTGCACAGCAATGAGCACAGTGAAAGTGATGCTAAAAGAGTACTTTTCCCGTTTTGGCCTGCCACATGTTATATGCTCAGATAACGGCCCGCATTTTGTTACAGCCATGATACTACAGATTTGTGCAGGCCTTAAGATTGACAAAAGATTCCACTCGGCCAGACACCCGATGAGTGCCAGTCTTGTGGAACGCCAGAATGGTATTTTGAAGAATAAACTTAGCAAAATATGCTCAAGGAGTCAGTTGAAGTGGCCTGATGTGTTACCATTAGCTTTGCTATGCATGAGAATGTCTGTACAGGCAAGAACTGGACTCTCCCCATATGAGATTGTAATGGGGAGACCAGCGAATGTTTGGAGCGCTCCGCAGCCTAAACGTCTGAGTGAAATCGAATACCCTTTGCTCAGCACTTATTGTAAATTGTTAACTCAAAAATTGCGTTTAATTCATCAGCAGGTGCAGGAGGCTCTTCCTGTCAGATATACCGGCCCAGGGCATTGTCTGCAGCCAGGAGAAAAATTTCAAGCAGAAGTCCTCACTGGCTTCGAGGTGGAAGGGCCCTTACCAGGTCCTCCTGGCAACACAGACTGCAGTCCGAGTGGATGGTCGCAAGGCGTGGGTCCATGCTACGCATACGAAAAGAATTCCATTCCCTCTGAAGGAGCTGCCTGACCCGGATGCCGAAAGAGAAACAGCTGCACTCGATCGCAAAGACGCCATCACCCGTTCTCTGACAGAAGTGTCTCCTAAGCCAGAGAAAGGGCCTGGGGAGATTGCAGAAAGGATCGAAGGACAAAAGGTGCCCCAGCCTCGTCCATCAGCTGCCGCATCATCACTCGTTGCATCGCAGGCTGACACTAAGCCTGCCTCTGGAAATGAAAATGTATTGTTCATTGATCACGCAGTACCTGGAGCAATAAGGTACAACCTACGTTCTCAAAACAGGAAGTGATCTGATCTACGTGTTTGTTTTGCCTCTGTTCCCAACACGGATGAATTGGGAATCAGAGGACTAGGGAAGTGGAGTGTATGAGCTGTATCAATCTGCATCAACTTCAAAGCTCTGGAACGCGGCTTCCCGGTGCTACCTTTTGAAAGTGAATGACCAATGCGAGCTTGTGGGGACACTCGGGGAGGTATATGGTACCAACACAACTGATGCTGGCTCCAACCTTTAGGAGCACTGTGCAGAATTACATAAGCTTGCTGCTCATTTATCAAGCAGGCTAACCAGAACTGGCCTGAACGCTTTGCTGCTAGTTGAATGCTTTGCTGCTAATTGAACGCTTTGCTATCCAACCTGTGCTGCTGTGAAGAAATTATTTGTGATGAACATTGCCACAATAGACATTGCAGGCAATGCCTATGCTAACTCCTGCTCCCTTCTGCACCAATGCTGATGATATTATAGAGACAGAGACTAAAAAAATACATAGAAGAATTTGCTGTAGGAAATATATGTTGCTGATTATAACACTACTTTGCATTTTGATTACACTGATCCCAATATTTTGGTATTTGGAAACTGTCCATCCATTAAGCTCTCTTTTGTCTGCTACCAATGCTCCCACCACAAACAGTCTAGTACATGTGCTCTCTTATACTCTCCCTTCATTAGATGAAAGACACAGAAGAGGGTATGATAATAATACATTGCTTTTAATTATGAATATGACTCACATTATCTTGAATAGAACAAATTGTTGGGTCTGCACCCATTTACTCCAGCATGGCGGGAAAGGAATTGGTTGGTACGTACAGCCATTACCCCTTAATACGGATTGTTATGCATCATTGAGTGCACTATTTTTTGGGAAATGGAATGAGAGTGATATGGGTCAATTGGATGGAACAAACATAGATGAGTTTGAAAGAGTGGGAATGGAACCAGTGGGTTGTTCCATATTTAACAGGGCAAGAATAATAAAACCAGTGGTAAAACCAGTAGATAGACTCTATGTGCTTTATAAATCATCTGTAATCACTTTCCACGTGAATCCAGTAGGGAACAAGGACCTTGTGCCCCCCTCCTATACTATCAATTACAGTCCACGTACTGTCCCATTTTGCTTACGAGGGGGTTCTTATTCAGTAGGAACATTCACTAGATGCATGAATATTGCAGTACTTGAGAAAGAAGAAGAACCAATATATGTAGGTGATCCTGTTTATTTTATACGTGGGGAAGCTTATCCCTGGTTGCCTAGAAATTGGGGAGGGACCTGTTACTTAGGGATCCTTTTTCCTGGTGTATTCCTTTCCAAAACATCAGACATATCCAAATTATCCACATCCAGGCCACGGCGAGATGATACAGGATTAAATGCACAGGATATAGCAAAATCATTTATACCATTCTGCGGACAGGCAATACATTCATGGAATATAAGAAAACTGTCCAGGGTGTTGGAAAACATGATAAACGGAACAACTGATATATTATATAATATGACATTAGACGAGAAGGCAGTTAGGTTAATGACACTTCAGAATAGGATGGGTCTTGATATAATTTTGGCTGATCGTGGAGGTGTGTGCAAAATCGTGGGGTCAGCGTGCTGTGTATTTGTAAGTGACTCCTCTCCTACGAGGCAACCGGTCTTATCTTAACAACACAGGAGCTATTTCAGGGTCCGTTGGTATTGTTGTGGAATTATTAGTTATTTGCCCATAGTCATGGGAGTAAATTGAAAAGATACTCTGGAAATCCAGGAATACCTGTTTTAGTTGTTACAGTTCATCGGTCTCACAGGCATCGGCCAGCTGATCTGTTCTTCGACTATCTGCCGTAAACCTGGAAATACCTCTGGTTTTCATATTTCAGAAGTATCCTCCAATTGGGTGGAACAAGCTCTTTTAATGGTATTTACATGGACAGTGGTTTCCATGGTTTCGAGATAGTTATTATGAACTCTAAATACTACCTCATCTTCCAAGATGTCAAATGTAATGTCTTCTACCCCATCATGGCATGAAGAATACACCAAGAATGTCTCTCCTATTGGGTATTGATCTTGTCAGGTTGGAAACTGTCTGTGTTGTTGTGGCAATCTTCAGGAAGTTGGCCTGTGATTTCATTTTTTAAATCTGTCGAATAGTATTGGGAATTAACCGCCATTCCAATAGGGGTGTCTGCGCTCAAATTGATACTTTGAGGGCCGCTGTTCTCCACCAATATTCGAATGGTGTTGTCTTTTAGATTGACCAGTGGTGTTGGATGTAGGGACAATCCTTGTTATTGGAGGTTATGACTCAAATTTATGAACGTTTCCAGATTTTGCAGGGTTTGTGCTCTTTTTATTTTGATTGGTGCTGTGAATTGTTGACCTTGTCCTGGGATAATAACCTCTTCTTTTGCTTGGTCTTCAACAGCATAAGACAAACTGAAATGTTTTCTCAACATTGTAAAGTCTAAAGGATTACTCCCCAGGCTTGACCAAACATTGACATTAATATAATCTAAATTAATTGCAAATCGATGGAGAATATCACTACCCAGATAAAATTCAGACATGACATCTCTAACGGTCCAACAACTATTATCAATAGTTTTATCGCCAATCGCATTTTTTAATATGTACTTACTAGGTACTACATATTTACAACTTTGGGTTTCCAGACTAACTTAAAACAGGGAGTGGTCTGATCTTTTTGGAGTTGCTGAAAAAGTGCTTTGCTTCTGAATGTTTTTCCATTGCTTAGACAGACTCTGGTGACAGACTCTGGTGAGCACAGGATCTTTCCCTCCATTTATCTGAAGGGGGAAGAATGTGTGTTCACCCTTTTTCTGGATGCCCGTCAAATTATGAATATGTTTTTTCCGGGCTTTGGGTTTCTTTGGGGGTCCTCCTGAACATAGAATTTCAAAGTTCCTCCTTCCAGTATGTTTGTTAGGAGGGACATTAATTATTAGGAGTTGGGATGAGAACCCCTCGCTCCTCTGTTCTCCTCTCGCGAACGAGTATTTTGAAAAATAAATTCAATTTGATTGGGATGTCATTCAATCAAGTGACAAGTACCATTCAGGCTGACATAATTGGTATTTCTCATCAGCTTGAAAGGACAGTTTGTTTGAGTCCAGAGAATCTAGTTCACACAATAATTTAGAGAGGACAGCTTCAAATCATTCCTCAGTCCTATTGATAGAAATATCCTTTCCGTCAAAATGTTGGAGTTCTCCTAGAAGAGTTTCACAAGGAATTGTATGGCTGGCCCCTGTTCCTAGGTTAAGTCTATCAAATGTTGGTTTTGAAATGAAGTTCGTATGTGACTGTGTGTCTACCAGAGCTGATAAATCACACTGAACTTGTACCTGGACAGGAGCATAGAATCTACTTACTTTAGACTCTAGTTTTCAAAGAAAGTGTGAGTTGTTAGACAGCTCAGCACACATTGTCTTGATGTCAATAATATTTCACAATTGACATTGGGAAGGCACCATGCATGTCTGTCCAATGTGTTTGCATTTGATTATTTGTATTGCGCAAATCCACAAGGGAACCAGGCAGAAACTGCATCTAGGCACAGACGCCAATAATAAGGCAGTGGGAGAAAGCCATTTACCAGATAATAGAAAGATTATTAGGAAAGATAGATTTTCAGCTGATTTCTAAACAAAGATAAAGAATTGATCTGCCTGAGTTCAGCAGGCAGCAGATTCTAAGTTTGTAGACCCGCTATAGAAATGCATCTGTCTCCCCGATATACAAAATTGGATGAAGGAATCATTAGAACATTTTTACTGGCAGACCGAAGTAGGCATTTTGGCCAGTAGGGAGAGATTTAAGATTCAAGGTAGCTGGGGGCTAAGTCATCCCTTCCTTGAGTTATTGAAGTACACTGGCACATGCTTGTGACAAACATTGACTGTGCTTTAAGACAGTCCGCATGTGTGACGGACACATGCTGGTGAAATGTACCAACTTGAGAGCGCAGCAAACGTCCCCTAGAATCTCCAGGGATTAGGACGTGCTCGGGCAGTGTTGCAAAGAGGGACACCTTCGTCCTCGTGCAACAATGGAATAGGCAGTTTGTGCCACCCTGCTATATACCATGGAGCTTTACAAAAGCCGAAACACAGGGTTTGTTTTCAAACAGATGAATAAATAAATCCTGAGACTTGAGATCACATTTTAAAGAAGGCGATAACACCAGACATCGTGTAGTAAGGATCAAGACACCACAACACCATATCGGAAGGGGGAATAGGAAGATAAGCACCTAGTAGATGTTAGCAAGGAATTTTATGACTCTCCCCCATTCCTAGGTTGAGCGTATCAAACATTTGTTTTGAAATCAAGGTAGTCTGTGACCTTGTGTCTATCAGAGCTAATAAATCACACTGACCTTGTATCTGAATAGGAGCATAGAATCTACCTTCTTTAGACTTTAGTTTACTACAAATGTATGAGCTGTTAGACAGTTTAACATGCATTTTCTTGATGTCACTAATATTTTGCACTCGACACTGAGTCAGCACCATGCATTTCTTGTCTTCCTTGAGTTATTAATTGTCACTGGCATGTGCCCGTGACACCTACGGACTTGAGCACACATTTTAAAGAAAGCAGTAACACCAGACATCATGTTGGAAGTATCAAGACATGACAACACTGTATCATTATGTGGAATAGGAAGATAAGCTATTTATATAAGTAGCTCTTCTAGTCCTGATTACAGTCATTGTCATAAACTGTATGGAGGGACACATGGGATTAGGAGTAGCCCGAAACAAAAGGCTGAAACACGGAGTGTCGACATCGCTTTTATAGATACCTGTTAAATGACATTGGATGTTAGAGAGGATACAACCCATGTTGTAGCAATTTGTGTATAGGAATTCAGTGGCAGGATATTTAGATATATGATATGATATGATATGATATGGTATTTGTAACGCGCCTATACACAGGTGTTTCAAGGCGCGACGAGGCAGGGAGGGGAGGAACAAGGGGAGACAAAACAAACGATCCTACTAGGCCAGGTGTCATTCAGATCGCGCAAGTGCAGGGGTGGGGGAGGGGGGAAAAGTGCAAGGGGAAGGGGAGGGGGGGAAGTGCAGTAAAGGTAAGTGGCGTAAGTAATAAATAAAAAAGGGCCAGCTAGTGGCAAGTGCAAGGTAAGTGCAGAGCAAGTGCTGGGGAAGGGGGGGGGGGGCTGTAGGGATACAGAGACAGTCCCGTAGTGCAGAGGGGTTCCAGGGGATCAGTGACTGGGACCAGGACCGAAGGCAGTTTAGAGTGGTCAAGTTGCAGGATCAGTGCAGTTTAGTGAAGAATTTAATTAGCTGTTCAGCAGGGGAGAGGGAGAGAGAAAGCAGAAGCAAAGAGGAAGGTTTTGAGGTGCTTCCGGAACCGGAGGTGGTTCTCCTCAAGTTTCAGGGAGGCAGGAAGGCTGTTCCAGAGGGAGGCCCCTGCCGCGGAGAGAGATCTACCCCCAGCTCGTTGCTTCGAGAAGCGGCTGACCATGAGGGAGTTGGAGGCGGATGAGCGAAGGGCTCGGGGAGGAAGATATTTGGGAAGAGAGAGTTGAAGGTATTTAGGACCCAGGCCCCAGAAGGCCTTGTGGACAATGCAGAGGGTTTTGAACTTTATCCTCGCAGCCACTGGGAGCCAGTGTAGAGATTTCAGTCCTGGAGAGATACGGTCCCTGGGCTTGAGGCCAAGGACAAGTCTCGCAGTTCTGTTCTGGATGAGTTGCAGAGGGCGGAGAGTGGAGGCAGGCAGATTAAGATAGAGGCTGTTACAGTAATCCAGCTTCGAGAGAACCAGGGCTCGGGAGACAGTGAGCTTCTGGGGGAAGGAGAGGAAGGGAAGAATACCTCTGAGGAGGTGCAGCTGGTAGTGTGACCTCTTGGCGACGTCAGAAATATGAGGAGAGAAGGAGAGTGTGGAGTCGAAGATGACCCCAAGGTTTTTTGCCTTGCAGGTAGGAGCAGGGAGGGGGCCAAGGGAGGCAGGCCAGAGAGCTGCAGGGAAGGAGGGAGTGGGAGTACCGATGAGTAGAATCTCAGTCTTACTGGCATTAAGGCAGAGGTCATTGGTGGCACACCATTCTTGGATAGCAGACAGACAGTCAGAGATGAGGGAAGGAGAGGGGGAGGCTGAGGGTAGCCTGAAAATGAGCTGGGTATCGTCCGCATAGCACTGGAAATTAGGGCAGAGAGCGGCAATGCGGTGGGCAAGGAGAGCCAGATACTGGTTGAACAGCCAGGGAGAGAGATTAGATCCCTGGGGGACACCACAGGTGGAGAAAAAGATGTTGGAGAGGAAGGACCCCAGTTGGACCTGGGAGGGTCGATTTGAAAGGAAAGAGGTCAGCCACGCCAGAGCCTGACCAGTGATACCCAGGTTTTCCCGGAGACGGTTGAGCAGGATGGCATGGTTGACAGTGTCAAAGGCAGAGGAGAGATCGAGCAGAATGAGAACACACGGAGTGTTGGAATCGAGGTTCAGGAGCAGGTCTTCACGGATGTTCAGAAGAGCAGTTTCCGTGCTTCTGGCAGCTCTGAAGCCAGATTGATGGTCATGAAGACTACCAACAGATTCAGCATGGAGGTTAAGCTGGGAGATGGCCAGTTTCTCCAGGAGCTTGCCCAGGAAGGGAGTGATGGAGATAGGGCGATAGTTAGCCGGGCAGGAGGGGTCGGAAGAGGGTTTCTTGAGAAGAGGGTGCACAAGGGAGTGCTTGAGGGGGGAAGGGAAGACTCCAGAGGCAAAGGAGTGGTTGCAAAAGTCAGCCAGGGCAGGAGCCAGGGAGTCGATGTGGTCCTTGATAGTTTTGGAGGAACAGGGGTGAACCTGTTTAGACGAGACTTTCATTGATCGGACTTGTCTGGAAACCTCGTCAGCAGAGAAGGGTGGAAAGGCAGAGAAAGAGGGAGGAGGGTTGACCGCAGAAGGGCCAGAGGAAGAGCCGGGTAGGGGGGGAGGGAGGTGAGAGGAGGAGAGCGAGGACAGGATGTCCTGAGTTTTAGAGATGAAGTGAGAGGCCAGTGCAGTGCAGAGGGCCTGGGAGGGGACAGGAGAGGTAGAGACTGCAACAGGGTTGGCCAGCTCCTTGCAGATTTTAAAGAGTTCGGCGGAGTTGTTTGATGCCGCAGAGATGCGGGCTTGGATAAGGGCTCTCTTCTTGGTGAGAACGGAGAGCCGGTACTGCCTTTGAAGCAGGCGGCAGGCCAGTTTGTCAGAGGATGAACATGAAGCACGCCATTTCCTCTCAGCAACCCTGCACTTGCGTTTTAGGGTGACGAGATCCGAGTCATACCAGGAGTTACATTTGGCTTTGGGCTTCAGGCGGATTCTCATGACGGGGGCAAGGATATCAAGAGTAGCAGATATAGCAGAGTGGAGCATGGAGAGGGCTGTGTCAGGGTGGGAGTCAGCCGAAGGGGCAGGGGGGGAGAGAAGGTAGCAGCAAAAGCCTCAACTGACACACGCTTCATGGGTCGGATGACCGAGAAGGTGGGTGGCAGTGAAGAGGGTGGCTTTGCCTGAGGGGTAGGGAGGGTGAGGTGGGAGGATAGGAGAAAGTGATCGCTCCAGGAGAGAGGAGTGGAGAGAGGGACAGAGAGGGGAAGGTCAGAAGAGATCAGAGCATCAAGAGTGTGCTCAGCAGAGTGAGTAGGCCCAGACGGGAGAATAGAGAGTCAGTTATCAATCACTACAACAGCACTGTTTTTTTATTGATGCTTGAATGTTCTGTGTAAGGGTTGTTCTCTTACTTTTAACATTGTACCTTTGGTACATTTTGTATACAATGTTTTGTTTTGAAGCACGTGTACACTAAACCCTAGGCACTTTATTACAAAATAGGCTGGTAAACCTTTTGTAACTTCTGTCATTTCTGGAATAAAAATAGTGTTTGATAAAAATGTACACAAAGATAAATCATTGGTGTATATTTCTGTGTCTTTGTTTTGATCCATATTGCTAACCTTTGAGAAAAAATCTACTCTTTTCTGGGGACAATCTTCAGAATCCTTTAGGAGAGAGTGTACCTCTACTGTTTCTGGATTTTCTGGGCCTATACTATCTGTTTTATCAACTTGGCTTTCGTACCTAGGGGATTCTTTGTACTGTTCAGTCTCTTTTTCTACATTCTCCGATTCAAGGTTTTCTATGTTTACACACTTTTCTTTAGAAGGTGTCACGCCATATCTAAAAGAGAAGACTTTATTTTCCGTGTTTTCTGTGTTCTCTGTCTCAATGGTGACGATTCTATTTTTCTTTTCATGGAATTCCACTCTTTTTCTCTGTTCTTTGGTTCTGGAAAAAATTGTTGCTACTATTTCCCTTGCCTTTCTTTATTTAATTCAGGGATTGTTGTATGGGTGAGAAGGGAAGCTTCCTGTAAGGCTTGGCATATCTTTTCTTCCCTATCCCCTTCTTCTTCTTCCACTATGTGATGAATTGCCATTTGGCCAGGGTGTAAAGCCCTGGCTTTTTTGATTGCCATTGAATAATAACATGATGCGGGTAGCTCTATCTCTGAAAGGGTAATCTGCTGATCAGATTCCCCTTTTGCAAGCTCCATGTCAAAAGAGTAGTATGTTTATGTGTCCTCCTTCATCAGTATCCTGATCCAAAGCGCCTGCTCTACCTGTGGCACAAAGCAGGGTCAGAGGTCGCAGAAGCCCAACCCACAGCGACAGAAAAATCTTTCCAGCGTAGGAGCTGCACTTAAGACATGCACCCCTTCAACAAAACCACAGTGATCATAAGTAACCCATGATGGTAGCAGGATAATCTCTAAAATAGAGCTATGCCTGGGTTTAGGCATAGTGCATGGTAATACTTATGATCATGGCTGCCACATTCCAATTGATATTGCACATATGAACACGTGTCAGCTCCTGTGACTCAGATCTGTTGTAGAAGCTGGTGTATTTTCTGATCAGCTGGGTGTAGGCTGCTAAATGGCAGGACAGAAACCTGGAGGGCCGGGCCTCTTCTTTGATCTCTTTGTGAGGGCAGGTAAAAACATCCGCCCGAGACAGTCATACCGCAGGCAGCGGTCCTGGGCCCGGGCATCAATGGAGCACACCCATTTAAAAGGAGTAGCCCAACACCAGGGTGCTGCATCTCTAAAGGCCTTTGTTCTCAGTGAGAAAAGAAGGGGGCAGGATTATGATAGGCAGGAGGACTCTGCTCAATGGAAGGAGACTTCCACCATCTTGATTCTCACTGTCCTTCTCTCTCCTTCCTGTCCCCTCCATTTCCTCTGGAGCAAAGTACTTTGGTTGTGACATCAGAAAGGCAAAGTCCACGCTGTTCAAGAGCAGGCATTGGACCACTAAGGCAAGCTAACCATAGACCAATACCCTGAGGACTTGTGTCTTTAAAAGAAGGGGTCTTTTCCTCCTTCAGCAGAGTCTCTCAGATCCTCTCGGATCATTTGAGGCTGCAGATTCACTCTGAATACATCACTGGACTTTCTTTGGGAGAGTTGTACTTTCCAAATCCCTCAGTCTGAGGTGAAGAAGGAATCGTCCAAGACACAAGAAAGATCTGTTCCCTACCCACTTCCAGTGCACATTGGGAGTGACCTCTGCTATGGATCAGGATCTACCATGAACCATCCAGTTCTCGGGTCCCTCTGAGTGGGCCCCACTACAACCAGAGGGCCATACCAGTCAAAGCTCTCTGTTCTACCACACTGAAACAACCACTCCATGTTCACCACATCTGGAACAAGAATAAAGTCACCCGCCCTGGTTGCTGTGCTCCGCCACCACTTCAAACTTGCTAGCACTAACCAGCTCGACACTGCATCATGTCCTAGCAAATGCTTGTCACCTGCTAGTCCCGAAGCGACTTTTCAATGCCAGAACCTGAACTGAATCACTGGAGAGTCACATGCCGACTCTAACCAGGGGCTATAACCATGGCTCTGCGCACCCAAGACCGCCACTTCGACGACCGTCGCCCTCCAACTCTAACCGATGGAGCATCTCTCATTAACATCTACCGCAGGCTAAAGCCAGACTCGGCCTGGCCAACTGTGAAGCATTCCTGGGACCACCCCAACCTGCATCCTGGAGAGCCGCACTTCTACTGCAAATAGCACCCACCGTCGCCCCTACTCGATACCCATTTGCAACTCTATGTTTGACACTGGGCCTGAATTAGTCAGCCCACCAAAAACTGAACCCAGGCACTGTTGACTCTGAACTGCCCCCTAGGTCAACTTGGATTATAGAGACTGGTTAGGTCATGATCGCTCCTGTTTTCATCCAAGATATGTCCTTTTTGTGGCTAGTGATTTACCTACCACCCCCTGGAACTATGCTCAAAGTGCTACTTTCTCCAGTCTGTTGAATCTTCTCAGTTCTTCCTTCAGGGTGGACCTTTGTACAGTGTTTCCACTTGTTCTACATGCAGATAGTGTGTTTGATGAAAGTATTTATATTTTTATAGAACCTTGATTGAACATTCCCTTTATTTTGGCTTGTGATACTGTGTTCTTTGGTTCACTACTGGTTCACCTTCACACTCCTCTTAAGAGCATAGCCTTCCCACAGATCATGTTACTACAAAAGGAAAAGGATGTATATCTCTTAACTGTCTCTGTTTTACATGTATGATTGTGTTGTGTTTTGATATGTAGAAGGGTGAGGGCTGAGTGTAGCATTTCATCCATATTCATACTTGTACTCATGCGGAGCAGTAGCCAAATTAATCACACACTAATACACTGTTACTTGGATTGTTTGCCTCTTGTCATTTTCCCCCCAGGGCACCTGCCACAGATGTTGGAGAATTTTAGGGACCACTAGTTGTCTGAGGGTTCTGTTGGGCACTCAACATTGGTCCAGTGTTCTCAGTCAATTGCTTGACCTGTTACCCTAGTTGAGAGATCTTTTCTCCTCCTTCGGAACTGTAGAGAGGTCTTTGGTCGTGCCTTGTGTTGCTCTCTGGAAGAGTAGCTATAGCTCCTAGCCAAGTAACTTTGGTATGGTAGAATGTTGCCAATGTAGCCTTCATTTCTGGCTATCCACTCTCCATGATTCTGGACTCAATTGTCCAGGAATCTAGGAGAAGGAGGAAAACTATTGTGAACATTTTGATTTGGAGATGGTGTTTGATTTCGTCCCCTTGAACAATTCTGATTAGAATTTCCTGGGGGAACTGACCCTTGATTTGGATGACCTCCTTGTTGCAGGGGAGTGTATCTTTAGCCCACAATAGCCCTAAAACCCATGTACTGTGGATTTATGTATGTATGAGTGTCAGAAAGGTTGGTATTTTGGAACACTGGTCGAGTGTTGCTTGATTGGGATTGGATAGACGGCCACCTCTGTCGGTCATTCAGTTTGGTGGTAGGAGGAGCATTCTTCACACCCCCTGACTTCAGACCCCAAGGATGAGCACTCTTCACCTCTGCCACCTGTGTGGTGGTAGTTGTTGAAGATGGTGTGGGAGTTTTGTGGTTGGTTTTGTTTTCTGCAGCCTTTTGGACCTCGTAAATACTAGTAGCTTGTGAAATCACCCATTCGAGACTTCGCAAATGGTCGAAGTCCCTCACTAATTAGGGGGACCATGTTTTTTGGGATTGGGTGAGCATGTATTTTGGGAGTGCGTGGAAAAATGTTATAACTCCCTACTTTAGGTTTTTACCCTCATCATTAATCATTCGAAATTAGGACATAATTTTCTCATATAACTTTAGATGTTCCCACACAGAATACTTGGCTTTTTTATGATAAGGGGTCATAAAAAATGTGATTGATTTTATTTGATTGATAGGGTATTTGAATATATTCTTTTGGGGTCTGCCCTTCTTGTGTCTCTGAACCTGAGTCCACTCTCCCTCAGAGTCAGAGCTACTGCTGGAGCCTCATTCCCTATTGTCATGTGGGTCCCGCCTACTGTTCTGATTTCGGGAAGGCCTTCTAGGTGCACAGGCTCCCCACATTGCTCTTTTCTTTGGGATTTCTCTTTGTTCCCCACAATCCCTTTTTAGAGGTGGGATAATATTGGGATTCATCCATTGAGGGCTGTAAATAAACACTGTCTCTTCTCCCGGGGGGTGGCCTAGTAGTATCCTCTCAGTCTCCCTAGTAGGAAGAACTTTTAAAATGCCCTTTCTGGGCTTAAGAGTTTGACTTTATAGCTCAGCCATGTAGGCTAAATGATTTTGCTGCAGGATCATTTTCTGCAGTTCCATATCTCTCAATCCTGCATGACACTTTTCCTCTGATCCAGATATCTTCATTTCAACTCCTGCCCCCTTCTGACATGCTGTATGGGCCACCATCCCCCTTCTCACTGGGAAAAGTGGGAAGTCATCTATGTCTGACAAGGATGCTCTCCTTCATGATCATAAATATTTGGGAGATGGGATGTTTGACATGTCTCAGCATGGGTAGGTGGAATGAGGCCTTTGGCAACAGGGAATGATCGCCCTGTACTAAGTACTTGCCTCTGATGCTTGTCTGGTAAATTGTAGGGCCATTTTATAGTCCCTTACTTTGTGATGACATTTTCATTTTTTTCATTTCCATAATCATGTTCTGCTTATACTGGACTAATTGCTCTTTTAAAGCACACATATTGACCTGAGTAGCTTCCAGCG
Source organism: Ambystoma mexicanum (assembly GCF_040938575.1). Taxonomy (NCBI): domain Eukaryota; kingdom Metazoa; phylum Chordata; class Amphibia; order Caudata; family Ambystomatidae; genus Ambystoma; species Ambystoma mexicanum. Next base: position 398,466,641 of record NC_090935.1, read on the forward strand.
TTTTCTCTGGAAAGTTAACAAGCCCTTCTTATTTTGTAATTCCTGCTGTATACATTCATTCTCATGCTGGAAATTTTGAATTACGCTAGACCTTTCCTGATTTTTCTGCTGCCAGTGCAGCGTTTCATTTTCAAAGTACTCTTTTTGTTGGACTGCCTGCTTCAAGTCAGTCTCTATTTGTACAATTTATCCTGCAGATGCAAATTTGCATCTTTCAAACTGGCTAATTCTTGGGAAGAGACTTAACTCAGGCCTTCATTTCCAGGCACCTGATTTAGTTTTTGTATCATTTGCTGTTTCTTCTGAATTAGGGCATCACGCACCTGTGCGAGCTGATCTCTCTGTCTTTTTATGACACTTAAATGATTATTAATTTGATCAAATTCATTTTGGGACTCAACTTGTTTTTAATTCCACTACGTGTAGTTTCAGTGTCACAATGTTGTCTAACAAGGCATTATTATACATAGATTGGTAGTTATATTCTAATGGTAGCTCATTTTGGGCCACTATACGCTGATTATAAGTGACCTGGACACACAAAAACGGTGTCACTTGGTTCTGAAGCTGATCACGAGATGTCTTAATTTCAGCTTGAATTTGATCAATTACATTGTGCTATTGTAATATGGAAGACTGTTGTTCTTTCAGCGTTTCTTGCAGCAGCTCTTCAGAGTTTTTCTGGGTGACTTCTTGGCAGTTTAATCTGAACATCCCTGTCTGTTAACCCTCCCCCAATCTGAGGTGGAAAACCAAATCTGCAAAGAGGCAGATAAGTTTAAAGTGCTCCTCTTTGACTGTTGAAGTCATGTACAGCCTCTGTAGGGTCTGATTTAATGGGCCTCTCGCATTTCAAGTGTCCGCGCACACTGAGGCTATTCTTTCTAACATCTGTCTTCCAAATGGCAATATCTGTGGCTGTCCAAACCCCTCCAAATATAACTAATAATAAGAGCATGAGCATTTACCACACATACTGAAATGGCAGACATCTCTGTTTAAAATGTAGCAATCTACCTCCAACAATTCTCACTAAACAGAAATTCAAACTGTCACTTAAGAATGGTCAGTCATAATTTCGAAAAAATAATGTCGAATGACAAAAATGTCGAAACAAAAATGACGAAAAAAAAATGTCGAATTACGTTTTTTTAAATTATATATTTATTTTGGGGTCCGGGAGTAAAAAAAATGGGTAAAAAAAAAAAAGGGGGGGGTTTGAGGGGGAACCCCCCATTTAAAAAAAAAAACGTATTGAAAAAAAATTAGACATTTTTTTTTTACATTTTTTTTCTCGAAATAATGACTTTCGACATTATTGTTTTCGAAATTATCACTATAAACCGTCACTTAAGCACTTACAATTCCAAATTCTAACTGTAGAGATGCAACACCCAGCCTTCTTAGGTTGTCTCGCTAGGTTTAGTTCCAGCTTCTTAGTTACAGTTTCATATACAGGACATATAAGATAGATACAGGACAATAGCTAGGACAACACCAGCCCCCATCACCCAGGCAGGCCAGCTGTAACTGCCTCCACTCAGAACTCTCACTAGGAACATTCTATCATTCACTTGTCAACATTCCACGTGACATCACTAGCTACATCACACCAGACAGGCACTACACAACACACCTCCCTCCTTTCCCAACCACACTTAGACTGAGCATATCACATACAGGCACTACGCAACACACCTCCCTTCTTTGCCAAACCACACAAACACATGGCAACACACACGCAGACCGACACTTCCACAACAAGATCCCCACCATCAGGACAACAATCCAAAACATCCTACATTCTCGAAAACCCTTCACCAAGACAACCACACTCCCTCTACCTGTTCCCACCACAAACAGACAACTGGGCTCTCACCCCAGGGCCAGACCCGCCCAGGCACTGGGCTACTTCACCTACATTCTGACACCACCACAAAACTTCTCCGCCACCTTCCACCTGCCCCCGCCTCTAATATTGCGGGTATCCAGGCTGCCATCCAGGAACTCCAGCAGGCCTCTAGATTGCCACTCTAGAGCACGATCGGGCCTCAAAGCCCCCAAAAAGCCAACCACATACTCACATCAGAAGGCAACTCACACAATGAAAACACATCAACACTTCAGCTCACACACAGCCAAAAATGGACTCGGCACATACCACCAGACCAAGCTGTACAAACCTGCCAAACACATTGGAAACGCTGGCCACACACTCCCAATGCCATCAACACTTACTGGTACAACAAAACAATGCAATGCTCTGATGACATCTTGACACAAGTTGGGACATTGGACCCACTGTACAAAAACAAGGTCCAAAATCAACACCACAAACAACATGAAAAACCATTGTCTCATCACCATGGGACACCACCGCACCCCATCCCAATGGGTCATAACCAGGCGTCCCCAGCCATGCACCCCACTATTATCTCCGGACACATCCTGTCCCTTATGATGAGATGTAACTGCCTCCACTCAGAACTCTCACTAGGAACATTCTATCATTCACTTGTCAACATTCCACGTGACATCACTAGCTGCATCACACCAGACAGGTGTGATGTAGCTACTGATGTCTCTACATTAGATAGACCTGTATCTATCTAATGTAGAGATGCAACACCCAGCCTTCTTAGGTTGGCTCGCTGGGTTTATTTCCAGCTTCTTAGTTACAATTTCATATACAGGACATATAAGATAGATACAGGACAATAGCTAGGACAACACTGGCCCCCATCACCCAGGCAGGCTTGCTGTAACTGCCTCCACTCAGAACTCTCCCTAGGAACATTCTATCATTCACTTGTCAACATTCCACATGACATCACTAGCTACATAACACCAGACAGGCACTAGACACTAACCATAATAATTTTCTATGTAACAATCTACTTCTGTGCACAACTTAGTATTTCCTCATTAGGCTGTGGTATCAATACCATATAATTGAATGCAACACAAATGTGCCACACACATTTGTGAGCTCTGCACAATTTAAGTTAAAAAGGTCTATATTGCAATGACACAACTTATCCCAGAAATCATATCTCGGTGGGACCTCCAGTTTTGGAGGATGTTTTAATGTGGAGACATCTAATTCAGGGAAACGTTCCATCCACCCCAAACAAGGCACGCACAATTCCTCTGTATTTAATAAAGTTCTTTTTATGAATCTGGGAAACACAATTTAAGAAACACAAGAAACACATAGGGCTGCACAAAAGATAACTATTACCAAATAGAAATAATTGAACAAGTTCTATTTTCATTACATTTCAAGGCTAATGAAGAAAAATAATCAAGACACTATTGACCTCAGTTTTCAAAGTTGCAGTCATAAAGATTAAGACTGTTATGACAAAAACATCACCACTTATATGTTTTGTTTACCCTGGGTGCGCATGCACAACTGATTAAAAATGCATGAGGATTGAAGATCTAAGACTTTCCTTTATTAAAAAACAAATAAATGTAAAATGTCCCTACCTATTCGATTCTCACTACTTCCCCTTTATTGCGAATAGATACCACCAACTCCCTTACTTAACACTTGTGTGTATAGGCGCTTTATAAATGCCATATCATATCATAACAGGCATTTCGGAATTGCAAAAGCATTCTAAAAAGTCAATTTAATCAAACTATTGGACCTTACTTTATGTAAGAACATGTATGTTCAACATGCATGTAGGCTTCAGGGATGTTTCCATTTAATTAACATGTAAAAGTGTACCTAGATCACTTTCAATGGGCAACTAAAAAATGATAAAATGGGTAGTCATGAATAACCCATTCCCTTGTGTCTGTAACAATTTAGCATTACCAACAATAGTCTGCTTGATGCTATACCCAAGAATTACTTAATGAGTGTGGCCCTCATTACGACCCTGGCGGAAATCGAAAAACGATGGCGGAAATGCAATACCGCCATCGAATAGCGCTCGGTGCGATTATGACCCGTCACCGTAAAGTACGATGCCATTAGCGACACCGTAGTGAACGCCAACGCTAACTGCACCAAGTACGCGCACGCGCGCCATGCGAAACCGTAATTACCACCATGGCGCAACGGTACGCGAATTCTGAGCCTAGCGGACATTTACCTAACGCCATCAAGCATGGCGGAAAGTACCATTCCGCCATGGTGAGAAGAACGGCAACGCGAACCAACCGTAAATGGCCCTACTGAGTGCCTGTACACCACTCCCTGGCCACATTGCACAACTCCTCGTAGGTGCAATGAAGTCACACAATGCAACCAGTGAAATGTACAAGTCACCCATGCATGCCAACGAACAAATGAATGTAGGGGCTCCAAGTGCCTTGTGAGTGGCCATCCATATTTGGCATGGCACCATTGCCGTACTGATGCAGCACAGGCACGTGAAGGTTCAAGTACAGCAATATGAACTGAAATATGAGACAAAACAACAACAGGCCCCCATCGCTTGACACCAGTGTAAGGCAACATTCAAAGCAGTAACCTGAGGGAGACTGCACCAGCCCTGTACTCTTGCCAGTAAACAAACCAACCATCAGCACAAGCATGTACCACACAAGTTGGCAGAGTGACTGAGCAGCCAGGCCCATCTCAAGAGGGGCCAATGGGAGCTGCAGGGCACAGATGGCACGAATACAGAAGCTATTCCAATGGACATGACCTCAGTCTCCCTCCAAGAAACGCACGCAAACACAGGCACCTGTGACCAGCCATATTCTGATAATCACATCATTCCACCAATCCACCTGGCTGACCGGCATCTGTTACACAAAAGCTAATCCCCCGCCCCTGAGCATGACATCATTAAAACAGTCATAATGGCAGCCCCTATCCCTGACCTCACTGGGCTTCGTAGGCAAACGCGCCCAGTACAGTACCACGCAACTATAACCAGAAGCCGGAACCCAATGCAGATCTACTCACAATACATCGCTCCACAAATAGGAATATGCTACATTACTTGCAAAGAATAACGCTACACGGTTAATATCATAATAGAAATTTAATGCACTACAAAATAACCAAGCCCATACAGCCATTAGGTCATGAACTCCAAAATACATTTCAGTATTGTGGGCTGCATCCGCAATAAATGACCAGCTTCTGCTTGTGTGACGCCCTGTTCCTTCATGGTACACAGGGGCTACATACACGTTCAAAAAGGCAACATGGAAGCGCCTAGAACCGCAGGGCCGTCCCATTAGGTCGGCACTAGTCCAGCTGAAAGGTCGATATGTTGCTCCTAGCCACTAGTACTGCGTAAGGGCATGTAGCCCATTGGCGATCGTCCCATAAGATCGTAATGGTGCTCCACTGATTAACACGAAGCAGCAGGTGTCGGGAGTAAAAGCCATCTGCAGGAGTGGCATACAGATGGCAGCGGCAAAAGGGGAGGAGATACCTGTCACCCAAATGAAAAAGAATGGTATGGGCATCAGAACGTAATTTGAATTACTCACTTCAATGATCACACTAAATCTACAGCCATATGCATGTTAGCCCACTCAAAAGGATTATTCCCACCCAAAAATCACTTGCGAATCATAACTATATAAATCGAGGTGAATACACTATTACAAACGAGTCTTTGTGTGCATGCGTCTGTTAAAACAGAATCCATTAGATGGGATTAGTAACGTGCATAGACACAAGTGTTTGAAGGCGCGTCGAGACAGGGAGGGTTCAACAAGGGCAGATAGACGATGGTCCCACTATGGCAGCTCTGCATCACATAGCGCAGGGGAAGTGGATAGATTCCAAAAAGCCATGTACATGGTAAACTCTCAATTAAATCATCTGTCCATGCATCCATACATCATACCCTCATCCCGGTATGAAAACGCCTGATTATTTACTCACATAACATGTGAAATTTCCATTGAGTCTGTGCGTAATGCAGTCTGCAAAATCCACTGTGCTCCAGCCCGGAATTCTAGTGTTGTGAAGTAACATGTATTTGGGAACGTCCTGCCTTATCGTCCACTACGCTATTGCGCATCCCATACTATTCATATTAATCATTGCATTCTCGCCATGGCCCCTGTCCCAAGGACATTAAACAATAGAACTTAATATCTGCAGTCAGACCTGTGGGCGTCTCCTCGCCGCTAGCTGAAAACCGAAAGCGCTGTCCTTCGAATTCCACATTTGCAACATCACGTCGAAAAGGCATCTTTGACCGCTTGAAATCACAAATTCATCCATGTAGTGCGGCAGTGTGTGAAGATGGCAACTGGCTTCACTCACAAATGGGACGCCTCGCCCGTCGGTGAACCTCGGTACAGTGTTGCATGAGGGTCCAGCGTTAATCGAGTACTACATTCCACTGACCCTTCACAAGTTTGTTCGCGACTGTAAAGATAGTATGTGAAACAATGGGACCATAGCAGAATGAACATATGAACCAATATTCCACTGCCATCGGGATTAAATACATGATTGTAATAGCAAGATGCCATGCGTCGAATTGCAGCGTTGTGTGCGGGACGTGCTCGCCCAAAGGGGATTGCAGCTTGCACAGGTGGAATGAATCACCACAGGTGGAGGCTATACAGCCTGAAAACACATAAATTGCACACCCAACCCCCTCCCACAACCACACCCACTCGAAAATGCTACCGGCAGGACTAGCGATGTTGGCCCTGGGGGACCTGATAGCACTGCAAGTACTCCAACTTCAAGAAGAAGACGAACACCAACTACTACAACAACCGGCCGCACAGAGGAGACGGAGGAGGAGGAGGAGGGCAAGGCAGGGCCAGCAAGGCCCACCAGCACAGCCACTACCACCACGCAGGCAGCCCGCAATCCCACGCCTCCGAGCTCATCCGTTCAACCTCACTGATGAGCAGATCCACACCCTCTACCGTTTGGACCGGGACACCATAACCGCCATTGTGGACATGACACACGCTGACCTTGCCAGCATGATAGATAGCCCAACCGCCATCCCACCCCTACTGAAGGTGGTGTCTGTACTACACTTCCTGGCCACAGGCACCTACCAGCACACAGTCGGACAGTTGCATGGCATTTCACAGCCACTGTTGTCACGGACACTATCGCAAGTGCTCGATGCCCTCCTGAAGCACGCAGACGACTACATCTCTCTACCACGCTCGGAGCAGGAAATTACGAACACAAAAGTGGGATTCCATGCACTTGCCGGCATACCGGGTTGCATTGGTGCCATCGACTGCACCCATGTGGAATTGGTTGTGCCACATGCCATGGAGGCCCAGTACCGCAACCGAAAACAATATCATTCTCTTAATATACAAATGGTGTGTGACTCCAACAGGATCATTACACATTGTTGTGCCCGATTTCCTGGATCAACCCATGATTCTATGGTCTTGAGGAACTCTACAATACCACGCTACATGGAGCGACACGCAGGCAACAGATCCTGGCTACTCGGTGAGTGTCATTTCATGCATGATAATGTGGGGTATGTGATGCGCCAATGACCTGGCAGGAAGGGGGGGGATGCGTACGTAGCTATGTCATTCCACAAACATCCTTTATTGTCCACATACAGGTGATGCCGGGTATCCACTGAAGAGATGGCTCCTTACACCACTCCGGAACCCACAGAACCAGCATGAGGAGGACTACAACCATGCCCACTCACGTACCCGTGTAGTCATAGAACAGGCATTCGGCCTACTGAAGACTCGTTTCCGCTGCCTCAGCAGGTCTGGCGGGGCACTCCTGTACCGCCATGAGAAGGTTGCAAAGATGGTCATGGCATGTGTCATGCTACACAACATGTGCGTACGTAGAAATGTGCCCATGCCCCCTGACGCAGGACTGCAAGCACCTGAAGATGGTCATGATGAGGGTGGGGATGTGGCAGCACCTCAAGGAGTCCGCGAGGCACAGGAGGGCCGTGAAATTCGTCAGATTCTCATAGATTCATGCTTCTAGCACTCACGCCTGGTGGCTGATACATGGACACGGGACTTGTGGCACTGTGTGTGTCTGGAACATGCACAATATGGACTGTACGCCTATAAAGGCCTCGTACACAAAGATCAATGTCCACACATCTCATTGGATGATTGTGAAATGTTTATAGCATATGTGAAATTATGTTACACACCCCATCGACCCGCCACCCAAGAAAGCCCAACACACCCCCTCCACCCTCCTACCTCCCCCCGAACACCAGTGTCCAAAGATGCTCATTGTCAGTGGGCAGACGCTATTGCAAGCCCCCTCTCCGGGTATCAGGGGCACCCCTGCCTGTGGAGCGCAGGTTCCTCCCAGATCTAGGTTGGGGGCTGCCCTGGACGGAACTTGCAACGGATGATGTCTCTGCCTGCTCACGTCCATGCATGTCCCTAAGGGTTTGTGAGAGCTCAGTGAGCACACGGCGCACAGCGGCAAGTTCACCACATACAGGCTCTCGGTGCTTCTCTCCATTTCTACCCTCAGGCTCTCGGTGCTTCTCTCCATTTGTGCCCTTAGTGTCTCTGTGCTTCTCTCCATTTGTGCCCTTAGTGTCTCTGTGCTTCTCTGCATTTCTGACCTAAGTGTCTCAGTTGATGTTTCTATGGCTGCCTTAGTACCCCCACATTCATCAGCATGCTCCTTGAGGAGCGTGGCCAGTTGCTGCTGTTGCACGATCACCTGGTCGAGGGACTGTTGCCTCTGCTGGGCCATGGCCATTTGCGGTGGTGTCACAGAGGGTCTGATCACCTCATGTTGCCTTGCCACAGGGCTTGTGGGGGTTGGCCAGTCGTCGTCTTGTGGGTGCCCCTGCGTGGTATCCTCATGGTGTACGGGATGAAACAAACAGGGGGATTGAGACAGGTCATGGATGGATCCTACATCGACAGCACCGTTTTCTGTGTCGGAGCATGCTGCCATTAATGCAGTGTCACCTATGGTGCTGCTGCCACCAGAAGCAGTGCCTTCTGTGGCATCCATTGGGGGCCCTGTGGTGCTGCTGTTGTGGGCATGCTGGCTGCTGGGGTGCCTGTTGAAGTCCCCTCCTGTGTGCTGCCACTTGATTTGTGCTGCTGCCGTGTCTTGATCCGTGCAGCTGAGGTGGAGGGTCTTTGGCCGTTGGTCTTGGCCCTCTTTGCAGGTGTGCTGGTAGGGGTGTCCTGAAGCTCGTCGTTTGAATCGGACCCTGTGGTGGAGTAAAGGAAGGCGAGCGTTATTTATGGGTCTGTGGAAATTGGAATGGCAATGTATCACATGCATTGGGGTGGTACCTGAGGGTGATTTGGGTCAGGGCCTTGGAGGTGGTTTCATTTTTGTGTGGATTGAGGATGCAGTTGTTTTGCAGCCTGCAGTTAGGGTGTGCATGCTGCACGTGTAGAGGGTGTTTTTAGGATTTTTAATTATTTATGTATTTAATGTGAGTTTTAAAGTGCGCTATCAGGCCAATGTAAGTGGACGTTCTCCTGGACATGTGTTTCTGTTGCACTATGTGGACACATGGTACTTCACATGATTGGACATTGTGGATTTAGCATTGTTTTATTTGGCCCACCTACCTGATTCTTCGGATGTCTGCACTCCTTTCTCCATCCCTCCGACTCCCTCTATACTCTCCATTCCAATGGTGGAGGCACAGATTTCTTCCCAGGGGGTCAACTTGATGGGTGGTTCCGATCCTCCCCCGGTAGCTGTGGCAATGTTACGGTTGGCTGATAGTATGCTCCGTACGCGTATCCGCAAGTCGTCCCATCGCTTTCTGCATTGCTGTGGGTTGCGGGGTGCGGTCCCCACCGCACTTACCCGCTGTGCCACCAGGGCCCATATGGCCTTCTTGTTCGCAAGTGCCGTCCTGGTCATTTGCGTCGAGAAGACAACGGCAGCATTCTCCTGGAGGGTCTCGGTGAGCACGGTGAGTTCCTCATGGGAGAAGTGGACCTGCCGCTTGCGGTCGCACGCTTTTTTCGCAACTTTTCCCATTTTTATTGTTTTCACTAGGGTGGCTAACGGGTTGGGATGTGTCTCAGGGTAGGGTTTTTGATGCTTGTGTTGGGATTCTGATTTTATAGGTGTACGGCGTGCTGTTTCCCGTTCCGGGACCATGTTTTTACTTCCGTTTCCGTATATTTACGGTCACCGTATTTTGCGATTACCGCTCATTACGGTGACCGCTATGATGGGTGGCGGAATTGCACCTAGGGCGCCGTACGACGGCGGTGAGGGGCGTTTTGGGGACATTTCCGCCATCGCGGACTTTGCACTTCCGCCATGGCGTAGTGCTCGTGCCCGATGGGTCAGAATTAGCCGCACTTTACTCCGTCGTGCAATGGCGGAAACGCTATTTACGCTATGGCGGTCAGGTCAGTTACTTTCCGCCAGGGTCGTAATGAGGGCCTGTGTGTTCAACATTTTGAAATTCAATTTTTTACTAGCAGTTGTACCATTACCAAATGACAGCATCACAATAGCTTTGTACTGAACGCTGCAACCACTCATTTAGAGGCAGTTCTCTTCATACAATTCATACATTTCCAGAGTCTGGACCGGAGGTCAACTTGTTTTTGTTCCACCCACTCGTTGTCCTTGGGGTTGGGCGCCCCTTCACATACATCAGGTTATGACACCATTCATACTTTCACCTCTTTGGAAGAACTTTGTCCCCTTTAACTCGCCATTGACATGGCTTAGTCTACTAGCAGTTTCTTCTGTGGACCATATTTGCCTAGGAACACCAACCATTCAAGCTCCCTTGATGGGGTGCGGTCGTGTAGTTGTCCCGTCAGATTCTTCATCACATATATATCTCGGGCCTTCATGGCCCATTGCCTCTCGCCTGGAAGGGCCTCCCTTTTCCACCCAGCTACCACACATGCCCTCGCAGCCAGCAGCAAAAAGTTCACAATGTGGAGAAGCCGTCTCCATTGTCCCTCCACACTTTCCATCCCAAACAGTACAGGCAAGGGATCTAGGTCTCTTTCAACTCCATGTAAGGCCTTTATCCATCCCAGGACCTCTTTCCAAAATCTCTGCACTTCCCCACAGCCCCACCACATGTGCCAGTAGTCGGCCCTCTGATCACACCCTCTCCAGCATCTAGGGTAAATTCCCACAAACATCTTAGATAATCTGACCGGGTCCCACTGCCATCTATACAGTGATTTAATGCAGTGGAGCTTGTACTGTCAAGCTATTGAAGTTCTGTGGGCATTTACACACATCCTGCTCCATAGGTCACTGTCCAAGTCAGCACCCATGTCCTTCTCCCACTTTTTCTGTACGTGTCAATATCCCCTGCCTGTTCTAATAAGAGTGCCTGATATCATTTTGAAATCAATCCCGTCGATGCCACCATGCCACTCAGCATTTTCTCTGTATCCGTCAGGTCTTTCTGCAGGGCCCCTTTCTACCTTGTCGGCATCAGTACCCCCTTAAGCTGTGGGTATTTCAATATTGAGAGTTGCCCTATCCCTAGGCATTCTTCTAGTGCACCTATGTCTACAAAGGTCTTCCCCTTCACCAGCTGATCCACCCTCTCGAAACCTTTGCCAAACCAGTCCTAGAACCTAGCATGATCTGGGATGTGTTCTCTTATTGGGGGGCCCAAATGTGGATCAGTGGAGAGGGCCAAGTCGTGACTCCCTTCATCTCCCCTTTGGTTCTCAATAGGGCCAACAAAGGGACCATTATAAGGTGTCTTCTCACTATCTTCGGGACAGTATGCGGCAGGGCCCAGAGCCATTCTCCCATAGTGGCTGGTCTCCAGAGGTAGTTTTGGATTTGGGCCCATACATTTTCTATCAATCTAACCTGAAGTGGGGGCTCAGTGCTCTAAATTGTGCTGCTCTGTAATATGTACGCATGTCAGGCAGTCCTAATCCAACCCGCTCCTTTGGTTGAATTAGCACCTTGTATGAGACCCTTCACTTTTTCCCTTGCAATATGAATGTGTTAATCCCCTGTTTCAGTTATGCAAAGTGGGAGTCTGGCATCTCAATGGGCAGCACTTGATATAGATATAGTACACGGGGGAGCAAAGTCATTTTGATCACATTCAGTCTTCCCAAGCACGAAAGGGTAAGCCTCGACCAAGCCTTGAGGTCCCTAAATAGTGCCTGTAGCAGGGGGGGATATTGGCCTCTTAGAATTTGCCCAGGTCCCTGGGTATCCATATTCCCAAGAATTTTATGTTGCTTTCCTCTACCGGATCCCATGGTCTCTCCACTCCTCTTTGAGCCCACGCACCTCCTTGCTTATGGGGAACAGGACCGACTTGTCAAATTTACTTTGAATCAAGACACCCGCCCGTATTCCTCTATGGTCTGGAGTGCATCCCGGGCCAAGTTGGCCACCTTTGAGATATGGAGCAATATATCATCAGCATAGATGCTGAGCTTATATTCAACATCTCCCACTCTTATGCCTGCTATATGCTCATTCTGGCGTATCTTTATGCCCAGTGGCTCCATCACTAGTGCAAATAGTAGGTGGTACAATGGGCAGCCTTGTCTAGTGCCCCTCTCTAGTCTAATGACCCTGGACCTTTTCCCATTCACCACCACCTGTGCCGTGGGTTCAGCATATATTGCCCCTATGGCCTCAGATCCTGTCAACAAAGCCCAACTTCCTCAATACTGCAAACAGAAACCCCCATTCTACTCAGTCGAACGCCTTTTCGGCGTCGAGGCTCATGAGCGCGTAGTCTGCTGTGTCTCTGGATACATGTTCCATGAGATGTAGTGTCTTTCTAATGCCATGGGTGCCAAGTCAACCAGCTATGAACCCAACCTGACATTCTTGCCTCTAAGCGGGTGGCTAGGATGCGTGTGAAAATCTTCTCATGAACATTTAGCAGGGAGATGGGGCAGTATGAGGGGCAGTGTGCTAGGTCTCTCCCTTCCTTGGGTATCAAAGTGATCAGTGCCTTGCAAAAGGATGCGGGGGCAGCGCCTGTCTCAAGTAAATTGTTATATACCTTCACCATGTGGTCTAGGAGATCACCTGTGAGACTCTTATAAAACCCAGTGGTATGGCCGTCTTTGCCTGGGGCCTTGACACTGGGGAGGTGGTGCATTGTATTCAGGACTTCTACCGCCATTATTGGACTCTCTAAGTGCTCCATGTTAGCATCTGTGAGTTGCACCAGGTCTAACCCCCCCAAGATATGCCTCTGCCCATCCCGCTACTTCAGGGCATTCTGTCTTGTATAAGCCCTCGTAAAAGTTTGTGAAGCCCTCTGATATGTCCACTGGTACAGTTCTGGGGGTCCTCTCTGTCTCTTTCAGGGTTTTAACCCATCTTTCTGCCCTCTGGACCCAGATTCTCGCTGCCAGGAGTGCATCTGCCTTGTCCCCTTTCTCATAGTATTTTTGTTTAAGGTATTTGAGTTTACTCAGAGTTTCGCCCAGTCCCTGATTAAGAGACCTTGCCATGTGGCCTTTCCTGCATCCCATACTATCTTTATGCCTGTTTCCCCCATGTCATTTATCTCAAAATACTCAACAACGTCTTCTGACAACTGATCGTCAAATACAGGGTCCTTCCAAAGGAGGTTGTTGCACCTCCAGCTATTGTCTGCCTTGTATATTCGCTCTATGTCTAATGGCATCCGGACCATGGCATGGTCTGTCCACCCCACCGGTCTTATTTCACAGTCCAGCACTCTACCCCCTGATCCCTATTTATTAGCAGACAATCTATCCTGGTGTATGTTGATTGTGGAGGGGGGGAAAGTTTAGCCCTGATCTCCCGGGTGCTTCATTCCTCACACATCGAACAAGCACTTTGCATCAATGGCATGCCCCACCTGTCCCCGTCTCAATTCCTCTGCATGATTGTCTCCATTTCTCATTGATTTCCTATCCAACATCTCATCTGCCCAGGAGTTAATGCCCCCCCCACCCAATGATGAACATCTCAGTTGGAAAGCGTTGTATGTGGTCCAATGCATTCTGTATGAACCCCAATTGGCCCTGATTGGGGGCGTACAGGGACGCCAGCTAAGGAAGACAGCTGTAAGGTCCAACAAGCCTTCTCAGATAAGATTACCATAGCTCATGCGAAAATCTTAGCAGATCCTGCCTCAGTCTCTGAATCTGTTTAGACTAAGGTCTCCCCAAGGGAGGATGTTATGCTCTTTAATTTTTCTACTATCTTTGTGCAGACCATGGAAGACATTCTCAAGAAAATTACTAACGCTACTTTCCGACATTGTACAATTCCTAAAGAGGTTAAGAAGGTTGTAGTTTACCCATTATTGAAGAAAGCAGGCTTAGACCCTAAAAATGTCAACGATTACAAGCTGATCACAAATGTGCCCTTTTTATTTTTTGAAAGTTGTGGATCGAGTAGGCACCATGCAGCTACAAAAACATTTGGAAGAGGCCAATATCCTTCATTCCAGACAATTTGGCTTCAGAGAACACCATGCCACGGAAAGTGTGCTACTTGATATTCAGACCCAGATGATGGATTGTATGGACAAGACCAAGGCAGCAGTATTAATGCTTCTCGACCTATCTGTGGCTTTTGATCTCTTAGACCATAAGAAATGTGTATATACATTATCCTCAGTAGGTCATTGCTCCCCATCAGCCGTGGAATGGTTGAAGTCCTTTCTGTCGGACAGGATTTCGAGAGTATGTTGGGGTCATGCTTCCTCTGGGCAATTACCATCTATGTACAGAGTGCCGCAGGGAGCTTGTTTATCCCCTGATCTCTTCACGCCCCTTGTGCAATATCTTTGATAACGCAGGGGTGAAATTTACCAACTGCGCAGTCGATGCTCAGTTGCTGCTAGAACTGAGTGGAAATTACATTGATGACCTGAGAACCATACCAAATATTTAGCAAACCATCAAGGATTGGATGACTCAACACTAGCTATGCCTCAATAGCGCAAAGACTGAGCTGCTGGTCTTTGGATCTTCCCAAGCAAGGTCAAAATTGGGACTGGGATACGCAGAATGTATTATTGTTGGCCATTCCATTAAGGGTTTAGACCAGGTTAAGACATTAGGAGTTATAGTGGACCAGACACTGGGTGCAGATTTGCATGTAACAAATGTTATAAAAATAATCGCTGTACCACCTAAGGCTTCTCGGGTTGGTTAATCCCTATGTTACTGGCAAGAACTGCGAGACCTTGGTCAGAGCCATTATAATGCACTGCATTGACTTCTGTAACCCCCTGTTTGAGGGAGCCAGCAAAAATTGTACACAGAAACTCCAAGTCTTTCAAAATGGTATGGTTTGCAGTATAAAAGGCATCTCCAAAAGGGAGCACATAAACTTGGCCAGGAGGGAACTGCATTGGCTCCCTGTTGCTTCAAGGATTATGTTTAAGATGTTGTCCTTGATGCATAAATGCCTTTATGGGCTCGCTCTGAGCTTTCTGAAAGAATACTTTACCCATCAAATGCAGCGTAGGTCAGCCAGATCAAACAATACCAATCACCTTGTTTGCCCAAGGATTAAGAGAAGTCGGGGCAAAGGCCGCTCCTTTACGGTTATAGCTACTCTTGTTTGGCACCACCTCCAAATTGAATTGCACACAGAGGGGAGCCTTCAAATTTTCTGAAAAAGACTCAACACTCTTTTATTCAAATAGAAAACTGCTCCCGCACAATGATTACTTCCTGCTTAGAACCCCTATTTCTGTAGCCCACTGGGCACCTGTGTTTCTGCCTATGTTTTCTATTTTTTTGTCTTGTCTTATACGTGCACCCTGATGCCTGCGGGCTATGGCGTGTTATAAGCTTAAACATAACATAACAGCACTATTCGGGCCCCCTCCAGTGTGCCCTGCACTACGAGGAGCCACCCATCCAACAACTCGGTCACTTTTGGGTCCTGCAGCATTTATTTATTTATATATGTTTTATTTATTTGAGCGTTTATAAAGCGCACATAACCCAAAGGTATCTAGGCGCTTGAACTTAAGAATTTGGTTACAGACATATGATTCATCTTATGCGGCTAAAGCACATCTTGTATTCATAACAGGCATAAAATATGTTACATAGAGTTGCAAACACTTAACAGGTTCTAATTTGTTGTAAAATCAGGATTTGCTTCTTTCTACAGGTTGATGTTAGATATAGAATTTTTGAACTTGCCTCAATGGTTATTGCTAGGAGTCTAGATTGAAGAGCAGAGTTTTTAGGCTTTTGCCCGGGTGGGTCTGTTAGATTGGGTTTTAGCAATTTGATTGCTAAGGTATGCTGGTGCGTTGTTTGAGAGACATTTGAGGGTATGTGAGAGGACTTTGAATTTAATTCTGTCTTGAACTGGAAGCCAGTGTATGTGTCGTATGGTTGACGAGATGTGTTTGTGTTTAGGTATACTCAGGGCTGTTCTAATTGCATTATTTTGTACAACTTGGAGTTTGCTGATGTTTCTAGTATTGGATCCTGCACAGATGGAATTGCAATAATCAATCCTCGAAAGGATCAGTGCTCTAGCCAGGGTAATGCAATTGTCTGCGGAGAGGAAAGGTCTGCTGGCTCTGATTCATTTTGACGGATAAGTTGCAGACGAGACAATGGCATCGACCTGTCTTGTTAAGGTGAGTGTAGAGTTGATGTAGACCCCTAGAGTTGTTATCTCCTTGACACCATTGATGGTATTGCCATTGATATTAAATGATTTATAGATTTGTGGTAAGTTATTTACTTTAGATTTGCTCCCAATTATGATTAACTTAGTTTACTTGTTGGTGAGACATAACTCGTTTTGTGCCATTCAAGCCTGGATAGTGAGGTAGATTGTGTTGAGAGTGTTTGAGTCAGTGTCATAGCATCCTGTGATGGGTAAATGTATTTGGGTGTCATCCGCATAATTAGTATACGTGACACCCAATTTGTCTAATGTATCGAAGAGGAGGTTTGTGAAAACATTACATAATGTGGGCGACATGCAGGAGCCTTGCGGTACGCCAAATGATACTGGGGGTGGGGAGGCTGCTGACTATGCACAGAAAACTCTCATAGTATGATTGGAGAGAAATTCTTCAATCCATTGGATAGCTTCAGGGGATAAATGAACAGCTGTTGCTAGATGTCTTTGGTGGAAAAGGATTTTGTGGTTAACGAAATCAAATGCTGCGGATAGTGAAAGTAAGCGTCCCCAAAAATACAATACCAAGCTCCCCAATGAGAGTCAATAACCGACACACCCCAGGAGGGAATGAGACCAGGACCAAGTGTGGGTGAAGATAAAAAGTAAAGTTTATCCAAAACCAAAATAGCGCAAGCAGAGCTCTCTGCCAAACATCAGAAAACATTGACTTGTTGTTACAAAACCAGGTCACCTATGACGTGGGAAATAGGGGTTACATGAATCGATGAGATTGGGTAATGGGGAGTAGACAGTATGGAATATGTAGGGTCAAAGTTTTAGGATTGGTGAGGCTCCACGTGGTGTCACAGTGATGCTTGTAGGTCAGCTGGACTCGTCGGCGTGGAGCGCTGGGTCGATGTCCAATTGATACATCTCGGCTGTACTAACATTTGTCCTTGTGGCCACGCAAACTCATTCAGTGTTGACTGTAATTCATAATGCCCTGTAAATCCTACAAATCATTATTCTAACATCACAAGAAAAATAGCACATAACTCTTGGTGTTCGTGTTTCATCATCATAAAAATACTATACAATAAATGGACTGCTTTCATGGGTTCAGGTGGCTTATCAGGGGGCACATTTCAGGGATGCCTTTATCACTCTTCTACGTTAGATCTAGTGGGGGACATCTTCATAATATGTTAGTACAAGAGTAAATATATTGCCACCATGGTTAGTCGGTTTTGGGGTGAGCTGGGATACTACCTGGTCAGAGGGCACATAGCCGGTATATCAAAAGGCGGTGGGATGAGAGGCGTGTTGCCCATATTTCTTTAACCAGAGTCTGGGGGTGTGGAGCAAGTTTATGGTGCTATTGTGGCTCTTGGGGCTTGGGGAGGGTGGATGCTTGGTGCAGGCTCAGAGGAAGGGTGAGGGGTTACACCTTTGTAGCATCACATCGTCAGTGAAACGAGGGGCTTTAGGTGTCAGCCCGGCATGAGGGGGGAGCAAGGTGGGGGCTGAATATGCGGCACTGCAGGAGAAGGGAGAGAGGGCCATGTGGCCTCTAGCTGGTCTACTTTTCTGCGTTACATACGAATCATTGGAATGTGAGGTAGAATTAAGCCAGTGTGGTTGCAGGTACATTGATTAATATGCAAACTATGATCATAATATAGGGTACACGTTTACGTTTATCATAAGCACCATGTTACAAAGTAAATTCTATCTACAACAGCCCTGTGGCTTTACCGTCTTGCATTATATACATTTAGAACCGTAAGCAAGTTGAACATGTTTGTGAACACATGTATATTTGAAAAGCCAGTGAGCATCTGGATCGTGTACCTTCCATTATATCGGACAAGTAAATTAACATCATACATTAGTGTGAGTGTTTTTCAAAGAACAAGATTCGTTCAACAGTATGGGGCCTAGACATATGACCAATGGCTTTATGTGCAGTAAAATAGGTAAAGATCTTCTTGTTTCATTTCCTAGAATCAGCCTTTTCATACATCCCTATATGCAGGGATTTAAAACCTTTACAGCGGGATTAGCAATGTGGGTGAAACAGAGTGGCACACAGGCATAGGGGCGGTACCACCTGATACTTCATACGGAGAGCAAGGTTGGGGGGTTATCCACAGTGTATGTCATAAATGTGGGGTCTGCAAGGGGACGGTGCATGTATGTGGAGATTATTTGTTTTCCTCAAACCCAAGCATTTGCCCCGTCATTCACAGGTCAGCGATGAACTGCGGAAGGTGAAAGATAAAGTGTTTGTCGTGTAGCTTTTTCGCTCCTAGTCTCCCGTGGGAACGGGTCTGCTGGAAGACATGCAGAGGGGAGGACGGTGAGGGAGGTGACTGGCTCGCTGTGCGCGATCTCGAGGTGAGAGCTGCAGCTCTTCAGGTGTCCTTTGTCCATGAGTCTAGTTGTGGTACAAAAATGGAGTCTAGGATCAGCCTTTTGGCCTAGGTATGCATCCATATGGGTCATCCCGCAGCCATCCCACATCCATGGCCACAGGCGCAAAGGGTGGCTGGTGGACGAATCATGATCTGCACGTGGGTTGGAATGGAGGGGAGGGGGTCTTGAAGACTTTTCCTCCCATACAATAGGTTGAGCAGGAGGAGGATGCAGAGCGCATGTGTCCAATGATCCCAACTCTACCCTTCTTCACAGCTCCAGAGGCCCAATGTACCGGTTCTATACTGTTAGGAAAGATTTCTTAATTGTGGGTAATTTTCCTTCCATGTGGCAACCCCTAAACTTTTTGCTGTTGTTTTCACCATGATCTAGACTTTGCCAGAGAAGTGCAGCCTTCTGCCGCACTCCTCTGGGCTTTCGCTCCATTCTTACGGGGAAACTGACATGCTCTTAAAACAGTCAGTACTGGAAAACGTTGTTTTCCGTAGTTCTTTTATCATGTTGCAGCTTTCGCGCAACATGACACAAGAGGGCACTGTAAGCTAAGTTACCGCTCTCTTGGGTCTCTAGTCATCTACAGGCCCTAGACACTCTCTTTGGATTGTTAACGAACGGTGCAAGTGAATCACGGACGGGACTGGTGGCAGTGATCGTTTCTTTGTGTTTTGAGCTCCTTTTGGCTGTTTAAGAGCGTTTCTCGCGCATTCCCCCAAAATGGTGGCCTGGCTCCGAAAATGGCCAGACCACGAGGCTCTTTGTCCTGCCCGCTGACTGTCTTGCCCCCTTCACCTTCCCCAGGTCGAGCCGACCCGGGGCCTTCCTTATTTGGGCATGTACTTTCCCGCGAAACACAGATGCTTTTGCGGGCTTCTACAGGCCTTGTGTGCGCCTCCAGGATGTGGGCTGGGATGTCTGCTCCCAATACACATCCTGGGTGCCAGAGAGTCTAGTGTGTCGTGAATGCCTGGGATCACCGTGGTCCGTGATAGGTCCACGTATGGTGTGAGTGTTTTGTGAGCAGATCTCCCATTGGGTCCACTCCGTTTTGGCGCGAAGGGAACTCTGGATAAGAGGAGGCTGGAAACACCACTACCATGTCGATCTCCTGAGTTCTCACGAACAAGGGATACAGGAGCCAAGTATCCTGCAACTACGAGGCTGAACCGAGGAATTGCTGGTGACCCGCTGAAGGACTGCTCCTCGCACTGCTGTCGCTCTGTGAAACCATTCTGCCTCTGATCGAACGAGAAGGCCTGTACTGGTACTTCGACCCTTTGGAATAGTGGGAACAACTATTCTCGGCATCTTCATCATCTCCTGCACGTAAGCCTTCGGAAGCGTCTCTGGGCCATCCAGTGGACTGACCAGCCTACACAGGAGTCTTGCTCTGTTACCGCCATTAGGTTGTGTTGTATTCTGCATCCTTAGCACTCTCACACGATTCGTACACTTGGCATTCCCAGGTCTGAAGTGAGAAGTGTACATTGGGCTGAAATACACACGGCCGCTCCGTTGCCCTGCTGTGGTAACAAACTGTGCGGGTTCACTGCGTTTGGGACATCCTCAACTCTAACTTCTGCTGCCGCGAAATCTACACGATGCCGAGACGTCCCCGGCTCGCATCTGAACCTGCCAGCACTGAAACTGACACGGAGAAGCCTGGGTCTGCCTGCATCGGGGACCGGTGATTAGCAACGCTAGGAACTGGTCGCCCTCCTGCAGTAGCCCGTAGCTTTTCCTCGCTGTGTTAAACAGCACACCTTTTTCGCACTCGCGCTCTGCTTCTGCCCGCAAGTGGAGGCCGCACTCGAGTGGCAGAGATTTGTTCGCCCTCCTTTGTTCACTGCTCTGAACTGCCTGACTTCCTTGAAGAGACTCCCCTTGGCCCATTGGCACGAGCGTGTGCAAGTACTTTTGAGCACAAGGCTCCACTCTTCGTAGGGCTCGGACTTCCTTCTAGTTAGGTGGCCTCTGAAGGCGAACTGGGTCTAACTATTACTTGCACTGCCTGTTTTCCTCCCCTTCTAGGTGGTCTGAATATTTCGTGCTTCTAACTCTTTAGACCCTTCGGTAATTGTATATATACTGTATTTGATTGTGATGCATTGGTTCACTTGAGTTATTATCTTGATTCTTTCCTATGGTCAATATTACAAAGGCTTCGTAATAAATGTGTCTATATTTTTAATATAACACCTGCTTGGAGTAATTTGTAAGTGTCCTTGCTTTGTGTGCTCATTGCGGGGTTTCAGTCACCCTCACCCCTCTCGAGACCTAGTCTTGACCGCCGCGATCGCTACCTTGATTGGTCTGGCTTGTCCAGAGGTTACCCTGTTCCAAGAAACTAGGCTGGCCTTCTGAACCCCTGCCCCTCCAGGACAGAGTTCAGAAATCCATCTTAACAAATTGGTGGCAGCAATGGGATACGACTGAAGGTATCCAGTGTTGCGCACGAGTGAAGGCATTTCAAGTTATTCCTACCAGGACACGTAGTGAATTGTCGTAGTATTACTTGTAAAAGGCCATAGTCCTATCGAACAGTATGGAAACAAATACCTTGTTAACTTTAAATGCTTCTAAATCCGAAACATTGAAAAAGATGTGTGCGGAGAGAGGTGTCTCCTCTCAAGGTACCAAATTGGATATGATCCAATGAATCGTGGTGTGGCAAGAAACGCAGCTTGACGCTATAACTTCCAAGGACAGTGCGGAAGGAGGTGGGGCTGCTCTCACTGGTAGAACCGACGGTTCTGCCACTGCACTGGTCCACCTCGACCACGAGGACAGGGAAGATGAGATGTCTAATGTTTCCTCTGCCAGTGTCGATGGGGAGGCCATGCTTGAATTCAAGAAGCAAGAGCTGCTTTTTATGCAGAAGGAGCTTGAGTTCAATATGGCCAAACTACAGGAAGAGCTTGAGTTCAATAGGGTCAAGCTAAAAATCGAACAGGCAGAAAAACAGAAAGACAGGGATCACCAGTTGGAACTGGCCAAGCTTCAGGTTGCAAATGGATCCAAGGGTACTGGACATGGGTCTGGGGCCTCCTCTCATCCACGGTTTCCAAAAGATCTGCTCAGTGTGTATGAGGAAAAGAATGACATTATGGACTGGCTGAATACGTTTGAGTATGCATGTGAAGTTCAACAAGTTGACAATGCTGATAAGATTGCCTGGTTACTCAGCAGACTGCCCCATTCTGGCTGTAGTGCCATTATGGAAATGTTGAATGCTGAGCGAGCTGATTTTGCAATGTTGAAGCAAACTCTAATTTTAAAGTTTGGAAAGACTCCTGCCCAATATTTAAAACGATTCCGAGAGTATAAGAAACAAGAAGGTGGTACTTGGGTATCTTATGTAACCGAATCCATAAAAAACTTGACTGGCTGGGTCAAAGGTTATAAGGTTTCTACCTTTGAAGGCATGATAAGTCTTGTCATGCTGGAATATATTTTTGCATCTTCTTCCCCGGAGCTTAAGCAACATTTGGCGGATTCTAAGGAGATAGATCCAAAGAAACTTGCCATTGCAGCAGATTTATGGGTGTCACATCGAGTGTCCCATAAGGACAAAACTCATCCTGGTAAGCAGGAGGAAGGGAAAAAGTCCAAAGATAAGGAGGGTGGAGAATCTGATAAATCTTCTTCTCAAAAGGGCCACAAAAAGAAAAATAAGGGTAAGACACAAGAGAACTCACAGGGTAGTGAAGGTCAGCCTCCGAAACAGAACTCTGGTTACAATAAGCCTCCCTATGTAAACAGACTCAATGGATCTTGCTTTGCTTGTGAGCAACTGACCACGTGAAGGGGGATCCCCGGTGTAAGGTTAAACCTTTGGGGGTCCACTCCGCTAATCTGGCCTTCTCTTCCTACGAGGAAGAAGAGATTACAGGAGCATCCTTCTCCTCAGACTCCTTCCCCAGTGGGATAGAAGCTGAGGTAGTTTTAGTTTCCCTGGGTTCCTGGGAGCCTAATGTCGCAGAGGCTTATGCTAGGATTCCAGATAATACCAAGCCCTACTTTAAAGACAGTGGGCCTCATTCCGAGCCATGCCGGTAAGTATCGGTACTTTCCAGCATGGCGTAAAGTACGACACCGGGCTGGTGCAAGACCGCAAATTTCGGCCCATTCCGAGCTCGTGGACATGCGCTTTTCGCCATGCCGGAAAAGGACCGAGCGGCCTGCCGCAAAACGCCCCGAAAAACCCCTACCGGCATGCTGCGACACGTAAACAACAACACCGCCCTGTAAGCTGTAGCGTCAGTGCATAACGGTGACCGTAATTTACGGAGACTGTAAATTACTGTCACCGCAATAAAAAAAAGGAACCGGAAATTACGACATCGCACAGGAACGGGAAGGAGAGCGGCGGCCATCTTTAAAAACACAATCCATTGCCATCCTCCGCCGCCAGCACCCTTGTGAGGTAACTAAAGTCGGGAACAGGACCAGGCACCTCACAACATGCCCAAAGCACCCAAAAGGGAGGTGGATCGCATTCGCAAGCAGAGATTCTGCCCCGAGGAACTCCAGGCCATGGTCGACTTCCTGGCAGAGCATTCCAATGTTGTCTTCAGCAGCGACATGCGGAGGGAGTCCACCCTCCGCAAGAAGAACATCTGGGCGGAACTTGCACAGAGGGTGAGCGCTGTAGGCAACACCCCCCACACTCCCAGGGACTGCCGCAAGCGGTGGGATGACCTGCGGGTGCGGGTGCGGGGCCTCCTCTCCAGCAACCGCAGCCAGGCCCTGCAGACGGGAGGTGGACCAAGTACCGCAGTCCAACTTGAGCCGTGGGAGGAGACCTGTGCGGCTCTCATTGGCACTGAATCCATTGAGGGCGTGGGGACCATGGAGTGCGGGGGAACGACTTCTGCAGAAGGAGGTGAGTGTCCACAGACTACACTGGCAATGTCCATTGCATGATGAAAACTGACCCAGGGGCCATCGAAGGCACCCTCTCATGTTGCCCTCCCCCCATCCAACGCATCCCCCATCCAACAAATGCTGAGGCAAGTGCCGCCTAACAATGGTCCAAGTGCGAGTACATAAAGCACATCAACCATAGTGCATTGACTTGCACAGCCCATCATGTACACTGTCCAGCGTGTTAGGCATTGTACTAGCCAAAATGTACATAACCAGGGCACAATGAGTCACTCCCAAACATGCGTATATGTCATTACCATGCACATGTACCACTGCCATAGCTACCCCCAAAACAGAACAAACCTAAAATGCCCGAAATGTCCATGCAGCCATGTATGCAAATAGGACATTGCACATTCACTAATGTTGTCTTCTACCCCCACAGGCACCGACCATGACAGCACAGAGCCCCAATCAAGCCGGCCAAGCACCTCCACGGGTAGTGGCAGGGTCAGGCCAAAGCCAGCACCAAAAACAACCACCCCCCTGCCTACGGAAAGGCCACTGGAAGCTGCCGGACCACCATCCCACACAGCATCGGCGGCAGCAACTATGCCAACCCCTAGCTCGGCACAGTCGAGCATCTCAGGGGAGGCTGCTGCTATCGCGCCTGATGAGTGTGAGCACAGCCCGTCACCCATCTGGGGGGCCTTGTTGGAGGACGGCCAAGACACAGTGCACAGCCCGGAGCCAGGCATCGTAACACTGGCCTCATGCAGTGACTCTGGGGATGCCCCTTCACCTGTGCACAGTCCGGAACTCGACCCGCAGGGGTATGACGCCGATCTCCCTAGTCCATCCATAACGCCCCCTGCAGAGCATGCTGGACCAAGTGGATCTTCCGATGGTTCCCCATCTTTTGGCCGGCAGCGAGTGCATCAGTTGACGGACCTCATACAAAACTACATTGAGGACAACCGCCAGGCCAGGGCAGAATTGCCTGAAGAACTCAGTCAAATGCGGCAGTCCCTCACCGACTGCACCACCAAATTGTGTGACTCTTTGACAGACAGCACGACCCAGCTATGTCATGTCCTTGGCCGCATAGCGAATGCCCTTGAGGCAGGCCATTCAAATTCTGAGCCACAGCAGGAGGACACGGCCGCAACCAGTGAGGCCACGCAAGGCAGCCCGGAGAGACGCACTCGGCGTT
Organism: Ambystoma mexicanum; assembly: GCF_040938575.1. Classification (NCBI taxonomy): domain Eukaryota; kingdom Metazoa; phylum Chordata; class Amphibia; order Caudata; family Ambystomatidae; genus Ambystoma; species Ambystoma mexicanum. The sequence continues at coordinate 398,491,669 of NC_090935.1, forward strand.
CCATGCGTCACCGGGATATGCCTCCTCCAGACAAGGGGAGCAAGAAACATCAGGCATTCCTGCCACATGTGGGCTTCACATCCTACATGGGACGACTGCTCTGGAGTTGGGGGGAGGGAGGAGGGGGGTGATGGTCTGTTCTGGAGTTGGGGGGGAGTGGGGTGATGGTTTGTTCTGGAGTTGGGGGGAGGGGGAGGGGCTGTTGCTGATGTATGCACTATTTTGTTTTTCTCACAATACACAATTGGTGTTGCAAACTTCAACCGTTGTGGACATTCATCATTGCACATTTGTTCATTGACTACTGCCAGTGCATGGTGTACGAGTATATACGAGTGCAGTGCCCTGTGTGCCTATGTCATGACACCCTCTACTGACTTGTGTCCTGGAGATCTTGTCCACTGTAAGTACAGAGCATTACATGTCCCTCAAGTGCACTGCCTCAATGAACCTTTGTTGCCACTTCACCCTCCGCCTTCACCGCATCGTCCTGTGGTTGTAGCAGTACCATGTCAGGGGTGATAGCCGCTCATGTAGGGATGCACTTTTTGTCCATCTGCACATATGACGGGCTCATTCGACACCAGATATCAGTGGATGGGTCAACCACCAGTCCTGCTTCGCCGGCACATATGTGCTTCACGCAAGCCAGGTGACGGCTTCATCTACACGCATGCACGGGTATGGCCATTGTCTGGTTGCCCCATGGGCCTGTTCAGGGGGTTAATGACAGGGGTCATATGGCTTGTTGTCAAGGGACAGCCAACAACAGCTGCATGTGTAGCCAAATGAGGTGAGTGTGTGGACTGTCATGGTGGAGAACAGTACTTGCCTGTCATGGCAGGGTTTCAATGATGGCCATCTGCACATGTCCATGGATGTATTGCGCACGATCATGGACACAAATATGTGTCCGATGCAATGGAATGCAGTGGGGGGTTGCGTCTACATGATGGTACGTGAACGATGGTGTGGACATCTTGGGGTACATGTTCCTTTGTTGCATGCTGCTGTCCTGATGTCGGATCAATGTGGTGCTGTGTACTGTGTAGAATCATATTTGGGTGTGATGGCTGTAGTCTGTGGATTATGGTCATCATCCTGCTCTGATCCATTCTATGGTGATTCCCAACACTCCTATGGGTGTGCCATGCCGGTGACGTGATGTCGTACCCCTGCTGCCCTCCGTTAATTCCACTCCCAGGGATGGGTCTCCAATGTGGTGCCAAGTTGGGGGATGCCACATTGTGCATGTGCAGTGTGTCTTCCGATATGCGCTCACGGTTGTGGTGTCCGCCAATGAGTGGTGCTGGTGTAGTGTGATTAGCCCTTGTCAGTTGGTGGAGATGTAGTGTGTTGTGAGTGCCTTATTCTAGCAAAGTGGGAATCTGTTCGTACGTGCCGTTGCACTGGTTCTGTGGCAGGTTTGTTGTCGGGGTGAACACCGTACGATGGCTTCATCGTTTCAACCCAGTTGGTTCATGCAGGCACCCACCCCATGGCACCAGTGCACTTGAATGACACAGTCAGACGACTCAACCGCCAGCCAGGCAGGTCATCCTGCATGTTGGACCATGTGGCGCGGTAGCGTGGTGAACTGCTGGCCCTTTGAGTCATGTGTAGTTGTTTGGTGTCGGACCCACCCATGTGTGCGGTTTTTGGTAGCGTTGGATTCCATCTGCACATAGGGGGAGTGGTATTGTTTGCAGTTGCTGTCCGCCACCTGCATGCCATGCTGGTCCACATATGACCTGTGGGTGTGTCAGGGGCACCATTGTCATTTGGCATGCCTCCATTTGCATTAGATCCAGCTTTACTGTTGTGTATCTCATGGGTGGTCCATGTTGGGGATTGGTAGGCCCTTGTGTGCTTGGGGAGGTGTAACGGCACTTGTATATGTGGCCGCCTAATGGACGGTTGTGACATGCCACTGTGTGCTGGTAGGTGCCTGTGGCATGGGTGTGGGGCACAGGCAACACCGTCACTTGTGCCAGGTTGGCACTGTACATTTGTATGGTGCTCGCTTTTCTTGTGTCTGTGGCGCAATATGGTGGTGACGGTGTCACAGTCTAGGTGGTCAGGGGTGTCTATCTGGTAGGACTTCTCCTTGAGTGGCCGGACATGTTGCGTGTGCATGGGGGGCTGCTGGGGTGGTAACGGAGGCTGCACTGGTGCTGCATTCAGGGCCTGTCTCCCCCTCCTTCTACCCCTGTGTCTCCTCAGTGAGGGGGGGTGGTGTTGTTGCAGGGGTTTGTGTGGTTGTGGCCTTGCTTGTTCTATTGGTGTCATCTTGGTGTGGGAGGGGGGTGGTGTGTGGGTGTGTTCCTTTTCTGCTGTGGCAGACTCCTGGCCTCCATCTGTGTTGCATGTGTGCACCTGTGGCTCTGGGACCCACTGCTCAGGGTTCTTTACTCCTTCTCTGAGATGCCTGTATGTACTCCATGCCGGTAAGGTACTTTACGGGCTTGAGGAGGCCGTAATTTACGTGTGCTCCTTACTTGTGATCAGCTCCGGTTTACGCCATGCCGTTAATTTCGGCATGGTGGGGTGCGCGCGTGACCCAAGACCGATAATTACGGCATTGTAGTTTACGGTGCCGTAATTAACGGTCTGAGGGGTCAGAATAGCATGGAGAGGAAAACCATGCCGGTAAATCATTACCGGCATGGTTTTTACCTTACCTCCATGCTCGGAATGACCCCCAGTGTGCTGATCAATGGAGTAGATACTCCAGCTCTTAGGGATAGTGGGTGCAGTCGAACTGTAGTGGATTCTACCTTGGTAGACTCAGAGGAAGTTGCCAGAGCTACTCTGATGCCCACTAAGTTGGCTGACGGCCCACCTCGCGTGTTTCCAGTAATACCTGTAAATCTTACTTTAAATGGTACAGCAGTCAGGATTCCACTGAGCATTCAGAGAAACGTCCCAGGAAAGGACTTGTTGGGCAGCGATCTCAGAGCTTTAGGGATTGTAGGAGACACTGCTGACAGACCCTGCACACGGTCTCAAACAAGGGCAGCATTGGCCAAGACCCAAGGCTAAAGGAGTCAGAAAATCAAAACGAGGGAAAGAGAATATTCCCCCAAACTCGCCTACCACTGCGGTGGAGGAAGTTGGTCAATCGCACGGGCCTGACGAGGAGGTGGCCATGCCTGAAGTATTTGACCCCAATGACCATCCTGAACTAAACGACTTGTTAGTAGAAGGTGGTCCTGACCGGGAAGAATTCAGTAGAGGCCAACATGAGTGCCCATCTCTGGAAGGCCTAAGGAGACAGGCCTGCTCCCAGCTTGAGGGTGAACCTCCTTGGACGCATCGGATTCTTTGGGAAGGTGGACTCCTGTATAGTGAGCCCACAGAGTCTACAGAAGGAGACCATAGGAGGTTGGTGGTTCCTCTTGCTGTAATACCCTTTCTCCTGCAGCTGGCGCATGAAGTGCCCCTTGCTGGTCACCTTGGTATTAAGAGTGCCAAGCAAAGGTTATCCATGCACTTCTACTGACCCAAGATGGGGGTGCAAGTAGAAAGTCACTGCAGGAGTTGTGCCTCCTGCCAGTTATCTGGTAAGAGTGGCTCAACAATCCAAGCTCCATTGGTACCACTCCCAGTTGTGGGAATACCATTCAAAAGGGTAGGGATCGACATCGTTGGTCCCCTTGACCCGCAGACATCCTCAGGCAATAGGTTTATCTTGGTGCTAGTCGACTATGCTACCAGATATCCTGAGGCTATCCCATTGAAAACTGTAACTGCCAAGTCAGTTGCAAAAGCGTTACTTGGCATCTTTACTAGGGTTGGCTTCCCTAAAGAAGTTGTGTCTGACAGAGGGAGCAACTTTATGTCAAAGTATATGCAGGCTATGTGGAAAGATTGTGGGGTCACCTACAGGTTCTCTTCTGCATACCACCCCCAGACCAATGGTCTGGTGGAACGTTTCAACAGAACGTTAAAGAGCATGATTGGGGCTCTGGAAGAACCTCAGAGAAGGAAATGGGATCTTCTTTTACCATGCTTACTGTTTGCCTACCGAGAGGTACCACAGGAGGGTGTTGGCTTCAGCCCCTTCGAACTTCTGTTTGGTCACCCTGTGCGGGGACCGTTAGCCATAGTCAAGGAGGGATGGGAGATGCCCACTCCCCCTATTACTACCAACGTAGTCAACTATGTGTTAGGGCTCAGAAAACGGATGGTACTTCTGATGGGTCTGGCTAGTGACAAGTTGAAGGCAGGACAAGCACTGGAGAAACATTGGTACAACCAGAAAGCTTCCCTCATCAACTTTACACCTGGTCAGCCAGTCCTGATCATGAATCCCATAAAGCCTAGAGCTTTACAGGACAAATGGTCAGGCCCTTACACAGTGGTGGAGCCCCTGGGTGAGGTTTTAGTGGACCTTGGAAGGCCTGGACAAGCTCCAAAAGTGTTCCACGTAAATAGGCTGAAGGCTTTCGTCCCAAGAGTCGAAATCGCAGCACTGCTATTGGCTTCAGATGTTGAGGAAGAGGAGTCTGAACCTCTCCCCGACCTGTTCCAAAGCGGTCCTTCAGATAGCTCCTTTGAGGGTGTCCGAGTGGCCCCTCACCTGACTTCTGATCAGCAGGCTGAGGTGAAAAGTTTGCTTAGGCAATTTTCCCCCCTGTTTTCGCAGTCCCCTGGTTTGACACCTTGGTGCAAACATAACATAGACACAGGAGACAGCGTTCCTACCAAAAGTAGAGGATACAGGATGTCAGACAAAGTACGGTCTTACATTAAGACAGATGTCAACAAAATGTTAGATCTTGGGGTGATTGAACCCTCTAGTAGTCCTTGGTCCAGCCCTGTGGTTTTGGTTCCAAAAGCAGGCCCTTCTGAATTGAGGTTCTGCATGGATTACAGGGCTCTGAATGCTGTCACCAAGACAGATGCACACCCCCTGCCTCGAACAGATGAGCTGGTGGATACCTTGGGTGCCTCCAAGTACCTCAGCACGTTTGACCTCACTGCGGGCTATTGGCAAATAGCCTTAGCAGAACATGCCAAGGAGAAGACAGCGTTTTCCACTCCAGACAGTCTTTACCAATTTAGGGTAATGCTGTTCGGATTGAAGAAAGCACCTGCCACTTTCCAGAGGCTTGTGAATCATGTGTTGAATGGGTTGGATGAATTCTGTCTTGCATATCTGGATGATATAGCAGTTTTCAGCGCCACCTGGGAAGACCATGTGAAACACCTCGGGATTGTGCTACAGGCTCTTCAGAAAGCACACTTGACCATAAAGGCTAGTAAATGCCAAATTGGACAAGGCTCAGTGGTTTACCTTGGACATGAAGTAGGTGGAGGGAGGATACAGCCTCTTCCCAGTAAAGTACAAGCAGTACATGACTGGCCTACCCCCACTACACAGACCCAAGTGAGAGTCTTCTTAGGACTCACGGGGTATTACCGCAACTTCATGGCAGATTATGGCACCGTAGCTGCCCCTCTGATTGCCCTCACAACTCCGAAGAAACCCAAGAAGGTAACTTGGACCGACGAGTGTGAGAAGGCCTTCAACGGCTTAAAAGACTCCTTGTGCCAGGCTCCTGTCCTCAGGGCCCCTGATTATCAAAGACCTTTTATTGTGCAGACGGACGCCTCTGACACTGGGATAGGAGCTGTACTATCGCAAGTAGATGAGAAGGGTAAGGAACACCCGATTGGTTTTATTAGTCACCAACTTAAGGCCTGTAAGGACAGAGAGCCCAGATGGTCCACAGTGGAGAAAGAATGTTTCTCTGTTGTGTGGGCCCTACGGAAGCTGAGGCCCTACCTCTATGGGACCCACTTCACTGTGCAAACTGACCATAAGCCCTTAAAGTGGCTGATGAACATGAAGGGAGGAATCCAAAGTTGCTTAGGTGGTCCATAAGTCTACAAGGCTTTGACTTCACTATTGAGCATAGGCCAGGTGTCCAACATAGCAATGCTGATGGGTTGTCCAGAATGTTTAACGGACCTGATCAAGAGACTCATCCAGGGGTGGATTAGTTCCCCCTGTCCATAGTCTGGGAGGGGCGAGTGTTAGGAAAGATTTCTTTATTGTGGGTAATTTTCCTTCCATGTGGCAACCCCTAAACTTTTTGCTGTTGTTTTCACCATGATCTAGACTTTGCCAGAGAAGTGCACCCTTCTGCCGCACTCCTCTGGGCTTTCGCTCCATTCTTACGGGGAAACTGACATGCCCTTAAGACAGTCAGTACCGGGAAACGTTGTTTTGCGTAGTTCTTTTATCATGTTGCAGCTTTCGCGCAACATGACACAAGAGGGCACTGTAAGCTAAGTTACCGCTCTCTTGGGTCTCTAGTCATCTACAGGCCCTAGACACTCTCTTTGGATTGTTAACGAACGGTGCAAGTGAATCACGGATGGGACTGGTGGCAGCAATCGTTTCTTTGTGTTTTGAGCTCCTTTTGGCTGTTTAAGCGCGTTTCTCGCGCTTAGCCCAAAATGGTGGCCGGGGTCCCAAAATGGCCAGACCACGAGGCTGTTTGTCCTGCTCGCTGACCGTCTTGCCCCCTTCACCTTCCCCAGGTCGAACCGACCCGGGGCCTTCCTTATTTGGGCATGTACTTTCCCGCAAAACACAGATGCTTTAGCGGGCTTCTACAGGCCTTGTGTGCGCCTCCAGGATGTGGGCTGGGATGTCTGGTCCCAATACACATCCTGGGTGCCAGAGAGTCTAGTGTGTCGTGAATGCCTGGGAACACTGTGGTCCGTGATAGGTCCACGTATGGTGTGAGTGTTTTGTGAGCAGATCTCCCATTGGGTCCCCTCCGTTTTGGCGCGAAGGGAACTCTGGATAAGAGGAGGCTGGAAACACCACTACCATGTCGATCTCCTGAGTTCTCACGAACAAGGGATACAGGAGCCAAGTATCCTGCAACTACGAGGCTGAACCGAGGAATCGCTGGTGACCCGCTGAAGGACTGCTCCTCTGCACTGCTGTCGCTCTGTGAAACCATTCTGCCTCTGACCGAACGAGAAGGCCTGTACTGGTACTTCGACCCTTTGGAATAGTGGGAACAACTATTCTCGGCATCTTCATCATCTCCTGCACGTAAGCCTTCAGAAGCGTCTCGGGGCCATCCAGTGGACTTACCAGCCTACACAGGAGTCTTGCTCTGTTACCGCCATTAGGTTGTGTTGTATTCCGCGTCCTTAGCACTCTCACACGATTCGTACACTTGGCATTCCCAGGTGTGAAGGGGGAAGTGTACATTGGGCTGAAGTATACACGGCCGCTCCGTTGCCCTGCTGTGGTAACAAACTGTGCGGGTTCACTGCATTTGGGACATCCTCAACTCTAACTTCTGCTGCCGCAGAATCTACGTGACGCCGAGACGTCCCCGGCTCGCATCTGAACCTGCCAGCACTGAAACGGACGTGGAGAAGCCTGGGTCTGCCTGCATCGGGGACCGGTGAGTAGCAACGCTAGGAACTGGTTGCCCTCCTGCAGTAGCCCGTAGCTTTTCCTCGCTGCGTTAAACAGCACACCTTTTTCACACTCGCGCTCTGCTTCTGCCCGCAAGTGGAGGCAGCGCTTGAGTGGCAGAGATTTGTTCGCCCTCCTTTGTTCACCGCTCTGAACTGCCTGACTTCCTTGAAGAGACTCCCCTTGGCCTATTGGCACCAGCGTGTGCAGGTACCTGTGGGCACAAGGCTCCACTCTTCGTAGGACTCAGACTTCCTTCTAGTTAGGTGGCCTCTGAAGGCGAACTAGGTCTAACGATTACTTGCACTGCCTGTTTTCCTCCCCATCTAGGTGGTCTGCATATTTCGTGCTTCCAACTCTTTAGACCCTTCGGTAATTGTATATATACTGTATTTGATTGTGATGTATTGGTTTACTTGAGTTTTTATCGTGATTCTTTGCTATGGTCAATATTACAAAGGTCTTGTAATAAATGTGTCTATATTTTTAATATAACACCTGCTTGGAGTAATTTGTAAGTGTCCTTGCTTTGTGTGCTCATTGCGGGCTTTCAGTCACCCTCACCCCTCTTGAGAACTAGTCTTGACCGCCGCAATCGCTACCTTGATTGGTCTGGCTTGTCCAGAGGTTACCCTGTTCCAAGAAACTAGGCTGGCCTTCTGAACCTCTGCCCCTCCAGGACAGAGTTCAGAAATCCATCTTAACATATACCTGCACCCTTCAGTTCCCACTCATCCCCTCTTACTGACCACATTTCTTGCAGAAACAGCATATCCAGGGTGGCCTCTCAAAACTCCCTTACTACCAGGGATCTTTTTGTGGGCGAGTTCAGGCCTTTCACATTCAGGGTGCCAACGACCAGACTCCTGGTACCCTCATTTGGCCTAATTTCTCACCCTCTTTTTCACTTCCATCCCCTCTCTTTCATCTCCATCCACCTCCCACCGCTTACAGCCACACCATTCATGGAGAAAGTGACATTGCGGACATATATGCGCTACCTTTGAAATTGCCCCCTTAAACAACATAACCATTAACATTCTCATGAACGGAAAACAGCAGTCCACTGCGAAGATTAACAAGACACCCTCTATCCTGTTGAGGACCACTTACGGAGGGAGACTGTCCATTCCCCTTTTCCAGCATGCTGTCCAACACCTTGCCGGGCTGTCAGTACAGTATTCGGTGCCCCCACCTGGGGGCGGAGGCTCCTAGTGCTTAGTTTGCCCGTGCTATCCCCGGTGCTCAGGATGTTTTACGTGGGGACGTACCTTTCAGGTGCATGTATTTGTGCCCTGTCTGCCCTTTCCGTCTTCTCTCTGGGCCCTGCGCTCATGGCTGCTGCCCCCTATTTGTGGCTTGACTGTCCATTGGGTTCAAGATCAACTCTGCATCTGATGTTAAATGACTGAGTGCTTTTTCTGCTTCGTCCGCTGAGGTGATGAGGTAGTGCATCGTGTCTACCTCGAACTGCAGTGAGAATGGGTACCCCCAACTGTACCTTATCCCCTTCTCCATTAGCCATTTTGTGAGGGTCTGTAGTCTCTTCTCCTTGAGGGTGTTAAGTTGGAGAGATCCTGGTATATAACTATCTTGGATCCATTGAAGTCCAGTTCCCTTTGCTCACAAGCTCAGGCCAGACCTTCTGCTTTGTCCCTGTATCATAGGAATTTAGCCACGATGGATTGCGGGCCCTCGCCATATGGCCTGCCACCTCTGTGCACCCTTTCCAACTCCACCGCTTTACCTCCCTCCGCGTTGAAGAGAAGGTTGGCGATGGCTTGCACCTATTCCCACACCTGTCTCAGGGTTTCACCAGACATTTCCCTCAGGCCCAGTATGCAAACAAATGATTTCTTCTCTCCCTGTTTTCTAAGTCATCTATCTTCAGTGTGACCTCTTCTTTGCGCAACTCCATTTCTGGCATTGTGTGGAATTTAAGCAAGATCTGCCTTGAGCTGGTTGTTCTCCAGGCCTTCTACCTCACTTTCTATGGTGGTAACCCTGCCCGTAAATCAGCCAGAGAGGCTTGTATGTCACCTGTGAGTGCTTTTATCTCCGTCAGTATTTTCCTGGAGTCCTCCTTGGTGGAGAAACAGGACATGTCGACCTCCGTGAGCATTCCGCCTTATCATCCCTTTCCTGCTGTGTCCCCCGGCATTATTGCTTGCCTGTCTGCTTTTTCGTACCTTACCTGTGGTCGGTGTAGCACAGGCCAATCATGCTGCTCTTGCTCAGTTGAGTTACTGTCCATACTCTTCAGGTGGGGGGCTGCATTCTTGGCGGAGTCCGCTCTCCGGGGTTGGTCGAGCACCACTGCCTACGGACTGCCTTCTTTTGGTTAATTCCATGTCCTTCCACCTGATGGAGTCCCCACTGCAGTGCCATGTGATCTGGGAGCCCTGTCATGGCGCCGCCGCTGTCGAGGTCTGTGCCTGCTTTTTGGGCATGGGGGTCTCACTGTGCGTGGCCTCCATGGTACTGTATATTTTTTGGGGCCTCAACACAACGTGGGGTCGAACTCACAGCTGGGCCGCTGCTCGCAGTGTCAGCTCCTCTGCACTGTTTAAAAGGGCCCTGTGCCTCGCGCTGGATGTGGCTCGCTGCAGGCTCTAGGCTCCGTCAGGCTGCAGCATTGCACACCGTAGCTCAGCTCTCCTCTGCCAGGTCTCACCGGAGGTCCACCTCGCAAGGGACATGGTCTCTGCCTCCTCCTTCGCACCACCAGTGATCCCACGGGCGCTTGCAGATACTCTAGTATGTAGTATACACTGCAGGAGCAGGGGGCACCTTTCCTGCAGGCCGCTCGACCCGCACCGAATTTCTACACCAGCGCTCTGGCCTGAGCGCCTACACACGCGAATTCACCCCACGAGCGCCGGAGCCTCCATAAATGAAACCGCGCCGACGCTTAGAGGAGGAAACAGGCTGCCGTGCCTGAAATAGCGGGAATCGCTATCTTTGTACCTGTCCTCCATTCAGGTACATCAAGCCCACCACACTCAAAGATGGCCGCCCGTCCCTTTGTTATTCACCAGAGAGCCTAACCAGACCCACATCAGCCACATGCTGCAGCTGATTGGCCGGCAATATCCTTTATCGCCCTGATTGGTAGCCGGCTGGCGTAGCCGGCCCACTCCATCCAAGGCCCACGACTGCAAGGCCATTTCCTGTTGCTTGCCGGAGCTGCCGTCTGCCAGTCCCCCTGGCCACACAGTCAGGCAAGCCACACAGTGAAAGTGCAACGCGACCTCGCTCGAGGCTACTACCTGGTAAGCAATACTCCAGCACTCCTTTGGCACCCTTTTTCTCACGTGACTCTCCATCGATGAACTAACGCCCCACCTGCTCACCCCAGCCCCGCTCGCTGCACCTAACTACACAGTTGCTTGAGTGATGCACTAATGACTTGAAAGGTAATCTAACAAATTTGATTGCTTACAATACATTTATTATTACTGCCACGGAATGATACTGCTCTGACCCTGTACCTTGATCCATCCGGCATGCCCAGTCTGCTTCACCTAGCTCCTCACCTACCTGCCAACCTGTGAGCATTAGAGCTGCTCCTTAATGCTAGTGACCTGTATGCTGTATTTGTGCCATATGCCTAATTTTGAATCTAGGTACCACTGCCTATCTGCCTACTGTATTTGTGCCATATGCCTAATTTTGAATCTAGGTACCACTGCCTATCTGCATACTGCATTTGAGCTACATGCCTGATTCTGAACCTAGGTAACACTGCCTATCTGCATACCGCATCTGTGCTGCCCTGCCCTGAATTTAATTGCACGTGATTGTATTGCATTTTGCCCTGCTTTGAACAGCCATGCTATTGAATCACCATATCACTGTATTGCATTATCCCCTGGTCTGAATTGCCTTCCCACTGTACTGCAGTATCCCTGTGCCCTAACTGCCATACCACTGAATTGCATTATCCCCTTGCTTTATTACTGTACTGCGCCATGCTACTGCGCACTGAATTTAGCCATTATTGTACCTCTGAACTCCACTGACTTGCAGTTGGACATTTAGACTGCCACCCTACCCTATCAGTTCTGCCTATACCCCATCTCCTAGATAGCATCTATTTTGCTATTCCCACTCTGTTCACACAACGCCAGCGCTGTTCTGCAGAAAATGCTAACTGTATTACTCACCTTCTGTGGATGGCCACGCTCGCATCCCCAGATATTCCCACTCAGGATACCCCCCTCCCAGCTAGGCACCAGTCCTCCCAACGATTCCTACATAGCGAGCTAATATTCTGACCCCTCTTGCCCAAGGTATCATCACAGGTCAGGACCAACAACCCTTGCCTCCAGCCCCTAAATACAGAAAAATGAACATTTTCCTAACTTATATTATTTAATGGTGCATTTTCCGTGTTCAGGATCCGAACCCTGGTCGTGCCAATTGCAGGCGGAGAGCTTGGCTGCTGTGCCACTTGGAGCTGCTTGTAAATCCACTGAAAGATGTCAGTATCACGTTCTGCTTCTGCAGGCTGCCTGTAGTACCACAGTTGGCCTTGTGCACCCCCACGACACGCTGCTCTTGTTTTCCAGAGATGTTGGAGGGGCTGGGGCAGGATCATTGTGACCACGCAATGAAAATATCACAGTAGCACTGCTGCTCGCCTGGAAATGTTCAAAATAATATTTAAAAAATGGTGCAATTTCTTTCATGTGGCTTCTTTCCAAATTCCACACTGTACATTTCCACTTTAAATCACTTCCATGACACAGGTACACCCACTTTTAGTACATTAAGCGATCCATAGACACGCTGTACAGTAGAAGCCTACCAGTGTAGCTCAGCAGGTTGACAGACTGATGCTGAGATGTTATATATTCAAAACTGCAAGTTGTTAATCATGACTTTTTGCAATGCCTTATTACAAAAAGTGCTATAAAATGTGTTTGGCCAGGGTATGGGTTGGGCTGGTTGCTTGCTTATATTCAGGGCTGAGCTGGGGATATTTCGGCCCCTGTAGAGAAAATCAAAAGTTGTCATCCATGAACGCATAGTTTAATTTCCTAAAAACTGCTGTCAGCATAACAGAAGCATTTATTTGTGATTAACCAATTTGACAAGCATATAACATCTTTATAAATATAACCTGTGCTGAAACACAGAGGGGCACACAAATAATGATAAGTTATTTATATAGCGCCTTAAAGCAAAGCGCTTTACAGAGCACATATTTACATGCAATATCACCCAACCGAAATTGGTACTCATTTATCGACCTCAGAAGGATGAAAGGCTGAGTTGGCCTTGCCGGGATTCAAACCTGCGACCTACAGATCACGCTCAGATAGCAACAGCGAGCGCTCAACCCGCTGAGCTATCTTACCGGCAAATAATGGAGTATGTGTGGTGTCTGACAAAAAAAACATTTCAAAGAAAACTCGTGAATGCAAGCAGCATTTTTCAATTTGGAAATTACTTTTGTTTTTTATGGAAGTGTGAAATGCACATTTGGAAAACAATAGTGAGCCTAGCACGTAGAAAGCCTGCATAAAACGCAAAGGAAGGGGCAAAAAAATGACAGGATATTTGTGTGGTAGCCCAACAAATAGCCGGCTTTTTGAGACAGCTACTAATAAATAATAATGCAAAAAAGAGGTTTTTGAAGTTCTTAATATATTCGTGAGGGCATATGTTATTCCATCTGTTTATAGAGGGGAAATAATCGAGCCAAAAAAATCTTGGTAAAAATTCCGAGGTTTATAAATATCCCCACCCCGATATCGCCCAGTAGTAGCTCTCCACTGTTGGCCTCCACTACAAGTAGCTCTAGCTAAGGTAAAGGTTGGAGGCCCCTGCTCTAAACTATATGAGCCGCCCCGAAGACTCCTTTCTGACTCCAAATGCGAATCCAAAAGCTACCATACTAGAAAACTCAGTGCCCTAAACCACCAGCTTGCCCCTCCCACCACCAAAGGCCCCACCATCCCCATAACCAAGTCCAAACCTATCTCTCATACAAACATCTCGGTAAAAACGGATGAACATTCCTATAAAGGAGCTCTCCTCAATACTAGATCACTGGTCGCACATGCCCTTGATACAGCAGACCTAATCATTAAAGATAAATTAGATTTTATTGCTCTAACTGAAACTTGGCTCCACAATGCAGCAGGCCCGTCTCTAATGTTGGCCATCCCAGATGGCTATACCATATCCAGGCAGGACCGGGTGGGCAACCGTGGCGGTGGCATCGGCATCATATCCAAAGAAAGTTTAGCTCTCAGACTAGCCCCGCCTAAAACCCTGCAATCGTGCGAATCCCTCACTGCCAAACTCCCTATAAACAACACCCAATCCCTCACCATCCACCTGGTCTACAGACCACCTGGTCCGCTCGGGACCTTCGAGGAAGATTTGCATAGCCTAATATCCAACAATGCGAAAACCACCTCACAACTACTGCTAGTAGGTGACTTCAACCTAGGGTTTAACGACCCAGCAGACATACATGCCTCCACCATAGCCAATACTATCTCATCACTCGGACTCTAAACAAAAAGTCAACCTACCCACTCACCTTAAGGGAAGAACCCTATACTGGGTTGCTGATGCTAACTGCTCAGCGGTCATCTCCTCTACCACACCACTACCTTGGACTGACCACTCCCTGGCCTCATTTAACCTACTGACCTCCAGACCACCTACCACAACTGTGTCACTGGCACCACCCTGCCTAACAAGAAATAAGAAAAATATAACAGTAGTAAGAATCATCCCAGCCATCCTTCCAACGCTAAACGCATTGCCAGACAATCTAGATCCCAACACACTAGTTCACGAATATAATAAAATTATGTTAACTACTATGGACAAAATTGCCCCACTTAAACTTCGCACCAGCAAGCCCAAAACCCATTTAAATAAATGGTACACACCTGAACTCAAAGCCCTCCGCCTAAAAAAGAGAAAATGTGAATCTGCTTGGAATCTATGCCCTTCCAGTGAAAAGAAAGCCATTCTCGATACGATTTCTCGTCAATACAAAGCTGAAATCTGTTTAGCTAAACGGAACTCCTACAACAATCGCATTGCCAACTCCAACTCAAGTATGAAGGAGCTCTTCTCCATACTTAAGGAACTTGAGTCACCCATTGCCACACCCGACATCTGCACCAAGGACCAGACTTGGTGCACCGACATCTAACAGGCACTAGCAAATAAAATAAACACCCTACAAAACAAAATTCAACTAAAAAAAGACTCCTTAAACTTCACTAACCCTCCCACACCTCCGCCTAATGCTTTACCAAGCATACACACTAACTCATTCTCCTTCTCTAAAACTACCACCCTGGAGGTCGAGAAAATCATACTATCTCCCAAACCCTCAAACTGCAAAGGCGACATCTGCCCTGCACACATAATCAAGGACGCAGCCAGAGACCTGTCGCCCTTCATCGCCAAACTTATAGACGCCTCTTTTTCCTCAGGTAGTATCCCTTCCAACTTAAAACAATCCTGGGTGCTCCCCCTCCTCAAAAAGCAGACGCTTGATCCTCTCATCCCCACCAACTACCGCCCCATCACCACGGTACCCTCTCTACTGAAAATCTTGGACAAAGTGGCCTACGTCCAGATTCAAAAATACCTAGAACTACACAAATTACTAGGCTCCAGACAATCAGGTTGCCGCCCATTACACGGCACAGAAACAGCCCTCATTGATTTGAAGACCCAAATTGATGATCTGAGGGACAAGGGTAAGACAGCACTCCTCCTCCTACTTGACCTCTCCACGGCATTCGACCTTGTCGACCACAAGGTCCTCTGCAGACACCTGGATTCAGCTGCTCATTTCTCCCCAGAAGCCATCAGATGGATTGAATCCTTTCTGAGTGAGAGAACAATGAGAGTCTTCTCTCCATCAGCAGCAGCAGACCCCTCTCCTATTACTTGCGGAGTCCCGCAGGGCTCATGCGTCTCCCCCACACTATACAACCTCTTCACCAAACCTCTGTTCGACGATCTGGATCCTCTGGGTGTCACCTACACTAACTACGCAGATGACACTCAAATTCTCCTCCCACTTTCAGGGGATCACAGTAAGGACAGAGAGTTGGTGAATAGGGTGTATCTCATCATTCAGGCATGGATGGCATCTCATGTCCTATGCCTGAATGATGACAAGACAGAGCTCATCAACCTGGGTACCCCCGCTAATATCAACAAACTAGGCCTTGAATATGCCGAATTTAACATAGACGGCAACATTATCAAAGTATCCAGGAATGTAAAAACCCTCGGCTTTTATCTGGATGCCACTATGTCATTCTCTAAACAGGTCAACTCATTAGCATCTACCACTGTGTATATCTGCAAATTAATAAGAGCAGGAAGACCATTCCTATCCAATGACAGCTGTATGATCTTGGCAAGAGCACTCATACTCTCCAGGCTCGATTATTGTAATGCCCTATGTAGCGGTGCTAACAAAGCCATTACCCATAGGCTACAAATCCTACAAAATAATGCCTTGAGAGCTGCCCTCTGCATTAATAAAAGAGAACACATCTCCACTACCAGACGCCAACACAAATGGCTCTCCACCGACAATAAAATCAAACTAAAGCTGGCCTCCCTAACCCATAAAGCCCTTAACAATGCTGCCCCTAGTTATCTGATGGATAAAGTAAAGAGAATGTCATCCATCAGACAAACAAGAACTATCAATTCCAACTGTCTGATAATTCCCAGATTCAAACTCTCCACCATTGGAGGTAACAGCTTCCCCGTGAAAGCTGCCACATTTTGGAATTCTCTGCCACACAACCTGAGAGCCGATCAACCTTGTTTGCACTTTAGAAGGAATCTCATCAGTCATTTGAACTCCAACAACTCCTGTATTTAATTGTACATTTTATACCTCTGTATAGATACTGATACTTTTTGTTTGCGGCCTTTGCTCTCGCCACAAACAGCCCCTGTACATATCTGTATATTTCACTCCTTTGTATAGATATTGATATTTTTATGTGTGAAGATTTGTATATTTCTCATTCCTGTAATCCTTATATGTCTATAATTTTACTTCAGCTGTATATTTCTGTAACATTGTAAGCTTCGAATATTCTTTCTGCCTGTGCCCTGCTGCCCCTGGGTATGGTGCGCCATACAAATAAATAAACAAACAAACAAACAAGCAGCATGCCTGGAGCGATGCAGCCTCTCCTGTGCTTTTTCTGATTTCGACTCGGCACTTTTCCTCAGGATCTCGCACTGGGGTGCCTCAGTACAAAAGGCTGGCTCGCTCAGATAAGCTCAGAATCCTCTCTTAGTTGCTGGCTGGGACGGGAGCCTGTGTTTAGGCAGCGATGTTGTTCCACACCTCCTGGTGGTCTGTGTGTTCAACCTTTTATAGACCAAAATCTCACCTTTTTGAGGTGTATATAATTCCCACAATTTAATTGGTCAATCTATTTGATTGGACAGTGTTTCAACAGTGACTTCGCAGGAGACATATCTCTGAGGTCATTGGGCATATTAATACAGGGGAGCAGTCTGATGGGAGTAACTTCGAAACCCAGTTAGCCTCCCATTTGATGTGATGTTATCTCAGAGATTTCTTGCATTAAATATTGTAACATTCTGAAATAGTAAATTCCACACATAAAGCCACTTTACTAATCAGCTCACCAGATTCTCTCTCCGGCATGAATCAAACAACACAAGTTTAATCATGATATCACAAATGGTTAATGACTTACAGATTTTGGTTTATAACGTATTTACACTTTTCTGCACAAATCATTTTTCCATCTCAAAGCAACGGGCTTGTCAATGCGGACGCTAGGACATGTATTTCTGGCCTGTGCCGTTTTGCCGCAACAAAATACAAATTTGCCTAAATTGCATAATAGAA
The DNA here is from genome assembly GCF_040938575.1 of Ambystoma mexicanum. Taxonomy (NCBI): domain Eukaryota; kingdom Metazoa; phylum Chordata; class Amphibia; order Caudata; family Ambystomatidae; genus Ambystoma; species Ambystoma mexicanum. The sequence continues at coordinate 398,509,020 of NC_090935.1, forward strand.
ATGATGCCACGCAAATTCCTTTTTTATACCACCAAAAAGAGCATTTAAAGCTGAACAATTCAAAAGAAAGATTAACTTTCTACGATATTTTATATAAGAATTAAGAGAGAAATAATCAATCCCAATGTAACATTTCTTCTCACTTTACCCATATTACATGCAGTTATTCGTTTTTCTGCCCACTAGAATGGCTGCTATTTCTGCTGTTGATCCAAAGCTGGAAGTATAGTATTTATGACCCAGAGGCCTACAGTTGGATTTTCTGTGGGTTTATGAAATTCCTGCCCTTCTTGGAACAGTTGCGTCCCCTGCACAGTCTAGGTTTTGTCAAAGGACAAACAATGGATGATGAATCCTTATTCTGGAAACAAGTCCAGAGATTCAATGCTCTTTGTTTTAAGGAAGTGGAATATACACTTCTAACATTTGTACTAAAGTAATACTCATAGAATCTTTTGGAAAGTTTAATTAAAATTGTATTCATAAGTTTGCATGAACAAAATTGTATTCAAAAGTATTTTGTTAACGAAATAGTATACATCAGTTTTCATGAATAAAACACCAGACTCTCCTCCTCACTTTGACATTTCATGAAGGATCTCAAGACACTCATCCCCAACAACTAGCTGCACATACCCTCCACTCCCCACCCTACCTCCCTGCTCCTCCCCTGGTTGCTTGTACGTCCCTTGCTGCCAAATTGTTCACCCTCCCCCTTCCCCGGTTGTTAGCTCCCTGCTACCTTGAATCTTGGCTTCCATCACCATGTCCTTGCCCCTATGATGTCTAAAGCAGTCCCTTGTTTCCCGAAGCTAGGTCTGTGCATAATAAAAGCCTTAATAATAATAATATCTTATATTTTAAATGTGTACACTTCTTGTCCGTAACTCTGCCTAGCCCTATAATACCTCTACCTAGGTGAATGTGTCACTAAAAAATACATCAAATCAAAAAATTAACCAAACTCTGTCTCCAGACATCTGTGCACTGAGGAAAAGTCAGAAAATACTAGAAAACCTTGCCAGTCACATGACACACTGGCAGTAAAGTCTTCTACACCACTGACAAACTCACATCTTTATTTTATACCCCCTGAAACTGTTCACACAGTAAGCCTTCTCAGGACCTCTGCAGCAATCTGCCAACAAAATAGCAAATTAACAGAGCAATGCCACTGCTCACATCTTTTGGCCCATTACAACCCCCACGTCTGCAGCTCACCTGGTCTTGCAGTGCTGCTATTTATATTTGATAGATCTTGGTGCCTCGCATCTGGCACTGAGGAATCCATTCCGAACACATCAACACCTCATTCACAACTGCCTCAGCCTCTGTCCCATTAACAGCCCCCATCTTAGATAAACCGCAGGTCTATGAAGTCTATCAGATGGTTCTTTGATAAATCATTATTACTAAATTCAGATTATGTAGGGCAAAGCAAAAGACTTGCCAGCTTTCCATCTCTAACATTATTGATAGAACACCCATGTTTTTTGTTTGGGACTAAATGAGGGCAGTGCTACATAGCTCCATAAAAAGATTTTCCATCAATAAATATAAACATAGACAGGCATACTCCTTGTCTTTAAGAAATGACACAGACCAGATAGACATGGAAAGTTAATTAGCCTTCTAGGAATTTACTTATTCCAGTCAGATATGACCAAGAGTAATTCTTTTGTCTTAGGATGGGGTTCCTCTGCAAGGTATCAGATGGCGCTCACGCCTACCTGCCAGAATAGGCACCTGGATTCTCCATAATCCTGCTCTTTCTCTCAGTCACTGGCCATCCACCTAGTGTGACTACTCCCTTACATGCTCTCACACATCCTAATCCTGCACCCCCTCTTGGGGGCATCAGCTGTCCCACACACATTTCCACAGTGGGCTCCTCTTTCTTACTCCTCCCACCATTCTCATTTCATTGCCTCCACCCAAAATTACAATCTGGTCCCAAATATCACACCAGCTGCAAGTTTATCAATCCCTCTCACCTTCTATCTGCACCAACAGGTCCTTCCACAAGCAGTTGGCCATGGCTGGGGTCACCCTTGCGAAGGCATCATGAAGTAGACACAGACAACCAATTAAGATTTTAGTACAAACTTTTATTGATAAAAAATAGAGGGTTGGAAAAGGGCCTAACTTGCCCTGTGCTGTGGTAGTGGTTCTCTACCTACATGAAAGTAATGAAAGTCTGTGTCAGGAAGTCAAAAGCAAATGTCTGTTTGTGTCCAAAACATATACTTGCCCTCACATCTCATTGTACACAATGTGTAGGGATGTCAGCATCAAATAAGAAGTGGTCAAATGAAAGTCAAGCTCTTGGATGGAAAGGGGTTTTCCCTTCCCCAAGGTTCCAACAGTTCATTTTACAAAAGAATGGTACCCTTCCCAAAGCTTTCAATTCTATCAAGGTTTCAGAATAACCAAATTCATCAGGATATTCAATGCTACAAAATAACACAATTCCTTGGGACACTTCCCAACTCTTCATTTTGGTTACCTTTCACCAGTTCAGCTCCTTACCTTCACTTTCACACACGTTTTCCCTTATTCAATCACAATGTGGACTATCCTTAGGTGGGTGTATTTGGTCTAGGCACAGTTGTCGGACCACACGGGCCACCCATTACAGGTCACGCAACCAACATACCTTACATGCTTCTGCTTCATAGGTATTTTGCCACAGTTCCACAGTTCCAGCTTGACTTATTCCTTTCACTTACCCTTGAAGCTTTAATGTTTCTTCTTTTATCACCATTCACTGATATAGTAGCTTTCCCTTGCAAATGACCAACATAAGCTTCCCAGTTACACTCTTCTGCTAGGAAACTAATTTAGTGTTTCAGGTCTTCGATTACAACCTCTGATGCCCTTTTGGCCAGGTTTCTCTTGCATACAAATGTACTTTTCTCAATCATTCATTTCTTTCATAAATGTGCAATAATATCTGTGTGACTCATGGCAATTCTCAATTGACTCTTGGCAATGTTCATCCCAATTATTCACTTTTGCTTGCTTACTTGGCTTTGCTTATTAGCCTTGTTTTCATTCAATCTTATAGCCACTTCACTTCAGACGTATCAATAATACTCTCCGGTTTTATCACAGTTCATTGCTTCATTGTTGTACTTATTCAAATTGACTTAAATGAGGGATTTTATCTATTTACAGTCTCTTTGTCGGGAAATCCTTGGAGCTCCCAGCACTCCTGCGCAGACTCACCAGTGTTGCTTGCCGTGTCCGACGTATGGTGTGGGGCTGCAGCACTTGTTGTGTCTCCGGGAAGCGTTCTCTGTCCTGCCAGTCCTCCGCTGCTTTGTGGCACTTTTTCTCTCGCCCGCCGGTATGGGCGATGCACCTCATTGCCTCTGTGACACCGCCAGCTCCTTCTCTGCTGCAGTTTGTTCAGCAGTGCTCATCTGGCTCTCCCCCAGCCTCTCCAGATGCTTCTCCAGTTCAGAGGGAAACACCAGCTTTTCTCTGCAGAGATTTCTCAAGCTGTCCTGCTTTCACCTGGCTTCCCGCTGCACTTGCTCTGCATCCCTCTCCGGCTTCTCTGGACTTCTCAGGGTGGCGCTTCCACACAACTGCTCTCTCCTTCACATCCCTCTCCTGTTTCTAGCACTGGCTTTTAAATATCCTGCCAGCTAGATTAGGCACTCGACAACTAGACTACGCAGAGCTAGTTCTGTAGTCTGTTATCAGTCTTTGTTTCATTTTCCTCGTCCCAGTACCAAAGTGGTGTTCGTGTGTGTGATGTATGGCTCTGGTGTTTCTCTTCCTCGTCCCAGTACCAAAATGGCGTTTTCTGGGAGATAAGTCATGCAAAAGATAGGGAAGGGTCTGGTAATAAAGTACAACGGCCTGGGGGTCATTAGATTCATCAGAAAAGGGAAATGGGGGATACAGTGTCTCACCCAAGGGTGCCTCATCCCCACTCCCAAGTCTTCTCCACCCAGGTGACCCTCCCTTGCATATTCACCCCCAGGGTCAGGATCCAATAGCAATGGCCTTTCTCTGACCACCTGGGAGGAGGATATATTGGGGAAAGAAGTGAGGACGCCCTCAGATTCCTAGTTGGGCATTGGTGAAATTACGAAATGAATGTGGGAATGGGGCAGTGCAGGTTTCTCCCCAAGCTTATAAAGCCCAAGCTAGGCAGGCAGCCACATGAAGAACAGAGATATGGGGCCACAAGGGGTGCCAGACCTTGTCTATTATAGAAAATAGGCATTTCAAAAACATCCATTGTCTAGCCCCTAGCACTCCGAACCTCCCAGTATTTCTTGAGACCAGCATACAGCATGTAGAATCCTATTGTAGGGCTAGGCCTCATTATTTCAGGGCAAGGATTTGGACCTCTCCGCATTTGGTTGTCAAAGCAGGGCTCATGTCGAGGGTACACACAGGTGGAGGCTTCCACCCACTTTTTTTCTGAGGGTGGATGACGCCCCCCGGGTCTGTGAGCTCACTGGCCCTCATAGTCAAAGTATCCTTCATGCATACACAGCACGGCTCTCCTTTGGTCTGCAGGGCACTTCTGCCTCAGCAACGGGCCAGCGGCAGCACCATCAGGAGCTCAGCTGGACGAGTCACACCATCCGGATCCATTGAGGAATTCCCACAAACCTCAGGCTCTGAAAGGAAGCCATCTCGCTCAGTAAGCGGGATGTCTTCCTTTTAGAGTGGGATGACTTCCTTTCAGACCCCAAAGTTCCCGAGAAGTCTTCGATGGATCCGAATGGCGTGACTCGTCCAGCTGAGCTCCCGATGCTGCTGCTGTTGACCCGTTGCAGAGGGAGAAGTGCGGCGCAGACCAAAGGAAAGCCCACAGCCGTCGGCATGTAAATATAGGTGCCGGTTGCCATCCCTTCTCCGTGTCACATGGGGCATGCTGCATGCTGTTAGTGTGATGTAGCAGACGTGCGTGACCCATTCGCCCCCTGGCCCGTATGGCTCTTAAAGGTCTAGTACATTTACAGGTATGTTTTTTTTGCCAGTCCTGCTCATTTTCCCTCCATTTTAAACTATCTGTCTTATTTTCTATATTCATATTTATCACACCAAAAAGTGTTTGTTTTAGGTAGCATGTAACATGTTCCTCACATTATATATGAAGCATGCCTTTTTCAAACATTGGAACACAAACTGGTAACCGTTTCACACATTACATTTTGTTATTAGTCTTTATGCCTTGAAAGTTAATTTTCATAATTTAAATACTCAGGTCATGTTTTGCCTTCTGCTGAATTGCATTCTTATATTTGCAGTCTTTCATTAAAGGTACAGGGATTAATGCCACAATTGTGAACTTTTTGCCTAGCATATTTCTACAAGAGTTTCAATATTTGTGTGAGTACTTTATTCTGTTTTGTGTACTTTTCAAGTTATCTTTATTAAATAGAGATTTGTTGAAAGTCAAACATGGGGCTGAGAGGGAAAAGCATGAGAGGGCAAGTGAGTCATGAATATTTGCCCGGGCTGTTACGAGAGAAGTTACAGTCCTGGAGACTGGAGGGATTATTTTTCTCGGGTTCTGGGTCAATGTTGATTTCACTGCACAAATCAAGGATATATGTGCTTGGACAGGGTCCGCAAACTCTGTTGGGTGTTTTTGAGGCCAGCATTTAAAAAAGGTTTTCTTGCTCAAGTGTTCCGCTACTAGGATTTCACTCCAGGTTTTCATGTTTCCAGTGCAGATGCTTACCCAAAAGACCACATAAAAGTGTCATTAAAGCTCATGTCTCATGTTTGGATTTAGTTTTCCTTCGAATATTTCATCATACATTCTTGGGTTTAAAAGGCGGGTATCTTTTATAATTTCCCAGCATAGTCATTGGAAATTCTCCTCTCTCTGATCATTTTTTGTGCTTGATTTATTTTTTTTAAAGGCAAATGCTCATTTATCCTGTGAACATTTTTTTCTAAAGAGAAAGATCAATTGAACTAAATGTGTATATTTCACTTTAAGATATGTTCACTTACTGTGCATAGATTAATGGCGGAAGCTTTTGATTTTGGCTACGGCAGCATAGATTCCCACACTGAGTGACACGAGAGATCTGTACCAATCCTCAGGTCGAAACACATTTTGCAGCAGAAATAGTAAAAAAGCCATATGAATTACAGGAGGGTCTAATAACATCTCAGCAACAGTCACCTAACCTGGTGAGTTGTCTTTACAGCATTCTACTCTAGGATCCTCTGCTACTTCCCCACCCACAAAGGAGATTTGGCCTGTCCACCCCCTCCACTCAACGGTCAAGTGGTCCATTAATGAGGCTCCCTTCCAATTTTGAAGTGAGCAGCACTTGCACATTTTGCAAGATGCTTGCTAACACGACACTATGCCTGAACCCAGCAGGAGAGGAGACAGAAACCCTCCACAACAGTGATTTAGATGAGCAATGCAAGGAAAACTGGTGCAACTAAGCCCTCTGCCCCATGTGCTCTACACCTATGCATTTATTATTGAGCCCCAAAATCGCCACTATTTTTGACCCGTTTGTTAGCATTTGAAGACCTGAATAATTGCTTATTTCCCTGACTCAATACCTCCTAGGTAAATAGGCTCTATCGCACTATATGGAAATCCTGCAGTTGACGCAACCTTCCCTGACTTCTCCAGGGCTTAGGCGGTAAGTGCTATAGAAATTCAATGAAAATACAAAAAAAAGAAATAATAATGCAATGGGTACTTTTTTCTGTTAGGTGAGTGTTTTTGTCTGCTGAAGTGTAGTAAATGCCATATTCCCAATTCTTGCATAAAGCCTTTTTTTTGGTTGCAGAAGGATTGAAGGTTTGGGTGAAATAGAACAGTCTGTGCCAACTGTTGTAGTGTACTGTGGGCAGAAACCCTTAACAAGCCCACCGTGCAACTGTTGTCACTTCCTGTGATGTCACTTCCCGCCATTCAACTTCCTGTGATGTCATCACTTTCTGTAACAACTTTTCATTGGCTATGCTAATGAGACCCCCCTTCTTTTCTTAGGACTTGGCCCCTGAGCTACATGGAAACAGGGAGGCATTAAGTGATTTCCTGTCACAGCCAGGAGTGAAATCATTTCCTTGGCTCACTCATGTCAAAGGCGAATTGCACAAAATAGGTCTAGATGAGCTCTGAATTAATCCGGCAACCCGAACAGTGATTGCAAGGCAGCCATTAGGGAAACCTACAAAATGAAAGTGGACCCTATAACTACTGTCTGCCAATCCCCTATGCTTCTCTGTTACTGGGGCATAAAGTGCTCTACCAACTGTATCTTGATTATGTAACCCCCAAGTTCTCAAGAGCCCTGTATACAATTGCTATTTTGCACCCTCCCTCTTGCAGGCCTCTGCAATAAATGGAACCTGAAGGAGGTGGCTACCTGCCCATTCTGCAACAATTGAATAGAGACAGATATTCATTTTATTCTACTTTGTCCTTTTTTATCTGTCCGAGCGGAAAAGGTTTTTGAGACCTCTTTTGAGTGAAAGATTGGTCAGGACCACGGCTGAAGCTTTGCTACTCTGGTGCACTTTCAAGTACGTACAAAGGGCATGGCGTAAGAGGGATAGAGTTTTGGCCTGATTATATTTTTGCTTGAGATTGAACGTTGATTTGTCCTACCACATATTACCCAAATGCTGCTGTTTACAATGTCAGCCTATGACGGAGAATATTTATCTTTAGTGCCAAATGTGATAGTCCTCCTCCACTTTGCTGGTCATTTTGATATATGTGTATTTTATGATGATGATTATATGATTTTATGTTGTTTATATTCGTGCTCCATTGATGATTATGTAGTGCTTTTATGATATATTTTATCGAATTAAAGCTGAATTAAATTTGAAATTTAATTCTGAGTTGCCTTTTCCACAACCTGTATTATCCCCATGTTAAAGCCACTTTCTCATGTGGCCACGGACCAACTCAGACCCCTCCTCACACTCCCCCATCCATAAAAAAGGGTGTTGGTGTTCACTCAACAAAACCAACCCCCTATTCCCCTCTGATTCGTACCCCTCTTCATTCAAACATATCACTATCAGACCTGTTGCCCATTGACACCCATTAGACTCTGCTCTCATCCACTACTCTCTTGTCCCCCATGTCAAGCCAGCACACATTCCATGAAAATGCATCTGAGTCATTTAGACATTTGACCTCATCTTTATCTATTCTAGTCCCCACTTCTCAGAGACCACCATAGATCTCTACCTTTGGACCATTCCCTCCTTAACTTTGTTGTTACCACCCCTCTTTTGCTCTCACTCTTTTCTCCCCTCTATCACTAAATGCAAATTCAATCCCACCTTTATGCACCCCTGACTCAACCAAGTCAGATCCTCCCTCCAAAATCCACCTATTTGTGATCACATTGAACAGGCGTTTCTCAATTTTGATTTGGTTCTACAAACGCCCTTGGAACATACATGCTCCTTTATTCCATTCTAGCCATTCACACATCCCTCAAACATCCCAGCCATCCAGCAGCTAAGCACTTCTAAGCACCTTACTTCCACCCGACAATGACTAGACTCATTCTACTAGTAAACGGCACAAAGCATGCCCATGCCCAGAAATGGCTGCTGGAAAAGAGATTTGACAGATTCAGGCCTCAGTTCTCACCCTATTCATAATTTCTCCTATTTACCATTGACTGTGACCTTTCATTCAAAACAAGCATCACCAAGAAGGTCCAAACAGGAAGTCACACGCCTGTGCTCTGCCACAAAGTCAAGCCCTTCTTTTCTGGTTAACTGGAAGAACATCTGGAAATGTCCTAATCATTTCCTTTCTGCATTTCCCTACTTGCAGGAGTCCAGCATGCTACGCGCAACACTGTAAAAGTGGCACATGCTTCATCACAGGCTTCATTGCAGGCCACATCACCCCCTAAGTTCCAGGGACACGGTACATAGGAGACTGTCTGTTTCCGGTATCAGGTAATTGTAAGAAGATTCAATTCAACACTACAGCTAAGTCAATGCCTAGTCTGGGATACTGAATGGAAACCCTTATTGATATATCTGTATGTCCAGTTCATGAGTTCTGGATGACTACCCCTATATAACACCCCTCTCTTAAAATCCCCCTGACCCCACTGAGCCAAGAAGTAGTTCTGTTTTACAAGTTTAAAAGGTTTATTTGAGAAATAAGACAAAATATAGATACCACGCTTTTATAATAAATTAATAATCGATATTGCCCTTATAAATATAATGTTAATCAACAATGGGTAATCTGACACTAGCACACTTCTTTTTAATCAATGAGGAGTTAGTATAGGATGGATCAAGTAGCAAAAATACTTTTATGATTTCAAGGGAAAAGCAATGAGGAATAAAAGGCAGTACAGAAATACTTGAGATGATTTTAGCAAAAGATAATATAATCACTTTTTCTCTGGCAATTCATTCCCCTCCCCTATGCAATGTAAGACATGGAAGTAGATGGAAAGAGGAGCACACAGTTCTCAGGAATGCAATCAAATACAATAGGAAATTCAGTTCCCCCCAGCAAGCTTAGAGAAAACCGGTATGAGTTTTAAAACACAGGCCCAAGTGCTTTGAATGTGGTGGCAATGTAGTGAGAAATATGCTGAAAATGCTTTTAATTCCCTTTAGGAGGTTCAGGGTGAGTGAGAGATACTTGGGATGAGTTCAGGCTCACTTTAGCAATGATTCAGAGATGGTGATTAAGAGGCAAACAATTTTTTAGCAAGGAAAGAAATGACTGCTGATGGTTACACGCGGCTGGATTTTTAACCAAATCGCAATTCGCGGTAAAATTCGCGAGTGCGTGAATCGTGATTGCGGAAAAAGTATAAGGAGTAGGAAGTCGGTTCTAGGCTTGTTGGAAAGCTTAGATTCCAAACGGTTCCAGAGATATGAACGATTTTGTAAAGGTCGTTTTTCGGATTTAAAGTAAACTCAAAATGACAGGTGACAGCTTTGCAGCTGCAGAATTGACAAATGACAGTGGTGCAGCTTTACAAATGACAGGTGACAGTTAGGAGGCAGTTCTACTTAGGTTAATAGATTGAATTATATTACTTTAAACTAAGAGATTTGGTTTTGCCCCGTCCAAGCTGTACTCACAATATATTTGGAAGGACTGGGTCTCGTCACGGATCTGATCAATCAGGCTAGCGGCACTTCACAGCGATCTGGTCTCTGGGTCTGCGGTTCTGCACGGTCTGGTCTGGTCGGTTCTGGCACTGGTCTGGTCTGTCCGGGTACAGCGTCTCTGCACGGCTCCTGGATCTCTGCACTGGTCCTGGCAAAAGTTCTTGGCAAGGGATTCAAGCAGTTCACCCGGCTGTGAGTAGCTTGCAGTGATTTGAGGCCTGCTGCAGAGAACTCAGCTTGTGGTTTTAGGCCTCTGATTTAGGTTCTAAAGTATAAGTTCTGGAGTATGTAGCTGGAGTCAGTCTGGAACTGGTATCTTCTGGATGTTGTGTGGTCCGGCAAAACGCTCCGCAGCAACTGGATTTGACTCCCCTCTCTAGCTTCCAGTGGCTCTTTTTATGTCTTTTGAAAGTGGGTGTGTGCGCAGCATCACTAAGCCAGCCCCTCCCTCAACTGATCATTGGTCAAGCTTTTCTCTCTTCCTTGATAGGGGAAAGGAAATGTGAGTCATGGTGATGCTGTTTTATGGCCTGCAGAAAGGACACTCCCCTGTCAAATTGCACATAAATCTATATTTGACCCAAATACATATTCCACAGATACACAGTTGTTTGTCATTGCATACACACATCATGCATTACTGATGGGAGGCACTGTTCCGACCCTGGCGTTTCTAGGAGCTTGGGTAAAGAAATGATAACTTTTTGCGCTTTTTAGTAGCTTTCCCCATATCGGATTTTTCTCCAAATGTATACAATTGTGTGCAAGGCATGTGTGCATTTAGATAAGGAAGTGTCAGATTTTTAACCTCCTGGATTCTGGCGCACATGTGGGCTTTTTGGCCATCTTGGATTTTCTAAGCCCACAGCACCAAATGTTGCAGCATGATAGCTCAAACGTGGGTCAGGACACCAAACATAATATTATCCCCATATATATGGTCGCCGTAAATAATATCGCTGGGAAAAAGTCGTGGCGATATTATTTGGGTGACCATATATATGGGGGCAGGGGCAGCGGGGGTTGCGGGGGTGTCCCCCGCTCCCCATGAAGAAAAAACAAAGGTTTGGGGGTTGCGCGGCTGTCCCCCGCATGTTTCATGTAATAATGTCCCCACAAAAAACGGGCATTTTTCGGCGATGTTTTTGCATGGCGATATTTTTGCGGGGACATTATTACATGGAACCCTGTTTCCTACCGTTTTCCCCTCATGTACTTCTTTTTGCCAGTCTGGCAATGTTGTATCTTATGGCTGGCCTCCAGAGATGTTGAGTTTCTCAGCCAGGTTCAGTGGTGTTTTGGTTGTGGCTGGTTCATAGGTCATACAGACTACCCTGAACATGATATGTTCTTGAAGAGTACGATTGCAAACTGGTTCCCCCGCTGTCACTTTCATATGTGTTTAGTTTGAAACACACACCACCTTAAGTGGAGTGTTACTGTTACACTTTGGAGCCCTTTTACTGTTTATGGCTTTGTGATGTGCATAGGGTAGGTTGGTGGCAGTGATGTGTTTATTTTCTTTTCACAGATATAGCACTTCTTAATTGGCCAATGTGAAATCAACAATTAAAATGCAGACGAACAACAGTTGTCAAAAATGTACTTTTCATCATCTTTTCTTTATTGGTCAAAAAATATTATTGTACATCCCTGAATACTTTTGCATTAAACTATTGAATGAGCACATTAAGCCTCATTAAAAGTCCGGCGGTAACCCTGCCAGTGCTACCGGCGTGTTGCCTCCGTTCTTGCAATACTTCCCAGTGCCTGGCTTGCCGGTAACAACAGGGTATTACAACCCTGATGTTCTGGGAAGTCAGGCGCCAGTAAATGGTAAATCCCCATTCCCATTGAGTTCCATATGACTCAATGGGAATGGGGACCACGGAAGCACCGGCACTGTTAATAACTCGGCCGGTGCTTCCATGAAACACTGTGGCGGGTGCCATTCCGCCCGCCAGGTCTGACGCTGGTGGGCGGGACGGCACTCGCCCGCAGAATTGTACTGTGCTGGTCCGGTAACAATGGTGCTGGTATGCTTACCAGCACTGTTGTTACTGGACCGGCACAGTTGTAATGAGGCCCATTGACTCATAAAAACAGAGACACAGCATGTTAAAATAACGTCCTCCAAAGAACGTAATAATTCAATTCCTTCATCATCACTAAGCTTTATTTCTTTATTTAGGCTGAAAACCATAAAAGCAAAACAACAATATTATTAGCACATCATAGATCATAATACATTAGAAGTTTAAAACAATAAGATTACAAAACGTTCATAATATTGCACAGCTATTATTTCAGTATATTCGTCCCTCATAGGGCCTCATTATAAGGTTGGAGGAAGCCTTAACGGTAAAACCGGCTAGGCTACCTCCAAACTTGCACCCACGAATGGCCAATTACCAGGGTATTCTGGCTCTGTCGGTGCCGGAGCCGGTATATCCCCATTCCCATTTGAGCCCCATAGGGCTCAATGGGGATGCCTGTAGCACCGGCACAGTTCATTACCGTGCTTGTGCTACAGGCTTGCTGTACTCGCGGGTGCCTTACATTCCGTCAGGTCAGACCTGGCGGAATGTAAGGCACCCGCGGCACAACTCAGAGTTTGCTGGTCCGGATACAAGGGTACCGATAAGCTTACCGGTACTGTTGTATCCAGACCGGCAACCTTGTAATGAGGCCCATAGTCTTTGTTAAACCAATAATATCAGAAAAAAATCAATTCAGTAAGTTGATCCAATAGAAGCAGCTCCATGTTTTTGTCTTCGCAGCCGTGCTTGGTGGGTACCATGTGTCATCTACAGAGGTGCATTGCTACAACAGTGCTTCTTGCACTAGAATTTAGAAAAATAGGTTTCATGGACACAAAGCTTAAACCTTTGTAGTGCGGCCAGATAAGAAAGAAGTGTACTGGCGTCTCCGGAATGTCCTTACAACATGCATACTTAGCATCATAAGATGGATTACATTTTTTGGTTACTGAGCCTAATGCTGAGGTGCCCAATCTAAATCTAATGTATGAGGACCTGGCGAAAGGTGGAGAAATCAGATCTCAATATTCCTCGTAACCCGGCTCAGTCTTGCTATTCCAATATGCGTGTGATAAAGTGCTCCGTTAACGTTCCATTATAATACAATCCCGAGCCTTGTCATAAGCTGATTGACCATGGCTTTTCATCCCTTAGTAATACATGTTGGATTCGCCCACACTATCCCACAATCTATCCACTCCAAAATGGAATTCAAATGTCTACACCATGGCAATGCCATTCCACCATCTTGCGCGAGGGCATCTGATAGAACTTCCCAGTATGTGATCAGGTTCTCCAAGGACTAAACCTGTAAACAATAATGCATTGGTTTAGCCAGTATATCAAATGTAATGCCATTCCAAATGACTTCCAATTTAATAGGAATAGTAGGAGTTCCTTTTGGTAAACATAACAGTTTCTTTAAGAAGCCATTCTCTATGGTAGACAATCTTTTAGGATTAATATGTCCCCAATAGCTCTGAACCATAAATTGTCACTGATTTTGCTTTGTCCCTAAATACTTTAAGTGAGGGGCTAATAGCTCCATTCCCTTTGAAGTTAGCAAAAATTACAATTGCATAGCCAGTTCTCTCAAGAGTTAATTCCACCTTTTCTATTTGTTTATCCCATGAGCAACTACTCTCGAAACACACACGAAGGTAATCATACCAAGATACTTGTTCAATAATCTTACCTTCTATTAAGATTCTAAGCTTTGGTTCTTTCCTCCAAAGTGCGTGGAACACCATGGTCTTTGTTTTTGATTGACTAATCTCTAGACCATTTTCTTGGCAAAAAAAGAGTAAAAGAGTTCATATTGTTTCTTTAGGCCTTTTGGAGTCATTGAGATGAGCACAGCGTCATCCTCAAATATAAAAAGTGTGATCTTATCTTGTCTTAGGGTAGCGGCATCTGTGGGCGCCTGTTCAATACACTCAAACACTGCATTATGAATAAACAAAAAAGGGTTGGCACCAGGAAGCATCCTTGGCGAACCTCCCTCTCAACTGGAAAAGGTAAGGACACATTGCCAGCTAGGATCCAGTGCACAGCAGCTTTGTTACCACTGTAAAGAATAATAAGAGCCCTAGTTGGTGATTTTGAGATACCTAAAGACGAAAGCCTTTTCCAAAGCTATAATATCCGGACAAAGTCAAAAGCAGATTTCAAGTCCACGAAAAGTATGTACCAATTACCATTTTGCAGCTGCACATATTCCTGGAGAAGCAGAGAAAGTCTGAAACATTGGACAATAGTACTTACTCCACCTTAAAAGACCACAAATTACCATTTTGCAGCTGCACATATTCCTGGAGAAGCAGGGAAAGTCTGAAACATTGGACAATAGTACTTACTCCACCTTAAAACCCTGCTTGTCAGTGGTGAAATATGTTCTTGTCATTTATCCAACCAAGGAGCCGACCAAAAGGCACTGAGGCATATATCTTCCGGGCAGCATCGAGCAGAGACACTGGTCTGTAATTAGTCACCTGGTCTCGCCCGCCTCTTTTATCGATTGGAATTATTTCCAGCATTACTCAGGACTTGGAGACCACCGTCATATTAACAATTGTGTTAAAAAGCCTGAATGGGGCCCAGATTTCGATGTCCCTATTAAATACATCAACTGATATTTTATCAGCCCCAGGGGATTTACCACTTTCTGTAGGTTGATAGCCATTGATATTTTGGATAATGCAAACAAAATGAGAGACTTGTGTGTCTTATCTGGAGCCAGATTATCAGGTAATGCATCTGGCATATTTTCCTTATATAGTGAGCTGGAGTGTCCTGTGTCCATGTGTCCTGATTGATGCTGACGAATTCCATATTTGTTGACTCCTTAGATCCTTCTGAGACTATCTTCCACTCATGTCCTTCCATAGTAAATTGTGCCCATTTATTTTCAGCATATCATTATTTTTCTTGTCTGGATAAGCTTTTTGTACTTCTGTCTATGCATACTTATGGCATCTCTGTCATACTCCTCTAAATTCTTGAAACATCCTATGAGTTTCTGCTTGGCAACTCAACATTCTTTATGAAACCATCAAGTATGCTTGGTGGCAGCTTTCTCCACTGCCTTACGAGGATGTGTCACTAGTGGATAGATGAATCTCGTGGTCTCAGAATATAATGTCTAATTCGGGATGTGTGCTGTTGAAAAGACCTTTTCCAATGTGGGCAGCATATTGATATAAATGTGAGGTATGATATTATCAATATTAATTTTTCCCACCTCACAGAGCATCTAGAGGACATTTCTTGTGTGTATTCTCACATGAGATAGATCACAATCCCTAGTGGCAGGTAGCTCTAGTGAAAGAAGGTAATGATCACTCTCAGTAGGAGACATCACTAAGAATTCCTTTAAAGGATGTCAATCCTAAATATTTAGTACGATATAATCAATGTATGAGTATTTGTTGCCCAAGACAAAGGTGGATAAGCATGGATGTCTCCAGGGGATCTCACATTGCATGCCCTCATTTCTAAGTTAAGAAAAATATGGGCATCTTTAATGAGTATTTTCCGTCATTGCATTACCAAGTTAGGGATGTCCCAAATTGCATCCTCCTCTTTCAAAACATCTAAAGTGGCTCAAACGGCTCAAATTGTAAATTGAAATACCCTGGGAGGATAACACGTAATCCTTGTTTAAGTGCATTTCATTTATTCTCAGTGCACCTTTTTGCCCAATAAATAGTATTTAAGCCGTTTTGTGCGTTAATCATATTATAAATGTTTAGCACCAATAAATGAAAGCCAGGATTTAAAGTGATAAGAAGCTCTTGAAGATCGCATGATCCAGTATCGCTGACTAGAAGTTCCAGTTTCAGAGCCCATTGAAAACAATAAAAATGGATTTACTTCCATTTAATTAAGCAACAATCCTGTGTTCTGCAGGCTTCACCGGCTGGTACACACTGGTCCCCAGTGCCGTTGCTGGGCTGCTGAATCCCACAGAATGCTGGACTATTGCTATTAGCACCCCGAGGCAAACCCTTGAGGTGCTAATAGCAAACGGAAAAAAATATGGCTGTGCTGCTTTGTTCACAGCAGGGGCCAGGGAGATTCAGGGTTTCCATGGAAGGCAGGGCTCTGCTCGGTTCCATTGCTTACCAGGAAGCCAAGCAGACAGAGCAGAGTGGGCTGAGGAACCAGGTAGAGGAGCCAATTTAAGGTAAGCTGGATGTGGTGGGGGTATTGAGGGGCTGGATTCGGGGCTGGGGAGAGGGATAACAGTAGCGCCAGAGGAGGGTGGGTGTGCAGAGCACTCGGGATGCTCCAAACATGGGCTTGCAATGATAGATTCAGTCTGATTTTGGAGCAACCTGATTGGCCCCTGCACCCACTGAGGATGCTAATGAAGCAAGATCACTCAAGCAGGGGGGCATTACCAGGCCAGGTAATATTCCGGGGCAGCAGTTACAAGCCCGAGTGAAGCGATTCCTGACACAGGCGTGGGGATCTCTTACCTTACACCTGGCTGGGGAAGATGGTTGCCTCCCGTTCTGAGGAGGCTTGGAGTGGGGGCTTTGCCGTGTGCCTCTGTTCTGAGCCTCCTCATTGGC
The DNA here is from genome assembly GCF_040938575.1 of Ambystoma mexicanum. Taxonomy (NCBI): domain Eukaryota; kingdom Metazoa; phylum Chordata; class Amphibia; order Caudata; family Ambystomatidae; genus Ambystoma; species Ambystoma mexicanum. The sequence continues at coordinate 398,525,761 of NC_090935.1, forward strand.
TGGGAAGACTTAGCCATGCCCCGCTGGATACTAAAGGAATGTAATGTAAAGTTGTCTTATATAGGGCACTTTTGCCAATAACGTTGGCCTTGCTATGCATGACTCTGTAGGAAAGGAGGGCAGGGTGTCTAGTTGGATAGCGGGAAGGTAGATGCCGAAACCTTTGGCATTGATAGATGTAGGTCGGAAGTACCTGTTACCTCTGTGTTGATATGAAAATCTCTATGTTGTTTGTGGTTATTACTGACCTGGTAGGTTAGTCATATGGGCAGCCCCCGGATAGTGGAATGCACAAATTAACAGCATGGTTGTTAATAGAAGATGAATAGGATCTGAATCTATTAAGTACACTAGACAAAGCAGGTCATCTATAAGAGCGTGGGAGTTGCAATGATGCAAGATTTTAGTAGTGAGGAGTTAGATGAGGGCTGAGAGGGTGGAGATTGGGGGTGAGGGTGTTGTCACTTCCTGGCTCTTGGTGGTAGATTTCATTGAGATTAAAGGTCCAGACCAGTGCCACACAGTAGAGGTTCCATGAGTCAGCTTGGTTCCCACAGACGGTAGTGGCAAGACTTTTCGAAAAATGCTAGTCTTGAAATAGCCCAAGACGCGGTGCACTGTGTTTAGTTGGTTGTTATTATTTTCCCTTTCTTTCAAAGTGGTTAGTTAAAAAGCCAAGTCTTGAGCTCATTCCTGAAAGTCAGGTGGTTCTCCTCTAGGAGGAGTGTTTTGGCTAAGGTGTTCACAGTTTCCCTAATTACTAGGGATGTAGCACATGATGCGGTATGCAGTAGTTAGGCAGGTGTATAAGTCGGTTAATCTATCATGCAGATGTTATGATCAAAGCATTATGAGAAAGCTCCTAATGTTTTTGGTATACAAGTAAGTACACCAAATCAAATATGGCTGTGTGCTATGTGTTCATGTATTGATATTAAGTTAATCAGTTGTTATAGACACCTCTATAAATGCAATTGAGTTAATCTAGCTGTATGCTAGGTAGCAGACCAAACTGTGAGTCACCTACGCAGTAGAATTCAAGTTGAATTCAGTCATATGCTAGATATTCAGGGTTGTAGTGTAAAAGCCATATATGTGTGAGGCCAAGGCAATGTTTCAAACTAGCTCTGTGTTGCACCGACAGAGTCTATGTAGTTATGTGCATGGTGTGCTGGCAATTACAAAGAGTGAAATTTAGCTATGTGTTAGTCTTTTTTTATTGCTATTAGCGCCATGGTTGCTGCCGGTATTTTACCGTGTCCGCCTTGGTGGATGGCGGAATTACCGCCCTACTCCCAGGTGAGTGGGGGCGGTAATTCCCCATTCACCAAGGCACTTCCCCATTCCTATTTTTTCCCCCATAGGGCTCAATGGGAATGGGGAAGGAGCTAACTACGGTACCGCAAATTGCGGTACCGTAATTAGCACCAAGGTCCCTTTGCAGCCCCGTTCCTTAACAGCTGGTAAAACCAGCCGTTGAGGTCGGGTCCCGCAAAGGGACCTCGTAGTAAGGCGGTAAGGGTTTACCGGTACCGGTGCCCTTACCGGTACCGGTAAACCCTTACCGCATTCCGTGTAATGAGGCCCTATGTGTCAGGTATACAGGCAATAACAGTGAGTCAGACTAGTTTGTGTGCCAGATGTTGGCTGCATTGTAATGGATAGCATAATGATGTAATATAGCTGTGTGCTAAGGTGTTCAGGCATAGATACCAGAACCCAAAAATATGTATTGGTACAGATGCACGCAGTCAGTAGATTCAGTCAAGTTGTGTTCTAGCAATGAGTGAAAAATGTAAGCATAGATTCACCTTGCCTGTAGGATGGGTGTTCTCTGCCCTAACCAGTGATGGAACTATGGATGGGACTGGGACGCAAGGCAAACAATTTAACTGGAGGCACCCTTTGCCACTGCACTACGCCTGGCTGTCCGGCAGTGGCTGCCCTAGATAGAAGACATCACTGAGATGGACAGGATGACTGCTGCCACAGGAACCAGTATTACCCAAGACAAATGCCAGAGTCTCCTGAAGCCTTCTTCTGTAACTAGGGAAGACCCTCATCAGTGCCTTTCTCCACTGGACTGGTCAGATCAACTAGTCCTGTATCCTGCATCATTGTCCTGCCATTGGTCCACTTGTGTCCCCGACTCTTCCTGTAGACTGGCCATTCACCAACCAGGCTTCTCTGAAGCAACGGACACCACCCCAGGTTGAAACGTGGAACTCTAGATCTTTGGCATGTGGCTTAGGAACATTGTAGACTGCTTCAACTGATCCACATTCTGAAGGGGCACCTTCCAAGAGCCTGCTTTTTTCCACCACAGCAAGCTGAATCTGCTGGCCCCTGCCATGTTTTTTTGTTGTTGCTGTTTCTCTTTGCCTGCTGGGTTTATGTGGGTCAATCTTCACTGTGGGTGTCACAGTGGCTGCTGTCCAAGTTGTCTGTCCTGTCCTCCTGCAAGTCTGCTGGAACCGCAACTCTAGATTGGAGATCCTGAACTGCCACCTTGCCACACCCAAACCTGACACTGACTTCAGCCTCTACACACATGACCCATGGACTACCTACACGCAGATCAAAAGCATGGGAAGTTGACCTCAATTATTCTAACCTGAGGGTAGGTACTTTTGAGAATTGGAGTAAGGGGCAAAGGGCACTTACCACATTTGGTGATGCCCACTCACGCCATAAGGTGTAAATTCCACTCCCTAAATACTTGCTGTACGTGACCAGTGAAGTCCTGGTTGGTAAATCTTCCCTGGGATCTCCCGAGTGGCCTGGAAGTGTGCCATTACATTTTTTAGAACCTTTGGTATTGGACTGTATTATCAATCTGATGGCAAACTTTGTTGCTGAAGACCTACGGAACCTCCTGAATGCTTACTCAGGTACTTACCGGTGAACCTAAGACACTTGTCAATACTTGGCTAAGGGAAGTAAGCATTGTGGTAGTACCTTCATTTATAAGGCATATGGTTTTGGCAGTAGCAACTCTTTTACTACCTTTATATTGCTGTGACATTATGGTCTGTAGTTCTTAAGTGCAACAGGAATACACCATTAGCTGAAACGGTGAAGTGTTGTGGAACCCCGGGCTTGGGTTGCCTGCCATGTACATTGTGTAAATATCTGATGGTCTTTTATGTTGTGTAGTACCGTGGATTTTTAAATGCATTACTTTTTGTTTTAATAAACAGTTGGCCTCATTACAAGTTTGCCGGGCCAGAAACAATGGTGCCGGTAAGCTTGTCGGTACCGTTGTTTCCGGACCGGCAAACAACGAGTTCTGCGACGTCTGACCTGGCGGGCGGAAAGGCACCCGCTCGCAGACCTTGACGGATGCACCGGCACCATTCATGAATGGTGCCGGTGCATCCGTCCTCCCCATTCCCATTGAGTCCAATGGGACTGAAATGGGAATGGGGAGTAATATTTTCCGGCGCCCGGCAATGGGCAATTACCGGGACTGTCAGGGCCATAATCCCCCGGGAGGTCACCATTGCCGGGCACCAGAAAAAAATGTACTCCTGCGACAGCCTTGCTGTTTTTAAAGGCACGGCAGAACGCTAGAACTTGAAAATCTTTGTTTTTTGTTAATCATATATCTACACCAAACGTCTGACCTCCTATGTCTAAGCCTCACTGCTCAGCCTATGCTACTGTGACTGAATAACATCTGCTTAGGCCGGGGTAGCTTGTGCCTTTATTTGTAATAATAAAATGATGCAGGTAGTTCTGTTTCTGAAAAGTGTGATATGCTAATCAGATCCCATTTTCATAATGTTCCATGACAAAAAACGGAAAGCACATATGTACCCTGCTGGTAATGTCACCTGACAACCCCCATCAGCTGCCCTGGAGTAGCAGCAGGGCAGGTTCAAAGGTCAAATTTGCATTCCTGGGCACAGCTGCTGGAACACAACGTTCCGAATGGGAGAGGCGGCTGTTTGACCATCTGCACCTCTGATTAAAAAAAAAACATAATTGTGTAGCATAGGCAGCCTTGTGGCAGTTGTTTGAATATAAATACATGCCATGTCTGGTTTTCACATGGTGGCTACAGTGATTACACAGTTATACAGTCACCAGCATTTCATTATCACATGATTGTCTGTTAGGTGAGCAGTGACTCATGCATGACAGGGCTGGGTGTGTATTATCCATCTGGTCTGGATGTACCCACAACAACCAAGTGAGACCCAGCCAAGGAAGTTTCCTTATTGATCCCTCTGAGGAGAGTCAACACCTTCTGTTAGGGAGCTTGAACCCTCATGAGGCAGTCCTCTGGGAAATGCCTCAAATGCAGTCCTGCCATGACAATCATCCTCTCACACCAGTGTGCTGATTACTGGAGTCCTTTTAAGAGGTAGGCAGCCAGAGGAAGGGGTGGTGTTAGAGTTGCAAAGAGGAGTGGTACACAACACAGAGAGGTTACTCCATCATCTTTTATTTGACTTCAGCTGAGTAAACTCAACTTTTTCAAAAACAATTTAAAATTACATACTTAACATTTGCAAAATTACAAATTTACAAATGACAGGATCAAGGAAAATATGACAGTTTGTGAGAGGTTACTCCATCTTTGATTTTGCAATTCATTTTCTATTCCTTCTCTGCACGACCTGAAGATAAGGGACACTGGTTATGACATCAGCAGGCTAAAGACACTTGTTACAGCATACTGGATTGGACTCTTGACATCAGGCGGCTTTTTCTAGACCAAACCACTGTAGCTTTTTGCTTACATAAGCGGGACTCCTGAAACTCTGTTGGTGATACTATCTATTGCAAAGTGCTCTGCCAAAGAGGTGAAGACATACTCTTCCAGACAAGTGGCAAGCCCTTGTCCTTAACCATCACCAGCGCCTTTTTGGGATTAGTATCTGTCTGAACAAAGCCTACTGCAACTCTGCCACTGGTATCCAGGAACCTGACACTGGAAGTGACTGAACACCTGCAACAACCCTCTGCAAGCCTTCCTTGTTGGGAAGGGAAGAGGAAGGGACTTGCCATTCCCTTAAGACCCTGGCTTGGGTCTCTGAACAACCACAGAACCAAGGAAGTGACCCCTGGCTGTCCCTTGATATCTGAACCACCTTGACACCATTTTGGGCACCTGCAATGCCATCCATGCTCCTTCAAGGGAACTGCCAGAGCCATTTCCAACCTCAACCGTCGCTGCACCTCAGAGTTTCACTTGACGCTGACCCCGAAGATCTGTCATCTCTGCAGTCTTCTAGCATCCCCAACTCGACACTCTCACCTGATCACAAAGGTAAGTCCCTGCTTAACCACCCTCGAGGTTTCTGAGTCTTCCTGCAACACTGTCCTGACACTTTCTGATGTTCCAAGCCATCACCGCTGCCGAACAGCACTGCATTGTTGGAACTTGCTGCTGACGCTCCCCGCTCGAAACTTGATTCTTGAAAGCACCCACACGCAATGCAAAAGGCCTGGCTCAATGCTGTTGAGACCCAAAGACAAGTAGATAAGGTATTTGAAGAGGCCAAATGATACACCTCAAATGATTGACATTTAAGGACCCCTTCCTACCTTTTAAAGGCATTTTCATGACTTGACATTTTGCTGCTGAAATCTTTGCCTGATCACTCCTATCTTCCAACCCAGAGTGTCCATAAATCTGCTTTCTCAGCATTTGCCCTACAGGGGCCATCCAGTGGTGGCCTTATTGGTTGTGTAGAACCTTGGTTGGACTTTCTCTTACCTTGATACCACCATACTATTGTTGTTTGGATTGCTTCTGTACCAGCTGGCCCCCCTCCTGAATAGTACAGCCAGCCCTCATACCACTTTTCCAAAAACAGCAAAGGATATATACCTGCCAGGCTGTGTCTGTTTCAACTTTAGGATTGGGATCACTACTGGATTAGTATATTTTCCTGCTTGGGCTGAACCATTCCACTGGAAAGTCCTTGCTCTGGCTATCTATGAGCTGGTCTTCCTTGGTCTTTCATTCATGCCCTTCTCAACATATCATTCCTTCTGCCTCCAAGGGTATTATTTTCCCTGCAATATTTCCGTCTCCACCTGAAGTTATACTCCTGACCTTAATACCACTTCCATTACCACCTTTACAAGCACCTCCAACCCATGGTACACAGACTTCCACCAGCTCTCTTTGACAGATTCTACCTCTTTGGTGTCACTCCCATCTTCTGATGTTGGCACCTCCTAGTGGCCACTGGGTTTATCTGTCTCCTCCTTCATCGCCAATTCCCTCCTTCTACTGAACTGGACCTTCTCCTGACATTACGACCTCTATCACACCCTCATCTTGCACCACCTCCTACTAAATGGTATCCCACTCTGCTATTACCAGCATCTTCAATTTCTTACTTATTTCAACTTCCTTCTGCCCAGTACTGCCCTCCAATGTTACCACCTCTTTTGCACCTTCTGAACTCCTATGATCCCCTTCTCACCACTCTTGAATACTAAAGTTACTCCTGGATCTTCTCCAATTCCAACAGCTCCTTTTGTCCACCCTCAAATCCTGATGTTAATGCCTCCTCCTTGACAGTCTTAGTTCTCAATACTCCCTCCACCCTTCACTGCTGACGCCCCCAGCCTTCTATTCAGCACTCTCCAGTGTCAGGTCTTCTTCATATTATATGCCTCTCTCCCCCTCCAGCATTCTCCTGTCTCCAGCCCCCTCTGCACACAAGCCCTTTGCTCATGCAACCCTCACTGTCATACCTGTCTGCCTTGCTTGGTGTTCTCCCTTCGCGTCCTGTTTCCTCTGACTGACATAAAGCTCTGCTGGGTTCCGATCCCGGAGTGCACCTGGGTCTGCTTTCAGCCAATAGGGGGTGAGATCAAGTCTAGAACTGGCCTGTCTGCCATTTTGAAAGTGTTAGGATACGCGATCAGCCAGCCCCTAATCTACCTGGTGTTCGCATTGCGCTTCCTACGGAGAACTGTTATCCCAGAGTGAGGAGGGGCGTTACTTTACAAAGACGCCCAATGCCTTTTGCAAATTGAGTTTTTCTGATGGCTAGGACCCGTCTCGCAGAGCGTTGGCAGTTGCCCTGGAGACTGGGTCGTTTTGGACGACGTACTGGTCACGTGCATCGTATCCGCAGGTCACGTGACTTTGGCTTCTTAAACCGCTCGCTGAATCAGCTCGGTGCTTCTGATTGAAGTTTGTGCTTTGTTACTCGCCTACCTTGTCTTGTGCGTTAGCCTGTTTCTCGACCTCTGCCTGCCTAACGGATTGCTCTTGCCTTGCCCTTTGTTTTGGTTTCCTGGTTCTGGTATCTCGACCTATTTGGCTACGTCCCTGGATTGTTATTTCTCTGTCTTCTTGTCTGGCTTTGTCCGCTTATTGCTATCCTTGCCTGCTCTTTCGCCTGTTTCATGTTCTGGCATTTGGGACTCTGCTCACCTGTTTACAGGTTTTAACACGGCGAGAAGTACCGACGTCCCAGCATTTCATCACGGAACCTGCAGTTGTGCCTTCGGGTTCAACTACTAAAGGAATCAGCGCGTTTTGACATCCACGGAACAACTTGGGAGTACTTGCTGGAAACTGTGCAGCCCAACGGAAGAACGCGGAATAACAACATTCTCCAGGCAATTTCTGGTCTAGGTTTCAATTTACGTAAGGCGTCCTCGTGCCGTCGGGTCTGGTGGTTTTGTTGTGGACTTGAGACTTACCACCGCAGGAAAGGCGTCCGCATGCCGTCGGGTCCAGTGGTTCCAGTGGACTAGAGACTCGCCACCTTAGTTCTGCGTCCTCGTTTCGTCAGGTGTTGTTTAGTGGTACATTCAAGACCAGAATTGCTCCACCGCTCTTCTTCCACTTTGGTAAGCCTGCTTTTCCTTCATGTTTTATTGTTCTCCTATGAATTTCCAAGCTTCGCTACTGTGAATTTCTATCCTTGTACAGTGCAGTCTTTGCTGATATATTTAGGGTCTTAAGGGGTCTGTTCTGATATCTGAATTGTACCTTTGTCTTAGTTGATTATCTCTTGAGAGTTCCACATCATCTGGTGGCTGTATCCCGTTGAGAGTTGCAAATCTTCCGGTGACGATATTACCAAGTTCGAGTCTACGACTGATATCCTTTCTTCTAAGCAATACTCCTATTGGTGTTTTCTTTACCTTGGTACTGACCCCAAGGGAGTATTGTTTTGAGAAATTCTACGGCTACACTACGTGGTCAAGGCTGTGGGATTCCTAACAGAATCAGAAGCCTTTCAATATGGAAATCAGTGAGAACTTCGCTGGGATTATGCAATTAGTAGCCGATTTAAGGAATGACATGGCTACTGCGCATAATGCAACACAACATCGTATGGATGAGTTGCAGGCGGCTATTCCCGTTGCTACTACTAATGTACCCCCGACTCCAGGGCCTTCAACTTCGGGGCTATCGTCTGGGAGCCATGCTCATAATCAAGTGTACCTAACGTCCCAGTTGCCTCTTGCTCCTCCAGAAAGTTTCACTGGGGACCCTAGAGTGTTCAAGACCTTTGTTAATCAGTGCCGCTTGCACTTCCTGTGTCGACCAAATTCATTTCTGGACTCTACCACAAAAGCCGCTTTTGTCCTCTCTCGTTTAGGAGGCACGGCAGCAGCATGGGCTAATCCTCTGTTGGAGGAGGGTAGTCATCTTTTGTATGACTGTGATGCACTTCTTGAGGCTTTGAGTCGTGTTTTTGACACTCGATACAAGTCGCAAGCCACGGATCTGGAGTTATTGAACCTTGCAAAGGGTGATTCGACACATTTCTCATATCTTCCTAAGTTCAATCAATTAGCAGCAGAGACCAGCTGGCCAGAGGAGAAGAAGACCTAATTGTTTTATAAAGGTCTGTCTGATCCTTTAAAGGACATCTTGGCCACAGTTCCCGTGTTACCTACAGCCTTTCCTGAGCTCTTAAATATGGTACTCCAAATAGATGCTAGGCGTTCAGAACATAAAGGGGAACGTAAGATCCACATCCCCGTATCAGTACCGGTAACCTCATCCAGTGGCAGTGAACCAATGCAGATAGGGGCTGTTCGGGGTCCTCTTACGGCAGAGGAACGGGAACGACGTAGGAGGGACCACTTATGTTTTTACTGTGGAGCCTCTGACCATGTGTTACGTCAGTGCACCCGTAAACCTAAGAAGCAGGGAAACTTGAAAGCTCAGCAGTAGATGGGGTCTTACTGCCACGCTCATATTTCCAGGACCCCCCAATCACGACTATGTTTTCTATCAAGACTCAACTGGCTATAGTCGATGGCTCTTCATGGCTGGTTAAGGTCGTTCTCGACTCTGGCGCTACTGGCAACTATATTGACTCCAATTATGTCAGGAGTTTGGGCATTCCGCTAGTAACGAAGGGTGAACCTGAATTGGTGAACGCTGTCGATGGTACTACTCTTCTGTCTGGTTGGGTTACGGAGCAGACGGTTTCTTTAACCATGACTATTGGTGTCGGGCATGTGGAAAACATTACTTTCGATGTCATAGCTGCCCCTCAGTTTCAGCTCATTTTGGGTCTACCATGGTTGAGGTTACATAATCCCTGTATTGATTGGAAGACTGGTGAAATAGGCTTTGTTTCCCCTTACTATGAAGAAGTTTGTTTCTCTTCAAAGGCCGGTCTTCCTAATCCTTGTCGACCATTGTTGTTGAACTCTCCCACTGTAGGGGCGGTAGCTAAGGCCTTACTTCCTGAGGCATATGTTGCATACCGAGATGTGTTTGATCCTAGGGGGGCGGTGTAAAGACTGGTAGGGGGTGTCTGTACTTCCGCTCTCTATGTGGTAGAGGAGAGGCACAGCGGACCCCAGCCAAGATTCTCTATAAGGTAGCAATGGCCGAGCAATCAAGGCCTAGCTTCTCAGGAGGTGATGCGGGCTGGTTCTTAAGTACAGTGTAGTCCCCGAGCCCCCACAAAGGAATGTCCACACACTGTATTACTGAAAACACAGTCTTTATATAATTAATATTCAAAGGTATGTACACGATCACAATAACGCACTTTGTACTCGGAAGTCAATAATGATAAATATATACAATTCTAAAGTGGTACCACTAATGTTATCGAATCTCATTAAAGTGCATCAACTGTATGGTTAAAATGTCACACAGATTAATAACGAGGAAACCAGCAATAGAGATAGGCAGGAACGTAAGATGGTTGAAACAATAGGCAGAATGCTGACCCCTACCGCTAGGCACAGTTCTGTGTGGAGATCCCCCCACCTGGGCATCCTGTAAAATGAAGATATATCGCACAAGCCCAGTCCATATGTTCAATAGTCTCACTTCTTTCCTATTAAGGTTTTACCCCCCCAATGTACCTGGTGGAGTAGAGTTCTCCGACGATGCGTCGACCTATCCTTCTTGAGTGCCTCCCTTTCAGGCGGGAGCCACGGATCGTCGAGAGGTGTCGGGGAACTTGGCGTTCCGTGTCGGGGAATCGACAGCCCTTCTTGAGTGCCCTCCCTTTAAGGCGGGAGTCACGGGTCGTCGAACGTCCAACAGTGAACAGGTTGAACTACGGCAGTGAAGTGGCAGCTTCAGTCCTAGCAGTGGTCGTCGACGACAGAGCGTTGGCGTCCTGCAAGGAAGAGGCGTGCGGGGCACCTCAGTGACGATAGTTCTGGACCACAAAGAGATGATGAACAACTGTGGCCCAGCAAGGGCGTCGACTCGTCGGCGTCTCTGTGGTCTTTAGGTGGCGGGAAACCCACCGGTGGATGCTCCTCAGCGCATCGACGGTCAGGCCTTCTCCAGCGGGAGACAAGCGGGTGACGATGCAGACGAGAATGTCCGACGATCAATTGAAGTTCTTAGGCAAACGGGAGCATGGCGGCTCCGGTCGGTGACGGCGGTCGTCGACAGTGGCGGACAACAGTCCGAGTGCTTCTCCTTGGAGTTCCGCAGCAGTCCCCGTATCGGGTCGGCAGCCTGTCGAAGGTCTGTCTACCAGGGAGCGTTGGCAAAGATCAGCTGTGCACGATGGTCCCTCGTAGCTCGGGAAGAGGGCACCTTACCAGGTCCTCTCTGGGTCAGTCCTTGGAGGCACAGCAGCTTTCAGATTGCGAAGGAGAGCAACAGCAATTCTTCTCGTCAAGCAGGGCTTCAAGGTCAATCGTCAGTTACTCCAGTTACTCGTCGTAGTGGACTTCAGCTTCTGAACACGATTCCTAGCAGTGAAAGGTCCCCAGATGTACTGTTGATCTCCCATTCATTCCGCTGGGTCACACTCAAGCATCCAATAACGACTATGGGCATTCATGCAGGCAGGCAGCCAATCAAGCACACGAGGTATTCAGGCCATTCACTTCTCTCCAGACACTCACAACAAGTTATGTGGATTGGGACAAGTACCAAGCCATTCAACACTCCAAGCTGCATTCATACCACTTTCGGGCAGGGTTGTCTCAGTCATTGTGTCAACCACCAGATACTAGACACCCACAACACAGAATGCATATTCGTCACACACTCTATTCACCCAGGTCCCACCCACAGGAGGTACCCACAACATACATCACCGGGAAGGCTCCAGCCAGTCTGGCCGGGCCTTCACAACAACACCATATATGGCACTTCCACCTAACAGTCAGTTAGGGGGAAGGGACAGAGTCAGGGCTTCCCAGGACTTTGGGAAAACAAGGTAATGGGGAATAGAAAGCAAGAGGCCACAGGGGCATTCTTGTTTTCCATCAGGAATCAACGGATCCCAATGGCAGGGCCGGGGTATCCCAAAATGGAGGATGCTCCGCGCACCTGTCAATTACAGCATGGAGCTGCCACCAGCCCATACCCTGCTCTGCGGCCCACCCACAGGTGCCCAAAAACATACACTAGGGGCACAGGGTTGTACCCCCACCCATGGGTGCCATAAGGGTATCCCACGGGTCCTTTCACCAAACCAAAAGAGAGAGAGCTGCACCGCCAGGAGTCCCACATGAACTCCTGTGTGGAAAACACGACAGAACACACAATAAAAAGCAGTAAAGGACAAGGATACGGAGGCCCTGTCCCTCTGATGCATTTCCAGCATCACAGGCGGACATTTTGCCACCCCACAGGCCCTATGATTGTCCAATTGACCTTGTACCAGGGGCCAAGTTGCCAGTTGGCAGAGTATACTCTTTGACAGTAAAAGAGGATGCTCTCTTAAAGTAATACATTGACAACTCTCTGAAAACCGGTTTCATACGGCCTTCACGTTCACCTGCAGCTTCTCCAATTTTTTTGTGCCCAAAAAGGAAGGGGATTTGAGGCCTTGTATAGATTATAGGGAATTGAACGCTGTTACAATAAGAAATCAATACCCTATACCACTCATTTCAGTATTATTGGATCAGTTGGGTTCTTCTGAAGTTTTCACCAAATTAGATCTCATGGGTGCATATAACTTGGTGAGGATTTGTCAATGAGATGAGTGGAAAACGGCATTTAAAACAAGGTATGGCTTGTATGAAGACTGTGTGATGCCTTTTGGGCTCTGCAACGTCCCTGCCACTTTTCAGCACTTCATTAATGATATATTCAAGGAAATGCTGGATGTGTTTGTAGTAATATATTCGGACGATATCCTCATATACTCACCTGATCTGGAAACCCATGTTCAACACGTTTCAGCTGTTTTGCAGAAATTAAGGGAAAATTGTCTGTACGCCAAACTAGAAAATTGCGTATTTCATGTCACTTCAGTGGAATTTTTGGGGTACATCATCACCAACCATGGAATCCGTATGAGCCAGTCTAAGGTGGAAGCAGTGTTGCCATGGCCTGTGCCAAAGGATCTAAAAGCACTTCAGTCGTTTTTGGGGTTTTCCAATTTTCATCGGTGCTTTCTTCGTTCCTTTTCCACGATAGTGGCCCCCTTGACTGCTTTGACCAGTTGTAAGTCTCGTTTCACATGGAATGCGGAAGCTCAAGCTGCTTTCGATTCGTTAAAAGAGGCCTTAACGACCGCTCCGGTTTTACAGCATCCTGATCCGACACTTCCTTTTATTGTAGAGGCTGATGCATCGGAGGTTGCTGTTGGAGCCATTCTGTCCCAAGTCTGTCAAGACACTGGTGATCTTCACCCTGTGGCCTTTCATTCACGGAAGTTGACCCCCTATGAAAAGAATTACACAATCACGGAAAATGAGCTTTTGGCAGTCCGTGATGCGTTTCTTGTATGGAGACATCATCTCCTTGGCACTTCTTCACCAGTACAGGTATTCATAGATCATAGAAATCTCGTAGCCTTGCGTTCGGTGAAGTGTAACACCGCCAGGCATGCTCGCTGGCACGAGTTATTTTCTTCTTACAATTTCCTGGTCACGTATCGTCCTGGTACCCAGCACTCTAACGCTGATGCACTTTCCCGTATCCATGCTCCTGACAATGTGTCAAATCCTGGTTCGGTGTTCGTTCTACCTACCCAGGTAGCTTGTGGTTGTGTATTACAGTCTTCCATGAAGACCAGTCTGAGAGATTGGGTTCAATCAAGCCCTATCGAGCTTCAGGAATACAACATGGATATTGTAAAGGGTCTCCCTTACATTCAAGGTCGGGTGTTCCTACTAGATGAAGCCAATAGGGTCATGGCCTTGAAATGGTGTCATGATTCTAAAATCGCAGCCCACCCGGGAGTACGTAAAACCTTGGACCTCTTGACAAGGTGGTGTTGGTGGCCATCCATGTACAAATATGTCAAAGTCTATGTTTCATCTTGTGCCATATGTGCCCAAGGGAAGGGTTCTCGTTCAAAATCGGTGGGTTTATTGCAACCTCTTCCGATTCCTGATGCTCCCTCGACTATGATTTCTATGGATTTTGTTGTGGAGCTACCGTCTGTGCGGGTTTATGACACTTTGTGGATTGTCGTTGATTATTTCACAAAGATGGCTCGTTTTATCCCTTGTAAAGGACTGCCATCCGCCCCAGCTCTAGCTGCCCTGTTTATACAGAATGTGTTTCGTTTCTTTGGTTTACCTGCTATAATTCTATCTGACAGAGGGTCACAATTTACCTCCAAGTTCTGGAAGGCGATCACCTCTGCCTTTGGTATTGATGATAGGTATTCTTCGGCGTACCATCCGCAGATGGATGGACAAACCGAGCGACTCAACGCCACTATGGAGCAGTACTTCCGCTGTCTTATTCTACAGTATCAAGACCATTGGTTATCGGTCCTGGGTATGGCGGAGTTTGCTTACAATAATTCTTTCCATACCTCCACCAAGGTCTCTCCGTTCTTTGCTTTGTTTGGTTTTCATCCACGTACCATACCTATGTCTTTCGTTCCTCCTTTGACCGTTCCTGTGGCTTCGGCCGTATGCGGAATTTGGCCAAGTTGCGGAATGATGTCAAACAACATTTGCCGGATGCTCATTCTGCAGCGAAGGAGGTCTCCGATCGGCATCGATCATTGGCACCCCATTACCAGGTGGGTTCTTTGGTTTGGCTTTCCACGAAGAATCTGAACATAACTGGCAGGAAAGTCCTCCAGCCTCGTTTTGTGGGCCCCTACAAGGTGGTGGAGATAGTGAATCCGGTGGTAGTTTGTTTATGTTTGCCTGATCATTGGAAGATCCATCCGGTTTTCCATGTCTCCTTGGTTAAACCTTGCCCTGCTTCAACACGGTTACAGCCTCGTCCGTCCCCTGTTTCGGTCCAGGGTTCGGATGAATACGAGGTCCATCGGATCATGGATACCCGTGTATCACGGGGCATTCGTCAATATCTTATTGACTGGAAGGGGTACGGCCCGGAGGCTCGCACATGGGAGCCTGCTGGCAATGTCCATGCACCTCGGTTGGTTTTGTGGTTTTTGGTCTCTCGGAGAGTGGGGCACTCCTTGGGGAAGAGAACTGTTAGGATACGTGATCAGCCAGCCCCTAATCTACCTGGGGTTCGCATTGCGCTTCCTACGGAGAACTGTTATCCCAGAGTGAGGAGGGGCGTTATGTTACAAAGACGCCCGATGCCTTTTGCAAATCAGTTTTTCTGATGGCTAGGACCCGTCTCGCAGAGCATTGGCGGTTGCCCTGGAGACTGGGTCGTTTTGGACGACATACTGGTCACCTGCATTGTATCCGCAGGTCACGTGACTTTGGCTTCTTAAACCGCTCGCTGAATCAGCTTGGTGCTTCTGATTGAAGTTTGTGCTTTGTTACCCGCCTACCTTGTCTTGTGCGTTATCCTATTTCTCGACCTCTACCTGCCTAACGGATTGCTCTTGCCTTGCCCTTTGTTTTGGTTCCCTGGTTCTGGTATCTCGACCTATTTGGCTAGGTCCCTGGATTGTTATTTCTCTGTCTCCATGTCTGGCTTTGTCTGCTTATTGCTATCCTTGCCTGCTCTTTCGCCTGTTTCCTGTTCTGGCATTTGGGACTCTGCTCACCTGTTTACAGGTTTTAACACGGCAAGAAGTACCGAAGTCCCAGCATTTCATCACGGAACCTGCAGTTGTGTCTTCGGGTTCAACTACTAAAGGAACCAGTGCGTTTTGACATCCACGGAACAACTTGGGAGTACTTGCTGGAAACTGTGCTGCCCACCGGAAGAATGCGGAATAACAACATTCTCCAGGCAGTTTCTGGTCTAGGTTTCAATTTACCTAAGGCGTCCTCGTGCCGTCAGGTCCGGTGGTTTTGTTGTGGACTTGAGACTTACCACCTCAGGAAAGGCGTCCGCATGCCGTCGGGTCCGGTGGTTCCAGTGGACTAGAGACTCGCCACCTTAGTTCTGCGTCCTCGTTTCGTCGGGTGTTGTTTAGTGGTACATTCAAGACCAGAATTGCTCCACCACTCTACTTCCACTTTGGTAAGCCTGCTTTTCCTTCATGTTTTATTGTTCTCCTATGAATTTCCAAGCTTTGCTACTGTGAATTTCTATCCTTGTACAGTGCAGTCTTTGCTGATATATTTAGGGTCTTAAGGGGTCTGTTCTGATATCTGAATTGTACCTTTGTCTTAGGTGATCTCTTGAGAGTTACACATCATCTGGTGGCTGTATCCCGTTGAGAGTTGCAAATCTTCCGGTGACGATGTAACCAAGTTCGAGTCTACGACTGATATCCTTTCTTCTGAGCAATACTCCTATTGGTGTTTTCTTTACCTTGGTACTGACCCCAAGGGAGTATTTTTTTGAGGAAGTCTACGGCTACACTACGTGGTCAAGGCTGTGGGATTCCTAACAGAAAGCTAGTTAACCCCTGGGATCCACCACTGTCCTGCTTAGACTGTGCTCAGAGCTCCTGTTTTTACGGTACATAAATGAAAAAATGAAACCATACTGAATAAGCTTTTTACGCTCATTAGTCTCCTAAATAGTCTGTGTGCTCGGGAAAATGGACACTTTGTATTCTGGCAGAAACAATGGCCCTCATTGCAGGGCTGCCGGTAGGCCGCCGGTTCTACAAGGGCTTCTGTCTGAGGCAGTAAGTAACCCCCACATTGGATGAAGCCTCCCCCAACTAGTTCAGGGCTTGCCCAGTGCACTGTATGGGCCCCTGACAGACACCTACGAGAAGATGTGAAACCTGCATCCATGAGGAAGGACTGGCGAGCCTGGAGGTGTTGCTGCCTCTGCAAAGCACAATTCCCTGCTCCAAGTTGCTCAACCCTGCCTTGCATCAAAGGGCATGAATTCTAAGATTAAACTGTAGGGCTCCTCAATTCATTTTATTAAGTGCTCCTGATTTTATGTCATCCTCTGAGCTCTTGGTGTCCTTTTCGTCAGTGCTCCTGAGCTCATGGTTCGCAGCACCCCTGCTGTATTCTCCACCCGTGCTTGTCTGTTGGATTTCCTCAGCGTCATTATCCACAGAGGTCCACATTTCATCATTTTTCTTCCACGTCTTCCTTTTGGAGTGCGAGGCCTGTGTTAGAGTTATTTATCGCCAGTGCACGCAATATACACCACACTGCTAGTCCCATCTCGTAGGCAGTCTGGTTAGAAGCTGCAGCCCAGTTTCACATGGAGGCTTGTCCTGCTGAAGAGACGTGTACTGATACCGAGAGAAGTCTGGTGCTAGGCGGCCGAGGCCGGCACTCATGATAAGCTTCCGCCACCTTAGGGGTGTGTTTTCGGCCTGCTTAGGATTGCCGTTAAATCAGGTTTTTCAGGAAGCTCAGCGAGAGCATGAAAAACAGACCATACATCTTATAGCAGCAAAAATGTAAAAAATGTTTTTAAAACTTATTTTTGTCATACTGTTTCCAAATTGTGGCTAAAAAAATGCAAAAATGCCCTATTTTTACCCAGCTCCATCCGTTCTAATTAGTCTTGATGAGAAATCAATGCCTAACTCCCGCTGCAGCAGCGTTCCCAAGAGGCACGCCCCACGGTAGGAGATGTATTCTATCACCGGAGAATAATAAGGACATCAGCAATGGAGCCTCGATAGCTTCGGATCTACAAATGCATTTCTCTGCTCCCATCTATCCTGAAACCAATGTGGGCAATAAAGTGGAGACTGGGGGTCGGGCTCGATTTTGTGCTAAAAATCACACGTGTGAAGTGACAACAGGTCCCAGCACAGCAGCAACCTGGTGCAGAATGTCACCAGGAACTGGAAGGGTTGCCTACAGGCTAGACATAGATAATTGCAGTAGGTGCATTAACCCATTGGGCTGTCACTTCCCCCTTACTCTGAGATCAGGAGGCTGAATAGAATATCTATTAGCCTTCCTTGTGCCCATGACAGTCATAGTTGACCCCAATTCAGAAGATATTTGTAGTCATAAAGAGATGCCAATCGTCTGTATGGGTGATCCATATCAGAGCCTAGCAGAAAAGTCTTTGCCACAGGGGTACAGTGATATGAGGAGAGCAGGCTTCTATCTACCACTGTAGCTTTTAACAACTACCTGTTAATTACTGTTTAAACTTAAACACACTGCTCTCAAAGGTGGAAAATGTGACATGTTTTTAGCTGTAGCGCCCCTTTCTCATCAGTGACCCGATGGTGGCTTCTGCTTTCAAATCCTCAATTGACGCCCTCCCAAGCAAGCGCGGCTCGCCTGCTGCTCAAGTCCCTCTGCCTCTTGACCCTTCTGGTTATTTCCCTAAATAAGGTTTTCATTTGAGTCTCTGTAGTAAGACATTCCTATGGGTTTCAAGTTAAGACGTCACCCACTCCTGTCACCTCACCTCCATGAGGTACTGTGCCCTGTGTCACTGTTGTATTTTTACATATTTGCTCATGCGGGGCTCCCGTGCCCACGTCTTTTTTCTAACTTCCTCCACAGGAAACGGTGACAACACCGTCCCAGCGTGCGTGTGCGGCAAAATAATGGCAAAATGTGCCAGGCATTCCACAGAAGGGGCATTCCATGTAAGGAGGGGGTGAGTGGCAGCGCCCTTCTGGAAGCGTACTACGCTGCCAGTAGTTCAGACCAATTGTGCACTAGGATCTCATTTAAAAGCCGGAGCATAAGCCTTTTGGCCTGACAGCAACATCTCAAAGACACTAGATAAGCAGATGGGCCGACATCATGAAATAAACCGGCCACGAATCCCAATGACTTGTAAATAGTTTTGGTAGCACACCAAAAAAAGACCCGACGTCCTAATCCCAGTCTTTAGAAGCTATACGCAGCACCTGTGGTCCTTTGCACAATTAGATGTGCCAGATTCTCATTCAGCAAGCATTGCTCTGAGACCTTTAGGAAATAGCAACATTTCAATGCACTGTGCAAAGTAGTACAGGGAGTCAGAATACATTCAGGCAGAGCAATGGAGACCCTGCAGATCTGCGGGCTTTGGATAGACAAAGTTGCCGACAAGGCTACTGAGACACACCACCTCAGCTGTGGTGACTGTTTTTTATTTGGCTGTGCAATAAGAATATCTTGCTGTTTTGACCGATTGACATCTGCAAGGCTGAGGAACCCCTGGCTTGGTATATCGTATTACATAAAATTCTACTTCTGAAGCAAGGTCTGCTATTCAGACCTCCCCTTTCATACATGATCCATGCCAAAATTATAGTGCGCCCATATGCCATTGTTGAGACGGACTACTGGTGCCCTAAGCACCAGCCCTGCAGTGACACAGGGCAGGATCACAGGGCACAATGCCAAAGAGCCTGGCTCGGTGCCGTTGAACCCCGAAGACAAGTACATAAGGTAATTGAAGAGGCCAACTGATACACCTTGCAGGACCGACTTTTAAGACTCCCTCCTTACCTTTTAAAGGCATCTTCATGACTTGACATTTTGCTGCTGAAATCTTTGCCTGATCACTCTTATCTTCCAACCCTGAGTGTCCATAAATCTGCTTTCTCTGCATTTGCCCTACAGGGGCGAGCCAGCAGTGGTTTTCTTAGTTGTGTAGAACCTTGGTTGGACTTTCTTTTACTTTGATACCACCATACTAGTGTTGTTTGGATTGCTTCTGTACCAGCTGGCACCCCTCCTGAGTAGTGCAACCTGCCCTCGACCCACGTTTCCAAAAGCGGCAAAGGAGATATACCTGTCAGGCTGTACCCGTTTCATCTTTAGGATTGGGATCACTACTGGATTAGTATATTTGCATTCTTGGGCTGACCCAGCCCACTGGAAAGTCCTTGCTCTGGCTACCTACGAACTGGTCTTCCTTGGTCTTTCATTCATGCCCTTCTCACCTTATCTTTCCTTCTGCCTCCAAATGTATTATTTTCCCTGCAATATTTCCTTCTCCTCCTGAAGTTATACTCCTGACCTTACTACCACTTCCATTGCCACCTTTACAAGCACCTCCAACCCATGGTACACAGACTTCCACCAGCTCTCTTTGCCAGACTCTACTTCTGGTGTCACTCCTGTCTTGTGATGGTGGCACCTCCTCGTGGCCACTGGGTTTCTCTGTCTCTTCCTTCATCGCCATGTGGAATGCCCTCCTTCTACTGAACCCGTCCTTCTCCTGATATTACCACCTCAATCACACCCTCATCTTGCACCACCTCTTGCTCAATGGTATCCTACTCTGCTATTACCAGCTTCTTCAATTTCTTACTTATTTCGACTTCCTTCTGCCAGTACTGCCCTCCAATGTTACCACCTCGTTTGCACCTTCTGAACTCCTACGATCCCCTTCTCACCACTCTTGAATGCTAAAGTTACTCCTGGATCTTCTCGAATTCCAACGCCTCCTTTTGTACACCCTCAAATCCTGATGTTACTGCCTCCGCCTTGACACTCTTAGTTCTCAACACTTCCCCCACCTTTCCACTGGTGCCGCCCCCAGCCTTCTATTCAGCACTCTCCAGTGTCAGGTCTTCCTCATATTATATGCCTCTCTCCCCTTCCAGCACTCTCCCATCTCCAGCTCCCTCTGCACACAAGCCCTTTTCTCCTGCAACTCTCACTGTCATCCCTGTCTGCCTTGCTTGGTGTTCTCCCTTCACCTCCTGTTTCCTCTGACTGACATAAGGCTCTGATGGGTTCTGATCCCGGAGTGCACCTGGGCCTGCTTTCAGCCAATAGGGGGTGAGATCAAGTCTAGAACTGGGCTGTCTGCCATTTTCAAAGTTAATTAACCCATGCGATCCACCACTGTACTGCTAATACTGTGCTCAGAGCTCCTGTTTTTACAGTACGCAAATTAAACAATGAAACCATACTGAATAAGCTTTTTACACTCACTGACACTTTGTATTCTTGGCAGAGACAATGGCCCACATTACAGGGTTGCTGATAGGCTGGCGGTTCTACTGGCGGCCTACGGGCAACCTCGATTTACCATTTCCGCCACCCGATATCCCAGCAATACTGGGATATTACCAGAGACGTCTTTATAGGATGTAAAAAGGGGCACTTGTGCCGGGCCCCCATCTTGGAGGGGGCCCCACAAGGCTGCTTAATCTAAAGAAGTAGGTTTCCATTGTTTACCAAACATAAATTGCATGTCAGGATATTTTATGGTGTGCTGCTGAGGATAAAACTATTGCAAGTACATTCTGATTTGATCAATTGATCATGTAATGCTATCTGTGTTCACTGTCGTATACATAGGTTGGGCATTCACTATTGTACAACGCAGGCAGCATACTCATCTTTCTTCGGGGATCATATTCATCTTGTGCAATAGCCAAAGTTAAAATTCATATTGATAGATTTGAGTGCTGCAATGGTTCAGAAGATAGCTCAGTGTGTTAAGCACTCATTGCAGAGATCTGTTAATCCGCAAGATTCCAATACCAAATTCCAGTAAGGCCAACTCAGCCTTTTCTGTTTGAAGTTGATAAGCCTGTATATACATGAACTTTGTTTTGTAGCACATCAGGTCTATCATCAGCAATGTACCTGCACCAGATAATGGTTGCTATAAAATCAAAGATAGCATCAGTATGGTGAAGGTGTAGAAATCGGTTTCTTCAGAAGGCTGGTTGTAAAATTCAGGTAGCCACCCCTAATGAGGAGCATAACATGTTATTTTGGAGAAGTGTTCAGGTAACCAACTTCAAGACTGTGGAGCCAAAGCATTCATTCAGGTATCCCGGATTTGCCAGCAGATGATTAGTGCGATCCTGAACAATCATCTTATATCACTGACAGTACTGTGCTGTCTTCGGTGAAAAGGTTTGTCTTTCACATTTGTTTGGTATTGTTTAGCTCATTACCTGATCTTTCTTTTTATATTGGCCATTTGAGTGGAAGGGGATTTAGACAGCAGAAAGCTGACCATATATTGTAGGCCTTTGGCAAGCCTATTTTAATGTCTGCTCATTTAACACAGAAAGTAAATTATATGAGATATGATATGATATGGCATTTATAACATGCCTATACACAAGTGTTTAAAGGCGCGACAAGGCAAGGGGGGGGGGGAACAGAGGGAGGACATAAACAATGATCTTACTGGGCCTAGTGACATTCAGATCGTGCAAGTGCAGGGGATCGGTGAGGGGGGAAGTGCCGGATGGGTGGGAGGATGGACAAGTGCAGGACATGGAATCAGGAAACAACAAGTAGTGCAGCCAACGGGTAGCAAGTGCGAGTGTTAGAAGTGCAGACAACAGTTGTCTAATAAGTGCACGAGAGGGGACTGTAGGGTTGGAGATACAGACCACATGTGCAGGGGGTGCCAAGAGGCAGTGCGGGTTTGCAGCTAGACAGGCAGGGACCTGAGGCAGAATTCAGAGGGTTGCCAGGTGACCAGTGCATGTATCAGATGGGAGACAAGCAGGGGAGAGGAAGAGAGAAGGCAGAAGCAAATTGGAAGTTCTTGAGGTGCTTCCAGACCCGGAGATGCTTCTGCTCAAGTTTCAGAGAGGCAGGGAGGCTGTCACAGAGGGAGGTACCTCCTGAAGAAAGAGCTCTGTCCCAAACTCGTTGCTTAGAGAAGCGACTAACCCTCAAGGAGTTGTAGGTGGAGGAGGGAATTGCTCGAGTAGGAAGATATTTCGGTAGAGAGAGTTTGAGATATTGCGGTCCCAGGCCCCAGAAAGCCTTGTGGACGATGCAGAGGGTCTTGAACTTGATCCTTGCTGCCACTGGGAGTCAATGAAGAGATTTCAGGGCTGGAGAGATACGATCCCTGGGCTTGAGGCCAAGGACAATTCTTGCAGTCCTGTTCTGGATGAGTTGTAGGGGACAGAGAGCAGAGGCAGGTAGATTTAGAAAGAGGCTGTTGCAGTAGCCCAGCCTAGAGAGAATCAGAGCGCTGGAGACAGAGCGCTTCTGTG
This sequence comes from Ambystoma mexicanum, assembly GCF_040938575.1. NCBI lineage: Eukaryota > Metazoa > Chordata > Amphibia > Caudata > Ambystomatidae > Ambystoma > Ambystoma mexicanum. The sequence continues at coordinate 398,548,407 of NC_090935.1, forward strand.
GGAAAGGTAGGAAAGGAAATATACCTTGGAGGAGGTGCAGCTGTTTTTTTGTACAATTCAAAGGTTTATCTGTAAGTTTATAAATAGAAATTTCATAAGCCTGTGTTTTGGGCATATTTAAAGCTTTAAAATACAAGAAGGAAACCCAGACAAAATCTTTTAAGGTCACATCAATTAGAATGCTGGTACTTATATTACTTCCCTTGATGATGGAGACAATGAAGATATAATAATTCCCATTTTACATAATATGCTTCTATAACATTTCATTTTGCTTTTAAAAATTGTCATATTGGGTTCTGTGCTTTGTTTACTTTCCAAGTCGGTTCTATAAAATTTGATTAATTTTAGCTCATGGTAAAACCTGGAAAGAAATTGGTAAAGTGAAGCAATTGCAGAGTGGGTGCAAATTGCATTGGAACCTCATAACCAATGTGTGATCCTCATCTCATTAATCTTGTATAGCCTGACCTGTCAAAATGACTTTCCCTAAACCTTTCAGAATTGCAACCCTTCAGAGTGATTTCCTTCTTAGGGTGTTAAGCCTCACGCATGGTTTCACTGGCTATAGCGTTGATTCCTCTATATGATAGTGAGCATTGATATATTGCACACCACCGCCACTTGTCTTTGCTCTCTAATGGCAACACTATTTGAAAACCATGTCCCTCTTCTTATCTCAGTCTGTCTGGATACGGACACCTTTCTGCTAGCATCTAATCTTCATCCGCTAGGTATGCAATGGTATGTGCAGCTTTCCCCTCGGCCCTAGTTGGTCTCCTATATCCATGCTTGAGCATCTTTGCATTCTGCAAAGCAGCTAATCTGAGTTGTCTGCCTATTCTGGATTATGTGCACCTTTTTCATACGATCTATGTCCTGATTTTATATTATGGCCAGTATTCCTTCCTTGTGGCCACGATTGATGAAAAGTGTCCTATACCTATGATAGAACACATGTACCCTTATCGTGGATTGCTAATGTTGCCCTTGGAATGCTACTTGTTTATCATTCTGAATACAGAAAGGATGAAGAGGGTAAGGGGACTGAAAGGGAGTGCCCATGCTTATTTTGATCACTGGGAGGCAGCATATGACGGTGTGGGTGATGATCACAGGGAGTGGGGGCGCAACCAGATATTTGGATCCCTTAATTCCTTTGTTTCGGTGGAGGGGAGGCCCCCAAAGGTCTCGTACTTCGGGCCCCAAAGGTGCATAAGATGGCCCTAGATATTACGGGTGGCGGAGAAACAGTAAGTTCTGATTCCTGTGGAGTCCCATAGGATTCCACGGGAATGGGAACACTGACCACCGGAACCATTATAATCGGTGCCGATGCTTCTGTGATATTTCTGCCAGTAGGGTCTGAACTACCAGCAGGTCAGGGGTGCCAGTAGTTCACAGCCCCTACCGGCAGACTTGAACGAAGTGACCCGGTCCGGAAAAGGTGCTGGTAACAGTTGTTACCAGCACTTTTTTCCTGACTGGGTCACTCATAATGAGGGTCAATGTGCCTGTTGCCTTGGTATCCCTTTGATAGAATCCCTGGTGGAAAAGCAGCAAGATTCCAACATTGTATCCATGGAACTCCCCATTTAATCTAATGTCCCTTTTTAGTGTGAAATTACTTCCCTGATGTTACAGACGAAGGTTTAGCAATGTTACCATACACACAAAAAGTGAAGGAAAAGGTTTGCCTTAAATAGGTAGGCCCCGGAAAAGGTTATGCCTTAAATAGGTAGGCCCCTTTTCCTTTACTGGAGCTGGAGGACTGCTTAAAGAGTGCCTCACGTGATGCTCCGCTCAGGTCCAGCCAATTATTTATTTATTTTATGTAACATTGCAGCCGCAGCTACTGCAAAGAGTATCTGACTCTAAGTGTGCAAAATGAATGCAGCGCAAACTTCTGTATGTGCACTTGGGGGTGGTGTCATGGTACCATAAACAACCAGCCACCACTGCACATCTTTAATAAATTAAACAAACCTCCATGCACCAGGGCTGCAAGGCTCTTTCTAATGAATGAGACGCATGGGGCAGGCCAGTCTCCAGGAATGAAGAAATGTAAAGGATTCCTATTTAAAGACTGGAGAGCACATGATGCTTGCTTGGTCAAATATTTCCAAAGTCGGGAGAACAGAGAGACGAGTTTCCATAGTCAAGTCCCAACATGTGTACAGCCCACCCAAGCATTGAAAGCTGTCTCCTGTTCTACAAGGGCTTCTGTCTGAGGCAGTAAGTAACCCCACATTAGATGAAGCCTCCCCCAACTAGTTCAGGGCTTGCCCAGTGCACTGTATGGGCCCCTGACAGACACCTACGAGAAGATCTGAAACCTGCATCCATGAGGAAGGACTGGCGAGCCTGGAAGTCTTGCTTCCTCTGCAAAGCACAATACCCAGGGTTCCAAGTCGCTCATCACTGCCTTTGCATCAAAGGGAGAACGTTCTAAGATTAAACTGCAGGGCTCCTCAATACATTTTATTAAGTGCTCCTGATTTTATGTCATCCTCTGAGCTCTTAGTGTCCTTTTCGTCAGTGCTCCTGAGCTCATGGTTCGCAGCACCCCTGCTGTATTCTCCACCCGTGCTTGTCTGTTGGATTTCCTCAGCGTCATTATCCACAGAAGAGGAGTTGCTGGGGGGGGGGGGTGTCATGGGGCTATAGCCCTTGGTCTTTTGCTTGTAGCCCTGGATAGAATCTTAGGCGCTACAACCAAAAGGCTAGCTAGCCCCCAGTGCCAACAGTTCTGACATTAGCGTAGCCCCGGTTGACAGGGAGGCTTGTCCTGCTGAAGAGACGTGTACTGATACCGAGAGAAGTCTGGTGCTAGGCGGCCGAGGCCGGCACTCATGATAAGCTTCCGCCACCTTAGGGGTGTGTTTTCGGCCTGCTTAGGATTGCCGTTAAATCAGCGTTTTCAGGAAGCTCAGGGAGAGCATGAAAAGCAGACCATACATCTTATAGCAGCAAAAATGTAAAACATTTTACACTTTTCTTTTTTTTCACACAGTAGCCCAAATTGCGGCTAAAAAAGTGCAAACATAACCTATTTTTACCCAGCTCCACCCGTTCTAATTAGTCTTAATGAGAAATCAATGCCATTTTGATATACCTAACTCCCGCTGCAGCAGCGTTCCCAAGAGGCACGCCCCACGGTAGGAGATGTATTCTATCACCGGAGAACAATAAGGACATCAGCAATGGAGCCTCGATAGCTTCGGGTCTACAAATGCATTTCTCTGCTCCCATCTATCCTGAAACCAATGTGGGCAATAAAGTGGAGACTGGGGGTCAGGCTCGATTTTGTGCTAAAAATCACACGTGTGAAGTGACAACAGGTCCCAGCACAGCAGCAAACCTGCTGCAGAATGTCACCAGGAACTGGAAGGGTTGCCTACAGGCTAGACATAGATAATTGCAGTAGGTGCATTAACCCATTGGGCTGTCACTTCCCCCTTACTCTGAGATCAGGAGTCTGAATAGAATATCTATTAGCCTTCCTTGTGCCCATGACAGTCATAGTTGACCCCAATTCAGAAGATATTTGTAGTCATAAAGAGATGCCAATCGTCTGTATGGGTGATCCATATCAGAGCCTAGCAGAAAAGCCTTTGCCACAGGGGTACAGTGATATGAGGAGAGCAGGCTTCTATCTACCACTGTAGCTTTTAACAACTACCTGTTAATTACTGTTTGAACTTAAACACACTGCTCCCAAAGGTGGAAAATGTGACAGATGTGTTCTCTAGCTCCCCCTTCCCATCAGTGCCCGATGCTGCCTTCTGCTTTCAAATCCTCAATTGACGCCCTCCCAAGCAAGCGCGGCTCCCCTGCTGCCCTTCTGGTTATTTCCCTACACAAGGTTTGCTTTTGAGTCGCTGTAGTAAGACATTCCTATGGGTTTCAAGTTAAGACGTCACCCACTCCTCTCACCTCACCTCCATGAGGTACTGTGTCACTGTTGTATTTTTACATATTTGCTCATGCGGTGCTCCCGTGCCCACGTCTTTTTTCTTACTTCCTCCACAGGAAACGGTGACAACACCGTCCCTGCGTGCGTGCGCGCTCCCTTTAATAATTGTCCACAGAACAATGGGGCATTCCATGCAAGGAGGGGGTGAGTGGCAGCGCCCTTCTGGAAATGTACTACACTGCCAGTAGTTCAGACCACTTGTGCACTAGGATCTCAATTTTAAAAGCCGTAGCATAAACCTTTTGGCCTGACAGCAGCTAGATAAGCAGATGGGCCGACATCACGAAATAAACAGGCCAGGAATTTCAATGACTTGTAAATAGTTTGGGTAGCCCACCAAAAAAGTCCCAAAGTCCTACTCCCAGAAGTGGCCCTTCCCATCAGCAGTTAGCCCCCACTCCCAACCCCGCCACACACCCCAAAATGCAGGTTTCGTTCTGCCCCTCGTTCTAATATTAGCAAGGTCGAGATAGAAGCAGAAAACTCGGGGACTACGCTGTTGGGTTAGGGCGAGAGGAGTCACTGTACTGTCAATACTGGCCGACATTGCTCTGGTATCTACGAGACACTTCCGCGGGAGTTAATATACTCTCCACTGACTTATCAGGACGCAATGCACTGCCCTTCTGGTCCAAAACGACTCCATAATAAACACGTTACTTTTTTCACTGCGGCCTCTTCCGTCATCCTCGTCACGGTCCTTATTTTCTATCAAGGACTGTGATGAGGGAGGCCTGGGATTGGAGTAATAAAAATTACCGAGAAGTAATCGGGCCATTAATATTAGTGCATTAATTGCCATGTTGTATCCCAGCGACCTTATTCGTTGCATTGACAGAAATTGCAAAATACTTCTGATACCATGAATAGCAGCTGCATGTATGCGATAGCGCTTCTGTGGTTCTCTCACCTGAACTTGTAATGTACGAGTAATTAATGGTCTTTAGAAAATCAGCCCCAAATCTATATGTTTATAATGCAGCAACAACGTGGGTGGGTGGCGGTTACTCTTCTACGCTCTGCCTGCGGTAAACACTCCTCTCCCACCGCGCCCCGCTTATTGTAAAAGTCGGCATTTGAGCTCTACTTCGGCGTGCCTTCTTTTGAAGTGCGGATTCGCTGCTGGTGTGGGTCTGCTGCTCTGCAAACTCCCCGAGTGCATGCGTTCGGAGCACGGACATTGAGGAGAGGGGCGGCAGCCCAGGCACGGCGAGGAACTGATAGCATGGGAGCCACTACATGGCGCCTGCAGTTCCATCCTGGCGCCCCTCCTTATTCACGCTCGCCTGCATCCTTGGCGCCTACGTCAGGCGGCGACCAATAACTAGTCACATTGACATCTACACAGAGATCTTATCATCATGGGGTACAAGCTGCACCTCATCACAGCGTGACTGCTACGAATGGATCGCATTAACAGGTGACCTGATGGAAAGCGAGCTAGCGCCTTAGGTTACACTTGGGAAATACTTGCAGCGCTACTGTGATATATTTTTACTGTAATATATAATGCGCTACTAATTTACTAACTGTAAGCCACTGTTGTGGGCCGCGTTATGAGATAGGTCCCCTATCCCCTATCTCATAACGGGGCGGTGCGGTGTGACTACAGCCGCGTTACTATACGGAACGGCATAGAACGAAGCTGTTCGCCGCTTAGCGTAACAGTTTTTGCCCAGGATCACACCGTTCTGTGTTACGGGGGTGCGGAGTGTCAGGAAGTGGGACAGGTCTGCCGTTTGGGCAGAACGCCGCGCCCCCATTGGCCTCGCATCTGCGCCACCGGTCTTCCCGAGGGTCAGTCTGCGGGTGGCTTGGGAGGACATATAAACTCGCATTGCTTCAGCTCCCACCCACAGGCAGCTGTCACCTCCTGCTCAGCGCAACATTCCCGGCGCGACGCGTTAGCTGGAGCGCGCTGCTGCAAATCAGACCAGAAGCCAAAGGCAGCTCTCGGGCAGGGCCAGCGCAGCCCCTAGCGGTCACAGGATGGAAAGGAAGGCTCTGTGCCAGCGGCTTATATGGGGAAGCCGTGACCCACCCTGCACTGATTCTTCGGCTCTTTCCTGGGGAGAAGGGGCGCATTTAATCAGAGGAGCTGTGATGTCCCTTTCACAACATAGTGCAGAAATATCATCATCATACATTGTATACATTAAAATGCAACTGTGTCCTAGGGGGAGGTTTGTTACATGCGCAACAACATATATAGATTATATATAATGCACTTTGCTATAATAGTTTGGTGATTTATATAGCGCTTCATGCAGATCCAACATAAGCACTGTCACTCTTATTATACACTCAATTTATCAAGATCGGAAGATTTATTATTTTTATATTTGAAAAGGTTTTTTTGTTATAACGCGGTTAATAGCAAAGAAGTTTCTAAGCGTGGACCCGGGATTCGAACCTGTGTTGCTCTGCGCGTGATGAGCACGTTGCAACTGAGCTATACTACCCATGCAAATGAATGGGTGAGTCAGGACAAACACTGTGTGGAAATCCGGGTTGCATAGCGTCGTCCTTTTCCCAAGACGAATACAGTGCGCTTGAGCTAGCCGCCGGTAATGATCTCCATTCCAATGCTGAGGCCAGAGCTTTAAGTGTGACGGTGCCAGGCCCTGGGAGTCTCCAAAAAATGGGGCTGAGCCGGGACCCTGCCAGGGCCCCCTGGTCCACAACATTGGCCAGGCACATTATCCTGCCACGGCCACAGCCGCGACCCGGGAGATGGGCCCACCATTGAGTCCTGCAAGCTGACAGAAGTGTGGCTGGCTGGCCCTTCTGACAGTCCCAATACCTGCCTCTGGAGACCCCTCGTGTGTGAGGTCACCAGAGGCAGTTGGTGTCCTTTTGTTTCTGCAGCCCGTAAAAACACACATGAAAGGAGAACTAATGTCCCTCCTTGACAGCTTTTTCACGCACATTGAAACTGGGGCTGATTGCCATTGTCATGCCCGGACACACACCGGCAGGGACTCAGCTGCCTGGAGCCTTTTGATGTTCTGCTGCAATTGCTTTCAATTATCCTCAGTGTGCCCTTCCTAACCATATGTTTTGTTATGGATGGGCTGAAAGCCCCCACCCCAGGGTTCATTACCATAGCAAAACGGTCTCCACCTACATTTATTGTAGTTGCAAACCTTTTTGGGGGCTGGCTCACCTGGTGGGGCATTTCTATTTGTTGCATGGCATGGGCTTTGTTATGGGATGGAGGGGATAAGTTGAAAGATGTACACAATAAACAGCCTGGAAGTGCATCCACGGTGAGTTTCCTTTTTACTTGGTGTTTTCCGAAGCATTCATCTGATTAGAAACGGGAGCTCAGGCCTCTGCCTGTACTAAAAGACTGGGAGAATTGCGGCCGCCAGACAAAAAATAGAGAAGCATGCCCAAAGGGAAACACATTTTCAAATCTTATTTTAAGCACCCTTTTCAGTAAAAGTCAACATTTATGTCAAATAAAGCAATTTGAATATAGCATCCTTAACATGCTATAGGTCACTTATGAAAGACACAAGGATACAGAGAAAAAGGGTGGTCAGCGAGTGAGACACACACGCAAGAAAGTGTGACAGAACTGGATAAAAAGAGATATGAGACATGACTGAGTAAACGGGGTGTGAGAGCAGGGGAAGAGGCACAGAATAACTGGGAGAAGTGAAAGCAAGAGTAAGAAGAAAGGGGGAAAGAAAATGAATGGAGAGAAGGCTGTGAGACACTAAAGGAGGGAAAGTGAGAATGAGAGAGAGAGAGAGAGAACATGAGCGATGAGCGTAGGGGGTCATAATGGGGTAAAGAGTGAGAGGCTGAATGGGAACTCCTCCGTAAGTGAGAAGAGTTGGAGACAAGTGCAAAGGAAAGAAGGATGGACGAACGGCGGGAAACCTGAGATAACAGAATGGCAATCCAAATGCTAGAGGCAGAGAAATAGAGGGGTGGGGAGAAAGACAGCGTGAGCGATGCATGAGAAAGGAGGCGTGAAAGAGGAAAGAAAGGTGAGGCAGAAAATGAGGTGAGGAGCAAGAGAAGGGGAAACAGGAAGAGATTACAGGCAGAATGGAGCATAACTAACATAGAACAGCAGAGCAAAAGCAAAACAGTGAGGGCTAGAAGTGAAAGGAAGAGCAGAAACAGATCAAGCCTGGTCGTATTTCTATGTTTATAAAATATGGCTTGCATAGTACACAACCCGTAGGTACGCATACAAATATATAAATGCTTATATAAATGCTTGCATGCATCTATATAGTTGTTTGCATATCATACTATGGTTTGTGTACTTTTTAGGCCACGCCCATCCCACAAGCCATGCCCCCAAAGCAGGGCCCCCCAACCCCTCGATTTCTTACCCCACTTAAAGCCCTGGCTGAGGCCCTTCATTACCCTGAGGCAAGGAGTGTTCTGGTCTCTATTGCGGATCCAGAGCCCATCCTCCTCTGAGGCCCATCCCTACTCCAAGGTAATTCTCTGCGCTCTGGGGCCCATCTATGTCATGAGGTTCATCCCTGCCCGAGGTCTATCCCAACCCGGGCCCAATACAGAACACAGGGCCATTACTGCACCAAGGACCCTCACTGTACCAGAATCCAGCACCGCCCCAGGGCAAGCTCTACCCCAATGGCCCATCATTACCCTGAGGTAATCCTTGCCCCAAAGGCCTTTCCTGCCTTATAGCCTATCAATGTTCTGGGGCCCATCCCTGCTCCAGGGCCCATATCTCCTGCAAAGCCAAACTCTGAATAAAGGCCCATTCCTGCCCTTAGGGTCACCACTGCCCTAACGTTCATCCCTTCTCAGAGGCCAGTCCTGTTCCTCACACACAATGGATTAGTGGTAAGACATTTACAATTGGTACATGGTGTTTATAAAACTGGGATGGACCAATCACTGACGGATGCTCATGGATGTCATGAATATTTTTTTAATAATCATAATATCAGGTTATTACATAGCCTGACGCCTCCTCCTTCTAGGTGCTGTAATAGTTGTATGTAATGTTCCTCAATGTATTGACGTCAGAAATATAAATGGCTGAGTCGGCTCTGTTAGGATTTGAAACTGTGAAGTGCAGGCTGGCCAAATGTCAGAGGCAAGCCATTAATGAATCTTCTACGCACCAAGGCCAATGAGATCCCTGGTATTTGGTCATTGAATCGAGTGCAATACCATCGAATGCATTTCCATCTAAAAAATTGCATCGAAAAAAAACATTGAATGCATGTTTTTTGAAGGTAAAGGGTTTAGTTTAATTTTAATGGGTTTTGAAGGGTAAAAAATGGGGATTGGGGTGACCCCCCCTTTAAAAAAAATGCATTTGATGCAATTTTTTCCGATACATTTATTCATTGGAATGGTCTGTCGATGGTAGGAATTCAATGGAATGACTATAAACCAGATCCCTTGAATCAGTAATCAAGAAAATAGGTACTATTTTGAATTAGCCATATACCTTTATATGTACGCTATGCATAGCAATACACTCCCTTTCAAGCGCTGGGAGTCTCATCACTGAATCAGCAATATAATAATAATGTGTTATTTACATAGCGCCTTAATCCAAAGCGCTTTGCAGAGCATTACATACAATATCACCCAACTCAACCTCGGAAGGAAGAAAGGCTGAGTAGGTCTTGCCAGGGATTCGAACCTATGACCTGCGATCACAGCAGTAAACGCTCAACCCGCTGAGCTATTTTACGCTCATAGTATAACCCTGTACTTGGTTATGCCAGACTTCCAATCGGAAGAATACTTTTTTATGCATTATATGGAATTGTTCACCCAAACGCCCCAAAACCTTCACACCCAAAATATACAGATCATCTGACTCTAACCTCTGGAGAGTTTTGTGCAGGTCACGCCTTCGGCAGGAAGGTATAGAGGAATAAAAGTGATGAATGTCCCTTTCAAACTCTCCCAGGGAGCTTCTGCTCGTGCCTAAAGTGAAAAATTCTCGATGGATTTACAGAAAAGTGCTTTGCGAATAGGGCATCTGGCCGCCCGCGCACGCTTCGCTCAGTATAGTGGAAATCCGTCTACAGAAAAAATGGCAACCAATGGGCAACATCTAGTTAGTGATAGCTCAAGCTCATACTCCAAACCGCGGGTCCTCATGGGGCTTTTCTGTGCCATCACACGTCATTTTGAGTCAGCTGACATAGCCAGGTCCAGGGACCTCTGTATAGAGCAGTCTGAATGGCTTCTTGAAAGAAACATATGACCGCCAAAAAGCAAAATAAAAATCAATGTTTGCCCAAACAGTATAGAGATCCCGCGCACAGTCTGAGCAGGTCTATAGACTCAGCGCCATTTCCATAGACCCAGAGCCGGGGCCAATACAGATTTGGCTCCGGGCTCTCGGTCCCTGGCTAGGTCTCAGTTTGGGCTGGTGATGTGGCTCAAGGCTCAAATGATGGGCTGAGCTAGGTCTCAGATGGCTCGCAGACAGAGGACAGGGTTTAGAGGCCTAAAGCTGGGCCCAAGCTGGGTATGTGCATGCAACTGGCCTCGAGGCCAGGACTGGGCTTTGTCTGTGTGCCGAAGCGCCAAAGCCATTACTGAGCCAGGTTTTTGTGGGCCTTTATGCCCAGCTTGTGGATTGTGGGTGAACTGGGTCTGTACAGGGGGGACAGCACTCACCGCAAGCCAAGATCGAGCCAGTCTGTGTAGAACCCATGGCCCAGCTAAAAGCACATTAGTCCTGTGCAGGGCCTGTCGGCCCCCAAATTGGTCACAGCCAAGTCAATCAGGTCGAAAGCCATGACGCTGGCAAAGTGTCTGCTCTACATTGCTGCAGGACATGCCCGATGTGACAAAATGGGTGTCTTGAAGGAGCCCAGGGAATGATGAACCGGGAAAACAGGTCACTAGGTGCATTATTTATTATTTATTTATTTTGGCATTTGTAGAGCGCACCTAACTCTGAGGCACCTGGGCGCTGGATTCTTGAAGGTTACATACATGTTATCAGTAGCAGTTCTTGATATTTTTTTATTTAATTTTTTATTATTTTAATAATTTCTTTGTTTATTTTTTTATTAGCATTTGGTTTAAAATACAAACCTTTTTGCTTTATCACAAAAATAAGAATGAAAAGAGAAAAAAGAGAAAAGAGTAAAGAGAAAAAGAAAAAAGAAAAACACGAGCACTCATGATATTTAAAAATAAGAACATGAAATAAATACTATTATACAGAACTGATGCCAAATTCAATATAAAATTCAAAATTAAAAGTCGAGGAACAGCGGGAATCAAAAAGCAGTGGAAAGAACACATTTTCCCTTTAGACCTCTAGTTGAGCTGCTCGATAGTTATGAACAGGTCTTTTAAGAGAGCCAATAAAGCTAGAGAGAGTGTAATTCGTTCCCCCAACCTCAGCTTTGTCCACTAATCTTCGTTGGTCCAAGTGGTAGTTTGTCTGACAAATTTACCCAACCACTTTAGTCTTAAAGCTCCAAGCCTCGGGCATTTTAGAATCAAGTGGTAGTGGGTTTTTCATCTACAGTTACAGAGTCTGCAATGAAAATCACACCATTCTTTTTCCTTTCTGACTTCCAGAAGTTCCTTTGTTGGAAATAAGTTCAAGTGGAGGCGCATGAATTGAGGTCAAATAGGCCGGGAGCGTGCCCCTAGCCCTTATGTCAGGAAAATCTGATTCATATAGTTTTGAATTCCGCCTATGCTCCAGGGTCTCAATCCAATCTAAGTCATAAAGTTTTTTTTTTACCTGTGTTGGCTTCCCCACAAGAGTCGTTTCTGTTTGATTCAGCTACTTCAAAATGGCCCTGCATGCATCCCTCCAAGCCATTAAAGAAGCATCTGTAGAACTTGTCATCTTCTTTCTGATTGCTGCAATCCCTTCTTCACTTGTCTCAATACAGCATTTCCGAAAAAAATACAAGGTTTTCCATACTGTTTGGGCATAAAGCAAAATTAATCCTAACTCTGCCCTTAGGTCTTGCATAAGCACACAGGTAGGGATCGCTAAAGCTCTACTCTAGAAAATGGCCTCCAATTTTAACCAGGCAGCTGCAGGCAGAGTGAACGAAGCCTCCAACCCATACGTCAAAATCTGTGAAACTTTTAACCGATAAAATTCAATTATTGGGGTCAAGGAGAATTAACATACATTAATCTTCCTTGCACATGCCCAGGTACGTTAATGAGGACACTTCTAAGATTCTAAGATCTTTTCTACTTTGAGGTACCATGCTTTTGACTTGCCTTTTTCTTTCTTTTTTTCTGGCCGAAGTTGAGGTTTCTTGACTTCTGGACATTGATTCTTCGACCATTTGAATTCACATAACCGTCCAGAGTGGCCAATTGCCTTTGAAGGCCCACCTGCCTTTGATCCAAAAGGATCAAATCGTCGGCGTAGAGTAGCCGACTAATCGCTATGCCAGCGAGTCGAGGCGGAAACATCTCACAGATTCAAGGGCCTTATTTATGTCAGAGATGAACAGGCTGAATATGGCAGGTCCCAGTCGACATCCCTGTTTTAGGCCATTGAATGTGGGGATAGATTCCGACAAGTTACCAATCCTTTCCAATCTCACTCATAGAGATGTATTTTCATGGAGCAATCTCAGCGCCTCCCTTATATTGCCAGGGCAATCCCAGGCCCTAAGCTTCTCCCATAGTAGTTGTCTATCAATGGTGTCAAAGGCCTGGGTTAGATGATCGATGCCAGATAAAGTTCAGGCCCCTTTCTTCTTTTAGTTCTTGCGTTAAGGATGTTAATCAAGGAGAGATCCAGGGAGGTCCCTGTGCCCTTCATAAACCCCGATTTCCAGAGGTCACAGAACCTTGTGGCTTTAGACCAAGATGTTAAAGCTTCTAGAATCTATGCACCAAAAATCTTCCCCATCGCGTCCAATAAGGCGATAGGTCTATATTTGTTTGGGTTGGACCTATCGCCCTTTTTGAAGATTGGGACAATTATGGAACAAGTCCATGATTCTGGAAGTAGTTTGGACCTTTTGATTTTTCCAAACAAATGACACATTCTTTGGGCCCAATACCCAGGATCTTGTTTCAGCATTAGATTAGAGATGCCGTCAGTGCCAGCTGGAGTTACTGGCCTTTTGGATCAAATTCAGGATACCGTTCTTCTGCGTTGAGAAAACCCACTCTACTTTTGTGGGTTTTTCCTTACTGAATGCCTGGCTAATAGGTTTCACAAATAAAGATCTGAAGTGATCTTCACGGGTCTCAGATGGAACAGGATTAGATGTTAGCATAGCGTGGGGCGCATGAAGAGAGGTCATCACCTTCCACATGTTCGCAGTGTTTTTAGTGGACACTATACTTATTATTATTCATTTATTTTATGCAGTTGAATTAATATACATGGTGTAGAGTTGTATGCAAATTAGGCATAAGCGATAGTAAAGGATGCAATTTAGAGGTACAGTCTAAGTTGGCAGCGCAGGTCGGCGGTAGAATAGCTTTACATTTTTTGGTAGAGCTGAAGAGGGAGCTTGCCAACACAGGTGTCAGTAAGAATTGAATACAGCTGTCAATAAGAATTGAGGGTGGGCTGAGAGCTTAAAGCAGGGGATCTGATATATGGTTGGGTAGAGCATCCTACTCTTGAGTGAATAGTCGGGTTTTCAGATGTTTGCGGAATGACCAGGAGGAGGCTTCTGACCTTAGTGATGATGGTAGGGCGTTCCAGTGTTTAGCAGCTAGCACTGGGAAACTGTTGCCACCTGCTTTCTGTAGTTTGAATTTGGGGATAGTGAGGAGGTGTGTGTAGGTGCTGTGGGTGGGTCAACTGGATTTATTCAATGTGAACTTATTGGATAGATATTTGGGGGCTGATTGTGAGATGCATTTGTGTGTCAGGGAGAGTGTTTGGAAATGAAATTAAATGAAATATTTATTTATTTTATTTTAATTTTATTTATTTATGGATGCAGTCATGTACCGACAGCAAGTGGGTGGAGGGTCTAACCTCGCTAATATGTTTTTTCTTGGGGATGTTCAGTGCATTATTTTGGATCAACTGTAGTTACTTGATGTTGCTTTTATTGGTTCTGATGTAGAGGGCATTACAGTAATCCGGTCTGGATAATATTAGAGCTCTGCCTAGGGTCGTGCAGCTGGTTGGAGACAGGAAAGGTCTACAAGCAATGATGAGCTTGGATATGTAGTCAGCCGCAGTGGCTGTCGCGTTGATTTGTCTCTTTAGCGTAAGGGCTGAGTCGAGATAGACGCCCAGAGTTTTAACTTCCTTAGATACATTAATGGATGTGCCGTCTATCATAAAGGATCTTTAGGTAGCGTCAAGTTTATATATTCTGTGTTGTGAGGCGATGAGGAGAAGCTATGTCTTTTCGTCATTGAGACAGATGCCATGTTGGGCCATCCATGCCTAGATAATTTAGTAGATTTGATATAGATATTTAGTGTCAAGGTCATTGGAACCTGTAAGGGGTATGAGGATTTGGGTGTCATCCGCGTAGTTGGTATAGGTGACAACCAGATCGTCAAGGAGATCAAATAGTGATTTTGTGAATATATTGTAAAGTGTGGGTGTGACGCAGGATCCTTGCGGTACTCCACAAGTGACTGGGGCAAGCAGCGTTGATGCAGTAGGTGAAAAGGCCCTAATGGTTCTATTGGTCAGGAAGGATTGTATCCATAGTATGCCATCAGTTGAGATGTGGGCGGCCTTGGCGAGGTAATTGCAGAGTAGGTTGTGGTGGACAAGGTCGAAGGCCCGCTGATAAGTCAAGTAGGAGGATGAGTGCTAGCTTGCCGTTGTATTCAAATTCGTCCATTTGAATTTTAAGATCAAGCAGGGCTGTTCCGGTACCATTTCTTGGTCGGAAACCTGATTGGCGGAGGATACTGACTGGATACAGTATTTTAAAGAGGAATGGAACGTTGTTAGTGGGGATGTTGGAAGTTGGGTTGAGGGTGGGTTTCTTTAGTAGTGGGAGAGCCCAGCGGTCTTTCAGGTTGGCGGGGACAGTGTTTGTTTCGAAGGAAGCGTTTATTAGTGTTGTAATGAAAGGTGCATATTCAGCTGCACATTCTTTAATGAGTGAAGCTGGGCCTATATCACCTTGACATTGATAGGGTTTGTGGCTTCAGATAATATTCAGTACTTCGGTTGTTGAGACTGAAGCAAAGTCAAAGTACGAGTTTGCTTTATGTGAAGAGAATATGGGGATCTGCGCATGTTGATTGAAGGCTAAGTTCAGGTTTTTTAGTTTGATTTTTGTTTGGAGCGAAGCTATTTTGCAGAGAAGAGCTTTTTGTATACCTGTGCACCAGGCAGTATCTTTGTGGGATGCTTTTTGGGGAGGCACTGGTGACTTGAGCCCGCAAAGAATAGTGAATAATTCTCTGGTGTGCCAGAGTTGGCTTTGGAGATTCTATCATTGTAAGTGGAACTTTTGGTTAGTATGATAGCCTTTTTGTAGTTTTTGGAAGAGCTGGTGAAAATGTCTTTGTTCAGTTTGGTGGGTGCTTTTTTCCAGTTGGTCTTTGCTATTCTCTTGGTGTTACATAGGGTTTTGAGGTTGGGGGTATACCAGGCGTTAAGATGCGCTTGAGATTTGGCTTTGCGCATGCTTAGTGGTGCTACCTTGTCGATGGCAGCTAGGAGGGTTTGGTTATAAAGCTCCACCATTGTAGTTGGGTTGTTGCTAGTATTTTTCTGATAATCAGTGATGTGGTGCATTAGTGGTAGAAGATCCTCTGGCATTAGGTTGCAAGAATTTCTGGACGGGGCTGTTGGGGTTTGAGAAGGTGGGATGTCTTGGGTCTTGTTTTTCGGTATGGTAAATTAGATAATGTGGTGATTGGTTCATGGGCATGGGGTGTTGGAGAGGATCTCAGTCTGGCAGTTAGGGTCTGCCAACCAGTCAAGTGTTCGACCTTTAATATGGGTAGGTCAAGTGATGCAATGGGAAAGCCAAACGCTTCAATGGTGTTGGCGATGGTAGAGGCCCAGGTTGAGGTCGCCCAAGAGAATAATTTGTGAGGAAGGCTTGGTATTAGTTGAAAGAAGTGGGGGCACATCTTCTTCGAATGAGAGGACTGCTCCGGGGGGGTCTGTATATGAGGTGGATAGTCACAGTGCTAGAGTGGGATAGAAACAGTTTGATGGAGAATAATTCACCTGAACGAAAGGATTTGTTAGAGATTTCTCTTATGAGGAAGTGGTTTTTGGCACTGATTACCAATCTTCCACCTTTGGCGCCTTGCCTGTCTGATCTGAAGATAGTATAGTTGTCAGGGATGGCCAGTGAAAGTGAGGGAGCCGCTGCTGCGTGGAGCCATGTTTCGGTCTAAGTTGTCTGTCGTGATGAGGTCAGCGATGTCTAAAGCATGAGCTGGGGGTGATCTTGCATTGATGAGGGTTCCATTGAGTGTTAGATATGCTGGGTTATCAGTAACATGGCATGTATGCGTGCTAGTCAGGATAGCTGATGTGTGTGGGGGTGTGGAACGGTTGTTATTGGCCGTTGCGCAGATGATGTTGGGGCTGTCTGTGTGATGTGTCAGGTCAGTCTGGTTGGGTGTGATGGGTATAGCAACCCGGGTAGAGAGCTTTGTGTTTCGCCGTGAAACTCTAGGATGCAGTGGGTGGGCTCTCCTACTGGTAGGGAAGGGAATTCTCAAGTTCAGGTGTGTTTTTCTCCATGTTAGTGAAGGAGTAGTGGTTTGTGGTGGAAGTGCTGTTGTAGCCGAATGCACCGTGCGCCTGCATTTGCTTGTCACTTGTGGACTTGGAAGGCCAGGGATGATCGCCGAGGGCTTCAGAGTGGTATACTGGTAGGTCATAGGCTTGAATTGACAAGATTTGTGAGTCTGGTCATTGGGAATTAAGAGGCAATGGGAGATAGTTATGTGGATGGGTGGTAGGAAGCGAGTGGGAGGGATGGTGTAAGATTCTGATAGGGTTTTTGCCATCCTTATGGTTATAGAGTGTGTAGAATTGGGATTGTCATGGGGCAGGGTGTGGCTGAGCTGGTAGGGGGTGTCGCGCTGGCTGGGTTGTTCTTGATGAAACACACCATGGTTGGCGTGCCAAACTTCATGGGCTTGGTAAAAGGTGAGGTCTAGTACATGCGGACTATAGTCGCCAGGAATGAATGCTGGGTATCAAGTAGGGTCTTGACGAGTGACTATGGTATATAGTTGGGTTCGGTACTGCTAGCTAGTGGTATGTATGTTTCCCTAGGGTGCTGGGCAGTAGCTGAGTCGTGTGTGTGGGTTGTTGCAACATTCAGGACTTTCAATTGGGATGAGTTCTGAGGCGTAGCTTGGGAGCAGGATTTAGGCCCATAAGTGTGCTGCAAAGTAGATGGCTAATGGGAGACCTAAGTATAACATGCATAGGACACCAGGTGGTGGTCGAGTCACATTTGCAGAACAAGTGGCATGTAGGCCGAGATGCCTCTGGGTTTTGTGCGCGTTATAAATGCATAAATAGATGTAGATGAGGATACACTTCATAATGTTCAGCATCACAGAGATCAAGGCGCAATTAGCACATTATAATGGAATGTAAGCAAAGGTACATTACACTTTAAACAGCAGCAGAGAGATCATGGTGCAATTAGCACATTATAATGGAATGTAAGCAAAGGTAAATTACATTGTAATCAGCAGCAGAGAGATCATGGCGTGTTTAGTACATTCTGTGGGCCAGTATGCAAGAATACATTGCACAGAGAGTGACTCTGGAATGAAGGTCTGGTTTGACGAAACGTAGTTCTGGTTTGCTGTTGCATGTACTCGTCAATATCTAAGGCTGAGCGTACAAGCAGCAACATGCGACAGCAGCTAGTTGTGTTCATCCGCAAGAGCAGCAAGAGGAGTGACGTAGACGGTGAGCATATGGTGGACTAGAGCGTGAATAACCACATCATGATACTACAGATGCCGATATTGCTGGTGCAGCCTGAATAGTGTCCCATGTGTGTTGCAATTGTATTATGTACAATTGGTGGTTGCAAGCTCTAGTGTGGCAGCAACCAGTAGTGATGGGTTGGAGATAAGTGCCATTGTGAGTTGTGGGGTAACGCAAGCAATGTGGCCAATCACTCTAGCTAATTAGTGCCCAGCGTACCTGAATGCAGCTGGTAGGGCTCAGATTGTTAAGGTGCAGGCCCAGTAGTGGGGAAAGATGTAGGCAGGGCGTGAAAATGCGCGTACATAGACAATTATTCGCAATGACTTACTCTAGATAGTCTGGTATAGGGGTACGGGAAGCACTCCATGAGCAGGCAGACCCTTCCAACACTGACACGCACAGATAGGGCCTTTGAAATGGGCCTTCAACACAGGGGCTGGTTTCCGCCTACAGTGATTCTATTGGCTATTGGTAGTGAAGATCGGCCAATCAGGAGAGATCAATGGTGTAGATGGGGTGTCTAGGCAGACACGAAGGCTGCGGCCATTTTGGAGAATGGATCATTTCTTATCTTAGCAGCAGATTGAATGTAGCAAAGGAGGAAATAGATGCTTCTCTGGCGTTTCGGACATCGTTTGGCGCATGCGAGCAGATCTGCTATGCTGTAGACGCACGTTGCGGTGCTGGGGCTCGGATTGTCCTTTTCAATAATGAAGTGTAGAAATAGTGATTTCGCTATGAGGATAAACCCACAGGGCCCAGCGGACTTACCCTAAGGGTGGCTGTGACCGCGCTGCTCCTGCAGCTGGAGATGCAGTGTTTTTGGTATGGGCTCCTGTCCACGCGGCATGTGTGAAGAAATGTATTCAAATCAGGCACAGACAGGGCCTTTGAAATGGGCCTTCGACACAGAGGCTGGCTTCCACCTACCAGTAATTCTATTGGCTATAGGTAGGGAAGATAGGCCAATCAGAAGGGATCAATGGTGTAGATGGTGTATCTAGGCAGACACGACGCTGCAGCCATTTTGGAGAATCGATTGTTTCTTATCTTAGCATTAGATTTGAACAGAACAAAGGAGGAAATCGATGCTTCTCTGGCGCTTCGGACGTCGTTCGGGGCATGAGAGCAGATCCGCTCTGCTGTAGAGGCACGTTGTGGTGCCGGGCCTCGGATAGTGATTTAGGTATGAGGATAAACCCATGGGGCCCAGCGGACTTACCCTAAGGATGGCTGAGACCATGCTGCTCCTGCAGCTGGAGATGCAGTTTCATTGGTATGGGATCCTGCCCACACGGCTGGTGTGAAGAAATTATGGTTCTTGGAGGACTTAGAACAATGGTCAATGGCCTTGGCCGCATTCAAAGTCCTATGGACATGGCCACAGACCATGCATAGTTAACACATTAGGTAGGTCGCAGGTTCCTTGAGGTGATAGTTACATGCCATGCCCAGTGGTAGCATCGGGTGCCTTGAAAGGTGTAGAATGGCCAAATGTCATGCCCATGGCAAAGTGTGCACTGGAAATGGCCAGTGGGTGTAATGGGTGGCTTGAAGATGTTGGGATGAATGTCCTATTTCACGCACTTGAGAGGAAATATAAACTAAGAAAACCCATGAAGCACAAGTCAAAGGCCAAAGGCCCAAGCAGATTACCCTGTCATTCCCACCATATCCCTTCACTGAGAGATAAAAATGAAGATCCAACACACACACATGCATTGCCGGTTTAGTTGTGCAGAAAGATGGTAGACACAGTTAACCAGCAATTATGCGCCAAGAGTCAATTTGACACACACATAGATAAAGGTGCAAGCAAGTAGGCCCAAGAAGCACAAAAACCTATAAGCAATAGAGTAGGCATTTATCAGATAAAGTAAGATAAGGCTCAGGCTATGAGCAAGGCACATCAGCAGTAGGGGTTAAATGACACAAGAAGGACAGCAGCTAGCAAAATGCATACATAATTAGATGGATACATAAGTAGGCTAAGCCATGAAAGGAGTGGCAATGACAGAATAATAGAGACAGAAGTCAGCATTAACCAAACACATATACACATACCGGCACAAACTAGAAAAAACCGAGAAGCACAGCAGGTAGTTCAGAGTGCGTAGTGACAACACTAAGAAATAAAGTATAGAACACACAATATAGATGTATATCCATAGACGTGCATACATTCATCTTCTAATATATAAAGCTGAATGTATGTATGTGTGTGTGTGTGTCCGGCTATACAAATCCACACCGTTGAACCCAGGTCTACCAAATTTTGTGTGGATTCCTCTTTTATCTGGGGCAAGACCGTAGTCTATGTTTGGATGCAAAAATATAATATGCAAAAATAATGTTGGATGTGTGTGTTGTTTGTTCGGCTATACAAATCCACAGCGTTGGACCCATTGCTACCAGATTTTGCATGGATTCCTCATTTGTCTGGGGCAAGATTGTAGTCTATGTTTGGATGCAAAACATTAACTCCGTAGATACCACATTTACTGATGCTCTCCCCGATTCATTTCAGTAGGTACTAGAAGGAGGCACAATTTGGAAAAGAGTCTGAAGCAAAATGTTTGTTGTGTTGCTTATTCGTTTGAAATGTATTGCTACTGTATACAGTTTGAAAGTGTTTATTAAAGCATTTTTAAAGGAAATATAAAGAAATGTATAATTATTTTTATCATGCCACTCCAAATATGGGAAATGGCAAGGTTACGGTTTACTTAAGGTCATTCACGAGAAGAAAGCACAAATCAATCTTTCTTGGACATTTTCTCAAATGTGCTAAAGCCAGTAAGTGACTGAAACATGCCGCAGAAAAAACGAACATCACTTGGTAAAGCTCCATCTGATGCAAAGCAAAAATCAATATCAAGAGCTTCTGAAACACAACAACAAACAGCAGCACGATTTGCCAACCAGAGGACAGGAGTAACTTTAACTAGGGCAAATGAGATGCCAGAGCAAACGGAAGCAAGACTTGCCGACAAGAGGACAAGAACAAAATCCTCCAGGGCACATGAAACACCACTTGATCAGGACAGGACACGGACAACACCGGGTACCCCAGCTAGTGCTTCATAAATATCTAACACCTACTTAGTAGGCCTCAAGAGTAGAGACAATGCATAGGCCACTTCAGACCTCAGAATATTAGGGATAGTTTAACACAGCAAAACACAGTCAGTTCACATAAAAAAGGAATGCATTGGCAAGGTCAACAGCCTCGAACACAGTGTAAAGTCATGCAGCAACTGGTCAGACATATCAGGTGAAGCACTTTCCCAGACAACAGACAAAGTACAAGGAAACATGACCTAATCAGATGTTGCTAAGAAAAGCAAAGGCTGCGAGGTGAATGGGTTGAATGCTCTGTAGTGATTGGCTGAAAAGGAAAGTTCAATCCGGTCCCAATATCCAGCAAGTGAAAATTATAACTAATAGAAGTTACTCCCATGTTCCTAAAATGAATGAATATAAGGTCGTAGATCTGATAAGAATAAGACTGCGTGCAAGTTATGCATGGGACATAGTCTTTCTGATAGAAGAAACTGTCATGATTCCTGCCCTTCATGTCCCCAGCCCTCCAAGATGTCAGGCTGGAGCCAGGCCACAATCACCTACGTGGCCCTCAAGGGCCTCTCCATCCCTCCAATGACCCACTTGGAGTCAGACTTGGCACTTGTGGCACCAGACTCACTCACTCCCATAACATTGGGGATAGGACTTGTAGTGCATTGATGGGGAGGTTTGCAACGTTCATGAACCAGTGCCACCTGCACTTCCTTTGTAGACCAGGGGCCTTTCCGAATGACCAACCACGGGTCGCTTTTGTGCTATCCTACCTGAGTGGTAGCGCCGCGGACTGGTCTGTACCCTTTGTGGCCCAAGACGATCCTTTGCTGCATGACTTCAGGGGCTTTCAGCAGGAGATGGAAAAGATGTTCGCCAATCATACTCATGGCCAGGCATTAGACAACGAACTTCTGTCCCTACACCAAGGGAATCAAGACCTATTAACATACATAGCCACGTTCAATAGACTCGTAGTTGAAGCAGAATGGCCAGTGGAGAAGAGAACCACGTTATTTCATCAGAGATTGTGGGGGGAGCCCAAGGATGTTCTCGCACAAGTAGTGAACCCCCCAAAACACTGCTCAGAATTCATTGACCTTGTTGTTCAACTTGATCATAGGTTGCAGGACCGAAGAGCAGATCGAAAACAGACCGGACCCTCGCCCTATGTATGTGCGTTCAAAGGACAATATTGCCCGCCCAACGGAAGGTTCAGCAGAACCAATGCAAATCGGGGGGGTCAGATCCCCCTTGACTAAAGCGGAAAGGGATAAAAGGAGACAGCAGCAGTTATGTCTGTACTGTGGAAGGTCAGGTCATTTCCTTAAAGAGTGCCCTGTTAAGCCACCGAGGAGGACGATAGGGGCCACGGACAAGGAAGATACCATCAAGGAATCGGAAAACTCCCCAGCCCGGCAAGTGTAGGGGTCCTCTTGTTGAGCGAAGAAAGTGAACTACAGACCTCCCATTTTGCACTATCTGTGTTCTTGATCAATCACCAACAACCATCTCGGATGCACGCAGTAAGAGCGTACATTGACAGTGGAGCCGTTGGGAATTACATCGACCATGATCTTGCAGCAAAGATGGGGCTTCCGTTACGCCCTAAATCAACCACCGACACTGTTACCACTGTCGACGGCATGGAAATAGCTTCTGGTCCAGTATCCTAATGCACTGCAGCTTTAACACTTCTGTGCCAGGATGGACACCAAGAATCTATCGTTTTTCACCTCATTAAGGCACCAAAGTTCTGGTTGATTTTGGGAATGCCATGGTTGGTAGCTCACAATCCTCAAATCGATTGGCGAGCAAAAGAATTGGCCTTTCCCGAGACTTGCACTCACACATGTTATCGCCAAGAGAAATAACCAATAGACACCAGAACCTCCACGCTTGCGACTGTGGCAATCGGCACCCTACCAAGTGAATACCAGGACTTTCAAGATGTCTTTCAGAAAGAACAGGCTAATACCCTGCCACCGCATAGACCATACAATTGCAAAATCGACCTGATACCCAGCAAACAAATCCATTGTGGACAAATTTACACACTCACGGAACCAGAAATCCAGCACCTGAAGGCCTATCTTGACCAATATCCTGGCCAACGGGTTCATCCGTCCCTCGAAGTCTCCAGCAGCCAGTCCTCTATTCTTCGTACCGAAAAAGGAGGGGGACTTGAGAACATGCATCGACTATCGCACACTGAACCAGATTACCGTAAAAAAACGCTACCCCCTGCCACTGATCCCTGAATTGCTTGATCAAGTCAAAGATGCCCAAATCTACACAAAACTAGACCTGAGGGGGGCATATCACCTTGTTCGCGTAAAACAGGGGGACGAATGGAAAACCGCTTTTCGCACCAAATACGGCTTGTATGAATATCAAGTAATGCCCTTTGGCCTTTGCAATGTGCCTGCAGCATTTCAATACTTCATGAATGATGTCCTATGGGAATTGATTGATTCCTGTGCTCTAGTGTACACCGACGATATTCTAGTATATTTCGCATCAAAGCAGGACCACGTTAAACACGTCCGATCTGTATTGGAGAAACTCCGTCAACACCAGCTCTACACCAAGCTCGAAAAGTGCTCATTCCATATCTCCGAGGTGGAATTCCTGGGCTTTATTCTCAGCCCTTATGGAATCCGAATGGATGTACACAAGGTAGATGTTATCCTGAACTGGCCATCCCCAAATTCATTCAAGGGGGTTCAAAGTATGCTGGGTTTTGCAAACTTCTACCGCTGGTTCATCCCAGGACTTTCGCAAATCGTGCATCCCATCACGTCATTGCTAAGGAAAAGCAACAAAAAGTTCCAGTGGACAACAGAAGCCGAGGAAGCTTTCCAGGAACTCAAAGCAAGATTCATATCTGCCCCAATCTTACGCCACCCTCACCCTGATCTCCCGTACCTGGAGGAAACGGACACCTTAAGCATGGCTATGGGAGCCGTCCTCTCACAAAAGGACCCTGAAACGGGCCAGTTACACCCTGTTGCCTTCTGGTCGTGTAAATTCACACCCTCTGAACTCAATTACGCTATCACAGACAAAGAACTCCTGGCCATTAAGTCAGCCTTTAAGGCATGGCGGCACTACCTCTTGGGCGCCAGACACACAATCACCGTAATAACTGACCAGCGGAAGCTCCAGTACCTAAAAACGGCAAAGGCCCAATCCTCACGAAAACTACGTTGGGCTCTTTTTTTTGCTGAATATGACTACGTGATTACATTTCGACCAGGGGTGAAAAAGGGGAAGGTAGATGCCCTTTCCCGTATGGGGGTGGAAGAGCAAGGGTATCAGACCCCTGACCCAATAGCAATCATCCTGAGTGACAAGCTCCTAGGAATCACAGCAACCATAACTCAGAAAGAATTACATGAAGAAATCCAAAACCTGATGGGTCCGGAGCAATTGCAAGCGTGGAGTGCACATGGAGAACATTACATGATAAAAGATCAGTTGCCCTACTTCAGGAATCGTTTATTCTTACCAAACCAAGAACTACGAGAACAAGTCATGTCTGGTTATCATGATTCCTTGATCGAGGGCCACCCCGGAATCGCTAAAACCCTAGCCAAGATAAAACAAAATTATTGGTGGCCCATGTGGCGTTAAGACATTATTCAATTCATCCTATCTTGTGGAGTGTGTGCTCAAAACAAGTCATCCAAGCAGAAACTGTCTGGGCTATTACAACCATTGGAAATCCCACCAGCACCCTGGCACACGTTGTCCCTCGATTTTATTACTGACTTACCACCCAGTCAAGGGTTTAACACTACTCTTGTGGTCGTGGACCTATTTTCAAAAATGGCACATTTCATTCCTCTTAAGGGGCTACCAAATGCTTCCACTCTGGCAAAGGTATTTCTTGAAGGCATCGTACGGCTCCGTGGGTTTCCTTCAGTTTTAGGCTCAGACCGAGGTTCTCAATTCGTATCTAACTTCTGGAGAAAATGCTGCTCTATGGCCCAGATAGACATCCGGCTATCCACCAGTCACCATCCCCAAACGGATGGTCAAACTGAGAGGACAAATCAGACGCTCGAGCAGTATCGGCGTTGCCTGTTACACCAAGCTGAATGAAGCTGGTTCGACCTATTATGGATAGCTGAATATGCTTATAATAATTCCCTACACACCAGCACTGGGCAGAAACCCTTTTATACCATGATGGCAGGCACCCACCTACTTCTGAGTTGGACGTTCTGTAGGGGAGGGTTGGTCCAAAAGACCCCCCTTGCCTACATTCCTTCCCCAGGTGAGGGCCATGGCTCATTGGGCGTCCCCTCATACCACCAGGGCCCAGGTGGTGGAGGGCTCACCTGCTGAAGACATTGCCCACACGTATTGAATTTAGCTAGGCCTCAGAAACCATTTTGTCTAATAAAGATGGTGTGAGCTCAGCGCACTGTAGTGCGGCCCCCACCCTCGGAGAGTTTCAATTATCCCTGTGGCCGCATCTCCCTGGCAGATCCGCTGTGAGCCCGTTCCCACGAACAAGACGGACATGAGCTAGCGTAAAATACTAACACTGTAACATTTCACCTTCCGCAGTGTATCATTGCTCCCAGCATGACCCGGCCAGCGGGGCCTGGGTGATGAAGAGAACTGTAAAATGGTCATCGGATGAAAGCAGAAAGTCCCCAAATATTAATGCCAAGACTATTTGCAAAGCGTGCATTTCTCCACAAAACTCCTTCTATTAAGGAAACCTGTAAAATGTATAAACATGATAGGATGCATGTTCACATGATATTAGCAATGAACAACCCACACCACTGCAGTTGTGTGCAAATAATAAAAAGCGTTCAGGGGGATTATTCGTTATGTGTATCATTGAAAAGCTTACACTCCACGGTCCCACGCCATAACCAAACTAATGCTGCTAGAGTACAAGGGAAGACAAGTGTAACCATACAGAGGGCTCATGTGAAGGACGCGCGAGAATGCACCCGTCATGTGTGTATGTCTAAGCCCTTATGTGCCACTACCGCCACGCACGGTGGCGAGTCACTTTCTTTGTGCTCCACCAACCACACTACTACCTCACTTACTGCAAATGTATATGCATATAACCAAATGTTGTAGTTGTTAAACGTAAGTGTGCAAATAATGTGCTCAGACTGGCTATATTTGAGAGACATTTAGCAAAGTTAAAATGTATGTCTTCGTATGATTCAAATGAGTATTGCATAGTATTTGACTGTTTATGATGTTTTTCACCTAAAATTGGCAACACACGAGGAAGATACCTTTGTGAATATGTGCAAGGCTATTCCCCCTCCCACCCTGCGAAGACTGCCAAACAAGAGAGCAGAGGCCCGTGCCGCACCTCCCCCAACTAGGCTGGAGCCGCTTCAAAGATTTGTAGTCCCCTCTGCAGCACCCAAGGCCACGGCCCGCCACCTGCATTATTTACAGCACAGCAGTAAACCTCTGCCTGAATACACAAATCCAAAGGTGCCCCCTCTTAAACCCCACAACCCACCGGATCACCTTAGACTTATGGCCCTGTGCAATTAGGACACCCAATACTGTGGCAACATACAGCAGCCCATTCATAACGACTTCTAACAAGACAGAAAGGCATGTACCGCCCGTCCCATGCCCTGAGACTTAGCCCCTCGACCTATGGTACCGGTCAACAGGACACTGGTAACCACGCACTGATGAATGACCATCAAACCCCTCACAAGGTGCATTCCTCCTGTGTTGCATTAACCTGTAGAATAACCTATTGAAAGATTTACTAAAGAAGATAATATTGCAATAACTGAATGACTGCGGTGTGCATGGCCTAGGGCAAATAAGGCAGGAAAAGACATTCATCTCTGACACTGGCCACAATGGCACAACAACACCGCCCGGATGAACTCAGCCGACCCGCCAGGCCCAGCCCAACCCACGAGGCTGACCAGTGACATCCTCCAGCCAAGGCCAACCACATCGCAGCAGCACCTATAGCTAGTCATCACCACCCAATCCCATTGAACTTGTGCCCCTTATTGTATGTAGGTTCTGATGATGTGTTTTGTAAATATATATGCCTGTCTTTGCTATTGTCAGACAGAGCTCTCTCGGAGTTTGCAGAGTTCTTTGCATGCCCTATTCTGATTGATAAACTCCCATTTACGCTCACCCGCACTCTGTCTTAGCCTTATTCCCATCCTGGGATAGTCCTTCATTGTCTCTCATTGCGGGGAGGATCGTGCTGGTTGGGGACGCTTGCCTTCAGTGGTGACCCCGAAAGCGTGATTATTATTATTTTTCCCTAACCTATCACTACCGTCCCCTTTTGGCACGAAAATCTCTGGTCGAAAAGGGATACGCACGGTGCGCCGGCTCCGGGAGGCTGCCCGCCAACGGCGACCGGTACGCTCAGAAGTGCGCACTCAACAGAGAGAGGGTACGGGATCCCGGTTGAAAAATCCCCTTTGAGTACCGCTCGCCGGAGCCGGGGCTGACTGTTGAGCGGACGGCAACACTGCCTGGACGGACCCAGTTTCGGAGACTATCGGTTCAAGACGGGCACGTGAGTATTGAGTGCGAGCGATCATAAAGGGAGTGGAGGAGGAAATTTAGGACAGGGAACGAGGAGGGGTAGAAAGGGGGGCACGTAGGTCTACTAAGGACCATCTTAGACTTTCTTTGCTTTTTCTTTGCATATGGCCATTAGGATTAAGAGGTGAATAAGAGACAAAAGTGACGGGAACGTAGCTCCGAGAGGGGGTGGAAGGCGGCGCCACATAGTGCTATCTTGACTAGTACTGGGAATATATGAAGAAGTGGATAATAAGATAAAAGTGTCTGGCAAAGGGGGACACAGAGAATATATTAGTGACTGCTATTCTTTCTATTCTTTTCTTTAGGGTTGGGGGAAAAATAAAAAGTGAGATTAGTACAAAACCATAGAGATAAAGTAAGAGACAGAGAGTTCTACTGTAAGAGTGAAGATCAAACATATAAATATATATATGTGCATACATATATCTGAATAAGACGGACAGGGACAGCCGGCCAGGGAGGAAAGGGAGGGCAAATTGAATTGTGAATAGAGTGTTACAGAGAGGTGTGTGCACATCGTATGCGTCAGGAGATAATTTGGTGTAGTGGGTGTGTAAAAATGGTCATAAATGTATAGCCATTGGGCGGTCATGGTAAGTGTGGCCGGACAAAGCTTCATAAAGACAAGAATAATAAGGTGAAGTGAGTGTGTACCTTTTTGATTTCTGGGTTA
Organism: Ambystoma mexicanum; assembly: GCF_040938575.1. Lineage (NCBI taxonomy): Eukaryota > Metazoa > Chordata > Amphibia > Caudata > Ambystomatidae > Ambystoma > Ambystoma mexicanum. The sequence goes on from NC_090935.1 coordinate 398,576,598, forward strand.
ACATTGTCGAGATTACTGATGGTTTGCTCTTGTATGTGCCCCCCAAAGAGAATAGAATAGAGACTGCGTACAGCCATTCTTGTGGTGTGCAGGCAGGGGGAGGAACACAAAGGCGCCCATTATTGAATAAGACATAGAATACGAGGACTCACATGGTGATACGTTTACATGGTAATTTTGAGATACATAGAGACACACAAGTACCAGGAGGGCACAAAGTATGGGGGCAGAAACACCCTTATCACATATTTGTAAGAACCTACCGGGGTACGCGCAGCGGATTAAAAAATATCATGACCAATGGATGACAGAGTTGAAGGGAGAGGGGTTGCCCCAGATATGGCCCGAAGGGGGGTCATTTGACAAGAGTGTCCTAGATATGGTAGCCACATGCATTTGTTTGAAATATAAGGGGAAGCAGTTGCATAATAGGAGAGAAATATTAGATCTCTGGAGGTTGTTTGAAGAGATACCCCCGCCTAAGGCACCAGAATTAAATCCTGACCTACCCTCTACCACTGACAATCCACTAATAATACAGAAAGATGCTAAAGAATTGCCAAATGCAGAGCCACCAATAGAGGTAATAAGTTTGTACCCGATACTAAACAAGCCTGTGCCCGCAGAGGGGTACAGTGACCCCACTTATGTGCCACCCCCGACAACTACTACACCCCAAAGGCCAAAGGCACCCCCGCCATACGAGAGTACTAGGGAGCGAGCCCAGGTAAGTACACCAAGGGTGGACATAGAAAAGCTAACAGACGATCTGGAGTCAAGACTCTCAATAGCCAAAGATGAGCTCTCGAGGATAAAAGGCATATGTGAGCGAACAGCACTTAATGCGGCGAGATCAGAGCACATATCTAGAGCGCCGAGCGAGAGTAGAACTCTTGAAGACGGGTGGAAAAAAGGTGAGATACTGTTCAGAATTCAAGAAGAACCAACACAAATAATTGAGAGAGGGATGTACTGACAATGAAGAAAGACCTATAGGGGACAGGGAAGAACTACTATGTGATATAAGGGACGATTTGGAGGAAAGCGACAGGTTGAGCATGGCACTGGGAGGGGGAAGCGAAGGGTTGGATGGTGCATGTTCAATGAGAACACTGGATGATGAGTGGACGGGGCGATTGAGAAACAGGGTGGGGAAAATGGCATCAATGGGAACATCAGGAGTGAAGACGGGTACAGATACCACGATGAAAGGAAAGTTACAGCTCCCGCTGATACATAGGGGAGGAGGGAGGCCGAATTACATCCCATGGGCTCAGATGGATAAGGCCAATTTATTAAAGTTATTGCCCCCGTTATCGGGAGGGGCAAGTAAGTGGATATACGCCATGGGTGCACAACATATGGCCCGCGGGCCAGTTGCGGCCCGCCATGCCCTTTTGACCGGCCCGCGAGGCACAAAGACTTAGGAAAGTCTTTGTTGTCTTCCGGGCCGGTGAAAACACTGGCCCTCATTGGCTCAGCACACACACGCATCACGTCGCTCCTACGAGCCACGTAATGCGTGTGTGCTGCACCAATGGAGGGCCAGCACTACGGCTGGCGTGGCCCATAAGGCTTGATGCCGGAAGGCATTTCAGCCTTGGACCATGCCAGCCGTAGTGCGATTCCAGCGACTTCCAGCTTACCTGCCTGCCTGCCTTCCAGCACGTCTCTGGTAAGTGGTCTGTTTGTGTTTGTGTGTCGGGTTTGTTTTGCTTTATGTTTGTGTGTATGAATGTTTGTGTTTGAATGTATTTTGTGTATATGTTGAGATGCGGGGTGGAGGGGTGTGTCGGATGTGTATGAATGTTTGTGTTTGAATGTATTTTGAGTGTATGTTGAGATGCGGGGGTGGGGGGTGTGTCGGACGTGTATGAATGTGTGTGTTTGAATGTATTTGAGTGTATGTTGAGATGCGGGGGTAAGGGGGTGTGTCAGATGTGTATGAATGTTTGTGTTTGAATGTATTTTGAGTGTATGTTGAGATGCGGTGGTGGGGGGGTGTGTCGGATGTGTATGAATGTTTGTGTTTGAATGTATTTTGTGTATATGTTGAGGTGAGGGGGTGTGTCGGATGTGTATGAATGTTTGTGTTTGAATGTATTTTGTGTATATGTTGAGATGCGGGGATGAGGGGGTGTGTCGGATGTGTATGAATGTTTGTGTTTGAATGTATTTTGAGTGTATGTTGAGATGCGGGGGTGGGGGGGTGTGTCGGATGTGTATGAATGTTTGTGTTTGAATGTATTTTGAGTATGTTGAGATGCGGGGGTGGGGGGTGTGTCGGATGTGTATGAATGTTTGTATTTGAATGTATTTTGTGTGTATGTTGAGATGCGGGGGTGGGAGGGTGTGTCGGATGTGTATGAATGTTTGTATTTGAATGTATTTTGTGTGTATGTTGAGATGTGGGGGGGTGTGAATGTTTGTATTTGAATGTATTTTGTGTGTATGTTGAGATGCGGGGGTCGGGGGATGTCGCATGTGTATGAATGTTTTGATTTGAATGTTTTTTGTGTGCTGAGTTGGGGGGTGGGGGTTCGGGTCTGTATGGGTGCTTGTTTGAGAGTTTGCTGATTTGGGGGGGTGGGGGGTTCGGGTCTGTATGGGTGCATGTTTGTGTGTGTGTGCTGAGTTGGGGGTGGGGGTTTGGAGTTGGGGGGGGTTCGGGTCTGTATGGGTGCATGTTTGTGTGTGTGCTGAGTTGGGGGGTGGGGGTTCGGGTCTGTATGGGTGCATGTTTGTGTGTGTGCTGAGTTGGGGGGTGGGGGGTTCGGGTCTGTATGGGTGCATGCTTGAGTGTGTGTGTGTGCTGAGTTGGGGGTGGGGGGTTCGGGTCTGTATGGGTACATGTTTGTGTGTGTGCTGAGTTGGGGGGTGGGGGTTCGGGTCTGTATGGGTGCTTGTTTGAGAGTTTGCTGATTTGGGGGGGTGGGGGGTTTGGGTCTGTATGGGTGCATGTTTGTGTGTGTGCTGAGTTGGGGGGGTGGGGGGTTCGGGTCTGTATGGGTGCATGCTTGAGTGTGTGTGTGTGCTGAGTTGGGGGTGGGGGGTTCGGGTCTGTATGGGTGCATGTTTGTGTGTGTGTTGATTTGGGGGGTGGGGGGTTCGGGTCTGTATGGGTGCATGTTTGTGTGTGTGCTGATTTGGGGGGTGGGTGGTTCAGGTCTGTATGGGTGCATGCTTGAGTGTGTTTGGGGCATAGTGTTTGGTTGGGGGTGAGGGGGCCATGGGGCATAATGTTTGGTTGGGGGTGAGGGGGCCATGGGGCATAGTTTGGTTGGGGGTGAGGGACAGGGGGCAGTGTTTGGTTGGGGGTTGGGAGCCATGGGGCATAGTGTTTGGTTGGCGGTGAGGGACAGGGGGCATAGTGTTTGGTTGGGGGTGGGGGCCATGGAGCATAGTGTTTGGTTGGCGGTGAGAGACAGGGGGCATAGTGTTTGCTTGGGGGTGTGGGACAGGGGGCATAGTGTTTGGTTGGAGGTGGGAGCCATGGGGCATAGTGTTTGGTTGAGGGTTAGGGGGTGAGGGGGCCATGGGGCATAGTGTTTGGTTAGGGGTGAGGGGGCCATGGGGCATAGTGTTTGGTTGGGGGTGAGGGGGCCATGGGGCATAGTGTTTGGTTGGGGGTGAGGGACAGGGGGCATAGTGTTTGCTTGGGGGGTGAGGGACAGGGGGCATAGTGTTTGGTTGGGGGTGAGGGGGCCATGGGGCATAGTGTTTGGTTGGGGGTGAGGGGGCCATGGGGCATAGTGTTTGGTTGGGGGTGAGGGGGCCACGGGGCATAGTGTTTGGTTGGGGGTGAGGGGGCCATGGGGCATAGTGTTTGTTTGGGGTTGGGAGCCATGGGGCATAGTGTTTGGTTGGCGGTGAGGGACAGGGGGCATAGTGTTTGGTTGGGGGTGGGGGCCATGGGGCATAGTGTTTGGTTGGCGGTGAGAGACAGGGGGCATAGAGTTTGCTTGGGGGGTGAGGGACAGGGGGCATAGTGTTTGGTTGGAGGTGGGAGCCATGGGGCATAGTGTTTGGTTGGGGGTTAGGGGGGTGAGGGGGCCATGGGGCATATTGTTTGGTTGGGGGTGAGGGGGCCATGGGGCATAGTGTTTGGTTGGGGGTGAGGGACAGGGGGCATAGTGTTTGCTTGGGGGGTGACGGACAGGGGGCATAGTGTTTGCTTGGGGGTGGGGGCCATGGGGCATAGTGTTTGGTTGGGGGTGAGGGGCCCATGGGGCATAGTGTTTGGTTGGGGGTGAGGGGGCTATGGGGCATAGTGTTTGGTTGGGGGTGAGGGGGCCATGGGGCATAGTGTTTGGTTGGGGATGGGAGCCATGGGGCATAGTGTTTGGTTGGGGGTGAGGGGCCCATGGGGCATAGTGTTTGGTTGGGGGTGAGGGGGCTATGGGGCATAGTGTTTGGTTGGGGGTGAGGGGGCCATGGGGCATAGTGTTTGGTTGGGGATGGGAGCCATGGGGCATAGTGTTTGGTTGGGGGTGAGGGGACCATGGGGCATAGTGTTTGGTTGGGGATGGGAGCCATGGGGCACAGTGTTGCACTCCAAGAGTGAACTCAATAATAAAGCTAAAACAGGCACAGTTAGGAGATGTACATCCTTTGCTTTTTTGAGGAAACCTGACTCAATGAAGGCCATACTCCTCTTGGGTAACCCAAACAGCAAACTATAGCAGTCCAAAATAACGGAATGTCCAATCAAGGGTCAATAAAATATATATAATTTAATTAAACAGACGATATACAATAACTAAATCGAAATAAATGATAGCAATGGAAAATGTGTAGTACAAAATGTAAGTTTGAAATGCAATAAAAATCGTTACCCCTCAAAAACATATCTTTTTCCATGTGTTTAATACAAATTGGGGGTTGAAAAAGCCTCCTGACATGTCCCGCCTACCGCCCCGCCCACTTTTACTTTTCGGCCCACTATAGCCCTCATGTAAGGTACTTTCGGCCCTCTGTCAAAATCAGTTGTGCACCCCTGATATACGCCTTTGAGAAACACACTGCCGGGGTACCCCTAGCAATAGGAGATGTGAAGAGCTTGCATGTATCAGCAGTGGGGGATCAGGCGGATAGAATGTGGGTCAAGGCTGGTTTCCCGGGAGTAACATTAGACTGTGACCGCCATGATGGGGCCTCCTTTAACACAGTGCGTGCAAGGGTGTGGGATGCCTTGCGGGAAACGTTTCCAGATACGCCAGACTTACAGTCAGTAATGCAGTGTACAATGAATGACGGGGAAGATGCTATGGATTACATTTTTTGGGTCCAAGAGATGTGGAGAGCAGAAACGGGTACGCCCTGGTATCAATCGACATCTTTATTTTACTTCATTATAAAAAGAGGGCTCCCAAAAGAGGTGCAAAAGGCACTCGACAAAATAGCAGGTATAGAAGCAAAAGGATGGCCTGAGATTCAAAGCATAATAGTGCACCACTGTAAGCGAATAAAAGAGAGGGAGAAGGAGGTGGCGCAGAAAAGATTGGCAGACGAAGCGAAACTAGTGCAGACAAAGTTGGTGAAGGTCGCAGCAGCAGTAGCTGCACTCCCACACAGCAGGGAGGGAGATGAGGAGGAGGAGGGGCTGGTAGCAATACAAGGAAGGATGGCAACTAATTGGGCTGGAGCAGGACAGCGACAGTGGAACGAGCAGGAACAAGGCGGAGGTCTGCAGTGGCAAGAGTGGGCCCCTCGAGGGGGATGAGGTGGGTACCGGGGCCGAAGAGGAGGTGGACCGGGGTACAGGGGAATGGGAGGGAATGGATGGCAGGGTCCTAGAGGAGCGCAAGGGAGTTGTTGGAACTGCGGAAGATGGGGACATTACTCTAGGGAGTGCAGAAGCAGACCCAACAACGGGTTCCAAGAGGCAGAACATTATGGCCATCCCCATCCGGGGAGCCCATATGGTCTCCCAATGGGACACCAACAACAAAGAAACCCAGGCCAGGGGCACAATGAGCAACAACAGGGGCATCAGTACAAAACACAGAACCACCCACAAAACAATGACAGCATGCAGTACACGCCAGGCAACCCTTTTGCGACAACAGCAAATGGGGCCCCCGCACCAGCCCCCTATAGTGGCGTGTCAGTGGTTTCAGGGAGCGTCTTCAATCAGGGGGGGGCAATGAGACACCCCGCATAGGACAGCCCACAGAGAACACTTGCGTGTCCAGTTCTATCTACAACCTACGATGCAGCAGAGGAACCATTGGTAGGGGCGCAGATAGGAGACAAGCAGTTCATATTCATGGTGGATTCGGGAGAGGAGAAATCATGTATTAGGGAGGGCCGGTTCCCGTTATCTAACCGGAAGTTAGAGACGCAGGGGTTCTCTGGGGCTGTAATTGAAGTTCCTTACACAGAAGCATTGGATGTAACAGTGGGGGGCAAAACTGTAAAGACACCCTTACTGTATTATGAACACTCACCAATAAATTTATTAGGGAGGGATCTCCTGAGTAAACTCAACATGACCATATCCTTCACTGAGAGAGGTATAGTGTGTTCAACACCCGGAATATGCCCATTACGTGTAATGTTGGTAGTACAGGCTCACACAACCACACAAGAAATACGAGGTTTGCTAGAAAATGAGGAAATGTTTATTGAAGGACTAAAAGCACTGGCCCTCATAATCCCAGAGCTGAGAAGAATGGATTGGAGGATTCCAGCGGAGTTCCTCTTCCGCCCAATAGTGTGCCCTGACACAGCACCAGGATCAGTGGTATCATTAGATTTGCACGCTGTACAGGTATCTGCGAAAAGGATTTCTGTGATTGGAATAGATATAGAAGGATGTGAGTGGCGTACAGTACTGTGTACAAATGCCAATATCGCCCTAAGAGACTTAACTGATGAGGATCTCTTCTCAGATTCAGAGGGGGATGGTGAAATAGTAATGGAAATAGCAATGCCCTGTGACATTTTGATTGAAGCCAGGGAAATCCCCGTTCAGCTGATGGCAGTGGTAGGAGCACCGCCGTCATTCTTCGATGATGACATGAGGCTCGTACCAAATAATTTGTGGACAACAGGCCCCCATGATGTAGGGTTGTTGCATGGAGTACAACCTGTGATAATAAAACTAAAACAAGGAGCAATTCTACCCCGAGTGAAACAGTATCCATTGTCCCGTGAAGCTGAAGAAGGGATAAAAGAGACAATAAATGCACTACTAGCACAAGGGATAATAGTGCCTTCAAACTCCCCATGTAACACATGTATTTACCCAATCAAAAAAGCAAAGGGGGGCTCTTGGAGGATGAAACAGGATTTACGCCCCCTAAATGATGTAATTCAGAAAGAGTTCCCTTTGGTCCCAAACCCTGCATCAATATTATGCAGCATCCCAAAAACGGCATCACACTTCACGGTGGTCGACTTGAAAAACGCATTTTTCTCCATCCCCCTGGCTGAAGAGAGCAGATACCTGACAGCATTTACACTAGGGGGAAAAAGATATGAACATTGCAGATTACCGCAGGGATACTGTGAAAGCCCGAGCATATACAACCGCATATTACATGAAGATTTAGGAAACCTATCAGTTGAGAGTACAATCATTCAGTACGTAGACGATTTACTGGTCTGTGCACAAGACGAAGAAACATGCAGAAAAGATTCAATAACACTCCTGACTCTGTTGGCCAATAAGGGGTACAAAGTAGACAAGGGAAAGCTACAGTACTGTCTGACAGATGTTCTATACCTAGGACAGCTAATATCAAAAGATGGAAAAAGAATAATCCCCGACCGGGTAGAAGCAATAAGATCAGTAGGAGAACCCACAACAGTGAAAGACATGCAGAAATTCCTGGGAATGTGCAACTATTGCCGAGCATGGATATTAGATTATGCAGCATACACCAGACCCTTACTACAAGCGCTCAAGGAGGCACAACAGGAGAACAAAAAATTAGAATGGTCAGAAGAAATGAGCGCCTCCTTTAAATCATTAAAAGAGTTAATTTCAAGCGCTCCAGTACTCACAAATCCTGACTAGGGACGCGAGTTTTACCTGTTCTCACACTGCAAGGGAACACTCATGACAGCTGTACTAACACAGAAGACATCCCTAGGACACAAGCCTTTGGCTTACTATAGTGGCACTTTAGATGCTGTGATGCAAGGACATTTCGCGTGCGAGCAATCACTCGCTTCAGCCGCGTTCGCAATTGAGAAAAGTGCCACAATAGTAATGGGATGCCCTGTGACATTGTTTGTGGAACATTCATTATTTGCAATACTTGAGAGGTCAAAAATCACACTGACAACACAGCGGGCAACCGCCTATGAGATAATATTGTCCAGCGCCAATATCCATGTGGTGGGATGCAAGACAGTGAACCCTGCAACATTTATTACAGAAGCGTGCACACTAGAGGACATGCAGGAACACGATTGTGCAACTTACACAGGAGAAAGAGGGGAGGACACAGTGGTGTGAGAATGCTCTGAGCGAGGGGGAAGTGTACTTCGTAGACAGGTCCGCATCAATTGACATGGACACGGGAGAGAAACATGTGGGTATGGCAGTAGTGAGATTAGAAGATGGTGAGTATGAGACACTAGTGCAATACCGCCTCCCATCACATTACTCCGCACAAGCAGCAGAACTGATTGCACTCATAAGCACTACATGCAGCTAAAGGTTGTGCAGTGACAATATACACAGACTCAGCTTACATGATGACAACAGTACATGGGGGTCTAGCAAGATGGGGGCGGAGGGGGTTTCGACGAGCAGATGGAACTCCAGTACAGCATGCAGAATTGCTGAAGGAGTTGATTGAGGCCCTACAAGATCCCACAGCGGTAGCAATAGTGAAGTGTCAAGCACATACATCCAGCACAGATGTTGTGTCTTTGGGAAACGCGGCAGCGGACGCTGCCGCCAAGGAAGCTTCTTACTTTTAGAAATACGAAGCATGTGAGTACATGCTGCAGCACAAGATAAACGAGGAGCTCCCAGAAGGCTACAATATGATGCCTATATGACAAATACTAGAATTACAGGAAGGAGCAAGTGCAGATGAAAAATTGATGTGGGCAAAACGAGGGTGCAGCAAATCGGCGACAGACTTACTGTGGCGACAAAGTAACTCAGGAAAAGTGGTAATGCCAGTAAAGTTATTGGAAATTGCGTTTCAACAACTACACTTCCCTGCACACAATACGAAACAACACATTGCAGCAGAGATACAGGAAGAATGGTTCGTGCCCTGTCTTCAGGAGCACATATCTCGATTAACACTGGAATGCACAACATGTCAGATATACAATTCAGGAATGACATTACGTACGCTCCGGGGAACAATTCCAAAACCAATTGGGCCATTCAGAGAGCTACATATCGACTACGCGGACATGGGAGAAAGGTGTAATGGGGCACGTTACATGATCGTAGTTGTATGCCCATTCTCAAGGTGGGTAGAAGCAGGCCCATGTGCACGACCTGATGCTAAAAGCGCTGCAAAGTTCCTAGTGAGGGAAGTGTTCCCGCGCTGGGGAATTTGTGACGTGATTCGCTCGGATAACGGCACTCACTTTGTAAACAAGCTTTTCAAAGAAGTAACTACATTGTTGGGAATAAAGCATAAATTGTGCTCGATTTATCATCCTCAAAGTAATGGCGTAGTGGAAAAGATGAACGGACTGTTAAAAGGGAGGTTATCAAAACTATGCTTTTCATTAAAAAAGAACTGGATTTACTGTTTGCCCCTTGCGCTATTTGAGCTGAGAAATCAGCCAAGCAAGGACCACCATTTGTCCCCGCACGAGATCGTGACTGGGAGACGAATGCACACAGCACACTCCCCACTGCGCGAACACTCAGATGCACACAGGAGCGCCGCAATATTGGGAGACGAGTTCACAGACTATTTTAAGAAATTGACAAGCGCAGCGCGCGCAATATCAAAGCAGCTCTCTCCACCCTTCACACGAGAGGAAGGAAACACAACAGGGTCTGTTACTGAGCATGAACCACAGCTCCAGCTGATGCCGGGTGAATTCATATATGTCAGGAGTTTTGTGCATCGGTGGAATGCACCACGGTTCCATGGCCCATACGAAGTAGTGTTTTGCACGCCCACGGCAGTTAAAGTAAAGGGCCTGAAGTATTGGGTGCATTTGACAGACGTACGAAAAGCATATAGGAGGAAGAGGTGGATGAGGAGGCACAGACAACAGCAAACAATGCTAATGAGCAGAATGGCTGAATATGAACTTGTGTGTGTGATAGTAATACAGATGAATGAAAAAATGGCTGACAAGTATACTTGCATTTTTTATATTACAAAAAAAAAATGTTTTCCACTTGTGAGCGTGAAGTGGGAGAATGGAAAAACAGGCTCCCATCTTCCCCCTCTCGCGCCTGGCCTGAAGGTTCACGGCCCAAGCACCCGCCACGAGAAGAGTTTGCCCATCTACCAGACCACCAGATACCCTGGTACAGGAACATAAGGATGTGTCCATCTGCCTGCTCAGCAGCTCGCCCTGCCCATGCCGATGCCTGCGGCATGGATCAACTAGACTAAAACCTATATGTCGTTAGAGATGCCATGACTACCTAGCCAACGGATAGCACACCTGTGCCAATATACACACTGGACACTCCCGCACCAATCTACACGAAGAATATACTCAGTGCTATGACGTAGGCGACAGACATACTCACGGACGTGCATCTTTATTATTTTCCACATAGGCTCTCAAAATGCAGAAACGCAAGACGCACCATGAACTCATCTAAAGAGCTTGCTTACGCTTCTTCTAAACCTAGGTGCCATAATGAGAATTATAACGAAGACACGATACTGGTCATAAGACAATATGAGACTATAACCTAAAGCGCCTGTGCACCAAACGGTTCCACCTATACACCAGACCTAAGTAGGCCGCAAGCAAGAGCTCCCGTGGACGTTAACAGAACAAGAGTCAGGTTGCTGATCCTGCAGAATGAGCCTGGCGAAAGCAGACAGCCAAGGTCGTAATGTTGCAAACCCACATTCCAAAAGCAGACCATCAAGGGCACGATGTTGCAACCTCGCACGCTGTGCACCAACATCAAAGTCGCACCTGCAAATTAAACCAGGCACACAGTGGAAAAACAATATTAATTGTGCAGAATGCTGCCTCAAACACGGTCCCACCTCACGTGACCAAGCCGAACCTGACAAGATGCCAAGCCCAGGAGGAAGGAGGCGTCTGGATCCCTCGTTACAAGACACAGGCAGATACACTTAAAAGGATCAATGAACATCTGCGACAGTGGGAGTAGTCGGCTGTCCAGCTCATGAATAAGTCTTCACATTGTCTGCATGTACCCATAGTGAAACATTGTTGCAAATTGCAGGTACACCGAGAGCTGGGAACAGTGATGGTCCCAGGCTGGGAAGCTCACGGGCGCACCAATCAGAACATGGGGCTCTTATCACTGACGCCATTAACATTAACCAATCATTAGGAGTCTTCATGTAACAATTCTCATGTATCTAATTGTAGGAACAACCCAGATATATCACCTGACTAACCCTTGTCCACTCATATTATTCTCTATACGTATGCTATACTAACCCTACCACTCGAGCAACCAATTAAGAGTGGCGATAGGTTTTTTGTTAACTTTCTAAAGTGACGCAAGTAGCGCGTCATACTACAGTAAAAAGGGCCTGCGAGCCCCACGATTGTGTGTGTCAGGTCAGACGCGTATGATCCTTGACCCATCCCTGCCGTTTCTGTTTAATAAACAGCAGAGTCACCTTGTTTCTTGTGTGTGTCTCATACTCTATCTCTTTTGGGATATACGGGAGGAGTTGGGGCCTCCCTGCCCGGAGGTCTGCGGACGGCCCGGCCGACCCCGGCAGAATTTCCCCCGACAAGTTGGAGGCACTGCTGAGATCTGTTTGAGATCCGCTTTTTTATTTTAGCTTTTTCCAGGCACCCGGGTTGCGAGGAGGCCCGGCGGCGCGGCCCCCTCTGCCGTCGCCCCCTTCTGAGGACTACAGGACCATCGCGGAGCTGCGAGAAGACCGGACAGCGCAATCCGGATATTGGCCCTCGGGAGCCGGTTGAGAAGTATCCCGCCCGTGGTTGGCGAGTGTCCAGACGTGGTCCAGACGAGGGGAGGTGACGAGCCGCTCGGAGGGGTGCACGCAGTCGAGCGGCCCCGCATCGAGAGAACTTGGTGAGCATGCCACGCACAACAAACAATGTGAAATTGTGAGGGAGGGGGGAGGAATTAAATACGGGAGGCGGGAGGTGTTGCACAGGTGAACGGCGAAGGTTTGACAATTTAGTGTTAGAAATAGAATGAATGATAGTTGAACAGCGCGAGAGCAGTTGGCTACGTAACGCGAGAGAAGGGGGCGGAGCACGAAAACATCACTTGCGGCCGCTCGTAGACACTGATTGGCCTAGGTCGCGACTACGTGTAAGGGTGTGTGTGTGGTTTCCTACGATTTGGCATTTATTGATCAATGAGTAGATGAGGATCCCTATTGTTCGAGCAAGACACTCGATAGGTAGATGACGTTTCCCTGTAGGCGGTAGCTAGTTAGTTGCCTAATACGGAAGATAATTGGCTGGTTAAGCCCTCCTGTCGAGGGGCATATCACACGCGAGGCGACACAGCGTGCGCAGTCCGATTATATTATTGATTTGATTACCTTGTTCCAGGAGTGACAGGAAGACAGCTGTGGGGTTAACGGGGGTAGATTGCAGGTGTATTTTGGATTTAAAGAATATATGAAGAACTTACCAGTAGCTCTAAGAGATCGGTGACGTCACCAGTAGGGTTTTCATAGGATATCGCAAGCACGAGGCATCTTCGTTTTGAGAGTGGTGGGGAAGAGAACTGTGGTAAGGGAGTGGAAACGGAGATAAACGGTAAACGAGTTGATCGAGGAAAGGCGAAACGGGGAACGTGGCTGCGCACGGAGAACGCCGGCCACGGCAAGTGTAGAAGGGAGAGGAGCACGTGAAAACAGGACGACTGTATAAGAACGTAATAAGGGGTACACAGCCGCAGGGGGCTACGTACGCCTCGGCCGCAGGGGGCCGTAAGGGTGTTGTATAAAGGAAGAAAGGCAGAGGAAAATCTACAAATGTAACATACTATATTTTTATAATTTTCCTTAAGCGGACTATCGTAAGTCCCCAAACTTACAGGGCCAGGTAACGATATAAGGCTGTGTATTGTAAACTACTAGTGGGATAAACTGATACCAGATTAGGGAAGGGTAGCAAGTGGAGCGCTACTATGTCATACGGAACAGGATCGGGAGGGTGGGGGAACACCCTCACCACGCCACTACAATACATATGCACAACACTGCCACCCCATAGGGAGAAACTGATTAAGTATAGCATAGAATGGACCCAGGGGACGGATAACAAAATGCTAACACCGTGGCCGCCTAACGGTAGCTTCGATCCATATGCCCAACATTCACTATTAAATCATCTGCACAATACATATAAAGGGAAGAAGTTGGCAAACCACGTGGAGGTGTTTAACTTATGGAGGATGTTCCAGGGGTCCCGACCAGGACCAAATGGAATATTCACTATGGGGGAAATACCAGAAGAAACAGAGGTTAAGGAGGAAGGAGAGGATGGGAAACAGGGGAATGAGGACCCAAGGAACACGGGAAACAGAGGTGAGGGAGGAGAAAAGAATAATAAAGCAGATGAAATAAAAAAGGAACCGAGCAATGATATACCCCTAGCAACGGGAGTAAAAACAGAGGGAGGGGGGTTGTACCCTTTAAGAGAATTGGGAGAAATAGAAAGAGGACAGCTAAGGGCAGCTGAGGGATACTCGAACCCGGCATACAGCCCTCCACCATACGTGGCTCATAGGAAGATGCCAGCAGGGGAGGGGAGGACTGGAGAAGACCAGACTATGGAAATAGGAAATGATGAGTGGGTAGCTGCACAGATATTATTAAAATTACGAGGTTCATTAACAGGAGAAGAGCAGGAGGTAGTAAAGAAAACAGATGAGGATAATGCTAGGGAGAGTGAATTGAGGGGGGAAGAGCTGTTAAGACAAAAAGAAGAGATTTTGGAGGAACGATTAGCAAAATTAAGGGATGAACAGAATGAATTGATCAAGCAGCTTGAGAGGGAGGAGAGAGAGAGAGCGAGGAAAAGGAAAGAAGGTAAGAACGAATTGGAAAAAATAAGGGAACGAACTGAGGAGCAGAGGAGAGAAGCTGACAGGGTAAAAGCAGCAGCAGAAAGGGTATCAAGAGTAGTACTGCGGGAAAAGAAAAGGGAAGAAGAAGAAAAAGAAAAAGAAATGGCAATATGGAGGAGGAGGTTACTATCAGAATCAACTAAGAAATACGAAGAAGGGAAAGTGATGGAGAGTATAGTAGAAAAAGAAAGGGCGAAATGGGAAAGGAAGAAAGAGGATGAAAGACTATTAGAACAGATGAGAAGTGAAGTGATGGAGGAATTGAAAAGGAAGAGGGAGGAAAATAGGAAGGAGATCGAGGAAAGGTATGAAGGAGAAAGAGGAGATAGGGGAAGGGAGAGTGGAACATGGGGGGATGTATATGATGACACAGAAGTAGCAACAACATCAGCACAAAGGGGAGCGGTTGACAAAGGAGAAAGAGGAGAACTGGACCTAATAGATTTACAAACAGTAACGATCAAGGGGAAAAAGACCGAGTGGGGGGTGCCGTTTATGACTAGCTTTTGTAGTCAGGAAGAGGGAGCGGAAAATGAAGGAAGAAACAGTGAAAGGGAAAGCTTAGATAAACTATACATCACCGGACCAACCTAGACTCACCATGGATCAGTAGGAGAAAGGATGAGATGGAGAGAAGTGAGGAGGGAAAGCAAGGAATAGAGGAAAGACAGGCACATGAGGCCGCAACATCCCCATCCCCATCACGCCCTCCCCTATCGCACCCTACATGCTCAACCACCTCACGTTCGTTACGCAAAATAAAACTAGCGCCCTTCACCGACGAACTGACACCCTATACATGGCGGCTTAGAGACCTCCCTAGTCGCAGGCAGGAAAGAGGTATAAACATGCCCACATTAAATACAGAGAAAGATGGAAGAAGGGGAAAAGATGGAGAAGAAAGAGGTATGAGCAGGGAAAATACAAACGAAAGTGAAAATGTGGAAGAAAGGGAAGAGGAGGAAGGGTGTGAGGACTCAATATTATGGAACACAAAGGGTGAAACAAGACATAATTTAATGCCACTTTTGGAGAGAGGTGGGGTTAGACCACAGTATGTTCCTTGGAAGCATACCGATAAAGAAAATATAAAATGTAGGCTCCCATCATTAAGTGGAGGTGCGGGTAAATGGATATATGAAATGGAAAAACACACCGCAGGACAGAAGCTGGCAGTAGGAGATGTAAAGGGCCTTTTGATATCAATATTAGGGGATAGAGCGGATGACATCTGGAAAAGAGCGGGATTTCATGGGGTAACAATAACAAATACATCGCACGATGGGGCACCGTTCGCAAACTGCAGACATGCACTATGGCAGGCACTCAGGGTACAGTACCCAGACACATCAGATATAGGAGCAATTACATCCCGCAAGATGCATGAGAACGAAGATCCTGTTTATTATATCCAGGAAATCCAAGAGAAGTGGCGCATGGAAACTAGAGAACAATGGGATAAAACACCAGCAATATTTTACCATATACTGGTACAAGGGCTCCCAGAGGGAGTTCAGAAACAACTAAAGAAAGTAGTGGGAATGGAAGCAAAACCATGGCCCGAAATACAACTGACTATAGTGCACCATTGTAGGACATGGCAAGGAAAAATGAAACAAAAGGAAGAGGACAGGAAAACGGAAGAGGCTAAATTAGTACAGAAAAAGCTTACTAAATACACAATGGAAGGGGCATTAATAACTACACCTACGACAATGACCCAAAGCCCCACACAAGTAGTGGCTGCACAAGATTGCTCCCAAATACCACCTTCACAGACTATAACACAACAGGTGCCGCCACTCCAACCATACACGCCCAACATGGGAGGAGGATACCCAATACAAGGAGCTGGGTATTATAATTATAACAGGGGGAGAGGAGGAATTATGAGAGGGAGAGGGTACGGATATGGCACCCAACCGCAGGTGGGAGGACTTAGAAATTCCTACCCCACAGGGCAACCAGTATACCAGGACAACACAGGGAGCTTCCCATGGCAGAATAGGTAACCACCGGTGTGTTGGAGCTGTGGACTATTGGGGCACATGTCACGCACGTGTAGAGTTAGACCAGGAACACCATCATGGAGTGATCAGGGACAACCAAGGCCCTCACAGGTACAGCAGGGCATACCACAACAGCAAATGTTGCAACAAGGAAATGAACAACAACAACAATTAACACAACAACAGCCCCAAACACTGCCACAACAACAGGTAGCGATGACACAACAACCCCAAACACCACAAACACAACTGGGTAGGGTGACGGTTTTGGGTCACAACCCTTATACCGGAAATGGCCAGTCGTTGTACCCCCAATAGGACAGCCCACAGACGGCCTTGGTGTGTCCCATCCTGTCAGTAACACCTAATAATGCGGAGGAACCACGCATAGAGGTAACGATAGGTGACAAAAAATTATCATTCCTTGTTGACACCGGGGCGACCCGGTCTTGCATAAGGGAAGGTAAATTTAAGATGTCAGGCGAGGCCATGAACACCCAAGGATTCTCTGGGGCTAGAGGGTTGGTTCCCTTTACTGATAACATTCCCTTATCTATTGGAGATTACGATCTGTCAATTCCACTTTTATATTATAGTGCCTCACCAGTAAATATACTGGGGAGAGATATAATGAACAGGTTGAATATGACGATCTCCTTTACTAAGGACGGCATAATTTGCTCTACTCCGGGGATTAACATGCTCACAGCACGACAGATTATGCAGGCATACTGTGGACAGACAGCGATTAGGGCGGAGCCAGTAGATGGTGAACTCTTCGAGTATGGAACGGACATGGCAATTGCATGGATGCCAGGGATAGAAGGGAAAATATGGAGAAGGCCAGCAGCCTATCTGTTCAGACCAGAAACACCTGTTAATGAACCAGAAGGGAAGGTGGTTCCAATGGATATTGAGAGCATTATTGCAACAGCTGATTATATTGCTGTACATGCCCAAGACAGAGAAGGAAGAGCATGGAGGGCAGTGATAGCATTAGCAGAAGGATGTAGGCTCACCCAGGTGTCAGATGAGGAGCTGTTTTCAGATGAAAAGGAGGAAGGTGAAATGGTGTTTATGATGAGTGTGGAAATATGGCTAAGAGTGGCCTACAAACAAGTAGCACAGAAAATTGCAATGGCACTTGAGGCACCCGCATGCACCCCGGTCCCTTTCTTTAAGGACGATATGTCAAAAGTACCCAAATCATTGTGGACTACTGGCCCCTACGACGTGGGCTGCATAAAAAGTATAGGGGGAGTAAAAATAAAATTGAAAAAAGGTGCAATACTCCCCAGAGTAAAACAGTACCCACTATCAAAAGAGGCAGATGAGGGCATATATGAAATCATAACGGCCCTTATAAATAATGGTATATTGGTCCCCTCAGAATCACCATGTAATACGGCTGTGTACCCAGTACGCAAGGCTAAAGGGGGGTCTTGGCGCTTTATACAGGATCTCAGGCCCTTGAACAACATAGTAGAAGCGGAATACGCCGTAGCTGCAAACCCGGCCACAATCTTGTGTGGCATTCCAGCAGAAGCATCACGATTTACAGTGATCGACCTTAAAAATGCTTTTTTCTCAATACCATTACACCCAGACTCACAAGATCTGACGAGCTTCACTTACAGAAACACTAAGTGGAAGCACACCAGATTGCCACAAGGGTATTGTGAATCACCTTCAATTTTCAATAGAGTGATACAGATGGATTTGGGAAGTAGAAAGCACGGTGTTGCAATATGTGGACGACATAATAATTTGCAGTAAAAACGAAAAATCATGCAGAGAGGACTCCTTAAAGATGTTGACAATATTGGCTGACAAAGGTTACAAGGTAGACATGGAAAAGATACAGTACTGTCAAGAACAGGTACTTCACATTGGTCAGCTTATATCCCAACATGGAAGAAAGATCGCACCACAAAGAGCACAAGCTATTTCGACCACTCCAATGCCACAAACTGTAAGGGAACTGCAGCAGTTCCTGGGGCTCTGCAACTACTGTAGAGCTTGGGTATTTGATTACAGTTCGTACATAGGACCCCTGCTTGAGGCGTTACGGGAAGCTAATAAAGGGGAGAAAAAACTGGGGTGGACGATGGAAATGAAAGAAGCTTTTGATGAATTAAAAGATGCGATATCAACTGCTCCGGTACTGGCATCCCCAGACTATGAGCGGCAATTTTTTATATTTTCACATTGCGACTCAGCAGTAATGAAAGCAGTGTTGGCTCAAAAAACAAGCATGGGCTACAAACCAGTAGCATTTTACAGTGGCCACTTAGATCCTGTAATGTTAGGCCACTTCCCCTGCGAACAAGGTCTCGCCGCAGCTGCTTTTGCGGTGGAAAAAGCATCAGCAATCACCATGGGGTGCCCGACTACACTATTTGTGGAACATGCACTTTTTGCGATATTAAATAAACCAAAATCCACCCTAACCACGCAAAGAGCATCAGGTTATGAGATCATTCTATCCAGACCCGAACTATCAATTGTTAGATGCAGCACGGTCAACCCTGCAAGGTTCCTAGCAGAAGTAATTGAGGAGGGAGATTATGCCCATGACTGTACACAAATAACTGAAATGTACTCATGTACTAGAAAAGTTGAGGAGAACGCACTAGAGGGGGGTGAGCTCTTATTTATTGATGGGTCATCAACTATCGATCAGAGGGATGGTGTGAGGAGAACTGGGGCTACAGTGGTAAAAATGATGGAGGTACCGGTGTGTGTGGCAATGAAATGTGTACAATTACCACAGCATTACTCCGCTCAAGCAGCTGAACTGGTCGCACTGATCTTGGCGTTGAAGGAAAGCTTTGACAAACGGGTGACCATATATTCCGACAGCGCATATGTTACATCCACTGTCCACTCAGGGCTGTCAAAATGGAGAAGAAGAGGGTTTAGGAGAGCTGATGGCACTCCAGTGCAACATGCCCTCTTATTGGCTGAACTAATTGAAGTAATTAATAACCCCCAAGAATTAGCTTTAGTGAAATGCACCGCACACACCAATGGTGAAGACCACGTCTCGAAGGGAAACGCAGCAGCGGACGCACATGCGAAGTATGCTGCATACTTTGGTGAGATATGGAACCCCCCAGAGTCACAGAGAGGGAGAGGGAGGGGAATGGCTAAGGAGATGTTGATAAGGAAAGGGTATACCCATCTCCCAGCCACACAGATTATGGAGTTACAAGCGGCTGCACCAATGGCCGAAAAAGAAATATGGGTAAAAAGAGGATGTACAATGTCACCAACCGACGCACTATGGCGCCAGGGTGGCACTGGAAAGGTTGTAATACCATTGGCACTTTTGAACACCGCCCTGAACCAACTACATCATCCAGCCCACACAGGCAAGGAAGTAATTGCAGCACGAATTAGGGAAGACTGGTTCTGCCCCGAGTTAAATTCGCATGTGTCAAATTTTATCAGTAATTGTCTCACATGTCAACAGTTTACGGCCGGCCACACTCTAAAGGTGATAAGAGGTACTATACCCCGGCCAGAAGGACCTTTCCGGCATCTCCATATTGACTATGTTGATATGATCAATATATGTCAAGGAAATAGGTATATGATTGTAGTAGTATGCCCATTTTCTAGGTGGATTGAGGCAGGGCCTTGTTCACACCCAGATGCATTTAGAGCAGCTAAATTCCTAGTGAGGGAGGTCTTCCCCAGGTGGGGAGTGTGCGAGGTGTTAAGGTCAGACAATGGCCCACATTTCGCAAACGAGATGTTTCAGCACATTACATCACTGCTGAACATTAAACATAAATTTGCATGTGCATATCACCCACAGGCCAACGGTGTATGTGAACGCCTGAATGGCCTATTAAAGGAGGCAATTGCAAAGATACAGCAAACAACAAAGCGGAGTTGGTTATATTGTCTTCCATTAGCCCTATTTGAGCTAAGGAATAGGCCAGGGTCCGACCACCACCTCACTCCCCATGAGGTGGTTACCGGACGTCAAATGCGCCTTCCCCTAACGCCAACGTCAAGAGCATTTACCGACCACGAAAGCACTGCAAGTGTTTTTGGTGATGAAATGTACCAATATGTGTCTTCTTTGATTACTAGTGTAGTGTTTGTGTCTCAACAGCTCGAGCGCACACGGGGCGGGTCTAATAGAAGCCAACAAGAAGACACGGATAAAGAACTGGAAAAGGAAGGACTGTGTAAGATTGCTAAAGGTGACCACGTACTACTTCGCAACTTCAATAGGAAGTGGAACAGCCCACGCTTTACTGGTCCCCATCTGGTAGAGGAGGTATCAACAAGAGCAGTAAAGCTACAGGACAAGCGTGCCTGGAACCACCTACACGACGTAAAGATCTACAAACAACAGACCCGCCCCAGCGCCACCGACAGGTCCATTGAGAGAACAGCAACAACATCGACAACGGAGGAAGAAAGTTCTACCACAGCCAGCGGCCCAAGTATTCCCATACCTTGTCACTCCCCAGACTCCCCAGAGACAATTACTGAAGAAGAAAGGGGTGATCCCCATACAGCCCACCCCATGATCACACGCTCAAAGAGTAAAAGCCACGTCCACCAGTTGAGCCCAAAAACCCTCTGCCCGCCATCCACTGACCCCTGTCCCCATTACAGTAGTAACTGAACTGAAGGACATTGCCTCACACAAATACACATGTAAACACGTGAATGCTCTCTTTTCTTTTCTCTCGCACATGCAGGAACCGCGTATTATTGTACTGCTAAGAAAATAGATAACTAACAAATTCACTGCCCAGGAGTAGATGGTACCCTCAGACGATAATTACCCAGAAGAATTGTCACACCAATTTGTATATGAAATAAAAAGGCCACGTGTCTACTACACAGCATTCCTCTTGGCCATAGAATACTCGATGCCCCACCTCCACCCATATTTGCCTGCCCTAAGAGATAGATCGCTTAGATTAGCGTGGGAACAGCTCTTCGCCTGGGCACTGAATGACTATTTGATAGGGAGAGCTTAAAAAACAACAACTAACATTTAATAACCAGCATATTGAGAATTTTCAGGCGGGCAACTCTAACGTCGCAAGAATACGCTGCCGGACTGCAGCAAGGTAAGAGCAAAATGCCGGTGAAATTAGCATATGTAATAAAAGAAATAGGGATTTTGATAATCACCGGGTTCATAGCTGCCTCTGTATGGCAGTACAGCTGTGCTATCAATATTATTGCTGTACCCAAACCTAACACACCCCCATCCCCAGCTGCAACAGGTGTTACGTCAGGTGATATTAGTAAAATTGCGCACAAGCAAAATAGAGTTCAACGCAGCATATACTCAGATAACAAAGGTTTTGACAATTATATACAAGATTCAGCACACGTCTCAAACAACATATGGTATCAACACATGACCCGCATTGGTAAGCAGACAACAGAAGACAGCTGCTACGTTTGCTCATTAATACCATACGCCATGAGCGCTTCTCGAACATTTGTTGCCACAGAAATAGACGAAAAAACAGCGCGATGCATAATATACTTGGCACTGTTCCAAACGAAAGGAAGATTTCAAGGGACAGTGGTGCATATGACGTGGAAAACACGAGACTCATACCCATACGAAAACAACTTCCTCAAGACTTATTTGAGTTACCACAAGAGCAGTTTACATGCTGAAGCATTCAGATACATAACAAGTGGTCCTGCAAAAGGAGAAACAAAGAAAGTAACAGTGCAGTATTTATCATGTGATTGGTACGCCACTGAAGTTCCTGGTAAACTAGGATGTTGGGAGAGGCCACTGGTGACGATAACGGGAAAAGTGTACTTGGACAACACATGGGAGATAGGAGTGGTTGGCAGCAACATGGTAACAAAAGAAACTATTTCAACTATCGATGCACACAACCACAGATGTTGGACGACTTGGATCAAATATGTGCCTATGCTCACATGGATAGAAACGGATGAAGACCCGATAACAATACTGCCGCTGACTGCGCCTAAAGTATGCTACCAACATAAAGGAGAGGTGGACGTAGGATACAACACCAATTGTGGAAGCGTGATGGAGTTACCTGAGGGGGGAGCAGGTACAGCAGTGATAATGGACCATTACTGGGCCTGTGGAGAAAAGGCATACCACACCCTGCCCCCTCTGTGGAATGGAGTATGCACGATGGTGCACGTCAATGTACCATCACTAGTGGTACCCCAGAAGCATGTGAATGTGGCGAACTTTCCCAAAATGGATGAAGGGGACAAGAGAAATAAGAGATCTGCACCACCTCAGGAGGAGCCAGGGAACAGGACCAGCGGCAATGATACTGTCCTAAATAGACGGAAAAGACAAGGAGAACCTCTGACAGGAAATTACCTATGGGGAAGGTCGGAAACGGCACTCACTTCAATCCCGCCAGAACACAGACTATTCAGCAGAGCAGCAATGTTCTTCTCCTCAATAATCCAGCCGGGACTACAGGCTTACGCAAACGCAAAATGGCTCCAGATAACTAGATGGGAACTTATGATGACCATCAATTCTACAGTAAACGGATTCAACGCGATAAAAGAGGAGCTGCGAGCAATAAGGATAGTAGCACTGCAGAACAGATATGTATTGGACCTCCTCACTGCCATGGAAGGAGGAGTTTGCGCAAAGATAGGACAATCATGCTGCACATTCATTCCTGCCAACGATGCTGACAACGGTACACTGACAGAAGCAGTTTTACAATTGGCCCAGTTGCACTCCAAAATGGTGGATGAAAGTAAAGGTGTGAAAAAGGATGAGAGCTGGTTTTCGCTATTATGGTCATGGATGCCATCTTGGCTGTCAGATGGACTGAAAATTATAGTTGGTTGTCTTATTTTGGCTGGAGCTACATTGATCATAATAAGATTTTGGAAAGCCCGGAAGGCACGCACCACTGACGAGCTGCTTGAAATGGTCGGTATGCACCCACTGATGCCAGCAGATGACGGCCAACACACAGGCATAATCATACAAGAGAGAGAGAAATTACGCAACCAGATCATCACCAACCACCTGGACCCACCATCGGTGAAAGTAGAAAACCCAAGAAACCCCAGGAGTTACATAGGGAAATGGGTATACTGTACTCCTGGAGGAACCTGTGAATATATGTATTGGTCATTTGAAGATCATGTTAACCATTATGGACATTTAGGAGGAATAACTAAAATATGGAGAGTAAGAGGAGATAACGAAAAGGATATGTTTGTGGTCGACAAGGCGACCAGAGGGGGGACTGAAGTGGGAGAATGGAAAAACAGGCTCCCATCTTCCCCCTCTCGCGCCTGGCCTAAAGGTTCACGGCCCAAGCACCCGCCACGAGAAGAGTTTGCCCATCTACCAGACGACCAGATACCCTGGTACAGGAACATAAGGATGTGTCCATCTGCCTGCCCAGCAGCTCGCCCTGCCCATGCCGATGCCTGCGGCATGGATCAACTAGACTAAAACCTATATGTCGTTAGAGATGCCATGACGACCTAGCCAACAGATAGCACACCTGTGCCAATATACACACTGGACACTCCCGCACCAATCTACACGAAGAATATACTCAGTGCTATGACGTAGGCGACAGACATACTCACGGACGTGCATCTTTATTATTTTCCACATAGGCTCTCAAAATGCAGAAACGCAAGACGCACCATGAACTCATCTAAAGAGCTTGCTTATGCTTCTTCTAAACCTAGGTGCCATAATGAGAATTATAACGAAGACACGATACTGGTCATAAGACAATATGAGACTATAACCTAAAGCGCCTGTGCACCAAACGGTTCCACCTATACACCAGACCTAAGTAGGCCGCAAGCAAGAGCTCCCGTGGACGTTAACAGAACAAGAGTCAGGTTGCTGATCCTGCAGAATGAGCCTGGCGAAAGCAGACAGCCAAGGTCGTAATGTTGCAAACCCACATTCCAAAAGCAGACCATCAAGGGCACGATGTTGCAACCTCGCACGCTGTGCACCAACATCAAAGTCGCACCTGCAAATTAAACCAGGCACACAGTGGAAAAACAATATTAATTGTGCAGAATGCTGCCTCAAACACGGTCCCACCTCACGTGACCAAGCCGAACCTGACAAGATGCCAAGCCCAGGAGGAAGGAGGCGTCTGGATCCCTCGTTACAAGACACAGGCAGATACACTTAAAAGGATCAATGAACATCTGCGACAGTGGGAGTAGTCGGCCGTCCAGCTCATGAATAAGTCTTCACATTGTCTGCATGTACCCATAGTGAAACATTGTTGCAAATTGCAGGTACACCGAGAGCTGGGAACAGCGATGGTCCCAGGCTGGGAAGCTCACGGGCGCACCAATCAGAACATGGGGCTCTTATCACTGACGCCATTAACATTAACCAATCATTAGGAGTCTTCATGTAACAATTCTCATGTATCTAATTGTAGGGACAACCCAGATATATCACCTGACTAACCCTTGTCCACTCATATTATTCTCTATACGTATGCTATACTAACCCTACCACTCGAGCAACCAATTAAGAGTGGCGATAGGTTTTTTGTTAACTTTCTAAAGTGACGCAAGTAGCGCGTCATACTACAGTAAAAAGGGCCTGCGAGCCCCACGATTGTGTGTGTGTCAGGTCAGACGCGTATGATCCTTGACCCATCCCTGCCGTTTGTGTTTAATAAACAGCAGAGTCACCTTGCTTCTTGTATGTGTCTCATACTCTATCTCTTTTGGGATATACGGGAGGAGTTGGGGCCTCCCTGCCCGGAGGTCTGCGGACGGCCCGGCCGACCCCGGCAGAATTTCCCCCGACAAACGTATATGTAATTAATGATATGATAAAATTATGAAGTGTTTACACCCTTGTCTGTGCATCACCATCCCTACAACCCTACTCGCTTCCATTCCCTTTCAATATATACTGGCACTGGTAGTGCCAACAAAATGTTTACATTCATGCACTTAATGCACTTTTATATCTCAAACAGGAGCTACCATGGCATCTAACGGGCAGCCTGCAACGGATAGATTTACTAGATTTAGAGAGTGGTTAACTGAGAGATGCAGATATCCGTATGAGTGTGGATTATCTGTGTGTATTACATTGTTTTTTACAATAATGTTTGGCCTGGTTACATATTGGTTCATAGCGTTCATCTCTATCGAGATGAACGAGGGGGGAGGGACTAACAGCACTACTGTGATCAATGCAACCACGAGTGTAAATACTAAGGAAGGTGACTTTTTGGTATGGGACGGAACTAAACTTGTATGGGGTTATTATACCACACCATCCAATGCTGTCATCTCAAAAAATGAAGGGCTACAGGGTGAAATGCAAAATGACACAGTGTCTCCGCCAAAGATATCTAATTACAATGCTCGCAGTTTAAATGACCGAAACCCGTCCGCTATATCCTGGTTGTATAAAGGGGTAGATCAGTAGAAGCACTCCCTGGTATTCTAAAATTAGAGATTGATTTATTCAATAATGTGTAGAAGTATACATATTCTTTTGAGGTGCGGGGGAGGAAACGTGAACCTGGCACAGGATCACAATAACGATATAAGTAGAAACAAAAGACGAGGATCCAAAATTAGGAACCCTCCCGTCCCCTGCACTCTATCATAAGTCCATCAATTGATGGTTCAGCAATTTTAAATGCATTTGTTGTAGTTAATTAATAATATTCTGATCAAGTTAGTAGTAAGACTGAACACTCAGTGATTTTGTAAAAAAAACCAAAAACAGGGGGAGGTTTTTAATTAATGTCACAGTAAATTCAACATACAGATTTGAAGTGAAAAAGCCAAAATGACTGTCTACAAAAAAACATGAAAACAGTAAACAATGATAGTCCATTTATACAATTCGTGGCTGACGCGTTTCGGGATATTCATCCCTTCTTCTTGAGCCTATTGGGTTTGGACTGCAAAACCTTAAGTATAGTGGAGATGAGGCGTAAGAAAACCCTCAAAGTTTGGTGAACTCGTGTTTCTCAGTTCTACCCGCCAGGCGGTGGAGAAAACCCTCGTCTCAGGCGTGCAAGATGCCTTTTTGTGTCTGTGCTTCTTACGTTTTGCAGAGTAGGACGACACAATAGTGTGTTTAGATCTCTCTCATGTCACCACGAGGTCCAAAGGCGGGAAAAACTCCAGAGCCAAAGAAGAGGTCTCGAGGTAAACAAGGTGGCCCCTGGTTGTATAACACCCCCACCAGCCAGCCTGCCCCCATAGCAAAAAACACACTGACAGATAACGTCAAGGAAGAAAAGGAAAACATGAGAGCAACACACGAAATATTATATGATTACTGGGCAAAGGGGGGCGGGAATGAGAAAGGGGGGCCCATTTTGTCCATCGCCCATGAGGCTGGGAAGTACATGAGGAACAAAAATAACAGACGAAAAAGGGAAGCAGGGAGGAGGAAGTATGATGAGTACTATGGGTTAGGACTAGATAAAATGGAAGACCCACGACACCTCCACCAGACGAATAAATGGTATGCGGATATGAGTGCAACAGCTAAACAAACAACAAATGAGAGCTGCTCTGTCTGCTCCCTCATTCCCCATGCTTCAGGCACACCCAAGGTATTGTTACCCAAAGAGTTGCCTATTGTAGATGCCCAATGTCTCCTTCATCTCACGTTATGCAGGATTAAAAACACCTTCCAGGCACATGAAGTTACTTTTAGAATGCTTCAGAACGAGAAAACTTGCTACCCAAAGACGGTAGGAGTGGTATGTGTGTAAGAACCATTTTTTGTGATACAAGGGACACTTTTTTCGGACAACAAGTGGAAGGATGAAGAAGTAATGTGTAAAGCTGAAGCGCTGAGGGGTGTGGCACCAGAGAAATTGCAATGGATAGAAGAAACGTGCACACCAGTATGGAAGGAACACATTTCAAAACTAACTTGGGTAACAGCCATTGAAAAACCCTTCAAACTGCAGAACGAAATAGACTATGGCCCTCATTACGACCCTGGCGGAAATCAACCGACCGGACCGCCATAGCGTAAATAGCGTTTCCGCCATTGCACGATGGAGCAAAGTGCGGCTCATTCCGACCCATCGGGCACGAGCACCACGCCATGGCGGAAGTGCAAAGTCTGCGATGGCGGAAATGACCCCAAAACGGCCGACACCGCCGCCGTACGGCGCCCTAGGTGCAATACCGCCACCCATCTCAGCGGACACCGCAGTGAGCGCCAACCGGAAAGTACGGTGACCGTAAATATACGGAAACGGAAGTAAAAGCATGGTCCCGGAACGGGAAACATCACGCCGTACACCTATAAAACCACAAATTCCACACAACCATTAAAAATACTACCCTGAGACACATCCCAACCCGTCATCCACCCTAGTGAAACCAAGAAAAATGGGAAAAGTAGCGAAGAAAGCGTGCGACCGCAAGCGGCAGGTCCACTTCTCCCGTGAGGAACTCACCGTGCTCACAGAGACCCTCCAGGAGAATGCTGCCGCCGTCTTCTCCACGCAAATGACCAGGACGGCACTTGCGAACAAGAAGGCCATATGGGCCCTGGTGGCACAGCGGGTAAGTGCGGTGGGGACCGCACCCCGCAACCCACAGCAATGCAGAAAGCGATGGGACGACCTGCGGATACGCGTCCGTAGCATACTTTCTGCCAACCGCAACATTGCCACAGCCACCGGGGGAGGATCGGAATCACCCATCAAGTTGACCCCCTGGGAAGAAATCTGTGCCTCCACCATTGGAATGGAGAGCATAGAGGGAGT
Source organism: Ambystoma mexicanum (assembly GCF_040938575.1). Classification (NCBI taxonomy): domain Eukaryota; kingdom Metazoa; phylum Chordata; class Amphibia; order Caudata; family Ambystomatidae; genus Ambystoma; species Ambystoma mexicanum. The sequence goes on from NC_090935.1 coordinate 398,604,602, forward strand.
CGGAGGGATGGAGAAAGGAGTGCAGACATCCGAAGAATCAGGTAGGTGTCCCAAATAAAACAATGCCAAAACCACAATGTCCAATCATGTGAAGTACCACGTGCCCACATAGTGCAACAGTAACACATGTCCAGGAGAACGTCCACATACATAGGCCTGATAGCACACTTTAAAACTCACATCAAATACATAAATAATTAAAAATCCTAAAAACACCCTCTACACGTGCAGCAGGCACACCCTAACTGCAGGCTGCCAAACAACTGCACCCTCACTCCACACACAAATGAAACCACCTCCAAGGCCCCGACCCAAATCACCCTCAGGTACCACCCCAATGCATGTGATACATTGCCATTCCAATTCCCACAGACCCATTAATAACGCTCGCCCTCCTTTACTCCACCACAGGGTCCGATCCAAACGACGAGCTCCAGGACACCCCTACCAGCACACCTGCAAAGAGGGCCAAGACCAACGGCCAAAGACCCTCCACCTCAGCTGCACGCATCAAGACACGGAAGCAGCACAAATCAAGTGGCAGCACAGAGGAGGGAACTCCAACAGGCACCCCAGCAGCCAGCATGCCCACAACACCACCACCACAGGTCCCCCTAATGGATGCCACAGTAGGCACTGCTTCTGGTGGCAGCAGCACCATAGGTGACACTGCATTAATGGCAGCATGCTCCGACACAGAAAACGGGGATGTCGAAGTCAGATCCATCCATGACCTGTCCCAATCCCCCTGTCTGTTCCATCCCGTACACCATGAGGATACCACGCAGGGGCACCCACAAGACGACGACTGGCCATCCCCCACAAGCCCTGTGGCAAGGCAACATGAGGTGAACAGCCACTCTGTGACACCACCGCAAATGGCCATGGCCCAGCAGAGGCAACAGTCCCTCGACCAGTTAATCGTGCAACAGCAGCAACTGGCCACGCTCCTCAAGGACCATGCCGATGAATGTGGGGGCACTAAGGCAGACATAGAAACATCAACTGAGACACTTAGGGCAGAAATGGAGAGAAGTACAGAGACACTAAGGGCACAAATGGAAAGTAGCACCGAGAGCCTGAGAGTACAAATGGAGAGAAGCACCGAGAGCCTGAGGGGGGAACTGCATGCGACGTCCAAAGACGTATGTGCCGAACTTGCCGCAGTGCGCCGTGTGCTCACTGAGCTCTCACAAACCCTTAGGGACATGCATGGACGTGAGCAGGCAGAGACATCATCCGTTGCAAGTTCCGTCCAGGGCAGCCCCCAACGTAGATCTGGGAGGAAACTGCGCTCCACAGGCAGGGGTGCCCCTGATACCCGCAGAGGGGGCATGCAATAGCGACAGCCCACTGACAATGAGCATCTTTGGACACTGGTGTTCGGGGGGGAGGTAGGAGGGTGGAGGGGGTGTGTTGGGCTCACTTGGGTGGCGGGTCGATAGGGTGTTTAACATGATATCACATATGCCATAAACAATGCACGATCATCCAATGAGATGTGTGGACATTGATCTTTGTGTACGAGGCCATTATAGGCGTACAGTCCATATTGTGCATGTTCCAGACACACACAGTGCCACGAGTCCCGTGTCCATGTATCAGCCACCAGGCGTGAGTGCTAGAAGCATGCATCTATGAGATGCTGACGAATGTCACGGCCCTCCTGTGCCTCGCAGACTCCTTGAGGTGCTGCCACATCCCCACCCTCATCATGACCATCTTCAGGTGCTTGCAGTTCTGCGTCAGGGGGCATGGGCACATTTCTACGTACGCACATGTTGTGTAGCATGACACATGCCATCACCATCTTTGCAACCTTCACATGGCGGTACAGGAGTGCCCCGCCAGACCTGCCGAGGCATCGGAAACGAGTCTTCAGTAGGCCGAATGCCTGTTCTATGACTACACAGGTACGTGAGTGGGCATGGTTGTAGTCCTCCTCATGCTGGTCCCGTGGGTTCCGGACTGGTGTGAGGAGCCATCTCTTCAGTGGATACCCGGCATCACCTGTATGTGGACAATAAAGGAATTTTGAGGAATGCCATTGCTACGTACGCACCCCCCCCCTTCCTGCCAGGTCATTGCCGCATCACATACCCCACATCATCATGCATGAAATGAGACTCACCGAGTAGCCAGGATCTGTTCCCTGCGTGTCGCTCCATGTAGCGTGGTATTGTAGAGTTCCTCAAGACCATAGAATCATGGGTTGATCCAGGGAATCGGGCACAACAATGTGTAATGATCCTGTTGGAGTCACACACCATTTGTACATTCAGAGAATGAAATTGTTTTCGGTTGCGGTACTGGGCCTCCATGGCATGTGGGACGACCAATTCCACATGGGTGCAGTCGATGGCACCAATGCAACCCGGTATGCCGGCAAGTGCATGGAATCCCACTTTTGTGTTGGTAATTTCCTGCTCCGAGCGTGGTAGAGAGATGTAGTCGTCTGCGTGCTGCAGGAGGGCATCGAGCACTTGCAATAGTGTCCGTGAGAACAGTGGCTGTGATATGCCATGCAACTGTCCGACTGTGTGCTGGTAGGTGCCTGTGGCCAGGAAGTGGAGTACAGACACCACCTTCAGTAGGGGTGGGATGGCGGTTGGGCTATCTATCATGCTGACAAGGTCAGCCTGTGTCATGTCCACAATGGCGGTTATGGTGTCCCGGTCCAAACGGTAGAGGGTGTGGATCTGCTCATCCGTGAGGTTGAACGGATGTGCTCGGAGGCGTGGGATTGCGGGCTGCCTGCGTGGTGGTAGTGGCTGTGCTGGCGGCCCTTGCTGGCCCTGCCTTGCCCTCCTCCTCCTCCTACGTCTCCTCCGTGCGGCCGGTTGTAGTTGGTGTTCGTCTTCTTCTTGAAGTTGGAGTACTTGCAGTGCTATCAGGTCCCCCAGGGCCAACATAGCTAGTCCTGCCGGTAGCATTTCGGAGTGGGTGTGGTTGTGGGAGGAGACTGGGTGTGCAATTTATGTGTTTTCAGGCTGTATGGCCTCCACCTGTGGTGATTCATTCCACCTGTGCAAGCTGCTCTCCCCTTTGGGCGAGCACGTCCCGCACACAACGCTGCAATTCGACGAATGGCATCTTGCTATTACAATCATGTATTTGTACCCGATGGCAGTGTAACATTGGTTGATATGTTCATTCGGCTATGGTCCCATTGTTTCACATACTATCTTTGCAGTCGCTAACAGACTTGTGAAGGGTCAGTGGAACGTAGTACTCGAGTAACGGTGGACCCTCATGCAACACTGTACCGAGGTTCACCGACGGCCGGGGCGTCCCATTTGTGAGTGAAGGCAGTTGCCATTTTCACACACAGCCGCACTAGATGGATTCATTTGTGATTTCAAGCGGCCACAGATGCCTTTTCGACGTGATGTTGCAAATGAGGAATTCGAAGGGCGGCGCTTTCGGTTTTCAGCTAGCGGCGAGGAGATGCCCACAGGTCTGACTGCAAATATAACGTTCTATTGTTCAATGTCCTTGGGACAGGGGCCATGGCGAGGATGCAATGATTGATATGAATAGTTTGGGATGCGCAATAGCGAAGTGGGCGATGAGGCCGGACGTTCCCAAATACATGTTACTTCACAACACTGGAATTACGGGCTGGGGCACAGTGGATTTTGCAGGCTGCATAACGCACAGACTCAATGGAAATTTCACATGTTATGTGAGTATGGAAACAGGCGTTTTCATTACGGGATGAGGGAATGATGTATGGATGCATGGACAGATGATTTGATACAGAGTTTGCCATGTACAGGGCTTCTTGGTATCTATCCGCCTCCCCTGCGCTATGTGATGCAGGGCTGCCATAGTGGGACCATCGTCTATCTGGCCTTGTTGAGCCCTCCCTGTCTCGACGCGCCTTCAGACACTTGTGTCTATGCACGTTACCAATCCCATCTGATGGATTCTGTCTTAACAGACGCATGCACAGGTACACTCGTTTGTGATGGTGTTTTCACCTCGATATAGATAGTTATGATTCGCAAGTGGTTTTTGGGTGGTGATGATCCTTTGGAGTGGGCTAGCATGCATATGGCTGTGGATTTGGTGTGATCATTGAAGTGAGTAATTCAAATGTAGTTCTGATGGCCATACTATTCTTTTTCATTTCATTTGGTTGACAGGTATCTCCTCCCCTTTTGCCACTGCCATCTGTATGCCACTCCTGCAGATGGATTTTACTCCCGACACCTGCTGCTTCGTGTTAATCAGTGGAGCAGCATTACGATCTTATGGGACGATCGCCAATGGGCCACATGCCCTTACGCAGTACTAGTGGCTAGGAGCAACATTTCGGCCTTTCAGCTGGACTAGTGCCTCCCTATTGGGATGGCCCTGCGGTTCTAGGCGCTTCCATGTTGCCTTTTCGTACGAGAATGTAGCCCCTGTGTACCATGAAGGAACAGGGCGTCACACAAGAAGTAGCTGGTCATTTGTTGCGGATGCAGCCCACAATGGTGAAATGTGTTTTGGAGTTCATGGCCTAATGGCTGTATGGGCTTGGTGAATTTGTTGTGCATTAAATTTCTATTCTGATATGAACCCTGTAGCGTTCTTCTTTGCAAGTGATGTGGCATATTCCTATTTGGGGAGCGATGTATTGTGAGGAGATCTGCATTGGGTTCCAGCTTCGGAGTATAGTTGCGTGGTACTGTGCTGGGCGCGTTTGACTACGAAGCCCAGTGAGGTCAGGGATAAGGGCTGCCAATATGACTGTTTTGATGATGTCATGCTCAGGGGCGGGGGATTAGCTTTTGTGTAACAGATGCCGGTCAGCCAGTTGGATTGGTGGAATGATGTGATTATCGGAATATTGCTGGTCACAGGTGCCTGTGTTTGCGTGCGTTTCTTGGTGGGAGACTGAGGTCATGTCCATTTGTATGGCTTCTGTATTCGTGCCATCTGTGCCCTGCAGCTCCCATTGGCCCCTCTTGAGATTCATTTGTTCGTTGGCAGGCATGGATGACTAGTACATTTCACTGGTTGCATTGTGTGACTTCATTGCACCTACGGGGAGTTGTACAATGTGGCCAGGGAGCGGTGTACAGGCACTCAGTGGGGCCGTTTACGGTTGGTTCGCGATGCCGTACTTCTCACCATGGCGGAATGGTACTTTTCGCCGTGCTTGATGGCGTTAGGTGCATGTCCGCTAGGGTCAGAATTCGCGTACCGTTGCGCCATGGTGGTAATTACGGTTTGGCATGGCGCGCGCGCGCATACTTGGTGCAGTTAGCGTTGGCGTTCACTACGGTGTCGCTAATGGCATCGTACTTTGCGGTGACGGGTCATAATCGCACCGAGCGCTATTCGATGGCGGTATTGCATTTCCGCCATCGTTTTTCGATTTCCGCCAGGGTCGTAATGAGGCCCTATATGTTTTAAAGGAGAGGGGAAAACCTCCATGGGGACAAACAAGAACTGTAACAAGACCCTCACCATCCGAGATCTGAGAAAAGGGACAGCGGCCCTGATGGACACGTACTGGGTATGCGGCAACCAGGCATACCTGCACCTCCCCCAGTCATGGAGTGGCAGCTGCTCAATGGCCACTCTGCACTCAGCCCTAATGGTAATACCAGAAAGCCACATTGATGGGAGCAAAAGAACGCGAGAAAAAACCCAACAGAGCGAGGCCCAGCCGACTGCAGAGTCACAAATCTATGTCTTGTCTTCCGGAAACAAGGAAGAGGTGCTGTCCCGAAACAGACGAGCATCAAACTACATATCAAAGGCATCGTCGGAGTTGCTGGCACAGATCCCAGACAGATATCGATTATTCAGCTTGGCAGAAACATTCTTTGCCTCACTCATCCCAAGCATCCAAGCCAGAGCAAACGCAAAATGGATCCAGATAACACGCTGGGAGCTGATCCAGCTGGCAAATGACACTGAAGAAGGGTTCAACGTAATAAAAGTGGAACTAAGAGCTTTACGGCTGATGACCATGCAAAACAGGTATGTCTTGGACCTGTTGACGGCGATGGATGGAGGTGTTTGCCGAAAAATCGGAAATGCCTGCTGCACTTTCGTACCTTCTGAAGACGCAGAAAACGGCTCCCTGTCCCATGTGATCGAAGCAGTACACAACCTAGGAGAAAGGATGAAAATGGAAGGTGGAGCAGAAGAAAGCACATGGTTCGACAATATCTTCTCCTGGGTTCCCTCATGGCTGGGAATGACTGTGAAATTTTTGATGCCAGCTGTGGTGTTCCTCCTCTTTATTTTTTGCCTGTGCCAGGTGGGTCTTCGATGTTGTGCTAACGCGGTACCTAATGGTGCAATGATGATGGTGACAATGGGCAACACCCGTGGTACAATACAAACTATGCAGGAAGTGCAGGTACAAACAGGAACTGATGACACACCCAGGTATCAGCTAGTGCCCAGGTATCATGACAAGGATATCGTAGACAAATTGTGGCATACCACCATCAGAGAGCCCCGTATACTAGAATGGTACCAGGAGGTGTGGGTAGACTTGGAAGGAGAGAGCGGATGTATATACCTGACCTGTACCCCAGATGAATATGCTAGGAGGGGTGAGAGCTTAAGGGGGGTGTGCAGAGCATGGATGCCCATAAAAGGCACACCAGCATGGGATGACGCAATTATTGACGAAGAGGAGTGTAGGAGATTGAATGAGTTAAAGAATTTGTTACTTAAGTAACGAAAGGTGGGAAATGTAGGGGAGGGTTGGTCCAAAAGACCCCCCTTGCCTACATTCCTTCCCCAGGTGAGGGCCATGGCTCATTGGGCGTCCCCTCATACCACCAGGGCCCAGGTAGTGGAGGGCTCACCTGCTGAAGACATTGCCCACACGTATTGAATTTAGCTAGGCCTCAGAAACCATTTTGTCTAATAAAGATGGTGTGAGCTCAGCGCACTGTAGCGCGGCCCCCACCCTCAGAGAGTTTCAATTATCCCTGTGGCCGCATCTCCCTGGCAGATCCGCTGTGAGCCCGTTCCCACGAACAAGACGGACATGAGCTAGCGTAAAATACTAACACTGTAACATTTCACCTTCCGCAGTGTATCACTGCTCCCAGCATGACCCGGCCAGCGGGGCCTGGGTGATGAAGAGAACTGTAAAATGGTCATCGGATGAAAGCAGAAAGTCCCCAAATATTAATGCCAAGACTATTTGCAAAGCGTGCATTTCTCCACAAAACTCCTTCTATTAAGGAAACCTGTAAAATGTATAAACATGATAGGATGCATGTTCACATGACATTAGCAATGAACAACCCACACCACTGCAGTTGTGTGCAAATAATAAAAAGCGTTCAGGGGGATTATTCGTTATGTGTATCATTGAAAAGCTTACACTCCACGGTCCCGCACCATAACCAAACTAATGCTGCTAGAGTACAAGGGAAGACAAGTGTAACCATACAGAGGGCTCATGTGAAGGACGCGCGAGAATGCACCCGTCATGTGTGTATGTCTAAGCCCTTATGTGCCACTACCGCCACGCACGGTGGCGAGTCACTTTCTTTGTGCTCCACCAACCACACTACTACCTCACTTACTGCAAATGTATATGCATATAACCAAATGTTGTAGTTGTTAAACGTAAGTGTGCAAATAATGTGCTCAGACTGGCTATATTTGAGAGACATTTAGCAAAGTTAAAATGTATGTCTTCGTATGATTCAAATGAGTATTGTATAGTATTTGACTGTTTATGATGTTTTTCACCTAAAATTGGCAACACACGAGGAAGATACCTTTGTGAATATGTGCAAGGCCATTCCCCCTCCCACCCTGCGAAGACTGCCAAACAAGAGAGCAGAGGCCCGCGCCGCGCTGCTCCACCTCCCCCAACTAGGCTGGAGCCGCTTCAAAGATTTGTAGTCCCCTCTGCAGCACCCAAGGCCACGGCCCGCCACCTGCATTATTTACAGCACAGCAGTAAACCTCTGCCTGAATACACAAATCCAAAGGCGCCCCCTCTTAAACCCCACAACCCACCGGATCACCTTAGACTTATGGCCCTGTGCAATTAGGACACCCAATACTGTGGCAACATACAGCAGCCCATTCATAACGACTTCTAACAAGACAGAAAGGCATGTACCGCCCGTCCCATGCCCTGAGACTTAGCCCCTCGACCTATGGTACCGGTCAACAGGACACTGGTAACCACGCACTGATGAATGACCATCAAACCCCTCACAAGGTGCATTCCTCCTGTGTTGCATTAACCTGTAGAATAACCTATTGAAAGATTTACTAAAGAAGATAATATTGCAATAACTGAATGACTGCGGTGTGCATGGCCTAGGGCAAATAAGGCAGGAAAAGACATTCATCTCTGACACTGGCCACAATGGCACAACAACACCGCCCGGATGAACTCAGCCGACCCGCCAGGCCCAGCCCAACCCACGAGGCTGACCAGTGACGTCCTCCAGCCAAGGCCAACCACATCGCAGCAGCGCCTATAGCTAGTCATCACCACCCAATCCCATTGAACTTGTGTCCCTTATAGTATGTAGGTTCTGATGACATGTTTTGTAAATATATACGCCTGTCTTTGCTATTGTCAGACAGAGCGCTCTCGGAGTTTGCAGAGTTCTTTGCATGCCCTATTCTTGTTGATAAACTCCCATTTACGCTCATCCGCACTCTGTCTTGGCCTTATTCCCATCCTGGGAGAGTCCTTCATTGTCTCTCATTGTGGGGAGGATCGTGCTGGTTGGGGACGCTTGCCTTCAGTTCCTACAACCCTGGAAATGGCAGCAGTCAAAACCTTGCACACGACCATTTCTCAAACCTTTAAAAGGGCAGCTGAACACCTACTTCAAGCTAAGAATAGCCAAAAGAAGTTTGCTGATCAACACCGAGCAAAGGCCCCCAACTACTAAGTGGGAGACAAAGTCTGGCTGGCGTCTAAACACGTGTCCATTAAAGGAACTCGAACTTTCCGTCCAAGATACCTGGGTCCATTCACTGTCACCTCCGTGATAAATCCTGTGGTGGTCAGACTAGCTTTGCCGCCAAACATGTAGATTCATCCTGTGTTCCACGTGTCTCTCCTTAAACCTGCTCAACCTGGGACCCGGGTAGCAACGCCACTGCAGCCAGTAGTAGTCGCCGGGAGCCAGAATTCGAAGTCAAGGACATCCTGGATTCAAAATACGTCAGATCCAAATTATACTACTTAGTAGACTGGAAGGGGTATGGTCCACAAGACAGGACATGGGAGCCTTGTGAGCACATCCATGCACCTTGCTTGCTTAGACGATTTCATCAAAACCATCCAAACAAACCAGGACCAAACAGAAAAGCCACCTTGAGAGGGGCCTTGCGGGGGGTGTTGTCATGATTCCTGCCCTTCATGTCTCCAGCCCTCCTAGATGTCATGCTGGAGCCAGGCCACGATCACCTACATGGCCCTCAAGGGCCTCTCCATCCCTCCAAAGACCCACTTGGAGTCAGACTTGGCGCTTGTGGCACCAGACTCACTCACTCCCATAGGATAACATTGGGGATTGGACTTGTAGTGCATAGATGGGGACAAGATCGATGCCCCCACATATTTCGGTTCCCATGTGCAGTCTAGTCTTTTGGGTGTGGTTCAGCCAGAGACACCTGGGATACCCAGAGACTATTTAAGCCACGCCCAGGATGAGAAACATGCTTTGTGTTTTCTGCACCTGCAGCGTGACACTCACTGTGTTCGGATCAGTCTCCAGTAGGCCTGCATCTTTCTTCTGCGCTCAGCTCCTGCAAGAACAAGAACACTGTTAGGAACAGCCTTACCTTGCGGCGCTTCTGCCCATCATTCATCGCTCCTTCTGTTCTGCGGGCATCTTCGGCGGTGTCATTCCCATCCCGGCAAGCCGCTTCCTAAGGAAAAGGGAAAAGAACAGAAAAAAGGCATTAGTAAGCATTCAGCAAATCTTCGCTTATTTTTAAAGACTGTACAAGCTTCAAACGCTTACCTGAATCCCAGCCGCACTGGGGTAACTCTGTCTCCGGAACTTCTCATCCATCTGCAAGAGGGAAAGGACACTCCAGGTTAGCGTGGAAACATCTAGAGGTGCCGCATACCGTGCTTACTCACCGCATTTCTTCTTCATAACCGGCATCCACGCTGAAAATATCGCACCACCTAAAAGACACAGAAAAATAACTCAGTTCAATACAAATAAGAAAGGGTCGCATCGCGCATCGTGCTCTCGCTCACCTTCAGCGCTACTCATCTCAGCAGCACGTCACCATCCCCGGACACCGGCCATCATCTAAGGAAGGAAAGGAACAAAGTTAGAGAACTGTTCAAAAGACTCATTATACTTACCTGTCGGACTCTTGCCAGTGAAGTAACTAGGCAGCAAGGAGCCCGCATCAATGAACGCGCTACTGCACTGAAAGCAGGACGGAGAGCACACTTTCTAAGAAAACAAGGGGAGCTGTGGATCAAAGGGAAGGGTTGGACCCCGAGGAAGAGGGGTTCAAGCACACAGACAATAGGGAGTTAAACTCTACCAATCCTGTGTTTCAGGCCCAGTCTCCAGTCGAGTAGACTCCAGGGAAGGGTTCGAGGTCATAAGAAGTCAGAACAGGCTGAGTGACGTCCCCGTGGATACCAAGTGAGCGTTACAGAAGCATAATGCGCCCTGCGGGAAAATATCTACCAAAATCTGTAGACACACACAATGGAGAGTCGGCTCTTAGCACAGGAAGAACTTAAATATACAATGGTTCAAAGGCTAAAGCACAAAATCAACAAGGTAAAGAAGGTTGTGCATTGATTAGGACTTATCAATGAATCTCAGGACTGATTTTAGGTGCCATATCACACGTTCATATAGAGGTAAAACACACATAGGGCCTCATTACGACCCTGGCGGAGTGGGTTTACGCCAGCGGTATTCGCGGCGGACCCGTCCGCCCTACTACGAGTTCCCGTAGCGCCATGGAGCGTTTTCCGCCTGGTTTTTCCGGGCGGAGAAATCCATGGCGCTACGGGACCTTGTTGTTAATTACGCCACCGTATTTTACGGTGGCGTAATTAACGCCTTCCCCACTCCCATTATACCCTATGGGGCAAAAATGGGAAAGGGGAAGGGTAAAATGGGGGATGGGGATTTACCGCCCCGCCAAGGTCGGAATGGGGCGGAAAATCCGCCAACCCCCATGGCGCTATCGGCAGCTTTCCGCCGTGCTCCATGGTGCATTTTGCACCACGATTTCCGCCAGGGTCGTAATGAGGGCCATAGTCTTGACAAGTGTTCGGTCCAAGGCAACGGGTGTAGGAGCACAGCACATGAGGTCATGCACATGAACCATTAGAAAGGAAGGAGCTGAATTACATGTTTCCATCAGAAGTTGCAATAATATGCTGCCTGTTGACTGAGCTTGAAGGGGAAGAACGGTACAATGGTGCCAATGCTTAATTCCTATGAGAATAGGAAGTGAAAACTATTTTTGCCACACTTTTCATATCTCATAATTTCATTGGTCAACGATGATCGAAGGGGTCCACCCCAGGATGGCATTGGTCAACGATGATCAAAGGGTCCACCCCAGGATGGCCACAGGAGCTCCACCAATTAAACACCAAGATCTGAAAGCAACAATATTAAACATCGACTGACCAATAGCCAACTTGACAAAGTAGATAACATTAATGTGCAGTCATTTTATAAGGTAATTAACAGCATGGTCACGGAAAATAAGATATGCCAGGAAGGCTCGGAATTGTATAGATTCACCTGTAGCACAACCATGATCAACCAATCAGTGACTGACTAATGAAACTCCACTCTTCACTATAAAACTCCACCATTTTGTATTGATCATTGTATGAATTATTTTTCAATTGTTCCCGACTGCGGTTGGATGTAATACATTTTTGTTTTTCTTGCTCTTGTGCACTTTATTGACTCATTTGGATTGCTATTATTATTGAATTGTTGGGTCTTAACCTACAATGGAGATGCAGGAATATGGCCATGACTTGAAAAAAGTGCCTACTGTGCATGGACATAGGCCATGCCTATTACAGATGAAGAGTATGTTAGCATATATCATTAAAACATTAAACAATTCACAATGTTCTTTTTTAAGTACAGTTGTGGTTAAAAATGTTAGTTATGGGAATATTTTGTTTGCAGCGCAAAACATACTGTTACTTATTGTTCCTAAGCAAACATAGGCTTGTAATGCTCATTACGCCCCGCATGACATCACAAATGACATTCACGCACCCAAAGTTCTTACAAGACAAGACAAACAAAAAGAGCTAACAAAAAGAGAATGACCCAGACTGGTTGAGTTTTAATTTCTATTTGAAGCCAACGCAGAAGAATGCCCAGATGGACCGTAAAGACTATTTTCAAGAGGCTACTTTCCGTGTCACAGAGCATAACAGGGGACATTATCAACAGTGAGGGGTTGTAGCTGACTTAAAGTTGCCTTGCAATAAAATCTGTTTTTTTTAAAATGTTTTGCGCTTCAGCCATAAAATACTTAAGTCTATATATTTGTGTGTGTGTGATATGTTCCGCAATTGTGTACTATGTTAAGTTTGATTCAGGGCACTTGCAGAGTGTACAGATTTTAAAACATTGATAAGAAGCAGATGGTATTAAAGCGACTTGCCCAGTACTTTTATCAGTGTATGAAATCTTTGCACTTTGCAATACACCGATGTATGGGCCAGTGCACTTGCAGAGAGGCTGGATTTTCTATTTAGAGAAGTGATCCGAGTTGGTCGGAAATCCATATCTGTCTTAAAGAAGTAAAGGGAGTGAGGCTTTGCAGGTGCGGGTGGAAACACGTGCTCTTCACATCCCTCCGTGGGAAACCCGAGGCTTGCTATTTAACATTACATTAAAGTTGCTAACATTCGCCTACTTGCACAGAGAAACCTCAGAACCCCACAGGCAGGTGAGCAGCGAGAGTCCGCCATGTCTCAACACACCACACAAACGATGGAGGGTCTTGAAAAAATCTTATTTGGTTTCACTATTGTTTATATACTAATTCAATATACTTAGATTTTGAGAATATCAAACTGGACAGTTTTGTATAAAAGTGTAAATAAACCGAATCAATAGTACAGATTTATTGAGCATAACCTTTATGTCTCTAGTTCAGAAATCACATTATCTGGTTCAGAAAATCACATTCTCTGTAAACCGTCTATGTGTCTCTAATTCAAATATGACATTGCCAGTAAGCCTTTTAAAATAGACAAGTGAACAGGGTCACTGAACCCAGAGATATACACTCCTATTGGTTCTCACACACTAGACTGGATTGTTTTACTTAAGAGATTTAAAAAACAACATAAATTGAGACATGTTTTCAGGACACATCGATTCACAAAAAAGTACCTACACATGATAGAATGGTGTTCACCCAAGAAAGATACTTTGGATCACAGTACTACATAAACATACAAAACCTTCAATCCCAGAAGGAAAACATATGAACAAATGTACGAATTAAATAGAGTGAGGTAGATTACACAATTTTTAGCAGTGTATGAGTTAGACACTGGGACAAAGAGTCAAAGAGTCAACACAACTGTGTTTCAGCCATTTCTAGCTGCATTATGTAGCTGCTGTTATGTAGGCCTTCATCAGGATGATAAACATTGTGGTGGAAAGGTCCTGTTTGCTCTGTGTTAGAAAGACAGGAAGCCACGACATTGGTTAAAGGCAAAAGGACTGGGAAGTAGCCCCAAAATGGTGACTTACAGTCCTGGATAATAATGGGGTTTACTAATTCCCAATGAGAATGCCAAATCCCATCAGTGAAAAGCATCGAGTCACATTTTGTAATGGTAAATAGCTAATTTCACTTTAAAAACGACCTTCCATAATGAGAAACTCACTTGTCCTTTTCCCCTCACCACTGCTTGTTAAGTTGTCTCTGATGGGAACTATTAGATCATTAGGTCATATTATTAATGATAATATAAGCTTTTACAGAGGTAGACCACTCCATGCTGTAGAACAGGATGCTTCTGTGCTTTCAACAATGTGGCCAATTTCTTTTTTTTTCAGTACAGACTAATTCCTATTAGACAACAAGACCTTGTGGACGCTCCAGGGTGAAGGTCTCTTTCTCTAATGGGAATTAGCTATTTCATTGTTAGCAGGCTATATCTCCGGATGACCCTTTGGTCTCCCCAGGTTCAAGGTCCATTTGCTTGAATGGGAAAAAGCTGCTTCGCCACGAACAGGCAAGTTCCCATTAAACAAGAGGACCTCTTGGTCTCCCAGGTTTAGGAGTCCATTTATCGAATGGGAAATAGCTGCTTCACTGTGAGCAGGTTAGTTCCCATTAGACAAGAGTGCCTCTGGGTCTCCTGGTTTAGTGGTAGGTTTCTGAATGGAAAATAGCTGCTTCATTGTGAATTACCCTGTTCCCTTTAGATGAGAGGACATCTGTGTCTCCCAGGATTAAGGGTCAGTTTCTCCATTGAGAAATAGCTGCTCCACTGTGAACAGGCCAGTTCCCATTACAAAACAGGACCTCTTGCTCTCCCAGGTTTAGATGTCCATTTTTCAAATAGGAAATAGCTGCTTCAATGTAAACCGGCTAGTTTACATTATGGTTGTATGTTTTTTTGTTTTTTTATCAAAGTAAATTGCAATGTGGTAATTTACTTCAACAAAACTACTTGAAATCACTTTGTTTTTTAAAATTATGGTTTTACCCTCTTACCTACCACTAACACTACTACTCCCCCCTAAAAGCCCACCCCATCTATAACCCAACCGCACAAATACATTTGCATCTCCCCAATCAAAGTTATTTTGTTGTAGTAAATTACCATGCTGTAATTTACTTCGGCAAAACGACTTGTACCCCAAGAGGACCTATGCGTCACCATGGGTTAGGGGTATATTTCTCGAATGGGAAATAGCAGTTTTATTGTGAACAGGCTAGTTCCCATTGGACAAGAGGACCTCTTGGCCTTCCAGGGATAGGGGTCAGTTTCTGGAATGGGAAATAGCTACTTCACTGTATACTGGCTAGATCCCATTAGACGAGAGGACTTCTGGCTCTCCTTGGATTGGAGGATTGTTTCTCGAATGGGAAATATCTGCTTTATTGTGAACAGGCTAGTTCCCAATGACAAGAGGACCTCTGGTCTCCTTGGGTTAGGGGTGAGTTTCTCGAATGAGAAATTGCTGCTTCATTGTGAGCAGGCTAGTTCCCATTAGATGAGAGATCATCTTGATATGCCAACGTTGGGGGTCAGTTTCCCAAATTGGAAATAGCTGCTTCACTGTGAAAAGGCTAGTTCCCATTAAACGAGAGGACATTTTGGTCTCCTATGGTTTGGATGCCCATTTCCCAAATGGGAAATAGCTGTTTTATTGTGACCAGGCTAATTGCCATTCAACGAGAGGACCTCCGGGTCTCCCCAGGTTTGAGGTCAGTTTCTAGAATTCCCAAAGTTGGAGGTATATTTCCTGAATGGGAAATAGCTGCTTCACTGTGACCGGGCTAGTTCCCATTAGACAAGAGGACCTCTGCATCTCCTTGGGGGCTAGGAATCATATCTCAAATGTGAAGTAACTGCTTCACTGTCAACAGACTATTTCCCATTGCTCTTCAGGCTGAGGCCAGACAGGTTTGATAGGTGCCCGCACGCATTTACTGTTGTACTTTCTCTGGCTGGTCTCCACGTTTGGGGGTACTAAGGAGTGCTTTTCCATTGTGTTCAAGATGGGCCCTTGCAGCACCTGACTGCTTCTTTATCTATGTACAGAGCCCCCATGGCACCTTCTGCATGTCAATCAGCAACCTGTCAGGACAGGTTGTTAAGTGACTGGTTCTGCAACTAGTTAACTACTCTTTCCAGAGACGTGCATGCATTATAGTGGTTCTGCTTTTCTGACTTCAATTGTGTATGCTTACAATGAGGCCTGTTGAACCAACAATATCAGGAATGGTTGTAAAATGTGGTCTCTGTCTTCTTTAGGATACATCTTGTTGATTTACCTGCCATCGTTTATTTTGTGTTTCTTATGGGTGTTCTCTGCTCCACTGCCCTTGCTGAGCTCCACACATTATTAAAGACTTAAAATAAATAACTGTAATATGATGGCAGCAATGTGTTACATGTTATTAGCCAATTCCCTTTTCACAGTTTGCTCTCATATGTTCAGGGGCCTGCACTGCCTAAATATTTACTATTTACTTACTCTTGCACATGTTTTGCATTGCACTATTCCTAATTTGCAATGCTCCCCTTTAATTAATGGCCTATATAATGTCATTGTTTTTCAGCATCTTTTGGAGGGACGTTGGTGGCAATGAGTCATGAATCGTAACTTTCTCTCCTAAACTACATGACACAATCCAACGTGCCCTCAGGTGGTGAATCTGGACAGCATCTGCAAATGCGCTCTGTACGTTGAGCCTCTTGGCCAAAATGAGTGTATCCAGCAAACCTTCCAATGAAGGACATTTCTAGGAAATAAGACATTGGCAGATATTCATCATGTTATCATCTAACCATTTATCAGACTCAATAGCTTCCTTGTCAGTGTTCGATTTAATTCCATTAATAGTAATCCAAGTCTTGGGATGATGGCATGGGTGCCCGAAGCCTTCTGTTCTTCACCCACAATGTGAAATGGCTTGACTTCAACTGAAGCCCAGACATCTTCCCTAAGCTGTTCTGCTTTTAATCCACTCCTTGGAGAGGCTAATTGTTTAAGTCTTCTGTGCTGCCCTTTAGGTAGTGGTGCTACCTGTCCTGGTGCATCAGATGTAGTTTTTCTTAGGTGTTTCAATCATTGGAATGCCTTTCTCTTCTGGAAAGTTTGTATGTATGTCACATTCAAGAACATCCAATTTCTCGTTCAGTTCTAGTGGGTATTTTACCTCTTTCAGCAGATGAATCTTATCTAAACTATGTTTTGGTTTTGCACATGTACTAACTAATATAGTTTTTGTGTTTCTATGTCTATGTGGTGGAAGGTTCATGCAACGTTCCACAGGTAATACAGATCTCAAGTCTGAGATTGGAACTTCATCATTTTTATCATCTAAACTTACAGATAAGTATTCACTGTCCAAAACAAATAATGGATTCTGAGAAAAAGTTACAGGAAATGTTTTCCCATTCCAAAGTATAGGTCTTAAAATGCAGCACATATGCTTATAAGGTAGAAGCCATTCTTGAAAATCATTACAGTGAACTGCAAATTTCATAAACTCACAAGATACTGTTTTTCTTTTACTGATTCACTTTTGACACAAAAAGTTCCATTTTGATTATCCACAACATTAACATTTTCTTTGTCAAGATTGCAGCTTAACCTCTTCATCATGTGTGTGACAAATTATTTTGCGTGACTTTTTAGAAATGTTGGTGCTTCATCACTGTACGTCCTATACTACTCAGAACCTCGTAAAGTCCACCTATCTAGATAAGATGTAAAATATAAATGCATTAAACAGTGTTCACAGGTGAAATTATATTACAACATTACATATTAAAAAGATGTGAAATGCATGGTTTTTATTTCCCATTTAAAAATTATGAATACACGCTCTATTAATAGCAGCACTCACTAAATATATAATAGAAGTATTATAACCTATAATGCATTGCTATTGTCATCTGAAAACAATCAGGCGAACAGAGCCCTCTTATAGGTAAAACATCCCTTGATAATTCAGTTGGTACTGGAAATACATATACAAACAAAATAATTTAGACAAATATGATGTGAGGTAAATGTCAAGGAATTTTTATAAATAAGAAATTTTAAACTGAGTTCACATAACACTGGGTTAATAAAGTAATACAGGTCAAAAGTAATATAACAAGTATAAACAATCACAAATAACTTGGTCATCTAAAATATAGTGTATGTGCTACGAATGTTCTCCAAAGAAAAGTCATACAATAAACAGTGGTAGCTCACAGAATGAGAGTTGAATAAACAAAATTACAGTTGTGAATCAATTTATACAATGTTATACATTTGAATAAACATTTATTAATGTCATGAGCTCATTTAGGAAAAATCTCAATGTTGGTTGTGAACAGAGTAGAGAAATGTGTCCTATTGGAGATTTCCTGTCATTACGCGTTTCGAGAGAGAGAGAGAGATTCTCTTCTTCAGGTGATGGGAAATTTGATCCATCCTAAAATTACAAGTTTAAGGCTTATTACTTTTAAATCGACCACTGATACGAGCATAAATTACAACTTGCAAATTTGCTCAGATACGTTTTAAATGGAGCAAGCACTAACCTGAAAATGTAGAAAGATCTGACTCACACCCATTAAATGCGCATTGAATGCCGCTAACACCGCCGAGGTTCTTTCTTCATATTGGCGTATTGTTTAAATCCCCCTGTGGGATGGAAATGTGCGGTCAGTACTGTAGCTAAAATGATAATGCTAAATTGAAAATAGCATCTATCAGTGTTTAAGGAAAGAAATGTTAATTCACTTTTGGCCGTGCTAGTTGGCATCCAAATGAGGTATGGCTGTTCACTTTCCTCCCAACACTGTTGCTCTAAAGCAAACAAAGGGGTCCCCTATTGTAAGGTAAACTGATGGGAAACTAAGAATAGCAAAATGGATCCTGCTTCAATTTTCTTTTCTATATCGTTATTACCTATTCTCTAGTTTTCTTGTAATCTGGAAGGTAAGCGCAGGCGGGAGAAGCAGCGGAAACGCAGCGTCCAGTCCCGCATTCGCTTATAAATGAATGAAGTGTGTGACGTGTGGGCACGCTTGAGCGTGTCGCACTATTAATGGGATCCTGCTTGTGTGTGTATGAGCATCACTGGATAAAGAGGTGCCCATATTGCAATAGTTCTTACACTATATCAGAGGATTTGGACACAGCACTATTGCATCTCGGACAATAATGTGGGAAAGTATGTATTTAATAAAGTAACAACTAGCTAATGGTTCAATGAAGTCATCCCATGATCTTAACACAAATACAGGTATATGCAACCTTCAGATGTTAAACTCTGATCATAATTTGTTACATGTATTTTAACTAAGAAAACAAAACTTGATTTATAAATCTACATGACAATCGTACATCGAAAAATTAATCATTCGGACACAATATTTGTGTCTATACAGATTAGTGTCCTTAGTCATAAGAAAGATTGTGTAATAGTCTTAAAATTTAAACTATGTAACTTTTGTCAGCAATCAATTCTCTTGATAGTAATAAGTCATGTTACAAATCATCAATAGCATATTTGTTAGAATGTTAAACGGAATACAGTGAAAATTCAAGGTCAAATGGTCCAAACCTAGCGTAGTCCTATGAATATCATTTGATGAAAAATCTTCCAGAAAAAGACAGCAAATATATAATCAACGAATAGTGTGGTTTGAGAAAACACATCAGGTCATATTCTGTGTTCATACCTCTAGGGGATAGCGTGTCCCATTGTTCAATCCACGCTATCTCTTTCTGGAGTAGCATCCTAACTAGGTCTCCTTCCCTCAGGGTTATCTAAGCTGTTCAAGTATCACAACCTGCATTTGGGCCACTGAATGATGACATTCTTTAAAGTATTGGGAAACTGGAGATCTGTCTGAGTGAGTTTGAATATTGGACTTGTGTTCCATCCAACATCTCTTGGCTTTCAAGGTGGTGATTCCTACATAATAGATGCCACAGGGGTATCCAATGCCATAGACTACATTAGTGGAGTCACAAGTAGATGTGTGTCTTAAAGTAACTGGTTTTCCTGTATAAGGATGATTGATGATGCTGCCTTTTAATTATGTTGTTACAGTTTTGGAAATTAGTGCAAGGCAGAGGGCCCCTAAGGGACATAGTTGATTTTCTGGGTTCACTTTTGTCTGTTCAAATACTAAGTCACAAATAGCTTTACTTTTTTTGTAGGCAAAAATGGGTGCTTTTGGAAATAGTCTCACTAGTGTTGAATCAAGAAGCAATATATTCCAATTGGATTTCAAAATCCGTTTGATCTGGGAACGTTGATGTGAATATGTGGTCACATACACCAAGTTAAAAGATGGAGCCTTCACTTTCGATACTAGAATTGTAGTTTGAGTGCCAGCTTTAAATAATAGCTCAGCTTTACCGCACGCAGCTCCTGTGAATGCGTTAAATCGGAGACGCTGGTAAGCAAGAGTCTTTCGCGCATTCCCCTGCCAGAACCCATCACGGGCTGTGGCAGTGCATGTGACCGTCTAGGTAACTTTGATCATTCTAAATTGCGAATTAGCGGTTTCCCTTTCTTTTCTCTCCCCTGTCGTGCTGATATGGGCACCTCTCAACCCATACTGAAGTTTCCTTTGGCTCTAAGAATTAATCACACTCAATTGAGTGCACCGAACCCGCATTAGCGGCCATATAGGTATGTGAATTTCAACATATAAGGTTTAAACAATAACTCGCAATGTATAATTACTCACAATTTCTGCAAAATGGTCATATACTAACAGACATTATTTCCACTTACAGTGGAGCACATATATAGAAATCCCAAAAGCAATATTGCACAGCTAATATTGGTAAGTGGCACTAAGCTGCTTTTGACAACTATTCGCATATAACATGATGATGCCTGTTATTGATAAAATGTATTATTATGCTTTCCTTTAGTGCTTCGCATGATTCTCAAGGATTTTCAAGGTAGAATACTATTTGGTCATTTATTTTCAAGTGTTGAGCATTAGTGCACATGCATTACCAGTATTGGACCATATGCTAAACTAGCATATACTTTATTTTTATTCTCTTCTCCCCCTTTTTTCGCCCATTGCACCTACTACGTATTGCAAATTTGCAAACTTGATGGGTCAACTAATATCCTTTGTGTAATTGGTTCTTTGGTGCAATGCTACTTAAACTATTTGTGGATGCTTATCATTTATTATTTTTTACTGATTGATCAATGGCTTCTAAAAACCCACCATTGTGCCCTGGTGTGTTTTGTGCTCTGTACATATGGCATGAATTACTACTTGCATGCTTGCACTACCTTTGTGCAATTGTTATGCAGCCTCAGATGAAGAGCCTTACAGCTCGAAACACGTGACAGGCTGCTCGATCCTCAATTAAACTGTGCAAAATGTGCATTTCTTTTGTTGTCTAAGTGCGCAGAGAGGAAGCAAACAACCTTTTTCTGTTTTGTAGTTTGAGTGACTTTGTTGGCTTTCTGAGCAGCTTGTTGAATATTGGTCATGGAATATTGGATCCTCTTTTCAGAAATATATTAGACAGTTCCCAAGATTGTTGGATATATTGTTGATTGTCTGAAATTATATGTCGGTACCTTAGAAATTCACTGAACAGAATACTCTCAATTGTAGATTTTGGGTGAAAGCTTGTAGCAAGTAGAATACTGTTCTTGTCCGTCGATTTAATGTAAACTGTAGTGCTTAGACTTCAACATCAAGGAATTCCAGTCTAGTCGAGCTGTGTTTCACAGTAAATTTAATTCTGGGAGTTATTTAATTAATTAATTTAAAAAAATTGCCCAGTTGTTGTGCCGAGCCTGTCCAAATGACAAAAATATCATCTATGTAACGATGATACCACTTAAGATATTTTGTCCTTTAGTAGTTGTTCAAGATATGCTCTTCTTCTAGATATGCCATATATATGTTGGGTTGCCATGGCGGCACCCATTGACGTACATGCTATTTGAATGAAATAATGGTCTTCAAATCTGAACAAATGATTACTTACCACAATCTTAAGCAGACTTAGGACAAATATTTTATCTGCAGGACATTCAGGTGTTTCCAGAAATAACCATTCTACTGCTTCAATCCCATCTTGATGAGTTCTGGCGTGGTCAATAAGGCTTGATGCCGGAAGGCATTTCAGCCTTGGACCACGCCAGCCGTAGTACGATTCCAGCGTTCCAGCTTACCTGCCGCTTACCTGCCTTCCAGCACGTCTCCGGTAAGTGGTCCGTTTGTGTTTGTGTGTCGGGTCTGTTTTGCTTTATGTTTGTGTGTGCATGTTGCAATGGGGGGGGGGGTGTCGGATGTGTATGAATGTTTGGATTTGAATGTTTTTTGTGTGTATGTTGAGATGCGGGGGTGGGGGGGTGTCGGATGTGTGTCGGATGTGTATGAATGTTTGGATTTGAATGTTTTTTGTGTGTATGTTGAGATGCGGGGGTGGGGGGGTGTCGGATGTGTATGAATGTTTGGATTTGTATGTATTTTGTGTGTATGTTGAGATGCAGGGGTGGGGGGAGTGTCGGATGTACATGAATGTTTGTATTTGAATGTTTTTTGTGTGTATGTTGAGATACGGGGGTGGGGGGGTTGTCGGATGTGTATGAATGTTTGGATTTGAATGTTTTTTGTGTTTATGTTGAGATGCGGGGGTGGGGGGGGTGTCGGATGTGTGTCGGATGTGTATGAATGTTTGGATTTGAATGTTTTTTGTGTGTATGTTGAGATACGGGGGGTGTCGGATGTGTATGAATGTTCGGATTTGAATGTATTTTGTGTCTATGTTGAGATGCGGGGGTGAGGGTGCGGGTGGGGGGTGTCGGATGTGTATGAATGTTTGGATTTGAATGTTTTTGTGTGTATGTTGAGATGCGGGGGTTGGAAGGGTTGTCTGATGTGTATGAATGTTTGTATTTGAATGTTTTTTGTGTGTATGTTGAGATGCGGGCGTGGGGGGGTTGTCGGATGTGTATGAATGTTTTGATTTGAATGTTTTTTGTGTGCTGAGTTGGAGGGTGGGGGGTTCGGGTCTGTATGGGTGCATGTTTGTGTGTGTGCTGAGTTGGGGGGGGTTCGGGTCTGTGTGTGTGCTGATTTGGGGGTGGGGGTTCGGGTCTGTATGGGTGCATGCTTGAGAGTGTGTGTGCTGAGTTGGGGGGTGGGGGTTTGGGTCTGTATGTTTGCATGTTTGAGAGTGTGCTGAGTTGGGGGTGGGGGTTCGGGTCTGTATGGGTGCATGTTTGTGAGTGCTGAGTTGGGGGGTGGGGGGTTCGGGTCTGAATGGGTGCTGGTTTGTGTGTGTGCTGATTTGGGGGGTGGGGGGTTCTGGTCTGTATGGGTGCATATTTGTGGGTGTGTGCTGAGTTGGGGGTGGGGGGTTCGGGTCTGTATGGGTGCATGCTTGAGAGTGTGTGTGCTGAGTTGGGGTTTGGGGGGTTTGGAGTTGGGGGTGTGGGGGGTTCGGGTCTGTATGGGTGCATGTTTGTGTGTGTGCTGAGTTGGGGGTGGGGGGTTCAGGTCTGTATGGGTGCATGTTTGTGTGTGTGCAGAGGTAGGGGGTGGGGGGTTCGGGTCTGTATGGGTGCATGTTTGTGTGTGTGCTTGTGTGTGTGCTGAGTTGGGGGGTGGGGGTTCGGGTCTGTATGGGTGCCTGTGTGTGTGTGCTGATTTGGGGGGTGGGGGGTTTGGAATTGGGGGGTTCAGGTCTGTATGGGTGCATGTTTGTGTGTGTGTTGAGTTGGAGGGGTTTAGGTCTGTATGGGTGCTTGTGTGTGTGCTGATTTGGGGTGTGCGGGGTGTGGGGGGTTCGGGTCTGTATGGGGGCATGTTTGTGTGTGTGCTGAGTTGGGGAGTGGGGTTCGGGTCTGTATGGGTGAGGGGGCCATGGAGCATAGTGTTTGGTTGGGGGTGAGGGGGCCAAGGGCATTGTGTTTGGTTGGGTGTGAGGGGGCCGTGGGGCATAGTGTTTGGTTGGGGGTAAGGTGGCCCTGGGGCATAGTGTTTGGTTGGGGGTGAGGGACATGGGGCATAGTGTTTGGTTGAGGGTGAGGGGGCCATGGGGCATAGAGTTTGGTTGGGGGTGAGGGTGCCATGGGGCATAATGTTTGGTTGGGGGTGAGGGACATGGGGCATAGTGTTTAGTTGGGGGTGAGGGGGCCCTGGGGTATAGTGTTTGGTTGGGGGTGAGGAACATGGGGCATAGTGTTTGGTTGGGGGTGAGGGGGCCATGGGGCATAGTGTTTGGTTGGGGGTGAGGGTGCCATGGGGCATAATGTTTGGTTGGGATTGAGGGGGCCATGGGGCATAGTGTTTGGTTGGGTGTGAGGGGGCCATGGGCCATAGTGTTGCACTCCAAGAGTGAACCCAATAATAAAGCTAAAACAGGCACAGTTAGGAGATTTTCATCTTTGGCTTTTTGAGGAAACCTGACTCAACGAAGGCCATACTCCTCTTGGGCAACCCAAATAGCAAACTGCAGCAGTCCAAAATAACGGCATGTCCAATCTAGGGTCAATAAAATATATATAAGTTAATTAAACAGGCGAGATACAATAACTAAATAGAAATAAATTATAACAATGGAAAATGTGTAGTACAAAATGTAAGTTTGAAATGCAAATAAAAATCTTTACCCCTCAAAAACATTCTTTTTCCATGTGTTTAGTACAAATTGGGGGTTTAAAAAGCCTCCTGCCACGCCCCGCCTACCATCCCGCCCACATTTACTTTTCGGCCCACTATAGCCCTCATGTAAGGTACTTTCGGCCCTCTGTCAAAATCAGTTGTGCACCCCAGGTGTAGAGGCTAGTCACATCAAATGTGAACAGAATTTGCTTTCTACTCTCAAAATTAATGGTCTGAATTTTGATCAAAAAGTCATTTGTATCTCTTAGGTAGGTCTTGGTCTTTTGTACTAATGGGTGTATGATGTAGTCGATGTATTTGGCTAATGGTTCCAATAAGCTCTTAGTGGCGGCAATTATTGGACGTCCTGGTGGATTGGTCAAATTCTTATGGATTTTTGGTAGAATGTGCAAGACAGGCATTATTGGATGTTCATTGATCAGAAAAGCCTTTGCATGATGGTCAATGAATTCATTGCTTTCAGCTTCATCTAGAACAAACTTGAGAATCTTCCTCAATTGTTCATTTGTATCGCAATCGACCTCCATATAAGTGTCTGTATCGCAGAGTTGATGTTCGATTCCTTGTTTGTATTTTACAACGTCCATGATAACCAGAGCTCCTCCTTTCTCCGCTGGTTTCAATATGATCTGCTGATTAGTCCATAAACGAGCATCAAACTTTCCATAATCAATGTCAGGATTCCTCGACCCACGTATGTTTCTTGAAATCGCTCGGTCTACGCCTGCCTTGATTAAGCTCAATGCACCTCCCTAAATACTGACTTGAACAGGGTTCTGGGATTTCCAATTCAGGAAAAGAGATGCAATAGGCTGTTTTTTTGTTTGTTTAGGATTAGTAATACGATTGGCCTGGGAAAAGATTGATAAAATCCAGCAATGGTCAAGACTGATAACATAAAAGGAGGTGTTGGGAGTAGAGGACTGTTTCATATATACTTCCCACAAGATCGATGTGTCAAAAACAGAACATAAAAATATAGGTACTCCACACCGCATCCATAAGTAAAAACCTGTTTTTATGAAAAATAATTTTACCTTAGGGCCAGCACATTTCACTTTAGAACCACAGTGTCATTTATCAAAAGTATTTTCAAGTAAAAAGATTCCATGTTGTGAATACATTCTATGTGCGGTACATTAATATATAATGGATTTTTTTTTAAATCCAGAGTGTTAGTTAAAAAATAAACAGATTCCACAGGTAACCGCAAATGACTCTGAATTATGCAGCTCCCATCTTGAAACAGGCATATGCGCAACTGCTATTTCTGTGGCTGTTCAGGAGGGTTGGTGTCTCTGCTAATTTAGCTGCCTGTAAGACTTTTGTGTTCTGTAAAGAGTGCAACCACATGAGTCAGCCAGCGCCTGTGGGTTAAGCTGCAAGCATCACTTACAAACCTCTGCCTCCTAATAAATCGCAAGTCCACAGTTGTATGGGATGTCGACTTTACCTCCCATTTCACTCTGTTTCCCTCATAGAAATTAAATTTCGTAAGGTATTAAAGTCAGAGTAACCAGAAATCTGCATACATAAAAGGCCAAGGATGCGATAGGGAGCCTGGGGGACATGCTGTATAACTCTCCCGGGGCCTGCTCCATGGCACCGATTGTGGTTCCCTGACCCCACAGCCAACCCCAATCCTATACCCTAACCTCAAGCACGGGACCCGATCAGAGTGCCCAAGAAAGTATCTTGTCAACCTCTGAATAAGTCCATGGTTGGCGTGGCTATAAGAACATATGCGTAGATCATGTAGCACAGCTCAATAACACATTAAAGATCAAATGTCCAGTACATGTTGTTTCCTCCATTTCACTGAGTAGCTTTATGTTCACTGAGTGCTCTTTCTTCACATTATTTTTGTAAGATTTTCAGTGACAAACTTGTAAATAATCCAAATTCATAGATTCGATATTCAAATGCTTAAATCTATACCACTAGTAACATAATATCTGTGTTGAATACTATTTAACACACCGAAGTACTTATAACCAAGAAGGAAGAGAAAGAAAGAGGAGTATGGAGCGAGGGGTGGGGAGGCGAATTTGTAAATGTGACAAACTGAGCATGAATATTTCTCAAAACATCCATCTGAGTTCTCCTTTATGCTTGCTTCCATCTTCTTAGATTCCATCATTTTAAGCGTGATACAGTGATGCATCATCCCCTTTGCAGTTTGCATTCCCTTTCAGTTCAAGTATGTTGTCTGTTTATTCATCAGCCAGCACATATTTTCATTATGCTCAATCAAACACCACATTATGTGTAATTAGAATTTGTTTTTTGCTCTATATGTTTTTACATCTGAGACACGGAACCAATGGAGGTGGGGAAGGTGAGCAGGGGAGAGTGGAGAATAAGGGAATCATGGGTGTCGAAGACCCGGAGGAATGGGGGGGCGCTGTTGCGCTCGACGCAAGATGGCCGCCTGATTCATCGCTCCGTCCCGCGCGGCAACCTCTCGCTGAAAATCTCCTGTTTGCCCCGGCACAACGCGAAGCTGGTCCCCGGCGTGGGTCATTAACCGGACGGGGAATCTACTGTGCGAGTTTCGATCTCCGGACCTTCTCCATTGCGGAGTTTCGGACCTCTGCGTGCTGGGCGGGGCTGCGTGCCTGCTGGTCCCCATAATCGGCTCCAGGACCCTTTACTTGAGCCCCGCGGCGTGCGGCTTACTGTGTGGGGGAGGGGCGCCCCGTGCTCGGCGTGCGGCTCCCTCTCCGGACTCCTGAGCGTTCCGCTCCGCTGCCCCATCCAGGGCGGTGTGCTGTTTGCTATCCGACCTTCAACGACCTATACCGAGTCCCATCGACTACGCATAGGGTGGCCCCCCTACAACCGTAACGCGGTTTTCCAGCCGAATTCTTCCCGCCGGCCACCTTGATCTTGCACGGGCCGATACACCCGTTGCTCGGCGCGGCCTGGCCTAACCCTGCATCGGCGACATGCCGACACGGACCGGCAAGAAGCAATCCTCCATCAACATGTTCGCTAAACCCCCGACCCCCCTTGGAGGGGAGACATCTACACAAGACGCCTCACCCACCCCGGAACCACCCGACTCCCAGAAAATGTTGGAGTTTATCCGCGAAGGGTTTACCACTATACACAGTAAGCTCGACGATATGAATGGCACGATATCCTCCATTAAGGCGCACATGGAGAGAACCGATGGTCGAGTGACCGAGATTGAGGAGCGGGTGAGCACTGCCGAGGACGGCCTGGGTTCTCTCCGCGCAGAGGTGTCTACGCTATCCACCCGAGTTGCCGAAGTGGAGAAGAAAAATGAAGACCTAGAGTCTCGCTCGAGACGCAACAACCTCCGCATTGTCGGGGTTCCGGAGGATGGTCTGCAAGGACCTATGGAGGACTATGTGGAGAGTATGCTGCTTCAACTCCTCGATTCCCCGAAACTCTCCCCGCAGTTTGCGATCGAGAGGGCCCACTGCTCTCTCACGGCGAAACCAAAACCTGGAGCGCCTCCACGCCCGATAATTGCTAGGCTTTTAAACTTTCGAGATCGAGACACTCTCCTCAGGGCGGCGAGGGCCAAGGGAGATCTCCTCCTAGGTGGTGCTAGGATCCATCTTTATCCGGACTTTTCGATAGCAGTACAACGGGAGCGCAGGACCTTCCTTGCAGTGAAGAAGAGATTACGCGACCTCCAGGTGAAATACTCTATGCTGTATCCCGCTAAGCTACGTGTTGAACACGCCAGTCGTGTTTATTTTTTTACGTTGCCTGAGGAAGCCTCTAGGTTCATAGACGAACGCTTTCCTGGTTGAAACAATCTGCTAGCGAACACTTACACTGGCACACTATTGTTTTAGAACATTCGATCAGCGGATACCTCTCTATCCTACTTCGGCACTGTTTCGGCCCATCAACACTTTGTCATTGTCCTATGGTGTCCCGACGAGAACACTTGACTGCACCTAATTAAGCCAGTTGCTTTCCTGTTGTGTTTCTTTTGCCTATGATGTCTTCTGCACATTGTTTTATGCTACGTAGTCGGCTTTCCCCGACAGATTGATTTACATTGTGTTTGCCATAACTACCCCCGCCCTCGTGGGACCTCCTTTAGAGGGATATGGATACTAATAACGGGCATATACAGCTATCCGTTCACTGCCTCACGGTTCGGAGCATTACCGCCAGGCCACTTCACAGGCCCCCCAGGCGTTGATGCCACTGTTTTTGTTTTTCCTGTTAGGGTATAGGGTGGTCATCCCTCCGTTTGGGGGAGGAATGTGGGAGGGGGAGGGGGGAATGGGGTTTTATGTTAAAAAAAGCTTGGTGTTCACAGGGAAGGTTGAGTACGGATTACTATGCCCCCAGTGGCAATACAGATTTGCGCGCACTGGGAGACGACCATGGGGTGCATACTTTCATACACCCGTGTTTTTCGATGGCTACTGGTGGAGGGATTGGTGAGGATCCTTTGACGTTCATGAGTTGGAATGTAAGGGGGTTGGGAAACCACAAAAAGGTGAGGTTGTTACAGCTTCTGGCCGAACGACACCGGGCTAAAGTCCTGTTCCTTCAGGAAACGCATGCACGCACAGAGTTTTGTGACAAGTTCGCAAGATCATGGGGCCCACAGAGGTACTTCACTACATACTCCACCCAGAGCCGCGGGGTCATGACCCTCATTCATAGGAGCCTTAGATTTGTCCCCACTACTACCCTAATCGACCCCCAGGGCAGGTACGTTCTTCTCCATGGTGTTCTACAAAATAGAGAGATTGTATTGCTCAATATATATGGCCCTAACATTGACGATCCCGACTTTTATACTGATCTCATAAATCTCCTAGCAGGTTTCCCCCTGATCCCGATACTCTGGGGAGGTGACTTCAATACGATATTTGATGTGGATCTCGATAGATCCGGTTCCAGACCTCGTCAACTCTCCAGAGCAGCATACACCGCACTCTCCTCACTTCCTCGTCTATCCTTGTTTGATGCCTGGAGGTTCCTATACCCAGACTCCCGCTCCTATTCTTTTTACTCCTCGGTTCACGATTCCTTCTCCCGGATTGATAGGTGGTTGTTATCTGGCGACCTACTTAAGACCGTGAGTAATATGGCGATTCTCCCTAGGACCCTATCGGACCACTCCCCGGTGACTGTTACCCTGTGCTGGGGCCTCGATCGGGATCGGGCCAGGTACTGGAGGATGAAACCCCTCTCTCTCCTCGACCCGGTCTTTTGCTCGGAGATGGAGTCGGCGATTGAGGAGTTCTTCAGGATCAACACTGACTCAGTTTCCTCGCAAGCCATACTATGGGAGGCCTTCAAGGTCTATATCAGAGGCATCGCCCTCTCCAAGGAGAACGGTATCCTTAAAACTATCCGGAGGGAAATCGCTGTGAGTGAGGCCACACTATCTAGGCTGGAAGCCCAGTACACCTCGGACCCGAACCCGGAAATCCTTGCGTTAATTGGCACGGAGCTGGACACCTTTCGCTCGCTTGCTGACCGCGAGCTGAAGTTCCTGGACAGCCCCGGTCAGGCAAGAAGATACGGAGAGGGTGAGCGCCCCAGCCGGCTCTTGGCTAGACTGCTTCGCCGAGAATTCGGCCCCACATCCATTCCCGGGATTGAGAGACCGGATGGGTCACTGGCCACTTCCTCTGGAGAGGTCAATGCTGAATTCCTCTCCTTTTATCAATCCCTGTACGCTCACTCCGACGTTGCCACTACGGCCGAAATTGATGCTTACCTTGACAAACTTCCCCTCTCGGCCCTCTCTCCCGCCACTATTGGAGCCCTCGAGAGCTCGCTCACCCCTCAGGAGTTCTCGGAGGCCATGGACTCCCTGGCTTCAGGCAAATCCCCAGGCTCGGATGGTATACCCATCGAGTTCTATAAACGCTTTAAATCGCTCCTGCTCCCCCATCTGACGGCACTCTGGGAGGAGTCTGTGGAGATAGGTCGGTTCCCCCCCTCACTCCGTGAAGCTACTATCACAGTTCTGCTCAAACCTAAAAAACCCTCTACCCAATGCGGCTCTTACCGCCCGCTTTCATTGATTAACTGTGATGTCAAGATATATGCTAAGGCACTCGCTCTGCGGCTTATCCCCCTCATGCCACATATCATTCACCCAGACCAGTCGGGTTTTATCCCGAACCGTTCCACCTCCTTGAACTTGAGACGTCTATTTAGCATTATAAGTAGAGTAAGCCCTGATGTACATGCGGTGACCGCGGCCCTAGATATGCAAAAGGCCTTTGACTCGGTCTCATGGAACTACCTGTGGCGGGTACTTGACAGGTGCAAATTCGGCCCCACATTTGTGTCTTGGATAAAACTACTCTACTCCGATCCAGTGGCCAGAGTCCGCACCGAGGGCCGCTGTTCCCCTCTTTTCCACGTTGCCAGGGGCACTAGACAGGGTTGTCCCCTTTCGCCCTTAATCTTTGCTTTAGCGATGGAGCCGTTCGCCGACATGCTGCGCCAGAACCATTCCCATAGGGGCCTGCACACAGCTGGCTCCTCAGATATAGTCTCTCTGTATGCTGATGATGCCCTCCTTTATATCCGTTCCCCTGAGATTAACCTGGCCCCTATACTGGAAGATGTTGCCCTATTTGGTCGTATCTCTGGTCTCACGGTAAACTGCTCCAAATCAACCCTCTTCCCGCTCACTCCTAGTACTCTTCCGCCTCCTGACACCATGGGATTCGCATGGGCCCAATCTAAGTTCACTTACTTGGGCGTGGTGGTGTCCAGGCATACCGAACGGGTCCTGCAGGAAAACTACCAGTCATATCTAGTGAACCTTGCAGTTAAAATACAGGGCTGGGATAAACTTCCGATCTCATTGGCGGGTAGGATAGGAGTTCTGAAGATGGTGGTACTTCCACAGCTACTGTATAAGTTTGCCAACATCCCCCAGTGGCCGGGAACAGACTACTTCCAGACGTTGTCTCGCACCCTGAACTCATTCCTTTGGCATTCTGGTGCTGTCCGCCTAAAACTTGAGACGCTTTCTGCTCCGATGGAAACTGGTGGATTCGGTGCACCAGACTTCTTTAGGTACTGGTTGGCTGCACAACTCCAACACACTGCGCATTGGTTTGCTACCCCAGACTCCCCTCCTCATGTTAGGCTGGAGAGACTGTCAGTCAGCGACCGCGATATTCGATCTCTTGTGATCTCACCCATCCCAATGGTACCGGGCTCCATGGACCCTGCGACATGCACATCGCTGGCCTTGTCCAAATTATGGCGGATACTAGGTGTTACTCACCCCTTTCATGGCAATCTTCCAATCTGGAATTTTTACCCTGAGGTCCCACGGGTCCCTCCCTCCGTGGTTCGTTGCTGGGCCGACGCCGGGTATGAACTACTCCGTGACCTCTTTGATCAAGGCATTTTCATTGAGTGGCCTGACCTCCCGGCTTCTCTCAGACAGAGACGTTCTGTCTGGCTTCAATATTCTTCACTCCGTAGGGTACTCAAACACAAGTACACATGCTTCCCGGCGTTACCTCCCGACGAACCTGCAATTGCTGAATTAACCTCTCCCGTCCCCCTGAGGGGCAAAATCTCGAGATTATACACTCTTCTCCAAACTAGGTCGCCCCCCACATTCTCTAAACTCCGGCACTATTGGGAGACCGACCTTGGACTCGACGTGACTGACGAACGCTGGGCCCACATGTGCTCACGCACCCGGGATGTCTCTTTCAACTCCCGATTCAAATTAATTCAATTCAAGGTACTCCATAGATACCACTACACTCCGGCCAGACTACATCGCATTTCAAACGACTCCCCCCCTGGGTGCCCCAGATGCGCGTGCGAGAATGCAGACTATCTTCACATGCTGTGGTCTTGCCCCCGACTTGCCCAATTCTGGACCTCGGTATGCTCTACTATGTCCTCTATCCTTGATTCCCACATCCTCTTATCCCCAATGACATGTTTGTTTCACGACTTCCCCGACCTCCACCGTGACTCCAGAAAACTTGCTGGCCTGTGCATGCTACTTGCTGTGCGCACAATTCTGCTTTGTTGGCTTCGGCCTTACACCCCTACCCACGCACAATGGCTTAGGGCAGTGACGTGGGCTTCTGACACGGAGGAGGTCTGGGCGACACAACAGCCCACTCATTCCAGGCCCAGGGATATATGGCTGCAGTTTCGTTTATTTATGTCCTCCATTGAATCTGACTCGGATCCGGGGTCTTCTCCTCCCTCTGCTTGACCCACCCCCCATACTGTTTTCAAGATTCCCCTTTGAATTATCTCCCTCATGTATGGGTGGTCCGACCTCCCATGGGCCCTCACGTGTATATGCACCCAATTCCTTTCTTTCTTGCCGTTTTTTTTTCCTCTGATGCTTTGCTTGTATAAACTATGCGTATTCATACTGTTTGATTACTGGTTACCCTGTATGCTTTATGTTGACTCACCTGTACTTGTGTCACCGAGCTGAATAAATAAAAGTTTAAAAAAAAAAAAGACCCGGAGGAATGTGACAGAGTGCAAGGTGTAATGCAAGAGTATATAGGTGGGAGAGGAGAGAGGGGACAAGAGAAAGAAGGAGAGGGAACATTGAAGTGAATAGGGGGAGTGAGAACACATTTGGAGAGAACAGGAGACGAGAGAGGAAGTAGAAGGAGAAAGGAGAGTAGGGAGGTTTAAGAGTAGGGAAAGGAGCTAAAGGGAGAGAAGGAAAGAGTGTTTGAGAATATACAGGCAGCATTCAGAACACTGCTGAGTCCATTCGGGTGTGATGTATAGAATAGGTTACCCTTAGGAGCCCCTATAGGAAGTTACCTATCTGTAACTCCTGTTCTTCAGCATTGGTATTGTGCATAGATGCACCTGCAGTTTGAATATTCCCACTCGTCAGGCTGGGAATCCCCAGTAACATTAAAGTAGTTTACATTTAAATTTTAAAACTTTGTCACTTCGGTGTTCTGTTAGAGTCATTTTGGGGCATATTGCCCCACAGCCAATGGACCAGTCTCCCTTAGCACCATCTCCGGAGGCCATCTCTGATTTTTTCAAATGCACGTGTGCATATGAAGATGAGCCAAGCAGGGTAGGCGGGAGGGTTGCATGTAAATGTATGAAAGATAGCAATACTGGAGAACAGGAGTTACGGGTAAGTAACTCATTCCTTCTCCAGCATTGGACCTTTTTATAGATTTGCATGCTGCTGGAATAGATTATAAAGCAGTACACACAATACCAACAATCGGCAGAAGGAAATACTCACAGCAGAAAAACACCTCACCCAAACAGGTGGCTTAGCACTGTCTGACCGACCCTGAACTTCTCCGTGCAAAACCTGTAAACACAGTAAAACCTTGTAAAGGTATGCACATATCTTAACGTGGCAGCCCTGCAAATATCCACCAGGGAAACATCAGAGAAAAAAGCCGTGTTAACAGCAACAGGCCTAGTAGAATGAGTTCTATGTGTGCCAGGATCAGGCCTGCCAGCCAACTGCTGACTGTACGACAAGCAGGAGGACAGCCAACGTGCAATCGATGACTTTGAAAGAGAGTTGTCCATGCCAGACAAACCAAAAACCACAAATACCTGATAAGACTTGCCGAAAGTAAAGAGTGTTCCGCCTAAGTGGACGGGGAACTAAAGGAGACAGTCAACACCTAGGGTTCATTAAGGTGGAAGGAAAATGGAACCTATGCCTTGAAAGTCAGGTTTGTGCTGAGAACCGCCTTGGACCCATGGAAAGTTAGATTGGGTGGTTTGCACGAGAGCACCAGGATTTCGCCCACACGCCCCCCCTAAATAGTGGTGGCAGCCTACAGGACAAAAACCTCAGAGAGGCTTTGTGCTTAGGCTCGACATGGGGCCCCATGAGTTCGGAGAGGACCACATTTAACTCCCAAGCTGGGGCTGGGGCTACAACAGGAGAGAATGATCAGAACAGTCCTTAGAGAAATTCCGAAATTCCTTTATGAGCCCGTGAGACCACAGACAATGTGCCCCAGGGGAGCAAGTACATCTGGAAATGGCAGCAAGGTGTACCTTGATGGAAGAGTGAGCCAGAATGGCCCATGCCAAAGACAAAACGGTAGAGCAAGATGTCTTGAGCTTGCACACAGAAGGGGTAGAGACCACGACCAGAAAATCAAACGGAGAAATGCTTCCACTTGATCTTGTAACAGAAAACCATGAAGGAAGCCTGGGCCATGGCCAGCACATCTCGACAGTCAGGATGCAAAGGTATACTACCAAACTCTAAGAAAGCAGGATCCAGGCCATTAGATTGAGGAAGGACGGGGTGTGGTCTAGCACTGCTCCTTGGTCTCTGGAGAGCAGGTTAACGAGTACTGGTAGCCAGATGGGCAGAGCAGATGGGAGGCTGATGAGATCCAAGGACCAGAATTGCCTCTGCCAAGCTGGGGCCACGAATAACAGTTTGCACTGATGAAGTCTGAAAAAGTCGATTACTCAAGGGATGAGAGGGATCGGTGGAAATACA
Organism: Ambystoma mexicanum; assembly: GCF_040938575.1. NCBI lineage: Eukaryota > Metazoa > Chordata > Amphibia > Caudata > Ambystomatidae > Ambystoma > Ambystoma mexicanum. The sequence continues at coordinate 398,639,434 of NC_090935.1, forward strand.
TACAGGAGCATCCCCTCCCAAAGGAACATGAGGGCGTTCCCTAGGCTACCTGCCGGATGGAATCTGCTGGCAAAAGCCACGCATTTCTTGTTTGCCTTAGTAACAAAGAGGCCGACATCCAGAGTTCTCCCACCTGTGTGAAGATGTAGCAAACTTGATTATCCAGAAGTTTCCACTCATGGCAGGATCTGGGCTCTCTGTTCATGGAATCCACCACCGTGTTTTCTATCCCTGGAAGGTGGACTGGAATGAGGAAGATATTGTGGGCTAAAGCCCACAGGCCCTTAGAATCTGTTGACAGAACAGAGGATTTGGTGCCGCCTTGCTTGCAGATGTAAAACATTGGGGTTGTATTGTCTGTACACACCCAAACTTGAAGCTGTGGTACAAAGGACTTGAGGACCCAGAATATGGCATGCAATTCCAGGACATTGATGTGCAACTCCTTTTCCTCCTGGGACCATAGACCCCTTGCATGGAGATGCTTGTGTGGGTACCTCATCCCTTCAGAGACACGTGCATCGTGACTGTGACCTGATGGTCTGGCATAGGAAAGGGCATCCCCAGGGTAAGATTGGAGCTCAGCATCCGCCAGTGCAGAGCATCGTGGAAGGTGCGCGTCAACTGGATCTTGCCCTCCCAAGAATTAGAAACTCCATCAAGAAACTCCTGGAGAGGCCTCATCCGCCTGCAGCCTGCAGTGCTGGATGAGGAGGATGCAGTATGACATCATCCTCAGTAGGGAGTTCAAGTTGCGGACTGATGAAGACGTCTTTTTCAAAAGCAGGAGAGTCTTTGCAAGAATGGCTTTCACGCTGTCCTCCGATGGGGTAGTGATGCAAGCCAGCATGCCCATACAAGCTCCCAAGAACAGACCATGTTGAGAAGGGGTCAAGTAGGATTTAGCATAGTTGACAAAGAACCCCAGCGATGTTAATCCAAAGATCCAGAGCAAGAGACTTTGCCCGAAACAGCCAGTCATTGAGGTATGGGTAAACGTGAATCCCCAAACGATGGAGATGAGCCGCCACCGTGGCTAAGCATTTGGTAAACACCCTCTGAGAAGATCAGAGGCTGAAGGGCAAGCCCTTGAACGTGAACCTTATGAACCTTCACTGCCGTAAATTAATCGGGACGTGGAAGTACGTGTCATCTAGGTCTAAAGACTAAAGGAGATCTCCTTCCTGCAGCTGGGTTATAATGTGCTGAAGGGTAACCATCCTGAAGGTCTGAGACCGCAGGAATTTGTTGAGGAGACATAGGTCGAGAATGGGTCTCCAACCCCTGGACTTCCTAATGACGTTAAAATTTCTCTAGTACACCCCTTGGCCTTGTTGATGATAGGAACGACTGAACTATGCTCAGAAGTACTGGCAAGTGTTTTTCGACCTTTGCCAAGGGAGGCACAGAGGGTGGACGCGCAATGAATTCCAGCCTGTGTCCCTGCTGATTAATGACAACACCCATTCATCCTTGGTGTTGGAACACCACAGATCGATGAATTTGGAGCGACGGCCAACCACTTGGGTGTGAAAGTGAAGGGCGGCATCAGAGCCTGGTCAGGCATGCTTGGTGGATTGGCCCCTGGTGTGTGCGGAGCCGCAGCAGTGCTTATTCTTCCTGTAACATTGGGACATTCCCTTGTAGTTGTCCGAGGCAGTGTAGGTGTTGAACCAGTAAGACTGGGACCAATATGAGAGGCTTTAGTCGCAGGACGACTTTGGGAACTGTGTCTTGCCTGATCAAAAGGACTGACTCTGTTGCTGGAGCATGCCCATGGAATGGCAGATTTCATTGTCCACTTTGATGGCCTGAAGCATGTCAACAACCTTCCTGCTGAACAGGTTCTCCCCATCGAAGGGTATATCCACTACCTTTGGCTGAACTTATGTATGGAAATTAGTGGCCTTGAGCCACCATAGCTGGTGGAGAATTGTGCTATTTCACATCTGTCTGAAGTCAGTGTCTACAATATCAACATCTACAGTAAATGCGTCGACTGAAGCGGCCTCCCGTTCGCAAAGGAAGGCGAAAGCTTTGTCCTTCTTGTCAACCAGTAGAACATCCAATGCAGGGCCCAATTTAAACTATGACTCCCTGTCATAGCGGGACAGGATAGCCATAGTATTAGCTGCCTTGATGGTGGTTTAGGGCACCAGAGATAATACGCCTTCCAAAGAAAACAAGCTACTTGCCTTCCTTGTCCGGTGGAACTGAGCATGGAGAGAATGGGTTAGCTGAACGCTTTTGGGCCGCAGCCAAACCACTGAGTCCAGACTGGGTTGCATCCATAGATACTTGGGCACCAAATCAGGAGCCTTGTACTTCTTTTCAAATCTATCCTTCTTGGGAGGGTCAGTAAAAGGATTTCTCATGGTCAAGAGACCGTCTTCCCAAATGTTCACATGGATGGGTATGGCAACCACAGACTACCTTGTTTGTACCAGGGACCAAGAAACTTTATTTTTTGCTTCTTTGGGATGAGATCAAACAATTTAGCAGCCCTGGACATGAGGGCTTGGAAGGAAACAATCTTATCAGGGGGAGAATCTCTTATCGGAGTATCCTCAAGCATCCTTCGCTGGTACATTATCAAACTCATCAGAGGTATTAGTGTGAGTGGACATTCCACTTTGAGAGACATCTTCTGAGTCAGTATCTTTAAGGTTGGTAAGAGGGGAAAGAGCAGGTGTGTGGGTGCATTAGGCGTGTCCACTAGGAGGCGGAAGACCAGGCAACGGAATGGCAGGGAGGTGCTGCCATGGAGGCAAAGCTGGGACAGGTAGCCTAGGTTGCAACTCTGAGACCAGGGTCTGGAGAGCGGATAGGCTGTCCATAGAGAGGTCATGAGGATCTGGAAGAGTGGGAGCCTGCCTCTGCAATGGCCCAGTGGGAGTAGGAATATCTTGGGGGTGGCATAGTCGCTGAAGCACCAGCTGGAGTAGTCGTCTGCACATCTGTGAAGAAGACATCATCATTAGAAAAACACACCTTCCTAGCCTTCAAAATCCACCTCACGGGCAGATTGCAATATGTCCTCAGGAGGGACCATAGAAGGCCCAAGTACAGCAGGAGCCAATGTAAAAAGCAGATTAGAACACATAAGCCTTGGCAAGGCTGAAAGCGCATAGTCTGAATCCCCAGACTTTGAAACCCCTCTTGGTTTTGGCAACAAAGAAGAATGCACATTTGTTGTGGAGGAGGTGGTTGTAGTGGCCACAGATGTCGATAGACTATGGTACACAGTTAAAGGAGTCATTGACAAAGTCATCGGTGGAAAGAGGGTCGATGGGACCATAGATGAAGACGTGGCCTGCTTATGCATCGTCGATGGGGTGGTAGAAGAAGTCGTCGCTGGTAGGCCAGCAGGAGGTATTGACGGGTGTGGAATCGAAGACGTAGATGGGCACTTCATTGGAGACAACTAAGCTGATGATGCCATCACTGATGGGATCATTGATGCTGACGTTGTCGTTGAAAAGGTGGCAGCCCTAGCTTGGGTCATATGTACCTTTTTGTACCTTTGCCCATGGGAAGCTTCATTGTGGGGCCTTGACCTCTTGGACGAGGAGGTACGCTCTTGTGGTCTGCTCTGTCTGAGGGAAGCATGGATATGGACAGAGTCTGTAACAGAGGTTCCAGCACCATCATCTAACCAAGTTACCAACCACTGGTGATGGTCTTAAATTGTCTTGTTGGATAACGACTGGCAGATGGAATAGTCGCCAATCTCGTGGTCAGGATTAAGACATTAGAGGCAGTTGTTGTGAAAATCCTCTACATAAAGGTTCTTCAAGTGACAGGTAGCACAGACCTTGAAAAGGCTCTTCTTCCTAGTGCCAGCCATAGCTTCACGGACACAATTCCAAGGCCTCAATAAAAGGGAGCCAAAAAGATACCTCTCGAGGCATTGAGAAGCTAGAACACCACCATCAGAGGAAATTACTGGCGTTGGGAAGAATCAAAGAAACTGTAAAAAATGAAAAAACTATCAACAAGTTATCTAAGAATGGAGAGAATTTTTGATTTTCTTTAGAAATCCCGACACTGAATGTGCAGTAAAACAATCTGAAGATGGCCTCCAGGGGTGGGGGTAAGGGAGAGCCGTTAATTGGCTGTGCGGCAATATAATCCAAAATGACTAATATAGTTCTAAAGTGACAGCAGATTTAGGATTTAAATGTACCCTGCTTCAATGTAAAAGAGGATTCCCAGCCTGATGACAGGGAAAATTCAAACAGCATGTGAATCTATGAAAAATCCAATGCTAGAGAAGATAGATAAGGACATGGCCTTTCAGTCCTCCCAATCCACAGAAGCTAGTTTAGACAGTAGGGGTTAAACCAAGCTATATAATTCCTGCTAATCATGGGTGTTATCATTGTGGTCATAGGCTGTGCAACAGGGGGTATGAAGGTAAGGTAGCTTTACCTGAATTTCAGGAGTTTTGTTGCGTTAAGTTCTCACCTTAACATCCATGCAATTAAAGTTGTTTCCTTGAAGTTCAAGGTTTTATTTACAATATATTGCTCACATTAACGTCCCTTTAACTAAAGATTTTTCCTTGAATTTCAAGAGTTTTGTTAGTCCATAGATTTATTTCACATATGGCCAGTGGCCACGCCCTACAGCCATGCCCATATATATATTTTAAAACACTACCAGACCACTAGCCATGGCCTTCAGCCATGGCCAGTGGGCACGGCCTTTGGCCATGCCCAATGTCCATTTTAAAACACTACCAGACTATTATCAATGGCCTTTGTCCATGTCTGATGTGCATGGCCATTTTAGAATACTGCCAGACCACTACCCATGCTCTTTGGCCATGGCCATTGTGCACGGGCACTCTATATTTTAAAACACCTGCAACCCATCACTCAAAGATGTTCATCAATCCCAAACTGATTTTGACTTGTTTTGACAGTGGTATTATGCATAAAAGATTGCAGGCTTTGAGAACTCACAATTCTTTAGTCAATGTGCATTGAGATAAAATTATTTGCCGAGGATCACACACTTTGGTTAAGCATCGTGCTACAAGCCCTTTGTTTTATGACTGGTCTCTTAGTGACTGTTGTGATACATCACATGACCACGACTAACCAAATTTAAGCAGCACGCAAAAGGGAAACAAATGAGCAGCTGCAAGAATAACATATGCCCAGCTACTTTTGACGCCATAGCGAAAAACAAAAGCTGGCACCCATGAATATATGCACAGTAAGCGAACATATATTTTAAAGTGAAATGTTCAAATCTAGTTCAATTGACCGCCTTAGAAGAAAGTAAGGAAGGCAAAATAGCTTGGACATTTTCAAAAAAATAATGAACACCAGAAAAATAGCATGATAGAGGAAATGTTCCAATAAATATACTGGCAAAGTATAAAAGGTACTCACCTTTTAAACTCAGCAATCTGTCATGAAATATTCCCTGGAAAACAAAATCCCAATATGAAACAAGTGCTTGTGATCTTGTGGGTAAACGTCTGCACTGGGAACATGACAAACTGAGTAAAATCCTAAAAGAAACCAAGGGGTTGCGCCCGACATCTAAAAAAAAAGTTACACTGTCCATCCACGTGTCCTTTATATATAAATAACTGCACCAGTGCCCAGGATTGCAAACTCTCTTACCACATCGTGGACAAATACTCATGACTTACTTGCCATCTCCTCATTTCCCCTCCTCACTCCCATGTCTGAGTTTCAACAATACTCTGCTTTATAATGGTAACTTGAAACGTTACCCACTCAAATATATAAATCCTTATGGAACTATGTTAGGCAAAAAGTGGCCAATTGTGGCATTATTCCCCTATCTTGACGGCTGTGAGACTACAAACAGCAGAATACAATTCAGCAAAAGGCAAAACAATGGTCTCCGAGTGCAAAGCTTTGAAGCACTGACAGTAGCACGGTTTAAAGAGAATGTTTGCGGATGCTGTGTATTATTAGATATTTAAAACTAAGAAAACACATGGCACTCAGGATTGTGGACTGTCTCCCATCCATGCAGTAACCGGGACCGACCCTGCATAGTATCAAAATGAGGAAGGATCCAGTTCCTTTAGGCTATGTTGTTCTAAGTGGTCTTGTAAGGTTGGCTAATTTATGGTATGGTATGATATGGTAATGTTTATTTGTAAAGCGCCTAAACACAAGGCAAGTGGTTCAAAGCGCTCAAGGATGGAGGAACAAGGGGAAAAACAGCAGGTCATTCAGAGCCCCTGAACATCTGAATGGTTACACGTTTGCACAGGCAGAGTTAATTACATAAAATACAATTAACAGTGTAGATAAGAGCAAATAGGTCTGACACCGATTCTGCAGTTTTTCCAAGTGCATTGGGGCACCACCATGGAAGGAGGGGAGACAGGGAAGATAGATAGATGATCTTTAAGGCATTGTACGTTTAGATCGTGCAAGTGCACAGACGGTACAGGAGAGGTGGGAAGAGCAAGTGCAGGTGGGAAAGTCCAAGTGTGCCCAGTCAGTCAGATTCTGGGGTATGTGCTGAGAGATGCCACTCTTATGGGTCATTGACCAAGTGCAGTAGTGATGAGGCAAGTGCAGGCCCAGCGGCAAGTATGAGAGGACTGGCGAGGGTGCCAGGGACCTGTGAGACTCTGAGGTACACCTGGCGACCAGTCACCAAGCTGTTTGGAAAAGGAGGGTGTAAGAGGATTCAATTCAACACTACAGCTAAGTCAATGCCTAGTCTGGGATACTGAATGGAAACCCTTATTGATATATCTTTATGTCCAGTTCATGCGTTCTGGATGACTACCCCTGTATAACACCCCTCCCTTGGAATCCCCCTGACCCCACTGAGCCAAGAAGTAGTTCTGTTTTGCAAGTGAAAAGGTTTATTTGAGAATTTAAACAATATAGATATATATCACGCTTTATAATAAATTAATAATTGAATATCACACTTAATCTGATATGATAAAGATTAACAACGGAGAATCTGGCACTAGCACACTTCTTTATAATCAATGATGAGTGGTTATAGGATGGATAAGATAGCAACAATACTTTTATGGTTTCAAATGGATGCAATGTGGAATGAAATGCAGGACAGAAAATAACTTGATAGGATTTCAGCAAAAGACAATGTAATCACTTTCTTCTGGCAATCCCCTCCCCCCTTTATGCAATGCAAGGAAATGGAAGGAAAGCACACAGTTCTCAGAAATGCAATCAAATGTAACTCAATTCACCCCAGCAAGCTTAGACTACAGAAGTTGGAAACACAGGCCCAAAATGCTTTTATATGTGCTGGCAATGAAGTGAAAAATATACTAAAATGCTTTTAATTCCCTCTAGAGGTTCAGGGTGAGTGGTATCAAGTTAATATTAGTCCAGGCTCACTTTAGCAAGGATCTAGGGATGATTAGCAGGTTAAACAAACTTTTCTTTAACGGAAGGCAAGCAGCAGCAGATTTTTACACGTGGAGAAACTTGCAAATCGCGGCAAAATTCACGGGTGCGCCGGGCGCGATTACAGAGGAACTACAAGGACTTTCACTATCGTTTTGAGGTCCTAGGACAGCCTAGGATCTCAGCTTCCAGATGGAAGTTACTGCAAGTCTCTAGCACAAACGGTCACGGAGATATGAGCGATTAAATAAAGGTCGTTTTTCAGATTTGAAATTTTAAAGTTCAAAAAGACAAGTGCAGCTTGCAACTAGAAAATGACAGGTGACAGTTAGGAGGCAGTTCTACTTAGATTAAATAGATTGAATTATATTATTTTAACTAAGAGATTGGTTCTGCACAGTTTGCTAGGTACTCACACTATATTCTTGAATTAAATGGGCCTCGCCACGGATCTGGTCAGGTTTTCTTCACTCGCCCCGGACGGTCTCTGCGCACAGCGTCTGGGTCAGCTCTACTCTGCTGGTCTGGTCTGGGTCTCTGGTTCTGCTAACAGTGATCTGGGTCAGCTCTGCTCTCTCTCTGGTTCTGGAAATTTGATAGATTTGAAGTCTCTATGTCTGCTCTCTGAAGGTTGAGGGAGGTAAAGTATGGATTTTTGGCAGAGCTTCCAGCTGCAAGTGGAAAATGAATGTCCCTATCTGTCCTGTCTGTCTGCTTTTATGTGTTTTGAAAATGGGTGGAGAGGCTAGCTTCCTAGGCCCTACCCCTCTCCCCTTGTCATTGGCCACTTCATCCGCTTCCACTTGATTGGGGGAATGAAATGAAGTGTCATCATGATGAGGTCTGTTTATGGTACAGAGAACCCACCCCTGTCAACTTTACACACAATCTATATTTGCTCAAAAAACATATTTGCACAGGTACATATTTGTTTAAAATTACATGCACCCATCACATATGACAGGAGGTATCCCCTGTTCCAACTCTGCTCTTCCTGGGAGCTTGCATTCAGAAATGGCAATATTTGCACTTTTTAACTTATTTTGCAATTTCGGACATTAACCCAAATTTACACACATGTATGGACATTAGTTGATGAAGTGTCAGATTTTTCACATGCACACATTTTGAGTAATATCCTCTTTTCCGCTAAAACCCCCCTGAACATACCACCGGGTCCTAACATGTCTTAAAATGTGGGCAGAAAAATCACAAGAATTATGGTATCATTTAAATAATTTTCACAAGTCCGTACTATGAGTTATTCATCTTTTTAGAGTTATGTTCTGGCCCCAAAGGGGTGTGGTTTCCCCCCAGCACAAGGTTGAATTTCTGGTTTTTCCAGGTCTGCCAAGCCAGCTTGCTCTCACAGGCAGTGCGCCTCCCAGCTTCTGCCAAGAGGAAGCTCCATTTACGACTCCCGCCAATAAAACATTTGCCTGAGTCAGGACAGGGCTTTGTTCAGAGCTCCTGTATTCTGTGGGGGCTCCCCTTAATTGAATTATCAGAGAGATGGCATATCCTTAGTGTGGCCAGCAAAAGGCAGATAGGCCTGGGAACACAGCTGTGACTCAAGTTTCACTCCTGATGGGGGGTAGTTGCCAGGCAAAATTGGAATCTCTTTAAGCCAGTTTTTAGCTACATGTCATTTCTGTTACCCAGTTTAAGTCAAGACAATGTTTACATATGCAGCTAGAATGCTGATTCTAAGTTTAAAACTATGACATTTAAACAATTGCAACCTATGTGACACTCAAAGTAGGTCACTCATTTCTTTTAAACATTTAGATTTTTAGTGTCTTTCAGTCCAAATTTACTTAAACTGCTGAAATCCACAGCTCAGCCAGTCTTGTTATAAACCTTCAAGTCACTTCAGAATATAACTTTACATTGGATCCACCTCTCAGTAAGTCTTTCTTTGGCTTGCCTTGGGTTCATTTATTCAGTTTTACACAAAAAAAGTAAAATCTGGTGTTGTTTTAAAACGCCGGCTTTTTGATAGTGGTGAGTACTGGTACTGCACCCCTTTTTGGGATTTAAGAAAATGAATTCCCAACAGTTATGGGTTTGCTTTTGGCAGTCAGCACTGCCATGCCCAATGGTTTCAGACTACTGTGTGGGTAGTCGAATGGTGGTTTTAGGCAGTGTCCTTCTGTGCCCATAACATCGGCAAAAATGAGTGGCAGCCTATTCTTCATGCATTTCCCTGTGCATTTTCTGGGAAGCTCTGGCCATCATGATGTTTTCCATGTCAGTACTGCACAGTTTTTGAGGTAGGGCTTGGATGCGTGGATAAAAACATCCCACAAGGGAGAGAGGGAAAGAGAAGAGAGATTAGCAGGGTAGAGGGAAAGAGAAGGAAGAGTAGAAAAGGAATATTAGGAAACATGGATTTAGGGGGCTGACCCTTCCTCGCTTTGAAGCCAAGCAGGGTTGGTCCCAGTTACTGCATGGATGGGAAACTCACTGTAGCTGTAAATATATCTGTTTATTTTTTTTATTATTGGTTGGGAGACTACAGATACTAGAATTCAATTCAGCAAAAGGCAGAAAAACGTTCTCTTAGTGCAAAACTTTCAAGGACTGACAGTAGCATGCTTTAAAAGAAATAATAATATGGATGCCCATTTGATTGCCAATCCATGCAGTAACCGGGACTGACCCTGCTTAGCTTCAAAGTGGGACTGACCCTGCTTAGCTTCACAGCAAGGAAAGGGCTGGCCTGTTCCTCTAAGTTGTCTTGTAACTTTGGCTCATTTATCAGGCAACATGGCCTGAGGGGGATGGCCCCTTCCTCACGTTGAAGCTAGACAGGGTCTGTCCTGGTTACCACATGGATGAGAGAACCGGATAGCTATTGTGTCACTGGCCACGGCCAAAGGCCGGTGATTTTTCAACGCCAACATCACTATAACTGTAAAAATATCTTTTAAAAAACAACAAACAAAACTCTAACTGCAGTTTCAGCACTACACATACCCATGGCTATCTATAGTCCTTTATAACCTCAAATATTAAAAATATAGCAGCGAATATTAGACAAACGGCTGAAACAAATGCTTTGCTGTGCCCCCAGCCCCTCACCAATTGCCCCCACAATCTGAGCCAGCTCCCCTCACTACCCAGATGACCTCCTCCCCTGCCCTCTCTCTTTCCCCCCACAACACATGCTGTTTCTGTGTCGCAGTTTGCTTTGAGATGTCGGCTATTCAAGACTATAGAAAGCTTTGTGTTGCAAACTCAGTCCATAGACTCCCGTCAACTCCCACATTTCACTTGGTGCCTTTTTTTGCATAAGCACCTAAACAAGCAAACAATAAAATAAATAAAATAGCCACCCCCACCTCTAGCCTGATGGCATTTGCATATTTTTGGACACGCAAATAGCTTTTTTCCTACATTCCTTTGTCCCATATCCGCAGCTATTTCTCACATGGAGAGAAGAACAAGATGGCAGCCGTTTCATTTCTAAAAACCTGTGGTTTTGGTAATTTACCCACGATTTAGCTATTTTTGAGAACGGGCACCCCTTTCTCCGTCAAATATTTAAGAAACTGCTGTACTGAATAACCCCAAACCAAACATGGATCGCGAGTTAACAACTTCGTGCCCAAGTTGTTTCAGACCCGGTCTACATACGTCCAGCAGTTTTGGCTTTACTTTGTTCATCTATGGGAAAATGAATAGGAAGTAGGCTAGTACTTTGGGAAAAAACATTTGTTTTGTCTTCTTAATTACTTTTTTAAATTATTTAATGGATCTTTAAGAAACATTGCAGTCTTGGCGAGGGGGTGAAAGTACTTAACCACTTTTGAAATGTTGGTCAAATCCCTTACTCGAATCAATTGTTATTAACAATAGCATTTTAAGGGGTTCCTATGTGAGCCCGAATCACCTTAACTATAGGGTGGATATCACTGACCTACACGCAGACACATGCACACGCTAGCTGTGTATTACACAGTACACGAGAAGAGATGCAACACTGGTCTGGGTGAACCAAAGGAGACAGCTGTAAGAGATTTCAATCAGGCACTCACCCAGCTCTCGCCTAGCATGTAGCGTGCAAATAAACCCTTATTTATTTTTGTCTATAAGTTCAATATTCTGAATGATATACCACTCATATCACACCCATCCGAAAATACCCACCAGGTCACACTGAACTAGGAATCAGGCTAGTTTGTAAAGGTAAAGGTTTATTTATTTATTTAATATTCAAATCACACATAAGTTTAATATCTATATATGTATGGGGCAGCAATCACCTAACGGTGACAATACAATTCAGAATATAAGTCAAGCAATTGAATTCACTTATAATAATGCAGCATAGAAAGCACAGGAAAAAGAACAGTTTTGCTTTGTGCACAGATGGCGTTTAGGTTAATAGTTCCCCCTGCAAAGTTTGGTTTAAATACAATTGAGTAATCCTACAACAAACTGAGTAATCAGCAGGTATTCAGGAATGAAAGACAAGTTCTAGCGTGTATAGGCAATCTTCCCTCCCGAAACAAGAGAGGAAAACCGTTTTGGAAAATGACACTTTTAAACTGACAGGTGAAAATGGATTTGTAAAATAATGCAAAAGGGTGCAAAAATGCCTAAACATTTCTAAGGAAAGCAATACTAAACAAGTCATAACACACATGAGCTATAATATAAACAACAGTACACACTTAGATCAGAATGGAATAGAAGAAGCACTTTGAAATGGGCAAAAGACACATGTAACTTTGGCTGAATTGCAAATTTGCGGAAAGATTTTACTATGCGATATTGGACAAAAAAAGGGGCAAATACAATGCGGCTTTTAGTTGGGAATATAGTTATAGATCTTAGGTATCGGTGAGAGTTGAAATATCATTTCTATCTTTAAAACTGAAGACGTTGTCGAGGTTTTAGTGAGAGGCATTTTTGCAAAATAGGTGCGAAAATGAAAACAGAAATTCGATTTAAAAATGACAGATAGGTTTTCTTATACTAGATTAATGACTATGAAAAAGAAGAGACCACACATGAATTTTCGCGGCTACGCGGCCAGTGCAGCCATTCACATGATGGGACCTCAATTTCTTCTGGGATTTACTTTGGTTACTTCAAAATCACTAAGGAGTTATGGTTTTGTAACACAGGTGAGAAAAAAAATCAGCGCAAAAAGGATTCTAATAATACTATGATTCTGAATTAAAGATGGGTTGGGTTAAGATAGGGATAATACAATGCAAATATATTATGGGTCACTCTTCTTATTATACTTACAGTCCTTTATAATTAAATTGGACCGTCAGCTGTGGTCATTGGGTGGATCAGGTCTACTGGAAGCAGGGCACCTCTGGAGGGATTTGGATCAGCTGCGCGGTTTTGGTCAATTTTGGACTGCACCTCAAACTGGATTAGGATGGGCCCTTCTAGTTACTGGACACAGTGGATGACAGGATACACATTTCAGTGGGCAAGCTGAATTATTCTTTTAGGTTATGGAGGTTTGCAATTTGGTCAAGCTTGCAATAGTTCAGCAATGCTAAGTCTGGATTCTGCAAAGAAATCTGGATCTTCAAAGAGTTCTGGAGTCAGCTACAAGAGGAAGAGTTCTGGAATAAGGTGCTGCGTTGACATCTGGATGGTTTCTGGAGGCAGTCTGTCCTGGAAGCCGTGTCTATGTGTAGTGAAAATCCTATATTTATACATTACAAAGTTTATGGCGTGGGCAGAACCTCAAAAACACACCCCCATATCTGTGAGACAGGCATATGCTTTGTCCTAGTTGGCAGTCTGAACAGAGCTGTCATTATTATGACAGGATTTAGGAACTCCCACCTTGATTCTTACCAAAACACAACTCTTGCACACACTTCTAACATTATGTACCCTAATAAAATTGGACACATTTATTTCATGTTTGATTGTCTACATCCACATTCAATCCCCGTCCTTGTGCGAGCTGTCTTTTTCATTCTACGGATGGGTCCTGGATGCAGTCTGTCCTGGAAGCCGTGTCTATGTGTAGTGAAAATCCTATATTTATACATTACAAAGTTTATGGCGTGAGAAAAACTTCAAAAACACACCCCCATGTCTGTGAGACAGGCATGTGCTTTGTCCTGGTTGGCAGTCTGAACAGCGCTGTCATCATTATGACAGGATTTAGGAACTCCCACCTTGATTATTACCAAAACACAAATCTTGCGCACACTTCTAACATTATGTACCCTGATAAAATTGGACACATTTATTTCATATTTGATTGTCTACATCCACATTCAATCCCAGTCCTTGTGCGAGCTGTCTTTTTCATTCTACGGATTTTTATCATTTTTACCCATAACGGTTTGGATTAATCATTTCTAATTCGGTACCTCTCTGGCCGCTGATCAGTGGATCATGTACATACCATTTTAGGTTTGCAACATTGATAGTTCTGCTACAATAAGACATTTTTCATAACTTTGATTCCCTATGTAGTAAGAACTCATACCAAATCTTCAACTGTCTAGCATGAGTTCAGATTTATAAGTTTGTATTTTTCACTTGTCTACTTAATTTGGCTGTCATTTTAAATGTCATAAAGTTCTGAGGCAAAAACAAGTAATTTCCATTCAAAATCCAGTCCAGGTTTTTTTCTTACTTCCCAAGTGAGCAAATGGCCAGTCCTTTGAAGTTCACTCCTTTAGGAGACTGGGTGTCCAAGCCTTCCTTCGTCCTTGGGTGAGCCAGCAGATGAATGTCTGAGGATTTCTTTGTTTTCAATATGCGGGAACCGTTAAGCAGCCATTAAGCCTTCCTGTAGCAACTGAGTGTCAAGCTGAAATGTGAATCTTCCCAGGCTGGGCTGTCAGATTAGAATTAAATAGTTGATTCGCCCCAGACTGGGTTCCTATACATTAAATTCTTTTCAGTTCACATATAAAATACAAGCACAGTTTATGAGGGATTTGGACATTTTAAAAGAATTAACCCTTCACAAACATGCTTTAAATAGGTGAATTTTGCCATTTTAATGAGGAAACAGAAATACATTTAAACTGGGGTTGACAGCTAATTGTCTGCTGCAGCTGTCAGGCAGGGAGGCCTGGATTCCTCTGACTGCCTGGAGAATCCATGATTTCAGCACGCTTTCCTTTCAATAATTCACTGCGGAAAATGACTGAATTTAGTGCCAAAACAGCACTTTGAAGGTTACTATTGATTAGGAAGCTGTATTTAAGGGCATTTTTGGATTTTAGCCCACTTCTGTGGCATTGATTCATGTGACAGTTGACAGCTGACAGGTGACAGCAGACAGCAGTGATTCCTGTTTTTACACCACTTTGTCTGTGTGTGTCAGGGTCTGCAGCTCTTTTGTGGTTTCTACACCATGCGCAAAGTTTCAGATTTGGCACGCACAGTGTTTATCGCCTCCATTTTTGCCAGTTTTCTTTCCCCATTGGCAAAGGGGTGGAGTGTGGCGCATTGGTGTGGATAGAAATATTCCACACAACCCTCTCAGCAACCTAGTAGCAATAATTGTACCCAATATTTTTGCTTCAAGGTTATTCAGCGAGATTGGGCAATAGGACTCACAGTGTCTCACCTCTTTGCCTTTCTTAAGTATCACTATTACTGGTGCTTCTGTCATGGCTCGTGGTAGGATTCCTTTTTGTAGGCTATGATTATATAGCTGTCTCAGTTTAGGTGTGAGAATGTCCATGTACCTTTCATAGCACTCTGCCAGCAAACCATCACTGCCCGACCTCTTACCGCCTTTAAGGGATTCTATGGCCTGGGTAGGTTAGCGAGGTGAATGTGCTAGACCCCCCCTGGGGGTCTGGGCATGTGGGACCTTACTGGGCGTGACTCCCCTTTTAGGGACAAGGACTCTAGAATGGAACTCCCCATCCAAACCACCTTGTTTGCATATATGAATATGGAAAAGACTTGTATATGTCCTGCAACCACAGTATTTTACAAAGATCCTTCTTTACCCCTTTTGACTGCAGGCAATGCTGACCACAACATAAATGCCCATGTCAACAAAGGACACTAGTCAAATTGTTTCTGTGATGTGTATCACAAGAGGATGGATTGTAAAGCAAAGGAAGACTCCTACGGACGCAGTAGGTCTGCTACACAGAGGTGGGCCTCCACAGTATTGATGTCCTGGAGAGATGGAGCCATGATGGGCCATGGATCTAGAAGAAGCAAAACGGGTGAGCGCAGTGCTAACGGAACACCTACGGGTTGGCATTCTATCTGACCTAGAGGCCCAGGTCGGAATGGGAGCGGAGCAGAGTTGGAAAGACACCCGTCTTGTCTGCTGGTGTGACCACAAAGGACCAATGGTGGCCTGGGAGACCGGTAACAGGTGCTGAGACCATACTGTAGGGCGGAGCACAGATCCCCAAGTTCTGAGCATGTCATACCATAGCTACAGAGATACGTAGCCACACGAAAAGCCAACAAGGTTTCAGGAGCCTGAGAAACCCAACGGAAAACATACTGCTACAAGGTATGAACATTGTGAATAAAAGCTGGGGAACATATCTAGGTCAGGAGAGCCTGGGAAAGCCAAGTGTGCAAATACTCTAAAAAAGGGTGAGTGAGAGTAATACAAACGTTGTGAGAAATTGCTGAAAAGGCTATTCAGGTTACAGGGGGAATAGGAGTTTAGGTCGCAGTAAAATGTGTCAAATTTGTTGAATTGTTTTGGCTGAATTTGTGCGTAAATATATGCGGGGAGGTGGTTAATCATATAAATAAATATTGGAGGTAGTTGGGCCGTGCGGGGGGGTCTCCCTGCATATATTTGCAGACAAATTGAAAAAAAGAAAAAAGAATTTGACGAGCCTGAGAAACCTCAGAGTAAAAAAACCCTATGAAAGGGGAACTGAGAAAAGTACTAACACTGTGAATAATGGTTGGAAAAAGCTATTCAGGATACTGGAGCCTGAGAAACCGAAGTATGCAACTAACACATGAAAGGGGGAAGAAGGAGATATGAATAATTTTATTTAGGCCAAGAAATCCAGAAAGATTTCAAAACTTTGAACAACTAGGGCGGACCACCACCCTATTCCAAAAACTATTTGTGTGAAAGAAAAGAAGCTCTCTGGGGAGTACAGGACTTTGGGGAGTCCCATAGTCTTGAAGGAGGAACAGACAGAAAACATGTTTTGGTGTGTGCTCCCAAGCAATCCTGGAGGAATGGAATTGTTTGCATTGAGAAATAGTTTTCTTTATTAAAAGGAGAGACTGCAAAGTTTATTTTGATACCAAGACTGGAAGGAATATCCTGCTAGTGAAAAGAAACTTTGGGAGACTGAAAACAAGTTGAGTGTAAACTGGGACAGGCAGAAGCATTATTGAGGCTAGTGTACAAAGTCTCCCCTGTATCCATCTTTTAGTTAGGTGTTTTTCTATAGTTGTAGGGCCAGTTTGCTTCATAGGATTCAGAATTAAGAGCTTCAATTTGGACTTTAGCATCCATTCTTAGTTTTATTGTTTTGCTAGGTTGGGAACTTCCCTCATAGAAAAAAGGGCTTCTTATGGTTCCTCACACCAATCTGATCACCATGTTTGTAGTTAGTTCCTCTAAAGCTGCAGTCACATTCTCATCTAAGCTGGAAAGAGCCACCTGATCTAACAATTCAGAGATGTCTGCCTCCTCAGTGGGTCTAGAGTTTTTGTACAGCGGTTTATAAAAATCACAACTGGCGCCATTAATGTCTTTTTGTATTGTAGCGGGAGACCCATCCCCTCTCTGTATTTGTGTGACTATCTCCTGTGGCACTTCTCTCCTGAGGAGCCAGGTCAGTAGGAGCCAGGATTTTATCCCAAAGCTCCACGTCCACCAGTGCACTGGACTCCGGCTGCACTCGCCTCCCTCCTTCCGGCTCCGGACCCAGGGGCACAGGCACCCCTGCTACGAATCCCTGGACTCACCAGTCGGATCATACCATCCACTCCGGACCCGGGGAAATTGAACAACATCCCCCGCTGCGGATGACAGGAGTCCTCCAACCAGCAGCAAACTCCAGGCCGCCAACTGCAGCCACCAAGAGAGCGACCAGGACCAGCAACAGTCCAGGGAACGACCAGGACCAGCAACAATCCTCCCCACTGGTCAGGGCCCCGCCGGGTGGGATCTTCGAACTGGAGGGCAGTGTCCTCTCCTGCTGTGCTGCCCCCTCCGCAGCAGCCACAAACCTCGTCGCCAGTGTAATAACGTGAGTCGGCACTCAGGTAAGTCCTTTGTATATCTTTAATGTCTCCAAGTACAAGTTGACATATAGGAGAAGAGACACCGGCTTCCCACCCGGCGGGCACACACCAACTGACTCCTCTAGAACACACGCACGTCACCCAAATTATACAATGCATTCCTGTAGGCGCGTGCATTCCGTTCTATTTCATTCCAATGTAATGACATACTACAATCACAGATTACAACATTATCCCCCTCACTGTGGACCTTCCCCCTGTACTGCATATGCACATGTTTATGTAGCTCCTCCTGTGCCTTTTGTTGTAACTTATGTTCCCTAAGCAATTCCACCCCATATCTATTCCCCCTTGCCATCTCCTATTTCAGTTTCATAATATTACCCTCCGACTCTTTGATTCGTTTTTTGGAAGCGTCACTCAGACCACACTAGTAGTGGTAAAACATGTCCCCCTAATTGTGACTTTAAAAGCCTCCCAGACGATCCTGGTGTTCTCTACTGATCCCTAATTGAACTCGAAATAGTCCTCGATGGCTTGTTTAATTGTGCCCTTATAGGCTACATCCAGTAGGCATTCTGCTCTTAGCCTCCAGCTCAGAATAGTTTCCCTGGTACCCCTTGCCCCCCGCCCAGGTCAATACCGCTGCCATTGGGGAATGATCAGAAATAGTCTTCCCCTTGTATTCCACTTCTCGGAGGCTGGGATATGGAATCCTTCCCACCAGAATATAATCGATGCGCGAAAATGTGTGTCATGTGGGTGTGAATTTAAGTATCCCTTAGTGTCTCCCGTATTTTCCAGCCATAAATCCACCAAATCTAGGTCCTGAATTGTTCGTTTCAGTGACTCTGATGCCTGTGTTTATAGGAAGACCCTATGTTCGACTGATGTAGCTGAGGATAGTACAGGCAATTAAAGTCTCCAACCCATATCGTCTCTCTGTTTCTATTACCGCCTATCAGTTATGCGACCTTGAGGAAGTACGTGTCATTATCACTGTTGAGTGCATATGAATTGACCAAGCATAGTTCCCTTCCGTCCAAATCATTCAATAAAATGAGTGTCACCCCCTTCTCCTCTAGGACCTTAGATACCTGCAAGGAGACCCAACTGGCAATCCATATTAGGAACCCTCTTGAAAAGGACACATAGGATGTACCATATACCATTCTGTCCCAAACTCCCTTCACCTTATTGAGCTCCGCAGTCATTAGGTGCATTACTTGGAGGAATGCAATCTGTATCCCCCACCTCTTCAAGTGTCCTGCTACTTTCCTCCTTTTAGCAGTCTGACCCAGTCCCCTCACATTCAAAGACATCACTTTAATACATTCCATATTTTTGCTCAGGTAATCCTCCTCCCCATCCTATAACACTTAATTGTACTAAGAACAGGGTAACCAAAGTATGACATCAAGGTCCAACTCCATTTTACATACATGGGTAAACATCTCCCACCCTTTCCCCTTGCTCCCCAACATCAACATCGGATATAAAACAACAACCATAACCCTGTGACATAACTGACATCGAAGAACAAATACTTGCATTTTGTGAGCAGTGGTTCTGATCGCCACCCACTGGGGGGTGGGTTCTGGGTCACCAAACACATGTGTGAGGAGCTTGGCCATCTAATTCCAACTGGCTGACAGCCTCAACCCAATAGAGGAGGTGTGACAGACTATCTCCTTGCCGGTTTGCTCCCCATAGCATTAGGCCTCAACACGACCCCCTCTCTTAATCTCATCATCTCGTGCCCTTCTTATTATCAGGTGCCCTTCAGTCCTTTGATGTGGTCATCACTCAGGCAATGTTTCCGTATTTAGTCTGCCGGTGCTCACTTCCATACCCAGCTCTGTCCCTTCATCTCCTTCAACAAGCTGTATAGTTCCATCTTCTGTCACAATTATTTTGCTGGTCTCTAAGCGAGACTCCCTGATCCTCCCACCCCCTCTGGGTTCGATGCCGCTATGGCTGACGAATAACAGTCCTGTGAACAGTTTCTCTAGAAGTAGCATTTGTGGCCCAGCTTCCGTTCGATTCCCACCAGTCCCGTGCTTCCTGAGGGGAATGGCAGAACCAGTGTTTGTCGTCTCATATGAGCTTCAGCTTAGCCAGGTACAGTAATATGTATCAGACCTGGTGTTCTCTTAAGACTTTTGACTTCCTCATAGCTCTGGTGCTGCTGTTGTACTCTCCTGGTATAGTCTGGGAACACCATGACAGAGGTGATATCAAGGCACACTGGGCCCTCTTATCTCACCATTTGGAGGTTCACATCACCGTTGTGAAAGTTGAATACTTTAGCCACAATTGGCCTAGGTCTGACTGCTGGTGATGGCTTCTGGGTGGGGACTATATGTGCCTGCTCCACCACAAACCATTTTGAGAGGCCCTTGGTCCCAAAACTGTCCCACAGCCAACATTCCAAAAAGAGCTCTGTGGAATCCCCACTCACCTTCCGGACACCAGCCTATCTGCAGGTTACACTGCCGTGGGCGCCCTTCTGCATCTTCTGCTCTCGCCTCCAGGGTACTTATGGTACGCAGTAGGTCTTCAACCTGCATTTTCAGTTGTACCTCATCTCCTTCCATGGCCTCCATCCTCAGTGTTTGTCATCCTCTACCTCTCTGTTGTCTCTGCATATCGTCCCGGAGCAAGTTAAGCTTTTCGCCTCTGGTGCCTATTTTCCCTTCCAGGGCCACCCTAGAGCATTGCACCACTAATAGGACCTCTGCAATTCTATCTTCCAGGGTTGATTGGCCAGGTATGTCTTGAGCTGGGGTTGTGGCGTTAATGGGATGTTGCATCCGGCCCACTGGTGTCACAACCTTGTTCATCTTTGGCTGTAAGGAACCCTCCCTCCATGTGTGTGCTACAGGTCTCGCCTCAAGTGTTACGAATTGTGGAAGGGTGGAGGTCAGGGGCCGGAGAATAGAGACCTGTTTCAGCAGAGACTCATCAGCAGCAACAGTACCTAATATGCCGATTAGATGCTTTTCACTTGGACGGTGTGCTGCAGTATCGATGTCACAGGTCCCATTGCAGCTCCAGTTCAATCCCCAGTGGCCATCTTGAGGTTAGGTGAGCTGCCTACTTAGTGTATTCATGCCCAAGAAATTGAAGTGGGGTATGTGCACCCCCCCAGCGGCAAACCGTAGTGCTGCGGGCACCCCACGTGGCACAATCAGCTGCCCACCACACGATAACCCTGGCCTGTCAATGAGGCCATTGATGTGTGTCAGGCCAAATGGAAGGCAGCCATGACAGACTCTCAGAATCTGAAGCCGGGTACAGCTCAGGGGCTTCAATTGACTTCTCTATCTGCTTCTATGACCAGAAACAGGTCCAGTTGGTTTCCCTGCCGTTCCTACAGGACAGATGGTTACCACCTGGTCATGAGATGGTCTATTACCAGATAATTTACAGGATGTTTCGGGGCACCTGCAGGAGCTCCTAGATTTCCATGTTTGTACACTGCCTGCTGGCCAGGCCCCCGCTTGTTTTACATACATAGCTCACTTGCTGCCCACAGTTTAATTGCTTCTCAAACAAACATGTACTTTCTCAGAATATCAAGTGAGACAAAGTCATAATCTGATATGGAAGAATATATAAATTGAAATGTTATGAATAATACAAAAGTAAACAAAAAGAATAGTGAGATTGATATAACTAAACAACTTCTTCACACATGTAAAGAGTCATCCACATATTGCGCTCATACTGGAGATCAAAATGTTTTAAAACTCACCTTCAAATGTGTTAGAGATTGTACTAATCTCCTGGCAAACGTCAACTAGGAAACATGAGGGTTTTCATTCATCGCTCCACTTACAGAATATTTGAAAGCAGGGGCGTTGCTAGGGGGGGCTAAGGGGGCTATAGCCCCTGATCTTTTGGTTGTAGACCCGGATAGAATTTCAGGAGCTACAGCCAAAAGACTAGCTAGCCCCCAGTCCCAACAGTTCTGACATCAGTTTAGCCCCGGGTCTTTTCCAGACCTAGCAACTCCCCTGTTTGAAAGGCTTCCGGAATACAGTTGGAAGTGCCTTGCTGAGTTACAAATGCTCCAAAAAGAGCACAACAAACATTTGTACGCACACAGATAAAAAACAAGCATTGGCAATGCCAACAGTTTTGGCTTTTGTGTAGGCATGGGAAAGCTATTGCCAGGCACCGCCATAGTGATAGTAACTACCCATTGATGGTAACAGCTGCAAAATGGTGAGAGTACCTGGGCATATGGGGTTAAGGACTAAACTCAGAATGTTTCAAACTTGAATAAGCAGCTCAGATTCAAGGGGAGTCTGCACAGTGCAAAAGTAGTGAAGCTTATCCTTATAGCTACTTGTTCGCTTGGAGTAGGATTCCAGATGCTCTCACTGGGTATCCAGGAGGGCCGCCAGGAGCTTCTTCCTCTTTCGGCTCTCGCCAGAGATAACAGTTGACACACTTTAAATATGTCAGAAGGTTTTCTTTATTGTGGGACAGCTCAGCTCATTGTAGATTAGCCTGGCTACATTAATGCACGTTATATACCATTTCTTCTGTGGCTGCGCTACTGTGCAGTTGATTGGCTCAGGCAAGTCTCTGCATTTAACACCCGATTAAGGCATCCCTTTGATTCTGTAATTGCAAACAGGCGCTGCAGTTCATTTGCTCGTGCCCTCCCTCTCAATTAATTTTTCATCTCCCTTTGTGTGTCCTAATAAAGCAGATGCTAATGAACAAGAATTGCTGCTTCAAACAGAACGAAATATCCAGCTATCTGCCGATCCAGCGGCATCTTTAGACATCAAGCTCCACAGTGGTGTTCTACTGGACAAAGCACACCCTGGGAATTGCCCGTCACTGGCGTAAGAACTTCACATAAAATGAACGCATGCCTTTGCAAAGTGTGGTCTTTACTTGTGAGTTGTTTTGTAGCGCATGATACTCCATGTCTGTTCCCAAGTTCGTGAGTTGTCTGCTCTTCCCAGGGCTCCTGTTCCTCTGCCTAACCCAACTGGCAGCAGCGCCTCTGGAAATAAAAATATTTTTCGTGCTTTTAAAACCATGCTTCCACTGTGGCCGGAATCTTAAATAAGCCAAGGGGCGCAAGGGAAACCTACATGTAGTCCAACAGGCCCAGGAAAGTAGTCCAAATATAGCCCAACTCCCTCTGGCTGCGAAAAGAAAGATCAGTATGCGGCCCCAGATTTGAAAGAGACACAGAGACGAGAAATTGTACAGTACTCCTGATTAGGAGAAAACGAGTTAAACAAACAGTATTGGATTACATTGGTGTAATTGAACAAGAAATAACATTTGGGGGCCGATTCATGGAACAAACGTGCGCCGAAAATCTTCGCGCAAGCAGGCGCAAGCGGAAAAAAACAGGCGCACGCGCACGCGTGCGATTCATGGAAGTCCCTGCGCGTGTTCACCTCGGGATGTGCGCCAAACCCGTGCATGGCGCACAAGTCACTGCAACATCCCGAAAGGCGTGCGCGACGCGCACAGTGAAAGCGCACAACCTCGGCGCATACACCAGAAAGTGGGCGGGACACGGGGCGTAACGCGCGGAATGGGGAACAACGTGCGAAAATAAGGGCGTAACTGGGGATGTACTGCAGGGAAGCAGACGGAACGCCCACACGCACTCGAACCACACGTATTCATGGAATCGAATAGGGCAAAGCCACGCACAGCCAAAGACACGCACAAGCTGAAACACGTCCGCCACACGAAGGCAGGCGGTAGAGTCCCAGCGCATCACAAAAGTGGCAACATACAGCAATTGGGCCTGTGTGAGCGGGGCACGTGTATTGCGGGGGTGCGCGGGAAGCAACACACGCGATCGAGCGGGGTACGTGTATTTCGGGGGCGCGCGGGAAGTGACACACGCGATTGAGCTGGGTACGTGTATTTCGGGGGTGCGCGGGAAGTTACACACGCGATTGAGCGGGGTACGTGCATATCGGGGGTGCGCGGGTAGTTACACACGCGATTGAGCGGGATACGTGTATTTCGGGGGTGCGCAGGAAGTTACACATGCGATTGAGCGGGGTACGTGTATTTCGGGGGTGCGCAGGAAGTTACACACGCGATTGAGCGGGGTACGTGTATTTCTGGGGTGCGCGGGAAGTCACACACGCGATCTCATCAGGGTACGTGTATTTCAGGGTGCGGGGGAAGTATCCCACGCAACATCAGCAGGGTACGTGTATTCCAGGGGTGCGCGGGAAGTTCCACACGCAATTCCATCAGGGTACGTGTATTACAGGGGGGGTGCGCGGGAAGTTCCACTCGCAATATCATCAGGGTACGTGTATTACAGGGGTGCGCGGGGAGCAGCACACGTGAATTGCACGTGTGGGTCCTCCCAGGTGTTCCCTCTACACCCTCCACGGCCCCTGTGGGTGGCTCACCCCACAGGGGCCTACCCAGCACATGTCATGCAGGCACCCCATCCACCATGGCCATGCCCACCAGCCAACCCACATGTCAACTTGCACTACTGCCCACCAACGCATGTCCCCCTGCACCCCCAGCCACCAGGGGCACCCTCCACAGGCCCCCACCCATGTCTCCCACCACCCCCCAGCAGTGCAGGGGAAGCCCCCACCAGGCCCCCACTCATGTCTCCCATCACCCCCACCGCCAGCAGTGCAGGGGCAGGCTCCACCAGGCCCCCACTCATGTCTCCCTGCACCCCCACCCCCCAGCCACCAGGGGCAGCCTCCACCAGGTCCCCACTCATGTCTCCCATCACCCCCACCCCCCAGCAGTGCAGGGGCAGCCTCCACCAGGCCCCCACCCATGTCTACCACCACCCCCACACCCCAGCAGTGCAGGGGCAGCCTCCACCAGGTCCCCACCCATGTCTCCCACCACCCCCACCCCCCAGCAGTGCAGGGGAAGCCTCCACCAGGTCCCCACCCATGTCTCCCACCACACCCACCCCCAAGCCACCAGGGGCAGCCTCCACCAGGCCCCCACTCATGTCTCCCTGCACCCCCACCCCCCAGCAGTGCAGGGGCAGCCTCCACCAGGCCCCCACTTATGTCCAACTCATGTCTCCCATCACCCCCACCCCCAGTCACCAGGGGCAGCCTCCACCAGGCCCCCACTCATGCCTCCCTGCACCCCCACCCCCCATCCACCAGGGGCAGCCTCCACCAGGTCCCCACTCATGTCTCCCAACACCCCCACCCCCCAGCAGTGCAGGGGCAGCCTCCACCAGGCCCCCACCCATGTCTCCCACCACCCCCACCCCCCAGCAGTGCAGGGGCAGCCTCCACCAGGCCCCCACCCATGTCTCCCACCACCCCCACCCCCCAACAGTGCAGGGGCAGCCTCCACCAGGCCCCCACCCATGTCTCCCACCACCCCCACCCCCCAGCCACCAGGGGCAGCCTCCACCAGCCCCCCACCCATGTCTACCACCACCCCCACCCCCCAGCCACCAGGGGCAGCCTCCACCAGGCCCCCACTCATGTCTCCCTGCACCCCCACCCCCCAGCAGTGCAGGGGCAGCCTCCACCAGGCCCCCACTCATGTCCAACTCATGTCTCCCTGCACCCCCACCCCCAGCAGTGCAGGGGCAGCCTCCACCAGGCCCCCACCCATGTCTACCACCACCCCCACACCCCAGCAGTGCAGGGGCAGCCTCCACCAGGCCCCCACCCATGTCTCCCACCACCCCCACCCCCCAGCCACCAGGGGCAGCCTCCACCAGGCCCCCACTCATGTCTCCCACCACCCCCACCCCCCGGCAGTGCAGGGGCAGCCTCCACCAGGCCCCCACTCATGTCCAACTCATGTCTCCCATCACCCCCACCCCCAGCAGTGCAGGGGCAGCCTCCACCAGGTCCCCACCCATGTCTCCCACCACCCCCACCCCCCAGCAGTGCAGGGGCACCCACCACCAGGCCCCCACCCATGTCTCCCACCACCCCCACCCCCCAGCAGTGCAGGGGCAGCCTCCACCAGGCCCCCACCCATGTCTCCCACTACCCCCACCCCCCAGCAGTGCAGGGGCAGCCTCCACCAGGCCCCCACCCATGTCTCCCACCACCCCCACCCCCCAGCCACCAGAGACAGCCTCCACCAGGCCCCCACCCATGTCTCCCACCACCCCCACCCCCCAGCAGTGCAGGGACAGCCTCCACCAGGCCCCCACCCATGTCTACCACCACCCCCACACCCCAGCAGTGCAGGGGCAGCCTCCACCAGGCCCCCACCCATGTCTCCCACCACCCCCACCCCCCAGCCACCAGGGGCAGCCTCCACCAGGCCCCCACTCATGTCTCCCACCACCCCCACCCCCCAGCAGTGCAGGGGTGGCCTCCACCAGGCCCCCACTCATGTCCAACTCATGTCTCCCATCACCCCCACCCCCAGCAGTGCAGGGGCAGCCTCCACCAGGCCCCCACCCATGTCTCCCACCACCCCCACCCCCCAGCCACCAGGGGCAGCCTCCACCAGGCCCCCACCCATGTCTACCACCACCCCCACCCCCCAGCAGTGCAGGGGCAGCCTCCACCAGGCCCCCACCCATGTCTACCACCACCCCCACACCCCAGCAGTGCAGGGGCAGCCTCCACCAGGCCCCAACCCATGTCTCCCACCACCCCCACCCCCCAGCCACCAGGGGCAGCCTCCACCAGGCCCCCACTCATGTCTCCCACCACCCCCACCCCCCAGCAGTGCAGGGGCAGCCTCCACCAGGCCCCCACTCATGTCCAACTCATGTCTCCCATCACCCCCACCCCCAGCAGTGCAGGGACAGCCTCCACCAGGTCCCCACCCATGTCTCCCACCACCCCCACCCCCCAGCAGTGCAGGGGCACCCACCACCAGGCCCCCACCCATGTCTCCCACCACCCCCACCCCCCAGCAGTGCAGGGGCAGCCTCCACCAGGCCCCCACCCATGTCTCCCACCACCCCCACCCCCAGCAGTGCAGGAGCAGCCTCCACCAGGCCCCCACCCATGTCTCCCACCACCCCCACCCCCCAGCCATCAGGGGCAGCCTCCACCAGGCCCCCACCCATGTCTACCACCACCCCCACCCCCCAGCCACCAGGGGCAGCCTCCACCAGGCCCCCACTCATGTCTCCCTGCACCCCCATCCCCCAGCAGTGCAGGGGCAGCCTCCACCAGGCCCCCACCCATGTGCAACTCATGTTCCCCAGCCAACATGTCATCACAATCTAGATCCCTGGTCCCTATGGTCATCCTCCAAATGCAAAACACCCACCCGAGTATTGCATCCACCCACTCATAATTTGCAATTACATCACAGAACACCAATTGCAAGTTCCGAAACAAACACATTTCCCTCACATACACCCAATGGGTGTCAGTGAATCTCAAAGCACATATCATGAAATGCATGAAACCAATGAGATACCACACATTGAAGTTCACCAAAAATAATATGTATTAAAGGAAACATCAATAGAATAAAAAATGAAGAAACAGAAACATGAATGTACAAAAATGAAAAGAAGCATGTCCGTCAAAAAAAGCAAAACCAAAAATAAAAATCCAAAGTAATGTCCAAAGTCAATGTCCACAAAACAAAATCCAATGTGAAATAAAAAAGAAAGCCATTGCTCCATGGTCAAAAATAGAAAAATAAATACAATCCAACTGTCAACTATGTACATGGGAACAATCCAGGGTCCACTATCCCAACAAAATAAAGGAAACCTATCTAACTACGCTAACTAATAAAATAAACTATATACAAAAATGTGGCCAATGTCCGAAAGGTCCAAATAAAATAAAAACAAAAATGAAACCTAACACTACCTAGAAACTATGTACAAGGGCAGCGGGCTAGTTTCACGGCTCACTTGTGGATGTTCCGGGCCAGGGCATCATCGAACTCCTCCTCAATGTCCCGGAGGCGGTCCTCCTCCATGGCCCCGAGGGTCCGCAAGGCCGCCGACGTCTCCACCTCCAAACCCCTGCGGATTGCCTCGAGGCACTCGGCCCGCCTCAGGGCCCTCCGCATGGAGTTCTCCACCCTGACCATTGTGAGCCGTGCCTCTTCCGCCCGCTGCCGCTCCGCATCTATGGCGTGGCCCAACCGCTGCCACACGGAAGACACTCTCGGTCCTGGGTCATCCTGCCCTCCGGCCGATGCCTGCCCCTCCGATGTCGAAGGCCCCGAGCCTTCATGGCTCCCACCACGTTGCTGCTGCTGCTGTGCCTCTGCCCGTGCACTGCCTCCTGCTGCCTGCACATCCTCCGCCGGCTGGGGTGCAGTTGTTGATGTGGCCACCCCTGCTGGACGTCCGACTCCCGACTGTGGCAGGGATGCCTCCTCCACCAGCCTGGCCGCACCGTCAGAGGCAGCTCCACAGGGCACCCAGGTGACTGATGGGTGAGAAGATGGCACGGAGGACGACTGGCGCATAGGGGGTCCAGTTGAGGAGGGGGTCGGAGCAAGCCCCATCAGACGGAGGAATCCGGCCTGGGTGGCCTGTCCCAGCAGGCTGACGTGGTCAACGAGCCATTCGAGATGACTCGCAGTCTCTTCATGAAAAGACTGCAGGTCACCTCGCATGGCCCGTTGACGCAACGCCACACCAGCCAGGACAGGCTCAACCCGGACCTGGATAGCCACGTCCGCAGGCAGAGGAAGGCCAGTTGACGTGAGCTCATCCCCTGCCTGAAAACAGGTCTGGACGTAGGCATCCCTGCTGGTGCAAGATGATGCAGGGACAGGATCGGGGACAGGATTGCACACAGGCACCTCCACGGCGGCCTGTGCTGCCTCCTGTCCCTGGTCCTGCACTGCACCACTAGCACCAGTGGGATCCCCACCTCCAGACCCCGTCTCTGGTGCTTGCACGGCCTCCTCCTCCACCAAACCCCCCACCAACCTGGATGACTCCGTGCCATCTTCCCCTGTTGGGCCCTGTGGGGTCCCAGCTGCCCCTTCTGCTGCCGAGGAGTCCAACTCCAACCTCCGCCTCTTGGACCTCCCCCCGGCAGCTGCGGCCTGGGACGCGGCACCGGACTCCTCACTCCCCGACGAGATGACAACCTGGGAGGGGAGCCGGGCCTTGCGTCTCCGGCTGGCGGTCGAATCCCCGCCGCTGTGCTCCATAGCACCTTCTCCGCCCTCTTCATCAGTTGACGCTGCAGACAGGGAGAAACAAAACACAGGCATCAGGGCACTGTACAATGGACACATACACACATGACAGTTGTACATGAGTGGCATTGCCAAACCTCAGACATGTCATCACAATCCCCAACACACATGTCATTACAACTCACACACATGAGCCATACCACAGCCATATCGCAACTGCCACCACCATCCATACACATACAACAGCATGAGCAGCCAAAGGTGAGCCAGACATCACATGCAACACAGGAAGTGCACCACACATGTACACACACCACCACACTTGCATGCATGTGTACGCCTCTGCCAAGTGTCGCACTGTTCAGACGGGCATCCATGTCACATCTGCCAATCAGGCTGCCACATACCGCTGTCACATGCATCCATGTTGCATCACTGTTGCACCCTTGTCAAATACACACACATGCACATGTACACAGTGCTGATACATGCAGCCGAAAACAACATACATGCGTGACATCACGGACATGTCTACTTACATACACATTCATCCAAACATGTGTGCCCACACAACTGCATTTGGCATGCAAGCCTACACACACAAGCACCATCCATGTCTCACACATTACAGCCCTCGCATGTGTCAGCCCCACGGCCCTGTACAACCCCACCCATACTCGACCTCATACAAACCAATGTGCAACCTGCACACTACTGAATAATCACCACACGCACTGCTCACAATCAGGATGCATGTACACTCACCACTCGACTCCAGACGGGTCTGCTTCTCAGGGACCTGGACGTGGAGTGCTGGGGATATGCGTTCCAGGACCCTCATCTGTTCTTCCGACAAGTGGCCCCGGCGCCTATTGGCATCCGCTGCCTTCAAGAGGCGCCGGGCCTTGTTCAGGGTCCTGGACCTGAAGTCCTCCCAGCGCTTCTTGACATGTTGTAAGTCGCGACTGCCACCCCCTCCGCGTTGATGGCAGTCACGATGTCAGTCCAGATCCGAGTGCGTCCTTCCTTGTCGGCGCAGGAACTTCCGAAGAGGGCATCATACTGCCCCAGGACTTGCTCCACCAGGACACCAACTTCGGTGGCACTGAAGCTGGTGCCCCTCTGCCTCTCTGGCCGGGGGTTGTCAGTGGTCACAGATGGTGTTTGCCCCGACATGACAACCCCAGAGGCAGGAGTGGGTGGGTAACTGGGTCCTGGGGCTGGGCTGTGGAGCGATGGAATCTCAGTCGGGAGTCTTCGGTTCCAGCAGGGGTGGTCACAGCAACAGCACCCCTGGCTGATGTGCAGGCAGCAAATGGCAGGGCACGTGGGCAGCAGGCAGTCAGGCAGCAGCAGATGGCAGGTGGGAGCGTGCTCGGGGCTCTGGGGGGCAGTAGTTCAGCCTTCTGGGCAGGAGCGTGGTCTTCCGTGTGCTTACGCGTGGCCAGCTTGATACGGAGTGATTTGGCACGTGAAAAATCTGCACTTCATCGTGTAATTCGAGGAAAGGCCCTTAGCGCGTAAGCGCGTCTGCACGCATACGCATTTTCATTGGACAGAAGGCCCCACAAGCGCAAGCGCCTCTGTGACGTGACGCATACAGACGTGCATGCGCATTTCAGCGCGCATGAAAAACTGCACGTCCGCGTGTAATACAAGGAAAGGGCCCATGCGCGTAAGCGCACGTGGAAACTGCACGTCCGCGGGTAATACGAGGAAAGGGCCATGCGCGTAAGCACGCGTGGAAACTGTACGTCCGCGTGTAATACGAGGAAAGGGGCAATGCGCGTAAGTGACGTGACGCACGCGTGCGTTTCCCTCAGCACGGGTTAAAGGTGAGCGGGCCCAGCAGTTCGGTGTATGTGCCTTTCATGGAGACCGACGTGTGTTGCTGCTTCCTGTTGTTTCGCGCGCCATCACTACTTCACAGCTATCAAGGACGTATATCTTCTTTTGGCGGGGGTATTGGCTACGTGTGTTTTTCTGCATCGCGCTAGTCAGACGGTGAGTCGCACACGCTCTTTTTCCCACTGCGGGTGCCCCTGTGTATCGCACCCATTTTCGATGTCATAGTAGCCTGCGTGTCCCACGCGTACGCGTTATTCGTGTTACTGGGTGCCACCGCGTACTGCGGGAGGTTGAATCCACGCACGTAGGCTGCAGGGTTGCGTGCACAGTTTTACTGCAGTTTTGGGGTGCCTGAGCGTTGCATGACCCGTCACCACATCACCGGGGTCACATACAGCCTTGCAGGTGCAGGGGGGCTGTTAAGATCTTGCTTCCCACCCCCTTCACCCCAATTGCCCAGGTCAATTGTGGTGTACACCTCCCATTGGCACCACTCCATCTGTGCCAGCACTACTACATCTGTGCCATGGTTGGGAGGCCACAAAAGGTGAGGGGCGCCTCAGCTGGGCGTACTCCTCATGGCGGGCGTGGTCGGGGACGTGGCCGTGGTGACCAGGGAGTAGGGGGACTCCAGGGTGTCCAGGGCAGCCACAGAGGAGGAAGAGGCAGGGGTGCGCCACTTGAGCACAATGTTGTGCCATGTGTCGGTGCAGCCATGCCACCACCCCCTGTGGTTCCGGGGGATGCAGCTCCTGCATCTGGCACTGGCACCCATATGACCCGGCAGTCCGTTCCATCGACTGCCACGGGCCCAAGGGTAGTGGTAGCTGCAGGTGCAGCTGTGGACACCGCCACCCAGGCTCAGGGTCTGCTAGCGCAGGCTGAGTTGGCACTTGAAGAGCCCTTGGTAGATCTCCAACAGGCCAGTGGGGAAACCATAGG
The DNA here is from genome assembly GCF_040938575.1 of Ambystoma mexicanum. Lineage (NCBI taxonomy): Eukaryota > Metazoa > Chordata > Amphibia > Caudata > Ambystomatidae > Ambystoma > Ambystoma mexicanum. Next base: position 398,670,912 of record NC_090935.1, read on the forward strand.
GGCAGGCCGGGCTGCTCAGACCAAGACACGTGTCCCTGGGGCAGTCATGTCATCTGCTGCCCCGAACAGCCGGGTGTTGGCAAGTGCAGGGGCAGATGCACCCAACAGCACCCCGGTTGTGAGTCTGCCAACCAGGACCGTTGCGGCCAACGACCCTGCCACAGCTGATGTTGCTGCACAGGGTCCATTAGTGGGCACCCAGCTGCCACTGACACAAGTCAGGCCTTTGGTCATCCCTCCACCTGCCACTCCCTTGGCTCAATCCACCGAACCCACTGGCCATACTGGTCAGGGCGCCACAGTCCAAGAGGAGGAAGGTTGCACCTGGAGCACAGGCTGGTACCCCACACACAGCCACAACCTCCTGCACGTCGAGGAAGAAGCCTTTCTGTAAGCAGGAACTGGACTTCCTCGTGGACTACGTGCGGGGCCACAGCCGTGACATGCTAGTGGGTGCCAATAGTCAGACCACGGCTGCCCAACGTGACACCCACTGGAAGCATGTTGCGGAACATGTCAGTTCATTCGGCCATGAGGTGCGCACGGCGCAGGAGTGCAAAAAGCGTTGGAATGACATCAAGCGCAGCACTAAGGCCAAGCGTGCCTCAAATTACAACTTGACTCTGGTGACTGGCGGTGGGCCTGTACCAGAGGAGGAAGAACTCACTCCGCATGAGGCTCTCATTGCGGAGTTCATACCACCAGAATTGGTCGAAGGAGTGGGAGAGAAGCTGGACTTTGATGCCCAGTCCAGTGAGTGTTGATGCGTGTTTGTTGAGGACGTGTGTGTTTCACTTGTGGGATGTGTTGTGCATGATTGCTGCTACATGTGACATGTACATGGTTCTGATGTGTAAGTAATGCAATGCTACCAACATGCATGTCTCCTCTGCCTGCATGCGGGACTCCATGTAGGCATGCACCCTTGCCCCTCCTCCGCTACTCTGCACCCCAGTTCCACCTTTGCACTGGTCTGCTTCAATCTTGCCAATGTGTACGTTCTTGTTCATGTGTCCTGTGTAGATGCAAACTTCCAGCGTAGAATCTGCCAGACATATGCCGTGTGGTACAGCCTTAGTATGTGATGCAGGGTATCTCACTTGTACTTTGCATGGGTCAGATGTCCCGCAGGGACATGAGTGCCCATTCATGCTCCATGTGCATTGCACGCATGCCCCTATGTGTCCTTGACTGGATGATCACTGTAATATAAGTCCTTGGTTACATACATTGCCTGCCATCTCATCAGCCTTCCCATGTCAACTGTGGCTCAGTCCTGCGTTGCACACATGTTTAGGCTCTGACAATCTGTGTGGCTCACAGGCCTCAGCCTGTTCAATGGTCAATGACTCTGTCCAACTCTTGTTGTGTGTTCTTCACACGTGGGCGGCCTCCGGAGTTTCCATCATGTGTCCTGCCCACTGTCCCAGCATCATTTGCAGTGTTGTAATTTGAATCACATCAAGCTGTTGATGCCAGTCAACACTGCCTGTCAATACACAGGTGTATGGTCAGCCTTTTGATTCCATGCTAGGCATCCCTGCTTTGGTACTGGGGTGGAGGGGTGCTTGGCTTCTAGACATGGTACACATTGAATGCACAATGCACGTGATGTCTGAATTTGACATTGCACTGCCCTCACATTTCCTGGCACACACCATGTAGTGCTTGTACATGTAGGTAGTGAGTGGCGTACACATTTTCTGCACTGCATAGACCCACTTCCATGGAAACTGCCACCTTTCAACAGGTCTGATCACAGAAGCTATTCAAAGTAGACCCAGCATGCATGCCAGGTCATATGTTGTGTGTCACATGTCTGCCGGATGCCTTTGCTGTCGGTGTGTGTGTGTGTCGTGTGCTTCTGACATGTGTATTGACCTTTTTCTCTCTATTTTTCAGGTGATGACGCAATGGAGGCAGAGGATGGTGTTGTCATGCCAGACACAGGGTTGGTAACGCCACATCAACCCGGCACTAGTGGGGGTCGTGGGGTGGTAGGCCACGAAAACCCCCAAGTGCTGCAGTCCATCTTGTCTCTGGCTGCCTATGAGTCCAGCCTTGATGACGACTCTGACGTCCATGTTGAGTTGGATGAGCATCAAGTCCATGTGTCAGGGGTGAGTGATTCTGATGTGGACACTCCTCTGTCTGCGACACCTGCACTGAGGGATCAGACAGTCTTGGTTCCTCCGCCCGTGGTGGATCGGGACGCAGGGTCACCCTCCACACCAGTCACTGATGTGCCTGGGACATCACATCGACGGGGGCATGTAGTCGTGCAGCCGCAGGCGGTGCCAACACAGCCAGGACCCCCGGTCCTTGGGTCCCGCAGGGGTCAAGCCCGGCAACGCGGTCGCCGCGCGCAACCGCTGTATACTGAGTGGGAGCAAGACATGACTGCCAATTCCGAACGGCAGGGGGCAACAATGGAGAACATCGCTGAGAGCATGGAGCGTGTGGCCCGATCTGTGCTCCCCCCTGCTAGGCAGGTGCTTCTCCAGCAGCAGGCGGCACGGTCCACGGCCCGCTCGCTCAGGCTGGGCATGGCGGCCTCAGACAGGGCACGCCAGGCTGAAATGTCGTCTCTGCGTCAAGCAATTGCTGCTCACGCAGAGGCGCACATGGATGCCCTGAGGGAGGAGTATGCTTCCCTCAGATCCACTCTGGGTGTCCTTATGATGTCCCAGAGGCAGCAGGCAGAGGAGAGGTTTGCACAGCTTGAGCGTACCATCTCGGCTGAGCTACAAGCTTGCCGGGAGGTGCAGCGGTTGTCCAGCCAGGCTTTGCAGGAGGAACTCCGTGTTACACGAGCTACCTTGCAAGAGGAAGCACGTGTATCACGGGAGGTTCTGCATGCAGACCTATGTCACATCGCCACACAGAACCAGGCTCACCCGTCCGGCAGACTTGCTGCCGACGAGGGGCAAGCTGCGGCTAGGCGTGGCCAGGCTACTGTGCCACGTCCTCCTTTCCAGGATGAGCCAGACTCGGACGACCATCTATCTCCCACATAGGTCGTGCTGTGCAGGCGTTGAGCCCATGGAGGATTTTTTTTTGGCTCAGCATCATCGCATGTGGATGTTGAGCAGCACCCTGTACCTCCCCCCTCCTGGGTGCCTCCCCTCCCCCCCGGGTCGTATGTGGCCATTTTTGATTTTTCTTTTAGTTTAGTTAGTTAAGTTTCTGTTTGATAGTTAGTTTAAATAGGTAATGTAGGTTTTCCATAGTTAGTGTAATTAGTTAATAATTGATTTAGTTTAAAATTGCTAGTCTATTGTGCTTTCATGTGACGGTGCAGTGCTTTGTGGCTTTTGAAGGCATCCACTGTCTGTTCCAGCTGGGCCCTTTATGGTTGTCTTGTGTATGTGTTTGCTGCTTGGGTTCCTTGACTCACATATGCCACTCCTGCCTCCCTTATCCATGGGCTCGCAAGGATGGTTCAGTGTTACAGCATTTTACACAAGGGCCTTGGACTGTCATATCTGTGGCATGTCTGGTGCTGTGTGACTTGTGTTGACACCCCTAGTGGGGATGATTTAGGTGTCATTGTCCACTGTTCAGCTTTTGCTAGATGGGCTGTGTCATGATTAATGTGGACATTGATTGCTATGCATTGTGTAGTATGTTTCATATCTTTCCTGTACATGTGCCTGTTGCAATTCATGCTGTAGATAGTGTTCCACACTTTGGAGGTGAAAGACGGACTGATGGTGTGATTTGTGATGTGACTCTCTGACATGGTCAAGTAATGAGATGCCTGATGAGACACACACAGATGACTTTGAAGCATTAATCATGTGTTTCATGCCCTTTCTGCAGGAGGATGAGCCTCCAGAGCAACTTTGCCAGCAGACATGGCCCATTGGACGACGGAATTCTGGACCCGTTTGTTGGTGCCCACATGCACATGTGTGCAGAAGCAGAGGCACAGTGATTGCAGACCCACATCCTAGAACTGCTGACATGTTCCAAGGAACTCCAGGCAAGGTGAGCATCACAGGGGGGCCACGACACAGCAAAGCTTGCACCAGGCGAGCTGCACATGCAGGCTTAGTCACAGCACTGAGGGTGAGCTCAGACGAATATTGGTGTTGAAGCACACAATGCAGCTCAGATGTGTTTGTGGACTGATGGCTGCTGATAGTAGGGTTGTCTGGGACACATGCAGGGGCAGTGGCACATACCCTCCGGTGCACCAAGGTCCCATGAGGCACTTGTATCAACCATGTAGCCTTCCGAGACATGGAAAGGGGCAGCTCACAGGGACATACAGCAAGGGACATACTCGGGTGCAGTGCATGTCTTTTCCACGTACTTCATGATAAATGCACTGCCAACTTTGTTTCGGTCATGGTGGTACGCAACTTGCTCTGTAGTCATGGCTTGCTATATGGGTCTGTCTGCATACCCAGGGAACATTGCACATTGGTGTTCCATTTGCCACGCACCCACCAGCGGCTGCCTTACTGCATTGACTGTGTATGACCCGTCACAGGGGTGATGTTATATATGGGTACGAAGCATCAACCACAGATTGTCTGTTTGTAGAGTAGTCTGTTGCTATGGGGCATGTTTGGTGTTGTGTTTTTGTGCAATTGGCACGTACAGGTTGTTGACTGTGTCTCACTTTGCAGCATTGCAGTGCTCCTGTAACCAGACCTGAGAGTGCGCAGGCAGGAGGCCAGCACTCAAAACCAGAGCTAAGTGTCTTGTTGTTTTTCTTACGAACTGCTCTGCATAGGCTTGCTGGGGAGTGTACTGATGCATGGATGTATGTGTGGTTCAATTTGGTATGTTTTTTTCTCCCTAATCACCCGTGATCCTATGCAATTTTGAAACCTGTACCCTCTACCCAGTGTTCCTGTTTCCCGTGCCTATCCAAGCAACGTTCCCTGACCCTCTTTCCCCACTGGGGTTGCGGATGCCTGTGTAAGCCCCGATCTTGCAGGCGCCAAAACCCTAGAGGGGGTGGTTGGTTCGTACCACTCCTGAGCCTGGACTACAGAAGGCCATGACAATGATGTCCAAGTCTGTTTGGATTGTGTATGTGTTCATGCAGGTTGTACATTTTCGTGCATTCCCTAGTTTCATGTGTCATTCCTCCTCCCCTCTCCTGCCGCTCATTCCAGTCATCCAGTGTGTCAACACCTGTCCCGACTGCATATCCCTGAACCTCCTTCCCCACCAGGGTCTCAGGGGCCTGTGTGAGTCTGACCTTGCAGGCACCCGGGACATGGTGGGGGTGGTTGTTTCGTGACACTCCCGCGCCTGTACAGGGGACCTGTGACAGTAGACACCCATTCATGGTGCATCGTCCTATGTCATGTACCACACATGTCTCACATCCTGTCGTGACATTGTTTTGCTGTGCTACCTTGGTTGTTGCATCATTGTGGTAGTACTTGGCCTTTGTGAGGTACTGCTACGTCAAGTCATCTACTGGAGGGTGTTTGGGTTCGTTTTTATGCCTTGGATTTTGTGATTTTGGAAATGAGTGTGGATTCTGAAGGTTCAGGCATCTTTTTACACACAAGGTGGGAGATGGTGACGAAGGGTAAAGGTGATCCTGTGGCCAGGTGGAATTGAGGTTTGGTGGCTCCATGACCCAGGTGCAGTTGTTCAGTGGGTCATGGTCATTTGTGAGGGGGGGGGGGGTTGTTGTTGATAGTTGCCTTGCCCTGCAGTGTGATGGGAACTCTGACATAGTAATGGTGGTATCCTATGTACATGTTGTGTTCTGCTGATCAATGCCTGTTCATGTGTTGTGTTTTCCTTTCAGGTGCGAGGGGATAGTTGTGGTTTGACATGCTGGGGTGTACACATGGTGGATGTTCACATGTGATGTGTAGGAAACACTGATGGTCACTTGAGTGCACATGCATATGTGGAGTGCATGTCCTTGCAGAACCACACACTTGCACTCTGATGCACTACATGTACTCCCACCCTTGCATATCCACGTGTACACTGTTTGCCTTCTGGTGCCCACTGTGTCCCGGCAGCACATGTTCTGTGACCGATCATGGATCCAGTACATGCCTAATTTGCTGTTTGATGTGGTCTGTCACTTAGATGTGATGCTCAGGGTGTGCATCACACACAATGGCTGTTCACTGTGCTGTGCGCTGAGCAGTGTGATGCAGGAGTAGGACACTGCACACATGAGCTGCAGTGTTGATTTTGCAATGCATAATGTGCATGTAGACAGGCATTCATTGTGATGTTACGTCTACGACTGTTGTAATGCATTTGGAAATGACTTATTTTGGGTGGGAGGTTGTTGGTCTGTCATTTCATCTGATTCCGGGTCAGGCAGCAGTGTCCGTTGCCACTGTGCATTTAGGACATGGCAATGTGCACCTTATCGTTACTGCATTGGTGTATGGGTATTGCGTGCCATGTCATGTTGATGTTTGGGAGGGTTTGAGTGACATGACAGTGATGGCCATGGCCTGTTTTGCAGGTGTGTGTGATGCACACCTTGCATGTCCGTGTCATCCGCTTCTCAGAGCAACTAGCTGGGGGTAGATTTCTCTCCACAGCAGGGCCCTCCCCCTGGAACAGACTTCCGGCCTGACTTGAACTTGAGGGGAATCATCTGCAGTTCTGGAAGCACCTCAAGACCTTCCTCTTTGCTTCTGCTTACTGACTGCCTCTCCCTTGCAGAATTCTCCACTGGAACTGCACAGGAGCTGCAACTGGCCCACTCTCACCGACCTCGGTCCCTGGCCCAGCCACTCTCCACTTGCACTGCCTCCCTGGCAACCCCTGCACTGCAGTACTGTCTCTCTATCCCTACAGCCCTCCCTCCCCAGCAGTTGTCTGCACTTACCTTTGTAGTTGCCACCAGGTGACCTATGTATTATTTTTTTGGGCTACTTCCCCTGTACTGGACTCCCCCCCACCCTTCCCCTTGCACTTTTCCCATTCCCCCTACCCCTGCACTTGCACAATCCCAATGACACCTGGCCTAGTAGTACCGTTCCCTGTGTTCCCTTGTTCCCCCCTCCCTGCCTCATTGCGCCTTGGAATACTTGTGTATGGCCCATATCATGTCATATGTCATATGTGTGCCCTTTGGTCACACAGGATAGCTTGTGTTTAAGTAGCTAGGGATGCAGACGATGTGGCACGTCCATGGCAACTTTCTCAGGGTGGTAGGGTTGTGACAGTTAACTGTCTCTTTGTCATCATCGATTGTCACCTGGTATGTGCCAGGCCTGTGTGCACTCCGCAGGGGTGGGAGTTTAGGTGAAAAATGTGGCCACAAGCTGGGTCCGGGCTTCCTCGCCACGTGCCCTGACCCCACCCATGGGCAGCGCCTGTGCCTGTGGTTGGGGATATGGGGGCACCACCATGTCCACCGGGACGCCCTGCCGTGTTGCAACATTGTGCAGGACACATGCTGCCACAATGATCCTGCACACTACTGGTGGTGCATATAGTAGTTGCCCACCAGAGCGGTCAAGGGAGCGGAAACGTGACTTGAGCACTCCGAATGTGCGCTCCACTATGCCCCTGGTTGCAATATGGGCGGCGTTGTATCTTACCTGGGGTGGTGTGGTGGGGTTCCTGATTGGCGTCATCATGTGGTTGCTCAGAGGGTAGGCACTGTCCCCTGGGGAGGTGATAATAGTTGAGATTATTAGGGTTTGGATATTTGTCTGTGTGTGACTTGCATGCATGTGCAAGGGCATTTGTACTGACCTAGGAGCCATGTGTCGCCATGCTGCCCAGCTTCCAGGGCCCGGCTCAGGGCGGACATTCTGTATATGAAACTGTCATGGGTGGAGCCAGGGTAGTTTGCATAGACAGAGGTGATGATTCCCTTTGCATCACATACCACCTGTACATTGATGGAATGCCAGTGCTTGCGGTTTCGGTAGATGTGCTCAATGGCCCTAGGTGGACGTAGGGCCACATGGGTGCAATCTATGGCACCGACACTTTGGGGAAGTGTGCCACCCTGAAAAAATCCAGGACAACGGCCTGCCTTTCTGCGGGTGTTCTGGGCATGTATATGTGCCTGCGGACTGAGGGGCGCGCTGTCATGATTGCCAGTACCTGGTGTAGGCAGCGTGACTGCGTGGCCTGTGAGACCCCCCCCATTATGGCAGTAGTCCGCTGAAATGACCCAGTGGCCAAAAAATGCAGGACATTGAGCAGCTTCTCCAAGGGGCTCAATGCTTGGGAGCAAAGGGTGGGGGATGTGAGGTCATCTTCCCACTCCCTGCCCAGGTCTAGGATGATATGGGGTGGAAACCTATACCTGCCATAGACCTGGTCGTCAGGCATCCCAAAAAGGCTTGTCTGTGGTGCGAAAATGCGTGCCCTGGCTATTCTCCTCCTCCTGCGGTGTCCCACGATCAGTGCAGCGACAAATGGGGCATTCATCGTAGCTGTATATACGCGTTTGTTGTTTGCGCGCACTTTTATGCTGTGCGCGGGGACGCTTCCGCCTGCCTTCGTGTGGCAGACGCGTTGACGCCTGTGCACGTCTTTTGCCGTGCGCGGGTTTCCCGTATTCGGATACGGTCTGAGTGTCATCGCGTGTGATCGGAGGGGAGTGAGCGTACACGCAACTGGCCTGGGTACGTGTGTTTCGGGGTGCGCGGGAAGTTCCACACGCGATTAGCCTGGGTACGTGTGTTCCGGGGTGCCGGGAACTTTCACACACGATTGGTGGAAATCCACGTGTGTTCTGTCATCACGTGCAATGAGGGAAACACCTGCGCGCGTCACGCCACAGACGCGCTCACGCGCTAAGGGCCTTTGGTCAAATGAAATCGCATATGCGTGCTGCCGTGCATACGCGCATGGGCCCTTTCCTCGTATTACACGCGGACGTGCAGTTTTTCACGTGCGCTGAAATGCGCATGCACGTCTGTACGCGTCACGTCACAGGGGCGCTTGCGCTTGTGGGGCCTTCTGTCCAATGAAAATGCGTATGCGTGCAGACGCGCTTACGCGCTAAGGGCCTTTCCTTGAATTACACGCTGACGTGCAGATTTTTCGCGTGCCAAATCACTCCGTATCAAGCTGGCCATGCGTAAGCACACGGAAGACCACGCTCCTGCCCAGAATGCCGAACTACTGCCCCCCAGAGCCCCGAGCACGCTCCCACCTGCCATCTGCTGCTGCCTGACTGCCTGCTGCCCACGTGCCCTGACATTTGCTGCCTGCACATCAGCCAGGGCTGCTGTTGCTGTGACCACCCCTGCTGGAACCGAAGACTCCCGACTGGGATTCCATCGCTCCACAGCCCAGCCCCAGGACCCAGTTGCCCACCCACTCCTGCCTCTGGGGTTGTCATGTTGGGGCAAACACCATCTGTGACCACTGACAACCCCCGGCCAGAGAGGCAGAGGGGCACCAGCTTCAGTGCCACCGCAGTTGGTGTCCTGGTGGAGCAAGTCCTGGGGCAGTATGATGCCCTCTTCGGAAGTTCACGCGCCGACAAGGAAGGACGGACTCAGATCTGGACTGACATCGTGACTGCCATCAACGCGAAGGGGGTGGCAGTCCGCAACTTACAACATGTCAAGAAGCGCTGGGAGGACTTCAGGTCCAGGACCCTGAACAAGGCCCGGTGCCTCTTGAAGGCAGCGGATGCCAAGGGGCGCCGGGGCCACTTGTCGGAAGAACAGATGAGGGTCCTGGAACGCATATCCCCAGCGCTCCACGTCCAGGTCCTTGAGAAGCAGACCCGTCTGGAGTCGAGCGGTGAGTGTACATGCATCCTGATTGTGAGCAGTGCGTGTGGTGATTATTCAGTAGTGTGCAGGGTGCACATCTGTTTGTATGGGGTTGAGTATGGGTGGGGGTGTACAGGGCCGTGGGGCTGACACATGCGAGGGCTGTAATGTGTGAGACATGGATGGTGCTTGTGTGTGTAGGCTTGCATGCCAAATGCAGTTGTGTGGGCACACATGTTTGGATGAATGTGTATGTAAGTAGACATGTCCGTGATGTCACGCATGTATGTTGTTTTCGGCTGCATGTATCAGCACTGTGTACATGTGCATGTGTGTGTATTTGACAAGGGTGCAACAGTGATGCAACATGGATGCATGTGACAGCGGTATGTGGAAGCCTGATTGGCAGAGGTGACATGGATGCCCGTCTGAACAGTGCGACACTTGGCAGAGGTGTACACATGCATGCAAGTGTGGTGGTGTGTGTACATGTGTGGTGCACTTCCTGTGTTGCATGTGATGTCTGGCTCACCTTTGGCTGCTCATGCTGTTGTATGTGTATGGATGGTGGTGGCAGTTGCGATATGGCTGTGGTATGGCTCATGTGTGCGAGTTGTAATGACATGTGTGTTGGGGATTGTGATGACATGTCTGAGGTTTGCCAATGCCACTCATGTACAACTGTCATGTGTGTATGTGTCCATTGTACAGTGCCCTGATGCCTGTGTTTTGTTTCTCCCTGTCTGCAGCGTCAACTGATGAAGAGGGCGGAGAAGGTGCTGTGGAGCACAGCGGCGGGGATCCGACCGCCAGCCGGAGACGCAAGGCCCGACTCCCCTCCCAGGTTGTCATCTCGTCGGGGAGTGAGGAGTCCGGTGCCGCGTCCCAGGCCGCAGCTGCCGGGGGGAGGTCCAAGAGGCGGAGGTTGGAGTTGGACTCCTCGGCAGCAGAAGGGGCAGCTGGGACCCCACAGGGCCCAACCGGGGAAGATGGCACAGAGTCATCCAGGTTGGTGGGGGGTTTGGTGGAGGAGGAGGCCGTGCAAGCACCAGAGACGGGGTCTGGAGGTGGGGATCCCACTGGTGCTAGTGGTGCAGTGCAGGACCAGGGACAGGAGGCAGCACAGGCCGCCGCGGAGGTGCCTGTGTGCAATCCTGTCCCCGATCCTGTCCCTGCATCATCTTGCACCAGCAGGGATGCCTACGTCCAGACCTGTTTTCAGGCAGGGGATGAGCTCACGTCAACTGGCCTTCCTCTGCCTGCGGACGTGGCTATCCAGGTCCGGGTTGAGCCTGTCCTGGCTGGTGTGGCGTTGCGTCAACAGGCCATGCGAGGTGACCTGCAGTCTTTTCATGAAGAGACTGCGAGTCATCTCGAATGGCTCGTTGACCACGTCAGCCTGCTGGGACAGGCCACCCAGGCCGGATTCCTCCGTCTGATGGGGCTTGCTCCGACCCCCTCCTCAACTGGACCCCCTATGCGCCAGTCGTCCTCTGTGCCATCCTCTCACCCATCAGTCACCTGGGTGCCCTGTGGAGCTGCCTCTGACGGTGCGGCCAGGCTGGTGGAGGAGGCATCCCTGCCACAGTCGGGAGTCGGACGTCCAGCAGGGGTGGCCACATCAACAACTGCACCCCAGCCGGCGGAGGATGTGCAGGCAGCAGGAGGCAGTGCACGGGCAGAGGCACAGCAGCAGCAGCAACGTGGTGGGAGCCATGAAGGCTCGGGGCCTTCGACATCGGAGGGGCAGGCATCGGCCGGAGGGCAGGAGGAACCAGGACAGAGAGTGTCTTCCGTGCGGCAGCGGTTGGGCCACGCCATAGATGCGGAGCGGCAGCGGGCGGAAGAGGCACGGCTCACAATGGTCAGGGCGGAGAACTCCATGCGGAGGGCCCTGAGGCGGGCCGAGTGCCTCGAGGCAATCCGCAGGGGTTTGGAGGTGGAGATGTCGGCGGCCCTGCGGACCCTCGGGGCCATGGAGGAGGACCGCCTCCGGGACATTGAGGAGGAGTTCGATGATGCCCTGGCCCGGAACATCCACAAGTGAGCCGTGAAACTAGCCCACTGCCCTTGTACATAGTTTCTAGGTAGTGTTAGGTTTCATTTTTGTTTTTATTTTATTTGGACCTTTCGGACATTGGCCACATTTTTGTATATAGTTTATTTTATTAGTTAGCGTAGTTAGATAGGTTTCCTTTATTTTGTTGGGATAATGGACCCTGGATTGTTCCCATGTACATAGTTGACAGTTGGATTGTATTTATTTTTCTATTTTTGAACTTGGAGCAATGGCTTTCTTTTTTATTTCACATTGGATTTTGTTTTGTGGACATTGACTTTGGACATTACTTTGGATTTTTATTTTTGGTTTTGCTTTTTTTGACGGACATGCTTCTTTTCATTTTTGTACATTCACGTTTCTGTTTCTTCATTTTTTATTCTATTGATGTTTCCTTTAATACATATTATTTTTGGTGAACTTCAATGTGTGGTATCTCATTGGTTTCATGCATTTTATGATATGTGCTTTGAGATTCACTGACACCCATTGGGTGTATGTGAGGGAAATGTGTTTGTTTCGGAACTTGCAATTGGTGTTCTGTGATGTAATTGCAAATTATGAGTGGGTGGATGCAATACTCGGGTGGGTGTTTTGCATTTGGAGGATGACCATAGGGACCAGGGATCTAGATTGTGATGACATGTTGGCTGGGGAGCATGAGTTGCACATGGGTGGGGGCCTGGTGGAGGCTGCCCCTGCACTGCTGGGGGTGGGGGTGCAGGGAGACATGAGTTGGACATGAGTGGGGGCCTGGTGGAGGCTGCCCCTGGTGGCTGGGGGGTGGGGTTGGTAGGAGGCATGGGTGGGGGCCTGGTGGAGGCTGCCCCTGCACTGCTGGGGTGTGGGGGTGGTGGTAGACATGGGTGGGGGCCTGGTGGAGGCTGCCCCTGCACTGCTGGGTGGTGGTGGTGGTGGTGGACATGGGTGGGGACCTGGTGGAGGCTGCCCCTGCACTGCTGGGGGTGGGGGTGCAGGGAGACATGAGTTGGACATGAGTGGGGGCCTGGTGGAGGCTGCCCCTGCACTGCTGGGGGGTGGGGGTGGTGGGAGACATGGGTGGGGACCTGGTGGAGGCTGCCCCTGCACTGCTGGGGGTGGGGGTGATGGGAGACATGAGTTGGACATGAGTGGGGGCCTGGTGGAGGCTGCCCCTGCACTGCTGGGGGTGGGGGTGCAGGGAGACATGAGTGGGGGCCTGGTGGAGGCTGCCCCTGGTGGCTAGGGGGGTCGGGGTGGTGGGAGACATGGGTGGGGGCCTGGTGGAGGCTGCCCCTGCACTGCTGGGGTGTGGGGGTGGTGGTAGACATGGGTGGGGGCCTGGTGGAGGCTGCCCCTGCACTGCTGGGTGGTGGGGGTGGTGGTGGACATGGGTGGGGACCTGGTGGAGGCTGCCCCTGCACTTCTGGGTGGTGGGGGTGGTGGGAGACATGGGTGGGGGCCTGGTGGTGGGTGCCCCTGCACTGCTGGGGGGTGGGGGTGGTGGGAGACATGGGTGGGGACCTGGTGGAGGCTGCCCCTGCACTGCTGGGGGTGGGGGTGATGGGAGACATGAGTTGGACATGAGTGGGGGCCTGGTGGAGGCTGCCCCTGGTGGCTTGGGGGTGGTGGTAGACATGGGTGGGGACCTGGTGGAGGCTGCCCCTGCACTGCTGGGTGGTGGGGGCGGTGGGAGATATGGGTGGGGGCCTGGTGGTGGGTGCCCCTGCACTGCTGGGGGGTGGGGGTGGTGGGAGACATGGGTGGGGGCCTGGTGGAGGCTGCCCCTGCACTCCTCGGGGGTGGGGGTGCAGGGAGACATGAGTGGGGGCCTGGTGGAGGCTGCCCCTGCACTGCTGGGGGTGGGGGTGATGGGAGACATGAGTTGGACATGAGTGGGGGCCTGGTGGAGGCTGCCCCTGCACTGCTGGGTGGTGGGGATGGTGGGAGACATGGGTGGGGACCTGGTGGAGGCTGCCCCTGCACTGCTGGGGTGTGGGGGTGGTGGTAGACATGGGTGGGGGCCTGGTGGAGGCTGCCCCTGCACTGCTGGGGGGTGGGGGTGATGGGAGACATGAGTGGAGACCTGGTGGAGGCTGCCCCTGGTGGCTGGGGGTGCAGGGAGACATGAGTGGGGGCCTGGTGGAGGCTGCCCCTGGTGGCTGGGGGTGAGGGTGATGGGAGACATGAGTTGGACATGAGTGGGGGCCTGGTGGAGGCTGCCCCTGGTGGCTGGGGGGGGTGGGGGTGGTGGTAGACATGGGTGGGGACCTGGTGGAGGCTGCCCCTGCACTGCTGGGTGGTGGGGGTGGTGGGAGACATGGGTGGGGGCCTGGTGGTGGGTGCCCCTGCACTGCTGGGGGGTGGGGGTGGTGGGAGACATGGGTGGGGGCCTGGTGGAGGCTGCCCCTGCACTCCTCGGGGGTGGGGGTGCAGAAGACATGAGTGGGGGCCTGGTGGAGGCTGCCCCTGCACTGCTGGGGGTGAGGGTGATGGGAGACATGAGTTGGACATGAGTGGGGGCCTGGTGGAGGCTGCCCCTGCACTGCTGGGTGGTGGGGGTGGTGGGAGACATGGGTGGGGACCTGGTGGAGGCTGCCCCTGCACTGCTGGGGTGTGGGGTGGTGGTACACATGGGTGGGGGCCTGGTGGAGGCTGGCCCTGCCCTGCTGGGGGGTGGGGGTGATGGGAGACATGAGTGGGGACCTGGTGGAGGCTGCCCCTGGTGGCTGGGGGTGGGGGTGCAGGGAGACATGAGTTGGACATGAGTGGGGGCCTGGTGGAGGCTGCCCCTGGTGGCTGGGGGGTGGGGGTGGTGGTAGACATGGGTGGGGACCTGGTGGAGGCTGCCCCTGCACTGCTGGGGGGTGGGGGTGGTGGGAAACATGGGTGGGTGCCTGGTGGTGGGTGCCCCTGCACTGCTGGGGGGTGGGGGTGGTGGGAGACATGGGTGGGGGCCTGGTGGAGGCTGCCCCTGCACTCCTCGGGGGTGGGGGTGGAGGGAGACATGAGTGGGGGCCTGGTGGAGGCTGCCCCTGCACTGCTGGGGGTGGGGGTGATGGGAGACATGAGTTGGACATGAGTGGGGGCCTGGTGGAGGCTGCCCCTGCACTGCTGGGTGGTGGGGGTGGTGGGAGACATGGGTGGGGACCTGGTGGAGGCTGCCCCTGCACTGCTGGGGTGTGGGGGTGGTGGTAGACATGGGTGGGGGCCTGGTGGAGGCTGCCCCTGCACTTCTGGGGGGTGGGGGTGATGGGAGACATGAGTGGGGACCTGGTGGAGGCTGCCCCTGGTGGCTGGGGGGTGGGGGTGCAGGGAGACATGAGTGGGGGCCTGGTGGAGGCTGCCCCTGGTGGCTGGGGGGTGGGGGTGGTGGGAGACATGGGTGGGGGCCTGGTGGAGGGTGCCCCTGCACTGCTGGGGGGTGGTGGGAGACATGGGTGGGGGCCTGTGGAGGGTGCCCCTGGTGGCTGGGGGTGCAGGGGGACATGCGTTGGTGGGCAGTAGTGCAAGTTGACATGTGGGTTGGCTGGGGGGCATGGCCATGGTGGATGGGGTGCCTGCAGGACATGTGCAGGCTAGGCCCCTGTGGTGTGAGCCACCTGCAGGGGCCCTGGAGGGTGTAGAGGGAACACCTGGGAGGGCCCACACTTGCAATTCATGTGTGGTGCTCCCTGCGCACCCCTGAAATACACGTACCCTGCTGGAATCGCGTGTGTAACTTCCCCTGCACCCTGAAATACACGTACCCTGCTGATATCGCGTGTGGAACTTCACGTGTACCCCTGAAATACACGTACCCTGCGGAAATCGCATGTGTAACTTCCCCTGCACCCTGAAATACACGTACCCTGCTGATATCGCGTGTGGAACTTCACACGCACCCCGAAATACACGTACCCTGATGGAATCGCGTGTGGAAATTCCCGCGCACCCCTGAAATACACGTACCCTGCTGATATCGCGTGTGGAACTTCACACGCACCCCGAAATACACGTACCCTGATGGAATCGCGTGTGTAACTTCCCCTGCACCCTGAAATACACGTACCCTGCTGATATCGCGTGTGGAACTTCACGTGCACCCCTGAAATACACGTACCCTGCGGAAATCGTGTGTGTAACTTCCCCTGCACCCTGAAATACACGTACCCTGCTGATATCGCGTGTGGAACTTCACGCGCACCCCGAAATACACGTACCCTGATGGAATCGCGTGTGGAACTTCCCGCGCACCCCTGAGATACGCGTACCCTGCTCGCACGGGCCCAATCGCGTGTCGAAATTCCCGCGCACTCCTGAAATACAGGTACCCAGATGGAATCGCGTGTGGAACTTCCCGCGCACCCCTGAAATACGCGTAGCCTGCTCGCACGGGGCCAATCGCGTGAGGTACTTCCCGCGCACCCCAGTGATACACGTAGCCCGCTTGCTGTGCTGGTACAGGGTTAGCGCAGCCCTTTGCGCTGGATTGGGTATGTTGATGGCTTTTCCCTGCGCGAGAGGCGTTCTTGGGGGCGTAACTGGCGCTGCTGCAGGGTCGCTGCGCCACTGTGCGCCACGGCTGGTTTTGGTGGCTGGAATCCATGAATACGCTGTGCGCGGAAATTGATTTTGGCGCACGCGGCTGGCGCAGGGATTCGCACGCGCCCACTGTGCGCCAGCCGCGTGCACCACTTGTGCGCTGAATTCTATGAATTACCGGTGTGTCAGACGATTATGCCACAGCATCTCCAGTTTTCATGCCAACCACAAAGTCAGCTTTCTGGCACCTCTTTACTCTCCCTCTTCTCTGCAAGAAGTGTTGGAGGTACTTTGGTGGCTGCACCACCAAAATGTACCAAAACCAATAATGGCAGTGCATATCTAGTTGTCCCATAGGTGGCCTCCAACAGAGTGATCTGCTTACCATACATTCCGAGTCATCAGTTTGGTAACAAAAAAGAAAATTAACTTTATCAGCAAAATGCTCTGCAGGTGTAGTTACATTTGTCCGACAAAAAATTCACTTTCATGTTGCCATGTATTAACTATGTCAATGACATTTTCTTGGTCTAACGTTGAGCATCGTCCCTCGGATTTTGCTTTAAACATGAGATTGTGAATATCCCTTCTTACTGGATACAATCTGATTGTTTTCTCGGGTTGCACATGCATTCAAGTTTCTGATTTCAGACAGTTTTCTAACACCACTACCTATTAACGCATTCACTTTCTTCTCTTTTCTTAGTTCAATCTTTTCAGGTATGTTCACTAAGTATTCAAAATGAAACAAAACAAATATTAATTAAGCAATATGCCCCGAGCGGCGGGGTCATTACCGACTGAGGTAATGCCCTGGGGCCCATAGTTAACGAAGGCCCCGGGGCATTACCAGAGTCGGTAATGCCCCCACCGCGAGGGGCATATAGCTATTACTACCCCTGCCCGCAAAAACTGCGTGACCGGGGCACTAAAAGCTTTTTTTTGGTCCCGAAACGCTGCTGCGTTTCGGGCGGAAAAAAAACAACAAAGAAAATGGCCGCCGGGTAAAAGGAAAACAGAGTCCGTTTTCCCTTTCCATGGTAGCCAACAGGAGCGGATGTGCAGGAAACAGAAGAGTTTCCAGCACGTCCGCTCCTGAAAAAAAAGAAGGTAAGTGCGGTTGAGAGGGCAGAATGGAGGGGAAGGTGGAAAAAAATGAAAAAAATAAAATAAAACATACATGGGTCCCAGTCGAGGGACAATTGAAGCCTCCAGTAGTGTGGAGGCTCAGAGTGGGGATGCCCCGCCCTGAGTCTCCACACGGCAGGAGGCTGTCATCGTCCCCCACCGGGGACCAAGGGATAGAAGGTAAGTGGGGTGGGGAGGGCAGGGAGGTGGGAGGTGGGAGGAGGGAGGAAAGGGGAGCAGAAAAAAAAAGCCTTACCTCAGTCCCCGGCAGGGAGCGAAGGTAGCCTCTCAGCCCTGGGGAGGCTCGGAGCGGGGTTGGCCCTGCTTCGAGCATCCTCATTGGCTGAGGAGCTGCCACGCCCCACGCCGGGAACAAAGGCCGTGGAATCCCGACAGAGGGATTTGCGTCCTGGTAATGACACGGCGAGGGCCAATCAAAATGGCTCTTTTATTCTAAAGCACCCCTGCCAGGTACTAATAGTCAATATTATATTTGCAAAAGAGAGCATTATGAGTATATTGTATGGCTTCCACTTATTTTTGTAATATATTACCTTAAACAGGAGAAAGTAAAAGTCGCTTTCTGGAAAATATTCAATGGCCACGAGTCTTATAATACAGTCTCATCAAAAAAGGGTCCTCTAAATGTACTGTTTCTGCCTGTGCAGGATCGCATCAAAGTACATTGCCTTAATCATAGTCGCATACTGAGTCGCCTAATATACTCAATAATAGGAGCCTTCTATTAAGGTGTGGAAGCTGGTAGCTGAGCAAAAGAAAATGCAATTTGAAAAAAGGAAAGGTGGGGCTGGAGCTTTGTCAAGGACATAGATGGTACCTTCCTGATGCTCCGCTTATCGCCTCTGATGTCTGGCGGCTTTTTGACAGTACCACTCCATGTGTCAGTACCAGAGCCAGATGAAAGTTGGTGGAGACATAACAATAACATACTTCCTAATAAAAGGCCAGAACTAGAACAGAGGAATATACAAACAATGCAATGTGCCTGGTTGTTAATATCCTGCACCATTTAAAGACTACAAACTCTTCTTTAGATTATTCCTACCTCACCACTAATTGCATGGCATTTGTGATCCGATTGCTTAGGAAATGTTGTTAAGTAATTATGTATAGCTTTAACTTTTCCAGGACCCTCCTGCAGGGCCTTTCACAATTTCACAGATGCGTTATTTCTTTTTCTTTTCAGTGTTTGTCAATCGAAGTCAAACAATAAACAAAATAATTAAATACATTCCTGAATTTCGTTTTGAAGAGGCGCACTGCGTGCAAGACCTAGTCAGCAAGGAGCAGTCCATTGGGCCTCATTACGACCCTGGCGCTAAGGGGTCTGCGCCAGCGTTAGCTGCGCGGACCCCTTACCGCCAACTACGAGTTCCTGGAGCGCCATGGTCATTTTTCCGCCCGCTTTTTGCGGGCGGAAAAATCCATGGCGCTCTGGGACCTTGGTGTTAATTACGCCACCGTATTTTACGGTGGCGTAATTAACTCCTTCCCCACTCCCATTGAGCCCTATGGGGCCGAAATGGGAATGGGGAAGGGTAAATGGGTCAATGGGGACTTACCGCCCCGCCGACCTCGGAATGGGGCGGTAAGTCCGCCATCCGCCATGGCGTAAAGGGACTTTGCGCCATGGCCGGAAAGTCCGTCGATGGCGGAAAAAATCCGCCAGGGTCGTAATGAGGGCCATTGTGTCACTTTGTATATGTTATGGATATTGCAAAATGGTCTGAGCAGGCTCGTATTTACTTATGGAGCCTTAATTGGATATGATATGATATGATATGATATGATATGGCATTCATAACGCGCCTATACACAAGTGTTTCAAGGCGCGACGAGGCAATGGAGGGGAAACAGAGGGAAGACAGAGATAGCGATCCTACTGGGCCAGGTGGCATTAAGATTGCGCAAGTGCAGGGGAGGGGAGGAAGGGGAAAAGTGCGGGTGGAAAGGGGATGGGGCAGTGTAGTACATAGGATAGCAGTAAAATAAATAAAGAATGAAGACAATAAATAATAATAAAAGTGCAGACATCAGGTGTCAAGTCCTAGTAGGGGCTGTAGGGATACAGAAACAGTCCCTGAGTGCAAGGGTTGCCAGGCGGCAAGTGCAGGTGTGCAACTGGCGGGGAGGAGACCTGGGTCCGAGATCCGAGGGTAGCCAGGTAACCAGTGCAGTTTCAGATTCAGCCAGGAGATCAGCAGGGGAGAGGAGGAGAGAAAGCAGAAGCAAAGAGGAAGGTCTTGAGGTGCTTCCGGGACCGGAGATGGTTCTCCTCAAGTTTCAGCGAGGCAGGGAGGCTGTTCCAGAGGCTCCAGCAGAAGAAAGAGATCTACCACCAACTCACTGCTTGGAGAAGCCACTAACCCTGAGGGAGTTAGAGGCAAATGAGCGAAGAGCTCGAAAAGGAAGATATTTAGGAAGAGAACGTTGAAGGTATTGAAGCCCCAGGCCCCAGAAGGCCAAGTTGAAGGTATTGAGGCCCCAGGCCCCAGAAGACCGATTCATAAACCAGCTGGAAGGTATGTACAGACTAATATTTATGAATGACCATGCTAAAGTGCTACTTTTAGGCGCAACAGAGTATCTTCCACGTAGGCAATCATCAATTAAACATTTCAATGTGCCGTCTGAGAAGCACGGTTAGTGAGTGAATGTGCTTTTACAAAAGATTAAAATACAAAACCCTTTGCTTAAAATGACACACATGACATTTGACTTTCAGATGTATCTGTTCACATACTGCATCATGAAGGTTCTCCTCAGCACATTGTGACAAAGTCCCACGCTGGGGGTGATAGTACAGGGGTGGGCGAGGGAGCCAGTCCCAAGACCCGCTCCATGATGTAGGCCTTGAAACCCCAGCATCCCAGTCCATCACAAGCCTCAATGTAAATCCTTAATGTAAAGACATAAGGGGGATACCTAATGGCTCTCCCCAATCCTGATTGAATGTTTCAGTAAAAACTCCACTCTTTCTAACATTGGGGTCATTATGACCTTGGCGGTAGCCGTGCCGGTATATACCGGCACGACTGCCACCGTAGTCATGAATTATCCAGGGCCCGGGAATGGGCAACTACTGGGGCATTACAGCCCCGACAGACCCGGTAATGGCCCATTCCCGGGCACCAGACAATATTACTCCTCATTCCTTTTTGAGTCCCATTGGACTCAATGGGAATGGGGAGGACGAATGCACCGGTACCTTTCATGAATGGTGCCAGTGCATCCATCGAGGTCTGCGAGCGGGTGCCGTTCCACCCTGAAAGGCACCCGCTCGCAGAAATCATAGTTTGCCTGTCCGGAAACAACGGTACCGGCAAGTTTACCAGTACCATTGGTTCCGGACCGGCAAACTTATAATGAGGCTCATTGTCTTACAAAGCTCGCACCATAAAGTATATGCTTATATATTGCTGTTTTTGCAAATAGATAGCTGCAAAATTGTGCTAGTCAGGTCAGACAACTTTGAACGATTTTGCAAGTACATCAAATTATGTATATTGCTACTAATATATTGGCAAGTACAATTTGGTCTCCCCATATGCCTGTCTGGGTGTGTGTAATTTCATATACAGGACTTTAAGAATGACTTAAGTCTTCTTCCTATATATGGAAACCTTAAGAGACTTGACCACATGGCTCACCAAAGAGTGAGCATTACTCCTTTGTAATTGTTCTGACTAGTTGCATGTTGTCTTGCTTGCTGTAAAATTGAGATTATGTAGAATTAGAGACAAGGGCCCTCATTACGGGTCTGGCAGTAACCGCGCAGGTAAAACCAGCAGGTAACCGATGGACCCGGAATGATTTACCGGTGCCTGACTTGCCGGAAACACCGGGGCATTACAACCCCAGTAGTCTGGTAAGTCAGGTGCCGGTAAAATGTTGATCCCCATTCCCCATGGGAGTGGGGACCACAGAAGCACCGGCACCGTGAAAGCCTCCGGGCGGGTACCGTTCTGCCCGTCAGGTTTGACCCTGGTGGGCGGAACGGCACCCACCCACTGGTCTGGAAACAACGGTGCTGGTAAGGTTACCGGTGCTGTTGTTTCCAGACTGGCAAACTTGTAATGAGAGCCAAGGTCTCTTTTTCTATTTTTACAGATGGATTGTTTTTTGCAATTTTGAAACCTTGACAGCCAGCCAAAGTAAGGCAAGAACTATGCTACGCACACCTTTTTCCACCAGAAGTTTTAGTCCTGAAGGCCGTTAATGAGATATAGGGCGAAAACCATTAAAGATTATTCCCTTATGGATTTAGTATACTTACCCCATAGAAGCAACTCTTCCATTTATAGTAGTGGGCTTGCATTATGTTTTTAACTTGACTGACCTATATCAAATAGTTTTTTTAGCAGCATATTACATTTTCAAAAGTTAAATGGGGTCCCTTGAGAGATGAGCATTTGTAGTGGATAATGTTCTATGACAACATAGAAGCATCAGCAGTGCCCCCAAAGAGCTTTAGTCAACAGGCTTGATGTCCCGATTGTATCCTAAGGCAAGGTAACCCCTACCAGTGGAGTAACTTTGCTGAAAATGTTGGGGGAGACATGTCATCGAAAGGAAAGGGGCCCCAGCCAAATGAGGGGGACAAAATGGTGTGCCACGAAAGTTGGTGGGGGGCAAACACCCTTGTCCCATCTAAAATGATGCCCATGCTGTTCAGTGGTCTCAGGTAAATTGTATTCAAGAATATTTGGTATGCACAATCACCTGCTGGGTCACGTTTTACAAAACGTGGCCCGATTTGGGTACATAATTGTGTCATTATATGCATAAAATTATTGGGGGCCAGAAAGAGTTTGGTTTTGAGGCTTTTCTTGCTCGAGACACAAGATATTGCAGGATGAAAGAACGCAAGTCTGAGTTCCAGTGGTCACGAACAGAAGTCACCACCTTGTTATTATAAATGAATGCCAAATAGGTTGTGTTGTGAAGTGCTTGCAATGTATGCATGTGAATGATGAGCTGAGAGAATGTTGGTGTGCTGTGTGGAATGTTTGGGTGTGAATTCTATCTAAAGGTTCTAGGAGCATTCTTTTTCTATCTCAAGCTATCCTGGCGAGTAGATAGAATGGGCCTCATTACAACAAGGGCGGCCGCGGTATGAACGGTGCTGGTAAGGGACCGGCACCGTTCATACCGGGCTGCCCCATTACGAGTTCTGCAGCGGGTCCCACTCTTCACACCTGGTCAGACCAGATGTGCAGAGCGGGACCCGCAAGCAGACCAGGATGCTAACAACGGGCCCGTCATTAACGGCCCGTTGTTAGCATCCTCCCCATTCCCATTGAGCCCTAAGGGGGCTCAAATGGGGATGTACCGGGTCCGGGTCCCGCGAAAGGGAATTACCAGGCCCTCCAAGGTCGGAATGGCCCAGTAAATCCCCTTTTGCGGGACCCGGACCCGAGTTTGGAGGTAGCCATGCCGCTAAAAATGGCATGGCTACCTCCAAACTCGTAATGAGGCCCAATGTGTTGGGAACATAACAAGCAACCATTCAGCAGAGTGGCAGTGCGTTGGAAATTCAAACATACCTCCTCTTTCTGCTCACACACACCTTGCACCTAGACTTTAGGAGTCATAAACAAATCAAGGACACCCATAATGGACAGTGGCCTTCAGAAATCTCAGGGGGCATCAGCACTGTCAACACAGCAGATACTGTGAAAAATGTACCCCTGTAGAGGGGCTGGGTGGTAAATCAGAAGCCCAAGCAACAGCACGGCGAGCACCGGGTGAGTAGGCCTCTGATTCATTCACAAATCAAAGGCTACCTTCACTGTGCTGGTGAGTGGGCCTATGATTTGAGAGTTTCACCACCAAATCTGATGCCCACTCACTATGCTGGTGAGCTGGCCTCTGATTTGGGTGCCAGGAAAAGGGGGGTGTATTTTTCACCCATTCATACACATTCACTCAAGCATCCATATTCGTATTAACATCATTTACCTCTTTCACCCTCATGCCATAACATACACCCTCTCATTCACATGTGCACCCACACAATATAGTCTTTCATTCAAGCGTGCACCCAAACATACCCCCCTTCCTACACATGCAGCCATACACATGTGTTTAGTCTTACCTGCATCCCATGTCCGGAATCTGCTCAACTGCCTTCAGGAGGATTGGATCATTCGATGGCTCTCTGGATCCCGTGCAACATGAACAGGAACTAGGGAGTGCTTCCTGGTTGCTGCACATGCACACAGGAGGCGGAGCATCCCCTAAATGTAGAGGAGGTGCAGGAGTGCCCCTTATGAACACTCAGAGCTGCAGTATCCCAGCCTACATCCCCAATGGGTCAGACAAGGCTAGGGAAGCAAAACTACCCTTGTCTTGAATGGCCCATTGGGCATGCACGCTGGAGTACAAAATGTCAAATAGTTCAAATCCGCCAAGGAGCACTCTGTTAGCTTAGGGAGCGCATAGTGTTACCACTGGGCTGGCTTCTAGGTATTTGCATTTGCTGAAAATAATTATTTATTCAGTAAATAGCCAATTACTCGCCAGGAAGGGTGAGGACAATGCAATTTGAGCTCTGATGTTATATGTGGTGGTAGGGGAGTGGGGGGGGGCATGAAGGATGGAATGGGTGAGCGGGTGGGCTAGAAGGGGAATGGGAGCTACCCCATTAACAAAAAACGGGTCAAATTCAGAGGCGTAGACAGGGTAGGCCCTGTGTGGGCAAGGCCCACCCAAAATCTGTAAATACCCACTCAGAAGCACTGAGTGGGCATTTATAGCGTCACTGCGGTGGGCCCAACTATATTAGTTTCAGGCCCCACTTGTTAGACAATCATGGCTACGCCTCTGGTGAAATTAATTTGGACAAAAAGTGCACATGAAAACACATAGATCTGCAAGGGAGGGTAGTGCTGTTGGTCACACCGCCATGTAGATGAGTTTCCTTCCCTACTGCCCCTCTCTCTTACCACGTGCTCTCTACTGAAGGTGTCTTATTGCTGTTAGTGGTACCCACCCGAGGGTTAATCTCACATGGCCGTATCTCTGTCTCTAGCTGCTTCGTGCAGACATTTCTAGTGCTGAATAATGGATCTCTCCCTGTTGGTGCTTGCTGCTGCCCAGATGTGGTTTGTTGTTCTAAGAAAAAACACAAAAGACTGAGATGACCATTGGGCTTAAGAGACATGACGTGAGACAGTGGTGTACTGCACATAAGGAATTGGGACCCGCCCAACTGCCACCACCCTTCTCAGGGGTAGGACTGGAGGACTGGATCTAGAATTCTCCCCGGTAGGATTTCCAATCCTGGCTGAGAGGGGTTCACAGAACAATGGTTTTGTCACAATAAGTAGAGAAATTGATGTTCTCAAAGCCAGGTTTGAAAGCCATTCGATGACTATGGCACCAAGAGTTGCAAAAAACAAACCACATTTTTAAAAATGTCAGATAATACTAAAGGTACCTGGTGAAAGAATGTCACAGGAGAGAGTGGCTATTGTGACATGTGGGTCCCTGGTGACTAGGGACAGTTGCACTGGAGTTGGCATACCAGGAATCTCCCCCAGGGTACCCAACCAATCCCTCAACCCATGGGGGCAGAGGAATCCTCCTTGAAAAGGATGCATCCCATAGCAAGCCAGGTGCAGGGACCCTGTACTTCTGGGATATCTTTGGCCCAAGACAAAAGGAAATGCATTGAGCCACATTGGTCCAAAAAAGTGCTGAACCTGGGAAGTATACTGCTGGGTGACAGAGGCATAAAAAGGGCAGGATCTAGAAAACATACTGTGAGCTGATAGACAAAAAGGCAACATTTTGTTTTTAAACTGCCACATAACAGAATGCTGTTTGTAAATAAAGAGAAATCCACTTACTGATTGGTCTTTGCATGCCATTGTCAGAACTTGAGATGGCCTACTTTTCAACACCGAAACTGATATCATGTAAATGGAAGTGTGTGCATTTTGCAGCTTCAAATGAATATATGGAGAGAAAATGTACGCTTACCAAAACAGCATGAGCCTATCATGATGGGAAAGGAACATTGTTGGTCCTATGCAAGTATATTAAGAATAAACAGAAGGCCTAATGCGTGATATGATGGAATATTTAAAGTGTGAGTTTTGTGCATGGAGAAAAGCTCTGTGTTTACCCCAAAATTACATTTCGCATTGAGATTTGAAGGCCCAGGCAAAGTTGCCTTCCCCTACATGCTCTGCTCTGCTATCCAAATGATATACAATGGCCCTCACTACAACTCTGGCGGTAGCCGTGCCCTTATTAAGGGCACGGCTGCCGCCGGAGGTGTATTTTTTCCGGCACCTGCGAGTGGGCAATAACCGGGTCATGGCGAGTTTCGCGGGTGCTGGTATGGCCGGTCTCCAGATCCCCTTGGGGGTCGGGAGCATGGTTGCATCGACACCGTTAATAACGGTGCTGGTGCAATCATGAGTTCTGCTCGCGGGTGCCGGCAAGCAGAACTTGTAATGTGTTGGAGCGGTAACAACGGCACCGGTAGCACTACTGGCGCTGTTGTTGCCATTCTGCCACACTCATAATGAAGACCAATTTCTTTGAAGTTTCAGGGCCAGAGAGAGAAGAGCTGCCTTCATATATGACAGAGGAATGTATAGGTGTGCTGGGTCAACAGAAGGACTATCATTAAATGGGGTGAACTTAAATCTGTTTCATGGTGTGGTCAATACTTGAATGACAAATGACAAATTACAGAACTGCCTCATGTTTCTGAAAGGCAAAGGTGACCCATGTGGCCTGAAAGATAATGATCGCTCCTACAGACCCTGACTTGAAGGACTGGTTAATGACTTTTATTGCAAGCTAAAGTTAACAACGACAGTAGATGCACAGAGCTAATGTTCATGAGAAACAGAACCAGCTTTGAAATTAATGGAAAAATATATACTATATTAGTTACCATTGGATTCCATATAGAATCATACTGATGGGATTTTCTCTGCAACTATGAGAACTACAGGGGTCATCCAGGTGTCATTTTAAAGCTTATTACGAGGATGTGATGTTGATCCAATTCTTATCAAAATTCAAAACCCTGTAACTATCTAAAATGTATTTCTAGCTCCCCAGAAAAAGGCGCGAGACCGGAAGTTGGGGAGGAAGTAGCATTGGGAATCATGTAACTGGGTGTAACGTTTGGTGATGTTGACTTATATTATTTGTGTGTAGACTGCGAAAAATTGCTGTTCACACCTCAACCTCCTGCCGAGACAGGAGTTATGTCATCAAGTGCGGCATGATTAGAGGAGTCTGAATATATATATATTATTTGGTGTGCATCTGTAAAATAAAAGTTGCTGCCACTTAGGACTTTTTGAGTGCAAAACTGACATGCAAACAAATGTGAATGCTAGTGGGTGCATTCATCCCTCCCGTCATTTCAACTTCATAACTCGGGGGGCCTATCCACAGAGAGGGGCAGAGCCTTGGTGGTGGAGAGGTTCATAGTGATCCATTAAAATTCAGGGCTAATACGCTAGCACCTTTTAATATTTCAGAGATGTTGCTTTGATGTTAAAAAGTGGTTGCTCAAGCCAGCGAAGAGTATGAACTGCCTAGAAATCATCTGGGTGAACACTGAAAGAGGGCTGCAGAATTTAACCTTGCCAGGACAGCTGCCTGAAGTCTTCTGGGTGGAACTATTTAAAGCTGGATGGAGATTTAATATTTCCGGGGAGACAGCAATTGGGAAAGACCAAAGAGGCTGGGATTTTTGCAAGGAGAGCAAAATAATGTTGGTGACTATCCATGACTGAAATGCCCGAGCAGATCCCTGTGCTTCCCCAAGAGTGGGTCCTAAAACACTGATGTCTGTCCTGGACACCAAAAACCCATAAATACAATGTAAGTAGTTTGTCCAACAGAACCAAGTGTGCACATTTGTTTGATTTAATACCTTCTCCTTATTTATTGGGTAGTGTTATGGAAGTAGATTCTTAGTATATTTTGATAAATAATAATTAAATTAATTCCCCGATAGCCAAATAACACAGGGTGGTTTTGGTAACATTCTAAATTAACAAAACTTATTCCCAGTGTGAATACAAACTATAGTCTGCTAATGTAATTGGGTATGCCTATTTTCCTTGTAAACCCCAGAATTCCCTATAGGGAATGGGTGTCCTTGTCTAAAAATGAAATTCCTGTCATCATTCCCCAGACGTGGCCTTTAAGCAGAGGGATGCTGAATGTAACTGAAGGTCTGGGTTTTGGTGCTGGGTAGAGAAGTGCTTGTCTAAATTAAACCAAGTGCAGTTCCAAATTGAAAATGACACACTCGCTCTTGAGAGTGAGAAAGTGTCCCTGATAGAAGAGGAATTTTGTATTGCTTCAGGATGAAGAAGGAGGAAGGGTTGTATCAATCCAAGATATTATCAAAATTCTGTTGGGCTTTTAAAACTGCTAGCATTTTCAAGTGTGCAGGGAAAATAAACATAACAAAGCGTTGCATGTCCAAAATCACTGTTGAAAATAGAAAAGGGTGGCAGTTGGTTTGAATCTAAACCTTATCAATGAGTGCTAATGCTCATCACCTTGGAATGTTCCAAGGCATGGTTTGATTTGGAAATTCAAAGGTTTTTGCAGAACAGGAGGGTTGAACTGTTTATTTGTCCTGTGTTCCATGTATATGAGACCCAAAAGTGAAATCCCAAAAAGTGAATTTTTGCATTGAGGTGTTATGTTGTGCCACACAGAAGGTGATGTGTGTAATAATTTAGTGCAAATATTAATTGAACCTATTATTTAATAAATATATATTCTTTCTGTACCGTATTGGTGGCACAGGGGGAGAAATTGCAGTGGCTCTATATCAGTCGTAGACAAGGCTAGAATGAAATCAGACACATTATATATTGTGGGGTGCTTTAACTGGGGGGAATGAACTACCCATGTCAAGGGTAGTCTCTAAATATATCGGTACACCTTATACAAAATGTCTATGCCATGAACCAACCCTAGAATCAAAAAGCAACATACAGAGTAAACCATGAACATCTGAAGGACAAAGAAAACCATGCCGTGACTGTTGCACGTATTCCATTTGTGAGCAAAACCAGGGTATTTGCCCACGGGTCATGCAAAGCTCGCAGAAAATGCATTAAGACAGGTCTCATTCTGGCAAACATTGGTGGTGCCATGTTGGAATCGGGTGTCTATTAATCATGAACCTCCAGACTCTAAAATGGCAGACCAATATCTCATTGCTTTGTTGAGTGGAAAAGTGGCTTCCCACAGATCCCAAACAGACATGTGCAGTGATTGTAGTCAAAACAGGCACCAGTAGGTCCTTTGCCAACTCAGGTGCCCTCAACTTGCAGTCAATGTCTCAATTATGACCCAGGGAGGAATATTAAAAGTGGTCAGGCACAAGAAAGGGTGCGAGAGTTAAGAATAAGTTGCCAATTGTGAGTGAGAGATAGTTGAGAGAAGGTAGAGCAGGAGGAAATAGAGAGGAGAGAAGAATGAACACACAGAGAAGAAAGGAGGGAAGTGGGGATAAGAAGAGAAAAGGTAACACGGAAGGAGAGAGAACAAAGCAGGAGGACACTTTGAAAGGAACGAGAAAGAAGAAGAAAAAATAGAAAGAGTAAGATTGCAACAAAAGAGAGGAGGAGTAGGTAGAAAGAGAAACAAGAAAACAACCCATAGAGGAGACAAGTTAGAAAGCGAGGAGAGGATGCAAGAAACTACCTGAAGGGAGTTGTAGGGGGAAGAGAAGGAAGAAGAGCAGGACAGATGGGTACAACATCTAGAGTGTCAAAAGAGAGAAAATATGGGAAAACAAGGAGCATAATGATAATGATGTGTTATTTATATAGCACCTTAACCCAAAGCACATATTTACATACAATATCACCCAACCGAAATTGGTACTCATTTATCGACCTCGGAAGGATGAAAGGCTGAAAGGCTGAGTTGGCCGTGCCGGGATTTGAACCTGCAACCTGCAGCTCACACTCAGATCACAGCAGCGAGCGCTCAACCCACTGAGCTATCTTACTGGCTTATGCATAAGCCGGTAAGGCCCTTTGGATAATGTGCATGCAATGGATGGGGATGCAGGATAACTCTGAAAACAAATAATCAAACCAACTCAGCAAGATGGCAATGGTTGCTGTTTTATTAACAATTATCTAAAATAGGGAATTCCAACGAACATCAACGGACGTTCGCTCGAGCTCTCAGTGTATTCTTCCTAATAACACATTTATATATTAATAATTCATCTGAGATGACATCATACTACGTGGCAAATGATAAAAACCTGCGAGGGGTAGTGATACATTCAAGGAGAACATCTAAGTATACTTTCTGTGGGATTGTGATTTTATAGCTACTGTCAGGTGGACAACTTATGCCTACCTCTAAAACATGTAATCTTCAACACTATTAAGTACACTGTATATCATTGGTCTTCAAACTATAAGGCCCTTCGTTAGATGCCCGTCTATAATTGGTTGGCACGCTTGTGCCATGTCTGGAACATTCCGTTCACTCATCAGCATGTAAGATCAGACCCAGGTGCCAAAAGGTGGACTTGACTCTACCTCCTCATCCGATTAGCTCAATGTCTCTCATCACTCATGCCTTCTGCCATGAAGATTGTCTTTGATCTTGGCCTTGCAAGTATTCTTGTCTTGGGAAATATATGGGAGTGAGAGCACGCACTATCGTTGTTCTAGGACTCCACGATTAACTCTATTTCCATCCTTGGCTCACGTGACAGGAGACCATGATTTAATACATTTTGCAGCATTTAAATGTCTTAAATGAATAAACCTTGGCACGCTTGGTGTTCTTTCTTTGCACCTTTACAAGAGATGTTTCAGCTTCACATGTTCGCTGCCTTCAAGAATAGATAACCAGCCTTGGCTGCTTCAGCTTTGGTACCAGGCCAGACGGCCTAGTTTCCATTTCCACAATCTCAGCTACTTCTTGCTGCGACACAGTTCTTGGCCTTTCCTCTCCATGGCTCCTGGCTTGCTAAATGTATGACACTGATGTCCAGCTTCTATACAATGTTGGCTTCGCGTGCAGCCTATTTACTACGTATAGCCAGTTTATATGATCACTTAATCTAGTTGCATTACAGCATCTGTACAGGTATTGAGCAGCTTGCATTTTCTGCAGTGCTTCACACATGTGCAATCTTCTTTTCGCATATGAAAGGTTATCCGATTCTTAACTCGTCGTCAGTTTCTATAAGGTCCTTGCATTCTCTTCAGCCAGTAACCTCAGGGCATCACGTTCGTCTTTCGTGATGTCACCAGCTCCTCTTTTACACTTTCTCATTGTCACGAATCGCTCCCTTCGCTCCCGTTCCCGCCACTTGGGGCATGTTTTGGGGTTTATTCCCTACTGGACATTTCCTCCGAACCTAATGCTACAGTGCTGTGATGAATTGGGAGCGCTAAAACCTTATTTTCCAAGTTACTTCCCTTCCGGATCCATTCCAGGTTTTTGGCAGCCAGCATGCTACTTTAATCAAATGACTATGCTTCCCAGAATGCCTGGCTCACTGCTTCACCTCCTCCCTTGCAGGACAAGGTTGGGTGGAGGATAGGCAACACCTGTGGCTGCAGGTGCAGCAGGCGGCACACCTGAGGGGTGTGCTCGTTAAGCAGCTTTAAAAGCCTCAGTTTGCTTCAGTCCAGCACTGGTCATCGTTGCAGTGTTCCTGTTGTGACTGGTCCCTTGTTCCTTGTTCCTAGCTTTTGTGCCTAGTTCCTAGTTCCTGTTTCTTGTTCCTCCGCCCTGGATTTCGGATTCATGTGCTTAATTGATTTCTGCTTTCTGGATTTCCCTTTCTGTCTTCCTCTGTCTGCAGGCAGCCTTTCTCTGTGCTTTACCCGTTGATGCAGCCCAATTTGCCTGTGTTTTCTGTTTCTTTGATGCTGTCCTTTGCTACTGAAAAACTTGATGCATTAGTCTTTCCCTTTTTAGATTTAGCTTCCTGCCTTTTCTCCTTGGATGGGTGGGAAAGGTTTCATTTTGTGATATCATTTTCCCTGCTCCTGATCCTTACTTTCTATTGGGATCCATTCCATGTTTTCCATTGCACTTCTGTATTTATTTCCCATTTGATTATTTAGGTGTGGGGTGCTGTTGTAACTAGTCCCTGTGTGAATGCCTTTTGTTTTCCTCACTATTTCTTTAATCACAATTCCTACTTGCTCCTTGACTTAGGTCTTATGTATTTAGTTATCCTCCACCCATTGCTGTTATACCCTTCTGGGTCCCTGTTTGATCAACTGGGTTCGTGGGTTTATTGACATTCAAGTGGTCTTTCCGGTTCTCGTGAGTACTGTTTATAAGTTCCTTATTCAGTATCATCCAGAGTGTCAGCACACAGATCCTGTCCTTGCTTGCCCTCTACGTGGGCTTAGCGCTGTCAGTATCTGTAATAGCATAGTGGGTAAGGAGTTTGCCGACTTTCCTTTCAGTCATAAGGAGGTTCTAAGTGCTTACCCCACATCCATTATCCATATATTGGTATTTTTGTTTCACTCTATCTGCACTCCTGGGTTTTAGTATATATGAGTCGTGGTTCTTGTGTGCACGTTGTTTGATTCAAGGTTATTCACTCTGCGATTTTTTGCACATTTCCCTTGCCATATTCGCTGCCTTTGTACTCACCTGATTAATCCTGACACTCATATTCCTTCTGAGAGTTCCTCCCTCAGATTATCATCTCTTCGGGAATACATTTGGTAGGGTTTTCTCAGAGGTTACCTTCTTTCGAATATTTGCCGTGGTATGGTCATCTCAGGCTTCCAACATATAGGAGATAGGGGGGACAGGATTTCCTGTAGAGGCATGCAGCTGCTCCTCTACATTCCCCCCTCTGGTCCAGTGATCAACCACCTCTTCAGTGATCTCCAGATCCTGGTATTTTATCTTGAAGAAGTGCTTCTTTGGAGTCCAGATCTTCATCACCCCCCCTCAGGGTGCCGGCTGATTTAACATATTCATCCACACTCCAGGTCACATATGTTGCACTGACCATTCCGATTACAATAGACCCATTGTCCCACATACTTTTTATGATTCTTTGGGTACAGGAACTTTGTTCCTTCAGGTGCTGCAATGCTGGCCTTTATGTATTTTCTGACATCTTTATCAGTCAATTCCTTCAGTCA
Organism: Ambystoma mexicanum; assembly: GCF_040938575.1. Lineage (NCBI taxonomy): Eukaryota > Metazoa > Chordata > Amphibia > Caudata > Ambystomatidae > Ambystoma > Ambystoma mexicanum. The sequence continues at coordinate 398,703,476 of NC_090935.1, forward strand.
AAAACTTGAAGATGTTTGCCATTCACTGCAGAATCCATGAGAATATGGAAGCTAACCAACTGCTATCTGCAATGTCCTCTGTCTCGTCTTCCATCTAGTTATGCAGGTTCGTCCGCAACGTTATGGCCTCTGTTGAGGTCCCATTCTCATCATTGTGAGAAGGTATAAATGTGCAACATGATGGCCCGATTTTGGTACAAACTCCTCCTTCCATCGCTGGGATCATGTCAAGGCCATATCTGTTCTGCAGGGTCATTAGTCGTATGGACCTCAGCTCTTCCTTGATAGCATTGAATCGCTTTATGGTAGTATTGATTGTCTGCAGAAGCTCCCATCTGGTAATTTACAACCATTTGGCATTGGCCATCGTCTGGATCCCAGGCATGAATATGGTCATAAATATTGATGCAGTCTTGCTGAATAACCTGTGTTCATAAGGAATGGCATCATATGCTTCTATTGATTTAGCTAGGAAGTAATTCTCTCCTCTGGTCCGATTTAGAAATTCAAGCGATCTTCTCCTTCTCAAATGTGTATCTACTTTTGAAAATTCTCCAATGTTCAGGTCACTCTGAGAAATCACTAATGTTGGGATATGAATGAGCACAAGGATTACATTCCTCCCAAATCCTTGGGCAGCTTCATGTAGGCCCTAGGCCCACAAGCCCAATGTCGATCCATCAGGACGGATGTCCCTGCTCCCATTATGGAAATGTCAACTGTAGTTGTGCAGCCTTTGTTATCTCCCACATGCATCTTTCCTTTTCTTCTGTCGCGTTCGCCAATGGGATCACAACTATTGGACCTGATTCATTTTATGCCCTTTTCAGTAGTTTGACATGCTTAGCCCATGACTTCAAACACCCATCCTTTACTCTCTGGGCCTTTTGCACATATTCTGACTTCAGTAGATGAGCTGCAAAGGACATCAGTCCTCTTCCCATCCTTTCTTGGATTTCACTCGCCAATAGACTAAGATTTGAGTTCACTGCCAACATCCAGGTGATCTAGCTATTTCTATTATATCTATTATATTGGGCATTCCATTCTCTTCATGTCTTTCATGACTACCCATTCCTCTCCTTCTGCAGGATAGACAAGCATCTTGCTTTCCCATCCAGGTTCATTTTCCATCTGTGAAATCTTGATATGATCATCTTGGAATGGAAACAACCATTTCAATCTCCATTGCAAACTGGCCCAACTTCCCTGGACTTGTCCTCTGGTCATGCATACTGCAAGATGAACGAGCATCTGGCATCGTGTTCTGGAACTTCTATAGAGATGAAAGTTCGTACTGTATTCATGACATATGGTATGAGAGCAGAGATGTAGCCACTCTCCTTAGATGTTCTCTCTCCCACATATCTCATGTGCTGATGCCAAATGTTATTACACAAGTGTGCTGCATTATCTAGATAGGTATTTATCCCCTCATTATCTTCCTCTGCATTTCTCGTATGTCTCCCATATGCAAAGTTTGTGTAATAATCATGAAGCAAATCAAAAGTAGTTCTCATAGTGAGGAGAACCATAGGTGCCTCTGCCTCAGCGGATGTACTAACATGATAGAGACTGTTGAAAATGAGGAACAGAAAGACAAAGGGCCTCATTACCAGTTTGGAGGTAGCCATGGAGCACTTCAAACAAACAACATCTCGGGAATACTTTGTGCACTCAAACCTTTGCTGCGCAAGTGGCATCAGGGTATGTACACAGACCTGCCTCAATCCACCTGGAGAAAGGAGACACCACCACCAATAGATACATATATCCATTACATACTTGCAGCATATGGACATAGTCAATATGTAAATGCTGAAACGGACCATTCGGTTGAGGTATTATCTCTATAATTGTTCTCAGTGTAGGCTCAGCAGTAAACATTTCACACATGATGCAGTTTACACTAAAGATAGTGCAACGTGCTTCAACAACCCGTGAGGCTCCATAGTACCCACGATTCTACACAGCACTAAGACACTCAGGAGGTAAGACTGCTAGGATATGAAGGAGGCCCAATCTTTAGGCTAGAATTCTTTTAAAATGTTACTCAAAGGGACTTCTTCTTTAAATGTGACATATTACTCTGCATTATAATTTGCAGGATATACCCAAGAGATTTTTCTGCTACCAGGATCCTTGAGCAGGACTCAGTTTGACAACTTGAGAAGGGAACAAACTTGAGGAGTAATATCAAACCCGGAAGAATACTCTGGGTAAGACAAGTCACATTACGTATTCTCCCATAACAAACTACCAGAGTAAAGCAGACGGTTACTCTGAATTTACAATTGTTATTGGTTAATTACAGGGGCTACTGGAGAACAAAGGGACTCCTGCAGAGAACAGCCAATTAGGGGAGATTCACCACACTATGGAACATTGGGTCTCCTACCACACCATACAGGTAAAGAAGATTCAGACTCTTTTAACAATTGTCTACATACATATGAGCTGTGACTCCAACACATGGCTGGCACAATTTGCTCTTTCTACTAAGGGTAACTAAGTGTTGACAGTTATATATTTTTTGATTTTTAGGGAGATTTTATGCCCAAATTCCTATGATTGGATAACAGAACTACTTGGATTGAATTTCCATGAGAGATATTTATACAGGTGACTACAAGATGGAGAATCATGACAGATGATAAGCCAGCGAAGAGTATGAACTGCCTAGAAATCATCTGGGTGAACACTGAAAGAGGGCTGCAGAATTTAACCTTGCCAGGACAGCTGCCTGAAGTCTTCTGGGTGGAACTATTTAAAGCTGGATGGAGATTTAATATTTCCGGGGAGACAGCAATTGGGAAAGACCAAAGAGGCTGGGATTTTTGCAAGGAGATTAATGAAGTTGGTCAGATTAAGAATGACTAAAACATGATTAATTATTCATTGTAGATTTGCTAAGAAAAGGGAATGGGATAGACAACTCCTGAAGAAGGAGAAACGTACAGCCCAAAACACATGCAGGAGCATACAAAGATTGAACATATCACAGTATATTGACTTGATTGAGCTAGTCATATGAGAAACTGTTCTATATTTAATGTATGAAATTGTCTATCTAGGTTTGTGAAATTGTTCATGTGAAATCACTGAAAAAAGTATTGATTCAATCTAACTGCAAATCATATATCATGTAATATGAGTTATTGGTCCAGATACCAGATGATGAAGTAAATATACTTGAGTTATTTTAACAAAATTCGGAGTACTTAAATAATTATTTCATTTGAAATTAATTTAATGAATTACTCTGATTGATCCACACAAATTGATTGTCTACACAATACCAATTGGGTTTGCAGGGGACGGGAGATTTCTACAAGTTTGTGGACATCTGTTGTCTTATATTCATTTGTACAACCTAGCACCAGGGTTGGTTTTCTCCCCGGCACCCCACTGCCTTTCCAGAAATAATTTAATCTTCAGTCTATTATAGGTGTGCACTGGGTCCATTTGAACATAAACCTTATCTAAAATGGCAAACAGAGCATGCTCCACGAAGAGGGTCATAGAGCAGCACATGACAATACTTGTAGACTTTTCAATTGCGAATGCGGCACCTGCTAATGACTGTTTGCAAGGAAAGTGTCCTCTCATAACTGGGTCTAAAATCCCACTGTAATACGCTAAAGGCTTGTACCTCAATGTGGCTCTCTGTGTAAGCACTTCTGTCATGACTGTACCATTTGTGTGTGAAAACTAATAAAATTCCTCTGCATAATTGGAAATTCCTAAAACAGGGGCTGTACAAATAGCTTTTTTCAACTCCTCAAACTCTTCCTCCATTTCCTCAGTCCATTCTATTTTTACTTTATCCATTTGTGCTTTCTTTAAAACTTGCAAAAGGGGTCTTGTTTATGAACTGTGATCAAACACCCAGGCTCTAACATAGTTGCATAACCCCAAAAATTGTTTCATCTGTTTCATTGTATTTCGCTTTGAGGTGTTCATAATAGCCTCAGCTCCTTCAGGTGTCACCTTCTTTCCTTCATGCAAAATCAACTGCCCTATTTATAACACCTCTTCTCGGAAGTTTGTAACTTCTCCTTGTCTACCTTAATCTTTTGTCTGCTACAATATTCATCAACTGAATAGAATCTTGCCTGCACTCGTATTTTGCTGAGCTATAAATTAAAATGTCTTCTACTTACTGTATCACTGCACTCTTAATATCATTGTTGCCTAAAGCTCGATGGGGACTCAAAGTACCCATGGGGCAAACAAGTAGATTTCAGTCGAGTTTGGCAGAACGTAAAGGAAGTCAAATTATGTGAGTCTTCGTGCAACAGGATCGAGAAAAATCTATTTTTCAAATCGATCACTGTGAAATATTGAGCTTCCACCGGGATACTGCACAGTATCATTGCCGGATTAGGAACTAAAGGAAACTCTGCATCTACAATCTGGTTAATCGGTCTCATATCTTATATAAATCTCCATGACCCTACCTTTAATTTTTTGATCGGACACACTGCAGTATTACATGACGATTCTGATGGCACCAGAATCCCTTGTTTCATCAGTGCTGAAATGGTGTGAAATATACCCTCATCAGCCTCTCGAGACATGGGGTACTGATTTGCTCGAGGCAAAATCGCTCCTGGCTTCAGCTTTATTTTGACTTCTCCTAGTCCCTTTAATAAACCTATGTCATAAGGGCCTGTAGTCCAAAGGACGCTCGGCCCTTTCTCCAAGTCTTCTTGGAAGAAATGTTGGATGCTGCCACATTATCGCCATTCGCTGTGGGACTTCCCTCTTCTCTAGTCCTATCCAGTATGTGATGCTCATAAAGAACACCACTTCATCATCTGTTTGGTCTTCCCTGAACTTGTCATCATCAGTTATGTCAGTCAATCTGTACCCTTTCTCGAGAGCTATTACTATTCTCCATGGTCTACCCTCAACATCTACCCCTTTGGGCATTGCCATTTCCCTTCATACTATGGCTGCTTCTAATTCTGTTTGTCCCTTGTCTTCATCCATAGGTATTTTTGGTCTAAACAAAAAATCATGAAGTATCCTCACAATCTTTCCCACTAAGCCAGGTAGCCATGTCAGTAAAATGCTCACTCCATAAAGAAAAATCACAATGCCTCACAGAGCCACTTGCCCTGTAAATGCCAATATAAAGTTGCCCAAATTTAAATAGTGTATTCCTGGAGTGGAGCACACTATCCCTTGATCAGTGAATGAAATCATCATGTTCCGTTTCGTCATAAAATCTCTTACCAAAATGTTAACCAGCATTTGTCGTGAATATAACAAAGGAACAGACATGTCATGGTTCCTAGTGATTCCATCGACAGCCAAACCATTGACAACCATAGCATTGACAAAAAAAGCATTGAAAAAACCCCCATTGAATGCATTTTTTAAAAATACATTTTTAATGGGGGGATCACCCCAACCCCCTTTTTTAAAACATTAAAACTAATTTTTATAAAACTAAACCCTTTACCTTTTAAATAAATGCATTCAAAGTTTTTTTTATGCATTTGTTTCAATTGTATGGTCTGTTGATGCTTTGGATTCGATGCAATGACCGGATAACAAATATCACACACTCCAATAGAGACTAGCATTTCATTAGTAAAAGGAACTCGACTCGTAGCTCCAGAGAACCCTTGAGCATTTATGGCAGTTCCTGACATTGGATTTTTTTCCCTCTCATATACACGAACAAGTAGCCCCAGTGTCAACTAGAAAAGAAAAATATTTGCCTCCTATCGTCACATCGACCCTTGGTTCCTCTTGGGGGTCTGGTGTCACAGATAGTACTGAACACATCAAGTCACCCTGTGAACTGTACGTTTATGGGTACAGGCTCATCCCTGTCCCTGTGAAAGGATTTCCTCCTACCACAGTGAAATCACATATTCTGGGTGTCAGCACTTGTCCTGTGTTTGCGTACTGTTATGTCTGAATAGGGGCTTGTGGTGTATTCATTTGCACTCGCTCTTGTTGCTGTACCTGCTCTATTTGGGGTGCTTGTGTCTGATACAATATGTGATCTTGGGCAAACCCTTCTCTAGTTCGTGTGCTGTATGGTGGTATAGCTGTCCCCCCTCTTGAAAATTGGCCATTCTGTACATTACCTTGGCTCCCACATATGCGTGCAATTTGTTCTGTCATCCCACAAGTCCAACGTACTGGGGTGCTCGTCTGACAAGTCCCCCTTGCTTATATCCATCCTGTGTGCTTTGATTCCCATTCTGCATATTCTGAAACCCACCTTGATTATTTTGGAATCCTCCTCCTCTTCCTCTATAGCCCATAACTCTGCCTCGTGGCACAAACCCATATCCACCTTGGTACATCGGGAACTGATTACTCACCTGCGATGTACCCACTGCTTCCTGCATTCCTAATCCTTCTCCTCTTTTCAATACTGCCCCTTCTATGGAAAATGTAGACACTTTTTTCTGAACTAACTTGGCTTCCTCAATTTTCCTAGTCTCATCTTTTTTTTAATTTTTCTCTTGCAATAGCCGACAGTGATGCACTGTCATCAGCTGTATCTCCTCCCATGGTTTCGCTTCCATCCCCAATTTTTTCTTCATCTGCCTCTGCAATGGATCAAGCAACCCCTGGCATAAAATGTGGTAAAATAATGCCACCACCTTTTCCCATGGCTTGTGAGTTTCAAGTTGTCATTTCACCTGAATGCCCTGAATGTAAGCAATAGGGTCTTCATCTTTCTTCATCTTACGTGTCATGATTGTACCCATGTCTGATGTATCGGGGCACTCTAACATAAGAGCCCTCCACATGTCTGCTCTACAATTATTAAACGGTGCTCCGTCATGGCTGTGTTTTATGCTGTCACACTTGAATATCCTGCTCTCCTCCATAAATCATCAGGTCTTTCCCCAAGAATAGCTGCCAGGAGACCTTTTATGTCTCCTATGGCCCGCATGTTTCCTCGTGTCATTTTTTCTAATTCGTATATCCATTTCCCAGCACCCGAAGTCAAACTTGGGAGCTTACACCTTACATTATACTTGTCCATCTTCAGCCATGGGATATACTGCAGTCTTGCTCCCATTTTTTCCAATAAGGGAAATTGCGTAAACCCAAACCCACAGTCAGCTCCCATTGTTAGTCTATCCATGGCAGGGACGATTGACTTGTCCGTCTCCTTGACGGTAGCGACCTTAACCTCCTCACATATGGCAGCTATTCTTCCTTCTCGCTATACGATCATCCTTGGGGACTTCTGGATATGCTATGGTATCTGGCATCCTATTGATAGGTTGTTCCGGATCCGACCATCTTACTTCTTTATCTATTTGTAGGCATCCTTCCTGGGTGCACGCGCTCCCCCCTTCTAATACAAGACTGGATTCTCTTTCCTCGTCTGATATGTCTTGTCCGCAACTAGTGTGACTATTATCTTCTTCGGCGGAGTGTTAGCAGAGTGTTTGGTGCCTGTGACCTGGAAGCTACCCTGCTGGACCCTGAGTAATTTTTCTACTTCCATTGTTGGAGGTGGTGCCTGGAGGTGTTGCCTGAACATAAGCTACACTCTAGACATGGAGCGTCCGGGGAGTGTTAGCAGAGTATTTCCAGAGAGGGCAAAGAAGGCGCCATGGATTTAAGACAAACTTCATCAAATTATTCAAAGAACCAAGCTCCCCATACACGGAGCCGCACCAAAATGTCTGGCGCCTGTAACCAAAGCACCTTGCAGGAGGTGGATGAGAAGCGTTGTCCTACGCTTTCTGGCACTACATCTCCTGCCAAAATCAATACCCGAAATGCCTGTGATATTTGCGAGCCATCATATAATGGGCCCACATGTACCTGCCATGGGCCCAACAATGAGAGTGAGGGCACTGTATCCGTGACCTTACATGGCCCTTCCAAAGCAAGCCTCCAGCAGCAGGTAACTCGCCCCTATCAAGAACCTGCGACAAACGTTACACAAGGTATGTGTCATATAAACATCCTCCCCGGCCTCATGGCACACGAAGTGCCCTCCCCTTGACGCCCCCCTCCTTACCGGCAGTGACTTCGCTGCTCGGGGATACTCGACCAGCTCCACTCAACTCCGACTCCAGCCGCCCACAACAAAGCGAGGATGGGGGTGTGGCTGGAGGGGCCGTGTGCGCTTGGTCAGACTTCGCCGCCCAGGCAGGCAGCCCCCCTCGCCCTATGGCACGCGATGTGCCCCCCCTTGATCTCCCACTCCTTACCGGTTGCAAGTGCGCTCCCCTGGGAGCTTCGACTAGCCCCTCTGATCGCCGTCGCCAGACGCCGCAGAAGAGTGCGGGCGGGGGCGTGGCTAGAGAGGCTGTGTGTACTCAATCAAACTTTGCCACCCTGTGCAATGAGAAGGCGGCTCCCTCTGCGACTAGAGGTGAAGGAGGAGGGCCAAATTCCGGTCTAAGAGCCGGTGATCCAAGGAGTGAAGGAGAGGACGCTTTTTGTGTACCATGTGAAGAGGCATTCTTCACTTTCCCCCAAACTTTGCAAAATAAAGGAAATGGAGAGTCTTGTGTAAGCTTAAATTCTCGTTTATATATGGAAGCTATGGGGGAATTTCCGAGTGAACTTAACCACTCTCAGAATTACTACAATTGTAACAAAGCTCAAAGCCCTGCCCCTCCTCAAAAGGTCCCAGATCCCCTGAGATTCACACAGTACTCTTTGCAGAATGGACATAACACAAACTGTGGTTCAAAATTACCAATGAAATCAATTATGTCAAAAAATAGTTTACCAACAAGCCCAATAGTTGCGAAAAAGGGCCGCCTCAGAGCAAACAAAATACACCTTCAAAATCCCACTCAAAAGAGTAAAGTAAGCGCAAACTCTCTTTCGGATATAAAATCAATCAGATGGCATTTCAATAAGAAAGACCTGTGTCCGCCACTGAAAGAAGTCCTAGACCCAAACGGAGACCACAGCTCAATGACACCTGATGCCGACCGAGTTGAACTTGAAGTTTCTGATCAGGAATTACTTCAAGGAACTGGCACTGGCGAACTAATTGTAGGTGCAATGAAACAGACGACGCCTAAAAACAGGGAGCTGAAGAGTCCTCCCATAGAAAATCACATTACATGCAGCCCTCCTTGCCTGGGGAAAGAGCCAACTGAGGCCGGAAAAGCCCCTATCCAATTTCCATCCTTGAACACGCAAGACACGAGCAAAGGACTTATGCCAAACAGTTCAATCACAGAAGCTGAGGCCATGGCGGAGTTTAACTGCCCAACAATAACTTCCACTCCTCATCCAATCAGATCCAAACGATGCATTGGAGAAGTGGACATAAACTTATCCATCTCAAAGATGGCTCCAGAAAAAAAATCCAAAACCACAAATGCTCAGCCAATTCAGAAGAAACAGTCCTACCATGAACTTCTGTCTCCATTCACATGAAAAAATGGCCCTCAGAAACAGACAGTAAAATTGAAATGAAAGGACATAGACACAGATCCAACTGCAATCGAAAGTTCAGACGAGGAAAACAAGTTCTCTCCAATTAAAGCTCCCATAAAGCAGAGTCAGGCAGAAATTGCCTATGATAATATTGCACCAGCAATCTTACAAGCAAACTCAGAAGCCTGTGTTAACATGCAGGCCGCAGTTGGATCCATGATGACAATAACTATGGCGCTGTTTCTCAAATTATATGAAGCACTTCATGAAAACTAAAAAGACCAGTCTACTCTTCTGGCTCTAATTCAATCTAAACTAATATATGTAGAATCCTAAATTGACGCTGTTAAAGAAAAGAGAGCCAGAGAGAAAGAAACGGAACACGTCATCTTCAAAACTCTTATCGACCTAATGGAAGACGCTTGAGAGCGTCTTGAGAGGACAAGAAGGCTTTTCTTCATTGTTTAAGTGACACAATAACTCTTGTGAAACCCGATGTAAATAAGCATCAAGGCCAAACTGCTGAAAAAAGCACCTCAACAGAAAATCTCCTGGACTGCTTGGACAAAGTCTGTGAAGCGACGGAAAAAACATCGGACACTCTTATCCAACCAAAGAAAGTGGTCCCGACTACGACAATGGAACACCAAAATATAAGTCGCAAAGAAAGATCTGTGAACTCAGTTACAATTGGACCCGACACACGACCGGCCATCCAGGCTCTGATAATAAATTCAACGACAGGTCATGTCGAAAATCCACCCAAATCAAAACAAAACAAAGAACTATTTAGTTTATTTGCCACAGAGAGCTCAAATGAACCAAGAGAAAAGGAAATGTGAGCCAGACCTAAACAGATTGCTGTGAGATCCACTAAAAAACAAGAAACTTCTTCTGGGAAACCAACTAAGAAGACAAAAAATGTACCACTGCCAAAACATACTTCATGTGAAGGAACCCGTCACTTCATTCTCAACTTGAAACCTCTTGAAGACGCGTCCCACAAGGCTGAGCGAACCACCCAACCAATTATCACACAAAAAGAAGAAGAAGGACGCCAAAAGCTGAAAGAACGAGAATTTGTCACCGAAACAGTAACTGTATATACTGATGAAGATGAAACCAATACTAGTGAGGACCAAGATGCCTTACTGCTACTCTCTTTTCATGATTGTGACATCTCAATAGATTTTGATAGTCAGAAGGGTCTAGAGGAGACTCAGCAACCGGATGGCGATTGTGAGGAATCAAACCAAAGAGAGATACAATCTCCCTCATTCTGCACTCTACAAGATAAAAGAGATTTCCTGGAACTCAAAAACTCGAATGAAATTAGACAACAACAACTACTCAAAGCAATGTTGGACCATTCAAATCAAGAGCATCACAAAAAGAAAGATCATCCACGATAAGAAATTCCAAGGAAAGAGACAAGAGGATCAAGTGATCGACCCCAGGCCAATAGGCTCTCTCAAGACCAAAGAAAAAGAGAGGAGAGGCAGAGTGACCACAAACTCATAATTGAGCGAGTACTGAAAGCAAAGGATGGTCTAATTCTAAATAAATCTAACCTCATGAAATTACTTCATAACGTACCACAATTACGCATTATAGAGCCAAAAGACATTAAATAGTGGCCTTTCTAAAGAAGATTAAACAGATCGAATCTGCATCCATCTGTTCTCAAAGGCAGTCACAAACCTAATCTGGATAGCTGCTGATGCACTCAGATCCCTTGGTTTCGATATCAAACCAGATGAATCCGTAAATGTCGAACAAGGAACAAACATGATTCAGAATTCCAAACACTCATTGATCCACACCCCACCAAGGGCCCTTCATCTGGCAGACGACCAGAATGCTAAACCAATAAGGTTTTCTCCAACCGTTCTGCGAGGCCCAAACGCACTCAGAACGAGAATAAAAGGAAGTGCCGGAAGCAAGGTGGTGGACTCTACAGCCAATAGCGAAGTTGTACTCATGACAATTGATACAAAATAATCATGGTATTGGCTAGCTGGAACATTAGCTACAATAAATAATCATTAGACCGACTGCCCAGCCACCACAAATAATCTACGAATAGCGTCATGGAACACACAAGGCCACCGACACCTGCTGGAACAATTAAATGAAGAACTACTGAAGTCAGACATTATATGCATTCAAGAATGCTGGCTCCTAGAGCCCCCAAGCATGTGTGGGACCACCTGCCTCTTGAATAAAGGATACAAAGGACCAAAAGGTAGACCCTCCGCAGGACTGCTGACTGTCGTAAAGAATGATTATAAAGGCAATATAATCCGTGACCCCTTCACCACTCATACAAATAACCATAATTCCAGAGCACAGCAGAGGTTTCCATCAATCTGAGAAGCAATTCCAAATTATAATCAACCTTTATTGGAATACCAAAGCTAAGGATGGTGATACATTTATGGGAACTGTGTTTCAACACATCGACGAGCTAAGAACTGAATTTGAAAATCCCACAATAATCATATGCACCGATCTCTACATAGACTGTACAAAAAAGAAAATTCAAGCTGTACAAAGAGGTCACAAACAGCAGAGGTCAACGCGTATGCAAAATTGGTTAACGGAGACGAATAGCCAGGATCTTTTGCAGGTGAATGGAAATGTGACTGGCGACCTTCAAGGAGCAGTCATATGGACCTCATATAACCAAAGTGCAACCTTGGATTATTTCTTTGTGGATCGTGAAACGTTCAAAACCATCTCTTCTTTGAACATAATTCCAACAACAAAAAGCGACCACAAAATACTTGTTCTTACTTGTTCACTCCTGATCAACTTACATGAAAGTGGTATGGCCCATCAAAAAAGTTGGCCCTACAAGGTCGAAGTGAACAATGGCCTCAACAGACTGCGACTAGCACCAAAAATGACACTGACCCTTAAAAAAGCAATTGACTGCTGGAAGTCAGCAACGAACACCGGTGTAGAATATGAAGCGCGTCTGACTATCTTCAGAGTAAAGCAAGGCCACAACATAAAGCCAAAAACTGTTCCACAACATAAATATAACTCTGAATCAGCAGAAAAAAAATCAAAGCTAGCAGCGAAACTAGGAGCACTAAAAAACAGAACACTGAGTGTGCATTCGAAGAAAGGGCAGCACTAGAAAAAGCTTATCGAAACTGGGCCAAATCTCATAGAGCCCAACTGTTTCAGAGAGATTCTGAAGAAATGCTGTTAGCAGCCAGTAATAAAAATGCCAAATACATGTGTGTGTAATGAATCAGACAAGTGTCTTACAAGGAATAGAACAGATCAACCCCATCCATGAAGGAAAATGGACCCAACACTTTCAAGAAATGTACAGCTCCGACACCCATGAAGAAGATCAGATTCAAAGAAACTCGGATAAGACCCCAGGGAATATATCATTTGAGAAGTCTGAAATTACTACACTAATTAACAAAGCTAGCAGTTCTTAGGCACCAGGTCCCAATGGCCTATCAAACACCATATTAAAACAAGCCCCAGAAGTGTGGGCCGACATGTGCTATGCTTTGTTTACACGATTCACCAATAACAAACAACTACCGGAAACATGGACAAAACCCATAATCATCCCCATTCACAAAAAGGGAGATAGAGCGAGGCCTGAGGACTATCGTCCAATATCTTTGCTGGATGTAATAGGTAACATTTTTGCTGGCATCCTCCTAAAGAGACTAAAAGAATGGATCAAACACTCAAGAAATTACGATCCCCGGCAAGCAGGGTCTGTCGAGAAAGTTGATTGTGGCTTAAATCTGCTTATACTTAACCTATTAAAGACTAAAACCATTTGTGAAAATCAGAAGCTCTAACTGGCGTGCATAGACATGGCTGCCGCCTTTGATAGATTGGACAGACAAATTCTGTGGAAAAGGTTGGAGCAGAAAGGATGCCCGAAAGACCTAGTGGCCGCAATCAAAGCTCTGCACACCGACACCTCTATACAAGTACGGTTAAATCAAAAGGGTAATCTAACCAAAGCAATTCCAACAAAAAGAGGCCTAAAGAAAGGGTGCCCCTTGGCAGCTATCCTTTATAACTTTTACATCTTAGAAATAAATGATCGGCTCGTCATACCGAGAGGATGTTCTCCAAAAATAGGCACCACAGCAATAGGCCACTTATTGTATACAGATGATTTGATCATCTTGGACAAGACCCCAATTGGTCTGCAAATAAAACTCGAAGCCCTGGAAATCTGTGTCAAAGAAAATAAACAAGAAATAAATCCTGACAAATCGGAAATCTTAATAATCAAAACATCAAGAGCAAGAGAGAAAAAGTCTTTCAAATGGTGCGTCGGCAATAAACATATCCCGATAACATCAAGTGCAAAATATTTGGGAGCTATAATAAGCGCCGACTGGAATGACCAACCGTGGACAGAACACTTACAACTCAAAATGAGTCAATTACACAAGCACTTATCTTGAAATGAAGATTTGGCAAGTTCTCGATCCAACCAACAGTAGATTTCTACAATGCAAAAGTAATTCCGTCGATAGCCTACGCTGGAGACACCGCTCTTAGAATATCGTGGGAAACCTGGGAAAAGGTTGAAGCCAGATTCTGGAGAAAACTACTGATATTACCACAATGTGTTGCAATGAATATAATTTGACATGAATTGGGTCTCTATTCCATGCAGGTGTCAATCATATGGAAAGCTCTGTCATCATTCAGAAAGACACTAACTAAAGATTGCCCGCCACAATATGCAATTTTAAAGGAAGATAATTAAAAAGCCCCATTCTGGCCTCTGACTATTTGGAAAGAAAAATGCAAGGAGCTGCTACAGAATTTGCACATATCAGAAGACACCTTATGCAACAATCCCAAGAGGGTGAAGACTGCACTACTGTGCACTGACTGCGCCCAAACGGAAAGAGTCTTTGCCATCTCTAAATCTCACACCCTCTCAAAAAGTCTCAGCTCAGCACCAAAAATCCTGCCAGGCTATCTGAAAAAGAGTGCTCATCGAGATCTTAATCTTACGATTCAGATTGAATAGTTTAAGAACAAAAATAAATCTGAAAAAATATAGCATAGTATGTGACACCACTTGCCGGCTCTGTGAGCAGGATGAAGAATTCTTACAACATCTAGTAATGTACTGTCCTGAGCTAAGATCAGCAATAGACCTACTTTTACATCCAGTACTAACTCCGACATGCAGGTTGGACTCTGACCTGTGGTGGGCAACCCTGTATGACAATCCAAATCAGAAAACTACGAGAGCACTTGGTATATTCCTACATACAATGCTGACTAAATTGGAAACAAACCAAAGAGGAAAAAGATCAATTAAATAAAAATTAGAATTCCTTGGAATGAACTGATACAGAAACAAAAGGAAAACCCCTGGAGTTGGTTTGGCCTTGTAATTGAGACATAAAAATGATCCTTTTTATTATTTTTTTAAAAGCAAAAGTCTGTATTTATTTACGCTATATGCTTAATAAATAAAAACTAAAAAAATGATCTTCTTCAACTTTGTCTAGGTTCAGTCTGCTTAAGGACACTGCTGGGCATTCATCACTGAACAGGCTTCCCTCATCTCTTTGTGATTGAGGCATTAGGGATCGATCGCTGTTCCCTCGAGTTTCATGCTAGCTATTTCATCTGAACTGTTGATAGGCCTTATCGATCCTCTCTCTGACGCATTGCGCATCAAATCTGTCCTCTCCCAATGCAACCCTAGATGCCCCTGGTGTTACTTCCTTTATCGGAAGGAACTCTTCTGTTCTGTCCCATCGTATTTCTGGGCTTGGCCCTACTGGTTCCTTACGAATAAAACTGGCATCAAGACCCATCTGTCTTTCTTCTTCATTCTTTGTCTTCATCTAGTTCTCTTCGCTTTCTCGCATCCCTTCAAATTCTTTCCTCCTCTTGCCTTCATTCTTCTCTTCTTACTCATTCCCTTCTTTTCTCTTTTTACCTTCACCTCGGTATTTTTTTGCCCCTTATACTCTGTGCTTCCTCCTCTTCTCTCTTCCTTTCTCTGCTATCCCTGTCTTCTGTCGCTCTCTATTTAGTGTCATACTTTCTTTGTTCTTCTGCCCGTTCTTCGTTTTTCTCTTGCTCCGCCTTATACATCTGTTCTCGTTGCTCCCTGCTCTTCCTTTTCTTCTCATCTTCTTTCAATCATTTCTCTCGTTCTTTATCTCTTCATTCTTGTTCGTCCTTATCTTTTTTTAGCCTAATTTCCTCTTTTTTCCCATCTATTTTAAGTAATATCTGTCCACCCATCCATTCGTTGTGCATGAGCGCTATCTCCTTTCATATCTTAATCTCCCTGTCTATTTCTGTCGACAGACTCGAGCCCTCACTCCTTTCTTCTTTGTCTTGCATGATCTCATAGATCTCTTCTTTTCTCTTATTCTCCTCTGGACTATCATCGCTGCTATAGGCGAGAGGTTTGTATATTTGATTACTATACCCCAACGCCACTTTAAACTCCTTTAAAGGATACAACCCTATTTTTTCTGTACTAACGCCCTTTAGTTCGGGCGAGGTAAGGAGAGCTGACTCAACACATTCCTCCGTTTGCTGACTAAGCATCCACTCCTCAGGTAAAGGCTCTTTACTCTCTTCCCGATACATTTTCCAGAGCTCTAGAATCACTCAACTTTTCTCTAATTTCTTCCCCGTGTACGAAGCATGCAAGTATGTCGTCATGTGTTGCAATACCACTTTTGACAATGATCCCCCTTATGGCCACGGCATGAACATTTTATCTGCCGTGCCTTTTACCCATTCTGCACTATACTGTTTGAGCTTGGGAATGTGCTTTGGTAGTGTTTTACATAAGTGCATCAGAGGAGTATCTCCCATAATGACATGTCCCAATTGACTGTCAATACTTACCATCACCATCAATTGCTACTGAAGACTCTAATTTCTAAAATAGCTGTTTCTACCTTTGGATTGGTACCAACCACTTCACTAGGTTTTAATCACTGTTGCTCCTGAAATTTTGTTTTGCCAATTACTTCACAACTTCTATTGCTCTTCGATATTTTTACTCAACAAACAACATACAGAGTAGTCGACTTTACACATTAATAAACACTGTGATCACCTTTTTCACTCTCCCCTTTTCTTTGTACCCTGTACAGGGTTTGAGGCATCACCTTACATGAACCTGTTCATGCGTTATATATTTCTGTTCTACCACGTTAATATTTGAAATGTCTCCTTGTCAAACTCCCTTGAGCCAGGACTCTAGGCACTATCTCTTTTCTTCACACAATTTCCTGTTACTCAAAAATGATCACAACCCCATCACCTTCATTTGCCATTCCCTTTAGTCTACTCACCATTTGTTTGTTAATTGACTCGAGGCCTTCGGTTTCGACTCCTCCTCCAATCCAACCACTTCGCCTTGCGTCCGCAGAGTTCCCGTGGAAACCGGGCTGGGATTTCATCAAAGGAGGACATGCCCACTGTCTCAGTTCTTCTTGCAAGTTTAGTTCTAACGACCACTCTCCATGGGAAACCCTGTGATCTTCAGACTAATGGCGTAGGATAGTCGATCATCCAAAAGACTGGGGACAAACTAGTTTGGATCTTTAAACCATCCACTGGTACAACCTGAGCATACGGCCCTTTGGATAACGTGCATGGAATGTATGGGGATGCAGAGTAACTCTGACACCAAATAATCAAACCAACTCAGGAAGATGGCAAACGTTGCTGTTTTATTAACAATTATCTAAAAGAGGGAGTTACACTGGACATCAACGGACGTTTGCTCGAGCTCTTAGTGTATTCTTCATAAAAACACTTTATATACAAATAATTCATCAGAGGTGACGTCATACTACATGGCAAATTATAAAAACCTATGAGGGGTTGTGTAACGTTCAAGGAGAACATCTAAGTATACTTTCTATAAGGGGTGAGATTGTGATTGGATATCTACTGTCAGGTGGACAATGTATGCCTACCTATAAAACATGTAATCTTCAACACTATTAAGTACACAGTGGGACTCATTATGAGTTTGGAGGTAGCCATGGTGCTTTTAGCATCATGGCTGCCTCCAAACCGGGCTCCATTACTGGGTTCCTGCAATGGGGACTTATCGGCCCATTCCGACATAGGAGGACCCGGTAATTCCTCCTTGCAGGAACCATTCCCCATTCCTATTTGAGCCCCCATAGGGCTCAATGGGAATGGGGAGGGAGGAAATAATGGGCACATTACAAGTGGCCCATTATTACCTCCCTCTTCCCCTCTTGGGACCCTGAAAAGACGTCTGGTTTTACCAGACTTCTGATCCGGGTCCCGCAAAGGGAACCTCGTAATCGGCACTCCCGTAATGAAGGGGGCTGGTCCCGTACTGGGCCCCTTCATTACGGGAGCGCCAGGGTTATAATGAGGCCCAGTATATCATTGGTCTGCAAACTATAAGGACCTTCATTATAAGGCGGCCTTCTATAATTGGTTGGCACCCTCGTACCATGTCTGGAACATTTGGTTCACTTAGCAGCACATAAGGTCAGATCCAGGTTCCAGGAGGTGGACTTGACTCTACCTTCCCACCCAATTAGCCCAACGTCTCTCATCACCCATGCCTTCTGCCATGAACAGTGTCTTTGAACTTGGCCTTGCAAAGTGTTCTTGTCTCTGGGAATATATGGTAGTGCAAGCACGCACTATCGTTGTTCTAGGACTCTACGATTAATGCTATTTCCATCCTTGACTCCCGTGACAGGAGACCATGATTTGGTCAATTGTTCAGCATTTAAATGTCTTAAATGAATAAAACTTGGCATGCTTGGTGTTCTTTCTTTGCACCTTAACCAGGGATGATTCAGCTTCACACTTTTGCTGCCATCAAGAATAGATAACCGGTCTTGGCTGCTTCAGCTTTGGTACCAGGCCAGACAGCCTTGCCGTTTGTTTCCACAATCTCAACTAATTCTTGCTGCGACACAGATTTTGGCCTTTCCTCTCCATGGGTCCTGGCTTACTAAATTCATGACACCGGTGTCCAGCTTCTATACAATTGCGGCTTCGCTTGCGGCCTATTCATTACATATAGCCAGCTTCTATGATCACTTAATCTACTTGCGTTACAGCAGTTATTGACTGGCTTGCATTTTCTGCAGTGCGTCACACACGTGCAATCTTCGTTTCGCATATGAAAATGTACTCGATTCTTAACTTCGTCATCAGTTTCTATATGGTCCATGCATTCTCTTCAGCCAGTATTCTCTGTCCGTAATGCTCGTCTTTCGTGATGTCACCAGCTCCTCTTTCGCTCTTTCTCTTATTCCTTCTGGGAGTTCCTCCCTCAGATTATCATCTCTGCAGGAATACATTTGGTTTGGCTTTCTCAGAGGGTACCTTATTTCGACTATTCACTGTGGTATGGTCACAACTGCTGGTGTCAAGCAGGGCACAATCTCAGGCTTTGAACATTTAGGGGATAGCGGTGGGATTTATTGCAGATGCATGCAGCTGCTCCTCTACAACAACATAGGCAGAAAAGTAGGGGATGGGACCAGGGTATTGAGACCAGTTCAAAGCAGCATTAAGAAACTGATGGCGACAGCTTCCACTAAGGCGTTTCAGGGATCAATGTAGCCCAGCGAGGAGGAAAACAAGATAGCACCCTGGGATCCATCTACATTTAAACATCTGATGGCTGAACCTGTTCAAGACATCCTAAGGCAACAGGGTGGTCGCCCAAGATAACATTAAGTCCTGATGGAACGTGACATTGTGACAAATAAAGATCTTAGGGGCCAAGAAGTATCACAGCAACATCCAGGCTAAGAAAGGTCTAAGTTGCCAGAAAAGAAGTGTCTGGAAACACTTTTACATGACAGGAACTTAAACTGTTTATATTACACAGCGTGACATAGCCCTGATCCGGACTAAGGGATGGAATCAGGTTCAGAGCCAATAAGAGAAATGAGAAACTACATGAAACATCACTATGTGTTATTCTGCTTGAAAAACCTCTACTACAGGTTCTTTACTTGAGTTCTCCTTTTATTTTACTCCCCACAGAGAACACCCAAAGACTTTACCCTTTTCCTTGTTCCTGCAGCGATAGAATTAAACACTGAATTTAGTCAAGAAACCAGGTTTGTGTCTTCTGTTGATCCCTTGGACAGTATAGTGTTCATCCTTCCCACAAAAGGGTGCAAAAGGTTAAATGGTATGTAATAGCATGGCACTGGAGAACAGACAATTGTTGGATAGGATTCTATGCATTGGCCATGCAATGGCGCCTTCGCCAGGTAGGAAGTGCAATACAGAAGCCAAAAGACCAGCCCTCAAAGAAGAATATGAATGTATCACCTAATAGTAGTTGAAATATTGTAAACAGACTTTTCTTTTTTATCAAAGTTATTTCAAGGTAGAAAGCAAAGTGTGCAACAATTGAATGCTACTATAATTTAAAGCAATGAATGAGGTTTTTGAAGAGCACAAAGAGAAGTGACTGTGAGAGGCAACACTGTGCATTGCCTCTTAAACCAGGAGTAAAACGTTCAAGTTGCAAGCTACTAGACAGCCATAAAAAGTAACTTGCCACCTCAGTTCTCCATATACAAGAGGCACACCATTACTTACTCGCCAAGAGCCCATTATCACCAGCAATTAGCTAATGCACATTTTAAGGCCTGTCTTAAACATAGTAACCACTATTCTTTAAAACATTTGACTCATTGGTTATTAATCATATTACAGGGTTCGTAATTGAGGGGGGCTGAGTTCTACTTAGATTCTGCCTGTAGCCAAGAAGAACCTGGATAGCTTGACACCAATAGCGACCAGGAGCTACTTTTGGCTCCAAGGCCAACTGATGTCGAACAAACACACCTGGGCAAATTTAACTAGCAAAAGGGTTCATAAATAAGGGATACAATTATATGTTTCCATCTTATGTGAAAGGTAGGTTTGCAGAATGCTATGTACTAGCTCCTCGTTCCACAAGTGTTAGCTCCTTGTCACTGGTTAATGCTGGATACCCAGGAACAGCTTTTAGCTCCTGAATACCCATTCTTAATTTCGATCCCTGTATTACCTCCATGTTTCTTTTCTCTGTGGTCTGCATATTTCCCTTTCTCCCCCAATTCTTTGTCCTTTCCGAAATGTCAATGGAGCCATTTGCCACCACTGCATAGAATGGGTGCACCAAGCTGAATATTTGCTTTTTCCCAATAAATTATTGATTTAGGATCCACCTGTAGATCTGGATGGCATGTTAAATACAATTTTCATGAAATGCTTATGTAACTTTTCTTTCCATATCATTCAATAAGTTAACTTCCTAAAGTCAAAGATGCTGATTCACAAATAGCTTAATATAGTAAATGATTTACTCATTGAGAAACTATTCAATAAACAAAGAAGTTACCAAAAGTAGGCATTGAGCCAAAGGGGCTCCAACGGCCGTTGGGTCCTGAGTTTGGTATGTGATTCCCATCTGCTATAGTGGGAGCAGCTGATAGGCAGGCATTGCTGCTGTTGGATATGAGGTGGAGGTGTGTTCCTATGCCAGCGGTGAGAGAGTGCAACATTAAGTGCAGTACAACCCTCCATATCAGGAGCCTGAGCTGTACATCATTGTGCCAGCAACCGTGGACACTAAGGAGCTCATTTTAGTCAAAAGTGTAAATATGCGGCGGGGATCCAACGCATGTTGACATACACGTAGCGGCTTCCCGCCGCCAAAGTTACGTCCTTTGTAGGGGGCATGCAATAGTGCATGGCAAAAGGCGGCGTACACATGTGTACACCACCTTTTTTGCCTGCACATTTGCACTCTGCCATGCAAATTGAGTACACATTGCCTGCCGGTCCACCGCCCCCCTTCCTCTACACCATACAAAATGCTCCAGCATTTGCGCTAGCATGGATTTTCATGCTGGTGCAAATGATGGAGATGCCTTTGGGTTCTGTCAGCTTAATTTATGAACTTGTAAAAAGCAGGCGGACCCCATAGGGATCCATTGTACATGCTGCCTGCTCGCATGTACACTCACAATTACAATTAAACCGAATGGTAAGCAGTGTTCACAATTATAATTAAACACCTCCCAACATGTGAGTGTGTCGGCAGAGTTTAATTCTAATTGTACGCTCTGCCTGCCATGCTAGCTATGGATCTCTATGGGGCCCAACTGCTTTATGCTGCAGCACCCCATAAGGATCTTCAGCATGAAAGTGCATGCCGGCACAAATGCTGGAGCATTAGCATGGCGAAGAAGAAGGGGGGCAGCAACGCAATATGTGTTCCGCCCCTCCTCTCTACCATACAAATGCATGAAAATGTGGCATGGCATGACTGAAAGACATTAAAGGCTTACTCAAAGCTTTTGCACCTTTCCATCACATTACGCCACTCACCAACATCAGCACCTAAGTGACATGATGCTACTGCATGTGTCTAAGAGCTATTATCCACAAGTGCAGAGGAAGAAATCTGCTTTTTGAGTGTATTAGAGGAGGGAGAACGCTGTTGTTCAGCACCATTTTAGGTGCCCCATTAGAGTGTGCCCCACAGGATCGCTGCTTGGACACTGCAGGATCCATTGTTTTTCTTCTGTCTGTAGTCCAGGGCAAATGACCATTTTGACACCACAGCAATATAGCACTATTATGTCTTACGCTTTTTCTAAAATGGCTTTTCAGATACCAAAGGGACAAAGCTAAGAATGAAAACTTCGTCATTTCTAGGTCTTCCACAGCAGTAACTAGGTCCAGAGATGAAGCCACTATGTCTTGCGAACTGTCTACAGATGACTCATCATAGAAGCTATGAGTGACCAGCAGAAAAAGTCACACAGCATTGAAAGTAAGATGACTAAAGATTAAATTAAATTGATGATGCTATCTGCAAGAATTCCATAGCAGAGCTGCAGGCCCAAGTTGAAGGTTTGGACCTCACCACCTGAGTTTCTAACCTATGAATTCTCAGCATAGTGGTGATCCAAGCAGATGAGAGGCTGACAGGCATAGTTCAAACTGAAGCATGCATGCAGACTCCTATGGGTCCAATCCTAGGAAATAGTATTGTGGTTATCCACTAAGTGGCAGGGAGGTTAACGCACACACGAGGGAAGTGGCCCAGCAGTTAATGCACACATGAGGGTACAGTAATAGCAGAGCTCGGAAGTCCCAGACAAAAAGTTGGTGTGGAAGGACACTGCAAAGAAGAGTTGCTATAGAGGGGAAGGGCGAATCTGTAATGCAGGCCATCTAGAATGTGCTAATTAAAAGGGGGTTTTGGACAACTCTTCGGTATACAGTGAGGCCAAGCGTGGCCAATACGTGATTGAGAAGGGAGAATAAACATAGCAAATATGGGCTTTGTTTTCTTGCCTATCAGGTACCTTGTTTCAACTTGACTGAGAGGGGTGCCATTATTCGTGCAGGAAGTTCAGATATCACGTGCTCGTGCTAGAATGGTGAGGAGGCTGTTGCAAATCTACTAAGTGCCTGCATTAATGTTGTGCTCAACATTCAAAGACATGCCCCAGAGGCTTCTATTATGCATTTCTCTTTCCTTTATGTTAGTCTGCAGCATGGTTTTTCCTGGGAGCTCGGTTCCCCATCACCTACTTTGGTATTTGCTATGGTGACAAGCAATCATCTGGTTCACAGCCCACTCAATGCAAGCCCCCACATGCCGTACCTGGAGCTTGTCATTGCAGCGCTATGGATGTGTTTCTGAATCTTGACGATTGAGTGTATGGCACAGGACACGCTGGGGGAAACCGGCCCACAGCCGGTTTAGAAGAAAGGTCCTTGAGTTTGGGCTGCTTCCTCATAGACATAAAAGCAGGACTTGAGTGTTCGAGTCAGTTTGATATTCTGGCTAGGAGAGGAAGCATGGCTTCGGGAAAAGAGGGAAAGATGGGCAGGATGCCCACTTCATAAGCAAATTTACCTCTGGGGTCTTCTGAATGCCAGACCTATTGATAAAGGCATCTTTATCAATAGGTTTGTGTCCCAGGCATGTGAATAGACCATTGGGCATAGCTCTCAACCATTTGTGTTGGAAAGGCGGGTGAAATCACCCGATTTTGTTTTTGGCGGGTGAGACGCCCATTGGAATGAATGGGCGTGCTGGAGGCTTGGCGGGTGAGTCAGCCCTTTACAAGGCGGGTGACACCCGCCGAAAGAGTGCGAGTTGAGAGCTATGCCATTGGGTCAAATGTGGGCACAGCCATTAAGGAGG
Source organism: Ambystoma mexicanum (assembly GCF_040938575.1). Lineage (NCBI taxonomy): Eukaryota > Metazoa > Chordata > Amphibia > Caudata > Ambystomatidae > Ambystoma > Ambystoma mexicanum. Next base: position 398,727,102 of record NC_090935.1, read on the forward strand.
CTCTGGCAGATATGGCTGTTAGTTTTGGAGTCAGTGTCCACAGCAGTACGACCGGTTCTGATGGATGCTAGTGATTAAGGCGATTGGAAGGCACAACGACATGGGGATACGTTCAAGGCCTCAGAATATGGCAAAGAAACAGCACCATGTCCAAGATGGCCAATTAGCACATATAACCCTCGACAATCAGTCCGGCATCACCAGGACTGACGGGGCAGGAGCATCAGTGGTGGGTGCTTTGGAATCACTGTTTGGGCTCCTGGGCAGAAGGGAGGACTCCATTCGAACTTAAAAGGCCCTAATTCCCAGCCGCAGGCATGTCCTCTGTGGTTGAAGGGTGAAACATGGCATTGGGTGATGCGGATTCTCCCTCATTGATTGTAAATCCCATAGAAAATCCATATAAGGATTGGGTGGATCTGACGAATGAGGATCCAGCTACCTCTGGGAAAGTGGACCATATGGGTGAACAAATGTCCAGCCCTTTTGGGATGAAACACCAGAATTCCAAAGAATGGTTTGTGTTGCCTCATGTTGAGAGGTTTGCTCAACATTTCCTCAGGAAGAAGCTGGATAACAGGTCCCGTAGAAAGATGAAGGCTGAGTGTCCAAAATCATCCTTGATCGGGAAAAAGCATACGGTGCTGGACATGGATCTGAAGCTATCAGTCTTTTTCTCCTATTATGGGAAAGATATACCAAAAGAGGCAGACAAGGACTGTGCAACCTGCCAGCAAGGACTGTCTACTAAATACCATTTGTGCTCTGGTGTGAGAATCTTAGATCTTTCAGAGGAAGCCTGGGTTATAGAGAATCCCTGGATCCATTGATTGTTTTGGGTTAGGCCCAGGGAGCGTTGTTTGATATGAGACACCAATGCTCCATCATTTTGGAGAAAAGGCAAAGACAAATTTAAATTGGGTTTTTATGTAGTGCTTCATTCTGGAGTCCACCCTTTAATCACAGGACTGGGTTATGACCCCATGCTGCTCTGCGTTGTTTTGCTTACAAGACAAGCCATTGCCCCAATGTATCCTCCCGCTATGGCATACTTCTAAAGATTAATCATAAGCTGCTGGTCTTGTCGATGCTCTCATGCAAGGAGACTCTGAGGAAGTCATCTTTGGAGATGGCCCTGTAAAAGAGATCAGCAAACTTGTATTCCACATTTACTACTATGGACAGAGGCCAAACCTCACTGAAGCAGTTACTTCAGCTATGGGTCTCTACTTGGGCCTGTCAGTCCAGGGTTAACACGTCCACTGGACTCAAGCCCCTGTACGTGGCGGTTATAGACCCCTGCAGCAGGTCTCCCGGAATGTATCACAGGGTTCCTTCTAGCAGACAAGAGCTTTAACACCTTCTTTTCCCACATAGAGGGCAAGGTGGCAGGGGAGCATGTTGAGGATCAGCTCTGTCTTCGTATAATGGTAGTTTTTCTCCCTCTTCCCCAAGCACCCGTTCTGGTGGGTGACCAGATAAAATATTTTTTCAGAAATTAGTTATGGTTCATCAGGGCTACCAGGGTGCTAGGTCCAATCAAGGGCTATCACAGAGTTTTCTAGGGGAGCCTTCCCAAAATGCCTCCTCCCCACCTCTCAGGTTCAATGTAGCCCAACGAATGCACCATCCAGAGATTTTGCAACTGTTGCAAAAGGGAGCAATAATACTGTGTACTTGAGAATTCCCTGTTTCCTTAAGCAATATCTTTCTGGTTCAGAAGAAGGATCACTCTTTTCATCTGGTCTTCAACCTAGCGGCCCGTATCAACATTTCAAGATGGAGACAATTGCATTGTTGAGAGATGTGTTGAAGCCTGGTGACTGGTTGGCTCACTTGCACCCGAAAGATGGGTGCCTGACAATCCCTACTGCAGTGGAGCACAGGAAGTTTCTGGGTTGTGTGAGAAACCTGAAGGCATCCTCACATCTACTCCCCTTGGGTCCTCTGCACAGATGGCCAGGGAAAGACCATTGCTTTTGAATCCTGACCCTGGGGTTGAAGAAGCAAGGAAGTATCACCTGGGCGGAGGGTCCTTGGGGACTGGGAATTAGATGTTCTCAAATGAGACACGACATTCAGCCTTTCCCTTCAAGGAAAGGTCCTCCATTCCAGAGCCAGTTATAGGATATTGTTACCCCTGCCCAATGAGTCAAGAAAAGGATAGAAGATATCACTAGTCCAGACACACCATAAAGAGGGTGATAAGGATTAAGGGCAAGATGGGTGAGACATGGTATCGCCCTTTACCTATTGACGACCAACCTAGCCCTCCCCCGACCTTTATGGTTTATTATAAGTCAGCTCCCTTCATTTCCTCTATTGTGACACTTGACAGTACTGAGACAAGGAAAAAGCAACTGAGAGTAATGGACACTATACCATTTCCCCACTTTGGTACATGGATGAGGAAGATGCCTGCAATGTGTTGTGAAAGTCAGGCATGTCTCCTTAATCATGGTCAGGCAAAACTAATTGAGGAAAACCACCTGCAACCTGTTAGAGGGCTGCAAGTGTATATATGGAGGAGGGAAAAGCAACACATAGAGAAGCAGCAGGGAGGCCTTTGTGAACGTGAAGCGAGCCGCTGGAAGGAACTGCTGTGAGATGTTCCATTGGGGGACTACATCTCACAGCATCTCGCACATTGAGATGCTGGGGACTACAAGGAGAAGTGGTCTGAGAAAGCAGAGAAAGGAGCCATGCAGAGAGGCTGTCTCTTTCCCTTTCATCAGAAGTGCGTGTTCCCCTGTGTCAATGAGCCGACACAGGAGTGCGTAATGGGCTGGAGTTGGAACCATACCAGTAGAAGAAGGAGTTTGTGTGCTTTGTGCTGCTAGAAGAATTATTGCAGAGACCTCTGAGTTTCTACCTGATGAGAAACCAGTACGCGAATGATTGAACTTTACCATTGTTACAGAATACTTTGTATCGAAGTGGTTGCGTGTCTTAAGTAGAGTGTTTTCGAAGGTCTCTGGTCGATAGTCAATTCCATTGTTGAATGTTGCAGCGTGAGGAAAACATTGGGCCTCATTACGACCCTGGCGGTCCGGAAATAACGGTGGCGGTAAACCCGCCGCCACCGTTGTTTCCGGACCGCCTGATCCCGACCCCTGCAGGCGGGAGGTGATGTTCCCGCCAGGTCTGACCTGGCGGGTTTAACACCTCCCGCATGCAGGCGGACGAGGAAACACCGGCAGCATTACGAGATGCTGCCGGTGTTTCCATGATCCCGATTCCCATTGAGTCCCATAGGACTCAATGGGAATGGGGATTTACACCATTCCGCCTCCGTGATTCCCGGAAAACCGGGGTTGTAATGCCCCGGTAATTCCGGGAATCACGGAGGCGGAATGGTAATACGAGTCCGGCGGTAACCAGGCGGTTTTACCACCGCGGTTACCGCCGGACTCGTAATGAGGCCCATTGTATCGGAGTGGTCACGTATCTTGAAAAGAACATTTTCGAAAGTGTCTGAGTGCTAGGCATTATAATTAAAGTGAAACAAACAAATATTAAACAGTGGGAAGGAAACTGATCTTTAAAGCTAAAGTCATACCTATTGAATATTGAACTGAATAAAGACGTGATAATTAAGCATAACTCTACGCTTTTTGAATCCCAAACTTTAAAATTAAGCAAAATTACTGCATGCTGAATGTCGAAGTGAATGAAACTTTAAAATCTAAGCAAAAATCATTGCATGTTGAATTCTGAATTTAATGGAACTTAAAATTTAAGGAACATTGAATGAACAGAAATATATAAAGGAGCAAGAGAGCAACACTGTGAAATGGCCAATTAACTAGAAGCTTCAAAAAGCCTGGAAATAGTAATGAATCCTATTACATGAAGAACATAATTAAAAGTGTATGGGCCAAAGAAATAGAGGAAGTAACCAAGAGGCCCACCCGTTTGTGATAACAAGATGAAACACTTGGGGAAGGGAACCCTGAGACTTAAGGAGCTACACTTGTTGTCTTGAGCACAGAGCCTCAAGACGCTTTTGTGTTTAAATTGTGTTGCCTAAACTTAGGGAAGGGAATCCTGAGTATTGTTTAGAACTATGTAATCTTGAACTTAAGGAAGGTAACATTGAGACTTTTTTTGGAGCTGGTTTATAATTGGGGAAGGAAGCTGAGAGAAAGCTGTGAGCTGTAAGAAGCTCAGAATGTTATTTTTGAACACTGTTTCTTTGGTTGCTGGCATCCCTACAAATTGTTTAGCTTAGTTGTGAGGGCAAAGAAAGGTTTTGGACACAGATAGGTTCTTAAGTGGAACCTTTGGACTCAGACTTACTTTAGTTTTGTTCTGGTAGGGAAATCCCATTTTAGCATAGGGCAAGTTAGGCTTTTTACCATCATGACATTTCTTTTAATAAAACAGTTTATTTTGAACTTTTAATCTGTTGTCTGTGTCTTGCTTCATGATGGCGCAATCCCATGTGTCAGTGGTCTTTCCTTCCCTTCGGTTCTCCCCGGCCCCTTGTTTCTTTCCCCCAGGTGCTACAACCAGTTGTGGGGTACTTAAGGAGCAGAAGAATTTGGTTGCTTATCTACCTAGATAACATTCTCGTTATGGATCCTTCTCACAAAGTGTTGCTCAAGCATCTTAATCACACTATCAACATGTTGACAGCATTATGCTTTCTAGCCAATTGGGAGAACTCAGCGGTCCAGCCTTCGCAGAGTCCTTAGTTTCTGGGATTTACAGTGGACTATATCGCCTCCACCCTTCGCCTACCCAGAACATGCATTTGGGCTATGAAGTGGGAATTGGTTAGCATGTTACAGGCTCCAGGCCTTTCCATTCGACAACTAGCTGAGTATAGGATTCCTGTCAGGTTTTCTTTTCTGTCTCACTATCATTTACACATGCATCCCCCGGCATCAGATGTACCAGGTTTCTCTAGGTTGCTATTGAATTATTTTTCCTTTTACAAACTCTAGTTAATACTTGGCACAGAATCTAGTTCCAGAACATGAGGTTCACAACTCAGTTTCCTACTTTGTCCAGCCTCTCCAAATTCTCTTTCCAAGTTCTATTCCTTAGCATCATTCTTTTAACTATTCATGCACTTTGATTCACCCCAGGTCTCTTTAGAACCAATGCTTCCCTTACAGTTCTCTTAAGTCTTTCAATGACCTCTAATGCTTTTCAGTTTTCATGACCTTTGGATTTACCAGGATTCTTTTACACCAGATTTTTCCTGTGCAGTTTGCCTACCAGGTACTTCAGCTGCCTGCCTTCTGCAGGATCTCGGGTCAGAACCGATTCATTCAGGTCTCTCCACTGCCTCTTGTTCCTTTAGCACATCACCTTAGTTCTCTCCATGACCTCAGGTTATCTTAGACTTTTCTCAAATCTCTTGAGGATATTGGTTTCTCTCAAGACTTTGCTCAGGTCTCTCCATGAACTTCAGACTTGTCTACGGTCTTTCCATGACTTTGGATTCTCTCAGGTCTCTCCATGATTTTGGTTTCTCTTAATACAACATTCTTAACAATATGGGCATCTACCTTTCATGAGTGTTTTCAAGCAGACACGATTCTCACCCCCCAGACAGTAATTCTTCTCAAGCTTCTTCAAGGAAGTGCCCCGTCCTTAGGCTTTCCATGTGGTATCAAGTCTGTGGAGAAGAACCTGTACCTAGGTTCTCTCTTCCACAGATCACTGACTCTTGTGGTGTGACCTCTGGCATTCCCCCAGCAGAGGCACGGCTGCATAGATAGTAAGAAATGAACTACCTTTTACCAGATAGTGGCCTCCCCCATGTATCCAGGGATAATTTGAAAACCTATCTGATTCCTCTCAATCTTTACCACTTTCGGATGTGTTCTGTCTTCTATTATAATGTGAGGCCAGTGTATGGTTTCCCAAGCTAGCCTGAAATAGTTTTCAATTATGTGGTTTGTTTTACGTCACCAGGATTGTTTTTTCCTCTAATCTTGTTTCATTTGAAACTTGGACTTATTATTAGTTTCCCTCTGGCAATGGTCGGATCTTAATCTATCAATTGTTTAATGGCCGGCTCCGGGAAGGTAATCGGGGGCTGCACACTTTTAGATCTGTTAATGTTGGCAGATGCGCTTTCACTGTGTTCTGCAATGTCCAGCAAACTCATACTGAATGGGATTTTTTGCTGACCGCATTCTAACTCAAAAGGTATACTATTTGACTAGGTTTCTCATGGATCACTTTCAGGTGGTGTTTGTTTTTCTGTAAACTACCAATGTTCACCTTTCCCACAGTGTTTATTTCTGTTCAAGCAGAAATAGCAAAACAAAAAATGCTCCATAGGACCACAGGACATTAGTAGTATGGATGAATGCTCATACTACTCATGAATGAAAGCTCTGTTCCAAAGCTCAGTGAGTCAAGTGCACTCACTGCTGAGATCTGTGTAAAACCAGCAGTGCACAAGGAAGTATCTTTGCAACGTGAATGCACTGCACAGTTTTCAAAGGTTGGTCAAATGAGCAAAACATTGTGAATAGTAACAATTGTTATTGCAGTTCTTTTAAAAAGCAAAAACCTTGATAGCAAGCAATAATTCATAACAAGAATGCCTAGATTTCTTCTGGATAATACTTGCTAAGGTTAACCTTACTCTTCCTCCTCTGTGCCCTTAGTAACCATACTGCCAGTCACACAGGAAACATTCATGCTAATAGGTTAAAAACAGGTCTGAAGTCAATGCTGAAGAAAAAGAAACCCCATGTGCCCTCCAACATGCTCCTTGAACACCTTGGCTCTCATTAAGAGTATGGCAGTAATGGTATTTGAAAGGATTGACTGCCTAATTATAGATCACGTGGAATTGCTGCATGCAGTTACTACCACAGCTGGACACGAAACGTGCACTCGCCACCAGCCACTGGCTAGTAATAATCTTCCCATGGCGAGTAACACATGGCGTGCTGTCTCTGTGTAGAAATGAGGGCTAGTCACTTCTCCCAACCTCGCTTTGGGGTTTATCTGGGCCACTCCTCCCTACTCCTGGTTCCATGTCACCACTGCATACCTTGTTCATTGTGGCGATGTTTCTTGGGGGAAGTGGTCTCCTCAGACGGTGATGAACCACGGTGCCGGTTTCCTTCCTGAGTCAGTCTCACAGGACCGTTATGTTCCTCCCTACAACGAGATTGGCCAATCCATTGTTCTGAGCTTCATACACAGATGGCAGCACAAAAGGGTCAGAAACCACACCAGCCACTTCTATGGGGGCCTTCACACAGTAATTCAGTCAATAACTTTATTCAGCTGTAAGGCCATGAAAGTACATTTTAACAGATACAAAATACCAAACAAAACAATTAAATTTGCATTCTACCTCAGATTGGCAATTACAGCATAGTTTCCCTTGTCTCCCCCAATGGGTCATCAAACCCGTGCCACAATGACAGTCCCTTTGGGGCCCCTGGGATATTGCGCCCCTCACCCCTGAGTATTTTCAATTTACCCAGATAACTTTTCCCAGCAGCACTATATTAGTGCCAGACAAAACAGGGTGAGGTAAGCTAATTCCAAGGCGCTTGTTGTACTTATACTCGGCATATGGGCTGACTTTTATCCCGCTATTTTTACAAGGGGTGCATCTCATTTCCATCCCCAGAAGATCATTTGCCAGTCCCCACTCCCAGAAATCAATCCGCAAAGAGTCAAAAGTACTTCCCATCTATAGTGGATTCTGGTGCAATTTGAAATTTCCTCGCAAATTATAAAAGAACAGCCAAGTACCGCTCAAAGCCAATGGATGGTTTTGTTGATAAGCGCACCTTTGGATTCTACACATTATGGGGACATTTTGGGCACTTGATGCAAATATATGGACCCCACCATGCAACCCTTTTTTAATACCCCACTTTTCATACCTTGCCCAGAATCTGATCTATTTGCCACCATCAGGGACTCTATTAGAGTTGGGGTTAGGAGGTGGACAACCAACTTTTCTAACTAGCTAGACTTTCGAATGGCTACCACTATGTACACAGGCTGTATTAAGGAGTGGTGATTGGGCTACTTTGTTCAATGGTTTTAAAATTGGAGCTGGGGGGGCCCAAATTTCTAAATGTCAGGGCCCGTTAAAGTCCTGAACTAAAATATTAGCTCAGCTCTCCCCTGTCGCTGTAAGTAGCCGCTGGCCGCCCATACTGGCACAGTTACGGTTGACATGGTGTGGATGACCTGATGCTCCATTACTAGCGTACGCTCCATTACTAGCATCGACCCCTGATCGGCCTCCCCACTCACCGCTGACACTCCTTCATCTTCCCCTCTACCAAGTGCATCAAGGAGGGCCGGAAAACGTTCTCTTTAATTCAGCCATCTCAGATAAAATTAGGGTACATTTACAACCACTGCCCACCGGGCTCTCTTTAGCGGGAGAATCAAAGTTATGAGAAATCGGTGCATCCGAAAGTGTTAATGGATATCTATGGCAAACACTTGACAAATGGCCATGCTCAGTGCTCAGAGCTGGCCACTCCTTTGGTTAAGGCTAGAGAGATGTACAGCTATGCTGCTGTTGGACCATGGGCTGCCACTTTCAATAAACGTATTATCAGACAGATTAACCAGCCAGGTTCCTCATTTGCGCCAAGAAAGTGGTCAATTTCTTTAATCAAAAAGTAGGCATCCCTGTTAGAGTTGTGGGCATGTGGGCTTGATTGTTGCCCACTTCAGAACAGACCATTGGGGGTTCTAGTTTTTGCCGCACTTTCAAAAGTTTCTGTTTGGATGCTGCGTGGTCTGTCATACTGAAACAAACTATGTGTGCAGAACGGTGGGTGGTAGGGCTATTCTCCCCAAACCCACTAGCCCAATCCAGCTTAGTACAATCATAGATTCAGATGCACACGCTTCGCATCGCCTCACCTGGTCGGGGTACTGGGCCTCCTTGTTGCTTTCATTCCATCGAGCTTCTACAGGTGCAATGATGGCTGCGTATGTAATGCTGGCGCTCGCTATTACTTGATTCTAATGGACAATCCCCACTGTCTTGTATCTACTGGGCGCGAACACCCTGCAGGGAGAAAACTCTGTTATGGGCGGATCATCGTTACTACAAGGGGAAGCGTCATGACATCGTCATGACGCTCCTCTAATAAAAGGGGCTCTGCTGGCACGAACAAGGCAGTGCAGCAGAGCCCCAGGAAGCAGCAACTTGGTCTGTGTCTGTTATTTGGGTGTCCCGCCGCGTGGTCCCAGCCTGTCCTTGCAGCCCAGGCCTGGGTATCCCCAGTGCCGAGGCAGCTAATGCTGGGGTGATCACCAGCCTGGTGGCAACTGGTCCGGTGATCCGGACGGCGCAGGGTGATCCCTGCCTGAAATACATTGCGTGATCGCAGTGTGTGTTGTCCGGTGACCCCGACACTGTATGCGGCCCGCCCCGGTGACTGGAGGCGGGCCACCACATTGGCAACGAGGTGGTCTGGGGGTCTGGCACACTTCATAGTGAGCGGGCCTCCTGGGGGCCTCTTTTCGGGAGGCATTAAGAAAAGAAGCCACGTGGGTGATGGACGTGTGGAGGTGTGGCCGCTGAGGGAAGATCTGTCAGCTGCAGCAAGGCCGTGTGGAGGAAGAAAAGAGAAAAGGAGCCATCGGCAGCGGCGGCAGCCACGTGGGGAGATGTCGCGTCAGCCTGCGACGTGGAGAGGTAACGATCAGCACAAACAAAAGAGAGGGGGCGGAGCCTGGAGGTCCGGGCCTATGGCGGTGAGACATAACAGCATCCTGCCCCAAAGCGGAGGAAGAGGGTGTATGCCCATCGAGACCCAGGATCGCAGGGGGAAAACAAAAGGAAAAGGAAAATACTGAAAACTGATATTTTCAGATACTCTGCGGCGGAGTGGCAACCCCAAACAACAGGGGACAAAGGGAGGGGGTGTGGCCCATACCATCGGGCCGCGGCAGTGAATCAAAAGGCCTACGGAACCCTCCACGAGGTGGCCGGCCCCCGGCGGGAAGTAATTAAGAGGGAGCTCAACAACAACAACGGGCCAGCAGCAATAAGGAGGAGGAAGGTCCTCACCTGCAGGCCGCAGGTCCTCCCCTGGCAAGTGGTGCAGTGCCCAGGTGCACGGTGCGCTGTAAACAAAGGGTGTTATCGACCCCTCCCGTTGTTTACCTTGGCCCGGACTCACTGAGGGTAGCGACTCCAGAAGGAGTGCTCGTGCGCCCTCAAGAACTTCCACTTTGGTCCAGCCAGCCCAGGGGCCCATCAGCGGTGAGCACAGCCTGTGTCACACCCTGTAACCATCATGAGGGATGAAGATAATGAGGTTGGGTGCCGACAAGGTGGGCAGTTGGCGCCACTGTATCCCTTTGATGTGGTGGGCGCGCCTGCCAGTTTAGGACCCAGGTGGACGGCCTGGGTAGAGAACTTGGAGCTGTACTTTGAGGTGGTGGAAGTCAAGGAAAGAGCGAAACGCCCAACCCTCCTGTACTCGGCCGGCCTGGCCTTCCAGAGGCTGTTTAAGACCCTACGGCCTAGAGACCAGTCATATGACGTGGCCATTGCAGTACTGAATGAGTACTTCAGGCCCATGGTCAACAGGGACTATGAACGGTACAGGATGAGGTGCGCGAGACAGGAGGAAGGGGAAAGTCTCGATGCATTTCATGGAAAACTGCGTGGCATTGCGCTGTCCTGTGCGCTGGGATATTTCGAGGAGGACGAGATCAGGGCGCAGATCATCTACGGCTGCAGTTCATTGAAGCTGTGCAAACAAGTCCTGAGGGACCCAGCGCTAACCCTCAAAAATATATTAGAACTGGGCCGTGCCCAGGGGTTGGCAGAGGTGCAGGCCTCAGCCATGGACTCATCCAGACAACACCTCAAGCTGGAGGCCCCGGTGCAATGGGTCAAGTTGGAGGAGGTGTCAGCCGTCGGCAAATGGCAAGGAGGTAGGCCAACGAGGAGAGGGAATTGGCCACGGAGAGACCCCGGTGTCGCCATATGCCACCAGTGTGGGTGGGAACTTCCACATCTGCAAGACTGCCGGCTAAGGGATATATCTGTGGGAGGTGCAGGAAGGTGGATCACTTTGCACGGGTGTGTCTCACACCAATGCCGGCCAGCATGGTGGGGACGCCGAGGGGAGTGGGTCAAAGGAGAGCATGGGGTGAAAAACCCCCAAAGTGGCAGTGGTCCAAGAGGCTGAAGACCAAAGGAAGAGGCAGTATGACTTTGGCAAAGAAGAAGATGAGGAAAATGTGTTGTTCTTCTCCTGCAGCAGCGTCTGCGGCCAGTTCGAACCAGGCATTTTCTTGAGTCCTGGATCCCGCTGTCGGGCCCCCTGCGGTGTGAGGACTGGAACACACCCGTCTGGTTCTAGTGTTTAAATAGTTTATTAGGTGGTGCCAGGACTGGAATGCACTCTTGTTGCAGTGTTTGTGTAGGATAGTATTGGTGTGTGGACTGGAATGCACCATAGTTCTAGATCCTGTATTGGGTCACTGTTTGCAGTGTGTTGTGTTTTTGATTATAATAAAGGAGGGATATTATAGGTGGATCGACGTTACTGCAAGGGGAAGCGTCATGACATTGTCATGACGCTCCTCTAATAAAAGGGGCTCTGCTGGCACATACAAGGCAGTGCAGCAGAGCCCCAGGAAGTCACAACTCGTGTCTGTGTCTGTTATTTGGGTTTCCCGCCGCATGGTCGTGGCCTGTCCTTGCAGCCCCGGCCTGGGTGTCCCAAGTGCCGAGGAAGCTAATGCTGGGGTGATCCCCAGCTTGGTAGCAAATGGTCCGGTGATCCGGACGGTGCAGGGTGATCCCTGCCTGCAATACACTGCTCCCCCCGAGGCCACCACAAACACCCCACACCCTTTCCCTCTGTGGGCTCCACCCTAGCGGGGGCCGAGATCTCTTATGCTGTAATGGCGGTGGGCGGGGCTTAGCAGCTGCTCGCTGCGGGAATTCCACTGCTCTGCACACTTTTCCCCCATGGGCTTCACCCTTGTGGGGATGCTGGGAACTCTTATGCTGTGATGACGTTGGGCGGGGCTTAGCAACAGCTCACTGCGGGAAACCCCACTGCTCCAGAAGGACTCCTTGGCCTGCAGGGAGCAATCACCCTGCACCCGTTCCCCCCTTGGGATTCACCCTTGTGGGGGGTGGCGGGATCTGTTATGCTATGATGGCAGTGGGTGGGGCTTAGCAGCGGCTTGCTGCAGGAAACTCCACTGCTCTAGAAGGACTCCTTGGCCTGCTGGGAGCAAACACCCTGCACGCGTTCCCCCCACACACAATTGTCTTTTTTAATTCCCACATTTCTAACAAAGATATTGCGATCTTGACATAAGGGAGGATAACTCTTTGGATTACCTGTTCTCTACAGGGCAAGGTCACCCAGGGTGGGATCCTGTCTGCCCCATCCCCTAGGGAGTGTTAAGCTTAGCATAGAAGTGACTGGTGTAGTTTCTGACCCTTTTGTTAAGCTTAGCTGGCTCACCTCCCTAGGGCCAAAGGGGGTTGCACTCTCCTCCACTTCAGGAGAGGGGATGAATACCCTGGATTCATCACAGACCCCCTTATGCTTTAAATTTCTGTAGAGTTGTGTCCTAATGTTTATTCATAGATTGTTTTCAGTTCACATAGGTTTGCTTGTTTGGAATCAATTGGCATGGGGAGCCAAACGTAGCACCTTGTAGCTGTTGATGTCAAGCTAAGAAGACTCTTCTAGACGACAAGCAGACGCAAACTAGCTCCCAGCTTCCCTCAATTTCAAACCCTGAGTATACAAAGTACACCATTTCTTACTCGCCAAGTCAATTATTAATAGCCAATGGCTAGTGATGTGTGCACATTTTGAGGTATGGACCTTAATAACTCATGCACATCTTCCTTTGAGCATGTTCCTAGAGAACACAACAGAACTCTGACCTCTATGGAATCCCCACTCTGAACACCCATCAAAAAATATTTTCACACATTGTCTATTTGGTAGCCAATGTTAGAAGCTCCCTCTGCCTTACACTTCTTACTGTTTTCCCCCACTCTCATTCAGGATGAGTCACTGCACACTATGCACTGCCATATATACCAGCCCACTCAAGGGTGCCTATGGCATCTCCTCAAAAGCACCTTACACGAATAGCACCTATGCCGAGATGTTGTCATGGCCACACCTGATGTATGATCCACATTCCGCCCGGGCCCTCCACTAACCTTGCAGCGCTAAAATCCTCAACCTAGACACTCAAACACACTACAAGCCCACCGCCTAAGCCACTTGTGCAAGGCAATTGAATAACCATCCCAAAAGACATCAAACAACATAACGCTGTACATCTACAATAAAGACACATGCCACAGTCCAGGCCAATGTATCCTGGCACAACTGGCATGTAAGGCTCCCATATAGACAAAATGCCTCTCTGATCATGCATTTTCCTCTCCCTTTCCACTAAGCCTCCATTTCCTTTAGACACAAGGACACCATGTAAATAGCAATGCTATGAGGTTTACCAGCCTGCTCAACGCATTCACTAGAGGCTTTATCAATGCTGTTCCGGGGGCGTACAGCCACTTAACACCACCATCAGCAGCAGCACCAGGAGCAAGGTACAGTACACAAAACCATTCTTCCTGCCTCATAGCCTACTGCCACCAGTGCTGCGGCATTCTCAGACAAGCACCATTCCTGCATTATCAACAATCTCTACTAGACATCCTCAGTAAAGGAAATACAAAGACAAGGATGTTGCCAGTTTTTGCCAGGGCACAAATACCTTGTTCTTCCTCCAAAGAAGAGGTCATCACCATATGTCTGCTTATACCGAGGCTCATCCCTACACTCTCTGGGAACCATCCATTCAAATACTTGCACCCCCAACCCAGATAACATCCTCAAAATACCTCTTCTTACCCTAAAGCCTGCACACTCTCTAAGCACACGCACTGTCATGCTGAACAACGCCCAATCAGCCATCATATGCACACCCAAAATCCCAGACCTCTTCACCTACCACAAACTCGCTGTAATCTTCATCATCAAAACCTGTGTGCTGTAGAACTTTGAAGCATCCTCTATGCGCTAGATGGAAGTATCAATAAACATCTTAGACCAAATAACTGGACAGACCGAAGAGAGATGATAAAGTACTATTTTAATCTCAATGAAAGAAAGCAGGGATTTGTACAGCTATCAAAATAGATGTATGCATAATCACACTTCCTCTTGCGTATACAGAGTTTATATACTTTTTCATACATCATCTATGACGTCATCCTACGTGGCATTTTACAAAGCCCATTAACCATTAACATGAGGGATTGGACATGGGGAACATATCTACTTATAGAATCATATAAGTGTTAATATCTTATTGGCTGCCCCTTTGATCTAGGACACAGCCTGAGCTACTTCTATATGCGTAGTATACTGATTATAGCAGAGAATATTGCAGCGGCATGGTAACTGCAACATTGTATGTGAAAGTGCTTGGCAGGCCTTATGATTGGTTAGCAACCCCATCCAACATTGGACTTGCAGCTTGTTCAGCAGCACGTGAGGAGAAACAAAACCTAGGTGCTCGAGATGCGTCAATTCATTTCTTGTTTTCCCAATTAGTCCATCATATACCCATCATATGTCATTGACCTGATCCTAGCCAAGGCCTTCTGTTTGTAGTTGTCTCGTAGTCTCGAAATAGCCTTCTAAATCCTCACCCAGGATACTCCCTTATTCTGCATGCAAAAACAGCCTCTTTACCAATTCATCAATTTGCAATCCTAGGCACATCTTTTGAGGTAACAGGTTTGATTATTAACACAGGCCATTGTCCATTTTCTTCAAATGGCTGTTCTAAATGTTGTATGTATTTTTTCTACCTTGCGTTACAACGTATTTACAGTTATTAGTCAGCACGTTATTTCATCTTCTTACATGCACGATTACTTTGTCTTTAGGTGCATGGTTCTCTTTGTCCGTTTTAAGTATTCTCATATGGTTTCAGCATAGCTTCATACATCTCCTTTATGACATCATTCTGTCATCTTCAGACTTTGTTTAGAGTTCATCCATATTACTCATAATTACATCCTGACATCTTGGTAGTGGGCACCCCTCCCGGTAGCATCCTTCCACTGTCTCAACAAGAGGGTATCTTCTGAATGGCTGTCTGAGTGCATTTCATCTCTCATACAATCGGTGCGGTATGAACATGTCGCATAAACTCATGCATGGGTTCCCAATTGTAGCTATTCATCTGCTACTCCAATAGGACGGTGGTGAGGAGATGGGGACCAGAGGAGAGGCATCCACCTGCTCTTCTACACCTGCCTGCCTCCAACCTCCTCCCATACATTCAATGTCCTCGTACCACCTGGTTATAGAATTCAATGTGCAGTCCAATCAAGCAAAACAGGGGGTGGCAGTCATACACAATAGTGACTGGCCATGTTTGGTTCAAAGTCAAACACCATTAACACAATGGAAACTATTACATACAAATTCACCATCCTGCATAAAAACTCAACCACCTTCTCACAGGTGTAGTACCTTTCTGAGATGAGATCACAGACTTAATCTTGACAAACTCAAACTTGCACGAAAATAACATCTTTCGGGGAGGCCCCAATCTCCCCAGGATCCACCCAACCAAGAGTGAAGCCCTCTTAGCCATAGCTGAATCAGTAAACCTACCCTAAAATCTGCTCTCCCCCACTCACTTTAACGGGAATACAGTAGACCTAATCCTCTCCTCCAACTCCCTCCTAAAGTGTTATGCCTCCATTGCCCTCGAATGGCCAGATCAGATAGCAAACCCCTCAACCCCAACTCACATAACAGCCGAAAAGGGCCAGGATAAATGCTCTATGCTCACATAACGATCATTGAAAACCTTCCCAGTACACACTGGGGAAGTACGTTTCTCTATCTTCCCTAGTTTGGAAAAGGTTTCCTCTCTTTTGGACTACTTTTGCCAAACCTGAAAGCAGTTATCTGACACATACACGAAAATCAAACTAAATTGTGTGAGGACAAAACCCTCTCCCTCTTGGTACAACGAATAACTTCACAGTAACAAAAGTGCAATTAGGTCATCAAAGAAACAGTGGCACAATACGAACAAACCAAAAGACCTCCTACCCATCGAGGCCTTATGGCCCAACCACCAGATCTCATAACTGGTGCCAAAGACCTATAACACCAAAACCACTGCAACAGACCCTAACAGGAGCCAAAACCTCTTGGCAGCTGTCAAGCCATTCTCTAACCCCACACAAGACCCAGTGGTACCAGATTCACAAGAATAATGTGAGGCTATCAATGACTTCAGCAACAAAATCAAAACCATCAGGACAGTCATCTCTGCAATTATACCTCTTCTAATCCCCTGCGACCCATACAACCCTAGTAGTGTGATAAGGCCAGTAATTTGGTCTTGTCTAGGGGTGATGGGAACCCTTCTCAGCCTTGGATGGGAGGCCTAACAGAGAGGGATCTAGAGGCAGACCTGCCCGTGGTGGATGGTGGCAGCAGAGAGGTCCCCAGTTCCTGTTCCCTCACCTAGTGCCAGCATGTTTGCTTGCAGACTCTTATCTCCAGCTTTACTTTGTGAAAGAGATACTTGAATGTTCCCGACTATTATTTTTAGAAAACCTGCACCAGAGGTCACGACTCAGCCCCAACAGAAGAGGAATCAGCACTGCCAATAGGACTAGATGGGGCCATAAATGCGAGAAAGCTGCAAACGAGAGCTGATGCCAAGCTGGAAGCAGCAGTATGCAGAGCAACGTTGGTTTGAATCCTGATCCTGCACTTAGAGACTGGTCCCCGATATTAAGCTTGTTATAAAAGATTAATTAATTAATCCACGGATTGAAACTAAGATTGGATAAGCATGAGCTAAAAGTTGTTCCTGGGTATCAGGCATTAACCAATGAGCAGGAGCTACAACTGGGAAACACAGAGCTAGTACAGTTTTCTGCAAATTGAACAGAAAAGGAAGTAATTGTTACGCTCACCTGGTATCCACGGAGATGCCACCCAGCCGGGCTGCTCGCTGGTATACTTCTCAGTGGTTCCCAGATGTGGTCTGCGGGGAAGGTTCTGCCTGAAAATACAGGAGGGCTGTGTTCAAGACTAGCCGATCGAGGTAAGTATCCTCCGTCCACCCCGTATGATTTCAGCCCCTCTGGGCCCTCTCCTCACCTTGTTGTAGAATTAGGCGTGCTCTCTGTCCTGCCTTCTTTGCAGGGGTGCGTTGTCTTTCATGGGCGTGTGCGGTCCAGTTACTTCAATGACGCCGGCCCGTTTGATGTCTTTCAGGTGGGTCTTATTGCTGTTTTGTCGTATTGTTATTATTCCTGCATGCCTTTCTTTGTTTAGTAATGTCTCTTTTCTCCCTTAGATATGCGGAGCTTCAGCGTGGTGAACTGGCTTTGTTGAGCCTCGCTGGTAAATTATGGCACGTAATGAGCGCTATGATGCGTTAGGTAAGCGCTATGCGCAGCTCTGCAATGTCTTGCCTTTGCTAACCTGTTTTCCTTCTTTTCTCGTAGGTCGCAGTGTTCTCCCAGCGCGTGTGGAATTTCCGGATCGATGCCAGCCAAGAGGCAACCAGCCAGGTAAGACTTTTGAGCAGTTCGTAGTTTTGCAATGTCTCTAATGCATTCTTTAATGTTGTCTTTACCTTCCTCTTTCAGGTCTTTCGGTCCGGGAGGCGTGTGGATCCAAGGAAGCTGTTCACAGGAGCTGCAAGCGGATAAAGATAAAGATTGCAGGTAAGATGCTGCTGATAACGGTGTTCCTTTTGTCTCCTTGCAGGTTCTGCTTATCCGAGGTTCATGGGTATAGCTGGACACGGTGAGCGTCACGTTGCAGACTGCAAAGTAACGTGAAGCGTGTTGTCTTGTTCGGGTGTGGTTTAAATAGCCCCAACAAAGTAGTCCAGGTAAAATAGTCCCTAGACCACCACCCCCAAAACACTATACCGCATAGGTTGGTTCCTAGGAGCCAAGCTATATGGATGCCTCCATGTTGGCTGAAGGCCTCAATAAAGTAGTTCCCTGAACACATGTCTTTCACGGTGCATGAGCCTGGCGACATAGGAGCCAGACTGGCCCCAAGAGGGCTTTTGAAGTGGATGCCAGGCCTTAGAAACCCGAGTCCTGATCCCACCTGGCCAATGGGCTTGCCAGTGGGGATTTGGGATGAGGGTCATGACAGCACTCCCCCCTAAGGCCCCTCCCACAGTGTTCCTTCTGTCTGGCCAGGGTTTAGTTGGGAAGTTCTGATGAAACTTCCTGATTAAATGTGGTGCGTGGATGTTTTCACTGGACTCCCAGGATCTATCTTGGGGTCCGAATCCCTTCCAATCGACGAGATAATATAACTTGGAACTAGAGTATTTAGAGTCCAGGATATCTCTGACTTCGAATTCTGGTTCACCGTCAATAAGTATGGGCTTTGGTGGTGGTCCAATCCGTGTACCGGATTGCGTTGGTTTTAAGAGGGACACATGAAATACCGGGTGAATTTGTAGATTAGGTGGTAAATCCAGTTTGACGGCTGCTGGGTTGATAATTGCGTTGATGGTATAGGGTCCTAAGTATCGGGGATGAAAGGTCCGGGTTCCCTTGATAGGTACAAATCTAGTGGCTAACCAAACTTTGTCTCCTACTTGGTATTCAGTGGCTTTCTGTCGGTGTTGGTCAGCGAATTTCTTTTGTTTTTGCTTGGCATGAATAAGATGTCCCTTCGCTTTTTTGAAAGCCTGAGTGATGGTTGTGTGTAGAGTCTTTACCACTGGCATTTCCAAGCTGGCTGGAAGGTCTAGTTCAGAGGTACGTGGATGTCTGCCATAAAAGTATAGAAGGGCTTTTGTCCTGTGCTTGAATGCAAGGAATTGTTATATGCATATTCGGCTATCATTAGTAAGTCTTTCTAATTCCTTTGTTCATGGTGCAGCATGCACCGTAAATATTGCTCGAGTGTCTGATTGGTCCTCTCGGTTTGGCCGTCCGTTTGGGGATGGTGACTGGTAGATAACCGGACGTCAATCTGCGTCATTGCACAACATTTTCTCCAGAAGTTGGATACAAACTGGCTGCCTCGATCAGAGACCAGAACTGATGGGAAGCCATGTAGCTTAACAATGCCCTCCAGGAACACTTTTGCTAAAGTGGATGCATCTGGGAGGCCTTTGAGAGGAATAAAGTGTGCCATCTTTGAGAATAAGTCCACGACTACAAGAATGGTGTTGAACCCTTGACTGGGAGGTAGGTCAGTGATGAAGTCGAAGGAAAGAGTGTGCCATGGAGCAGGAGGAATGTCCAATGGTTGTAGGAGACCATATGGTTTTTGTTTTTGTGATTTATTTTGTGTGCAGTCACCGCAGGACTGAATATACTGGATGATGTCCTTACGCAAGGTAGGCAACCAAAAGTTCTGTTTCAACTTAGCTATTGTTTTGGCGATCCCAGGGTGCCCTTCAATCAGTGAATCATGATAACCTGAAATAATATGTTGTTGTAAGTCCTTCTTGGGTACATATAGACGATCCCTAAAAAAGGGTAAGTGGTCCTTAACGGAATATTGTTCTTCTTGAGTTTGCCATGCAAGGAAAGCATCAGGATTCATTGTCCGTTGAATTTCTTTTCGTAGTTCTGCTTGTGTTAAAGGTTGTCATGATACCCAAGAGTTTGTCTTCAGGTATAATGGGTACTGGGTCTGGAGTTGTATATACCATTTCATCAATGCCCATACGAGATAAGGCATCAGCCTTTCCATTCCTGACCCCTGGTTGAAACGTGATTACATAATCATATTCGGCGAAGAAAAGGGCCCACCGCAATTGGTGCGAGGACTGGGCCTTAGCTGTTTTGAGATATTGCAGGTTTCGGTGGTCCGTGATGACTGTATGGTGTGTCTGGCCCCCAGAAGGTAGTGCCGCCAGGCTTTAAAGGCGGATTTGATAGCCAGGAGTTCTTTGTCAGTGATGGCATAATTAATCTCTGGAGGTGAGAACTTTTTTGACCAGAAGGCCACAGGATGTAGTTGGCCGGTTTCTGAGTCTCTCTGTGAAAGGACAGCTCCCATTGCCATACTGGAAGCATCAGTTTCAATGACATAAGGGAGGTCTGGACGAGAATGTTGCAAGATTGGAGCGGAGCTAAACCTTCGTTTAAGTTCCTGAAAAGCTTTTTCTGCTTCTTTGGTCCAAGCAAACCTTTTATTGTTTTTTTGTAATAGTACTGTGATCGAGTGCACAACCTTAGAGAAATCAGGGATGAACCGGCGGTAGATGTTCACAAAGCCCAGCATGCTTTGTACCCCTTTTAGAGACGTCGGTGATGGCCATTTCAAAATGGCATCTACCTTGTGCACGTCTATTCTGATGCCTCCTGGAGTAAGGATAAAACCAAGAAACTCTACCTCGGTGACGTGAAAAAAGCATTTTTCAAGCTTTGCATATTAGCGATGTTGACAGAGCTTGGGGAGGACTGAACAAATGTGCCTGATATGATGTTGTTTTGAGGCTGAGTACACTAAGATGTCGTCTATGTACACTAATGCGCAAACGTCAATTAATTCTCTCAAGATGTCATTCATGAAGTATTGAAACGCTGCGGGAGCGTTGCATAACCCGAAGGGCCTGACTTGATATTCATAAAAGCCGTATTTAGTACGGAAATCGGTTTTCCACTCATCTCCGCTTCTGACTCGGACCAGGTGGTACGCTCCTCGAAAGTCCAATTTGGTATAAATCTGGCCATCTTTGACTTGGTCTAGCATCTCAGGGATAAGTGCCAAGGGGTAGCGGTTCTTCACAGTGATCTGGTTTAATGTGCGGTAGTCAATACAGGTCCTCAAGTCCCCTTCCTTCTTTGGTATGAAGAACAAAGGACTGGCCGCTGGGGACTTGGATGGGCGGATAAATCCGTTTGCAAGGTACTGGTCTAAATAGGATTTCAAATGAAGGTTTTCTAGTTCTGAGAGAGCGTAGATCCTGCCGCAAGGGATTTGTGCACCAGGAACAAGGTTGATCTGACAGTCATAGGGCCTGTGCGATGGTCCTTTCAGAATACATCCTGGAATTCATGGTATTCACTTGGCAAGGTATTAGTTACTCCCAGGGTTGATACTGTCACTCCGGGAGTCATGGGGATACAGACGTCGGGTTTCTGCTCTTGATAATTGCAGGCAGGGGAGCAGTCACCTGGGAAGGTTAATTTCTGTGCCCACCAGTCTATCAAAGGGATGTGAGCAACTACCCATGGCATCCCTACTATTAGCCGGAACTGAGGTGCCTTGATGAGATCGAACAAAATAGACTCCCAATGTCCATGCTGGCACAGCAAGGTTACTCTGGCTGTGAACTGGGTTACTGGTCCGGAAGCAATTTCTGTCCCATCCACGGTGGTTACCTTGTCCATGGTCGGCTTGGAACATAACGGAAGCCCCATCTCTGCTGCCAGTTCTTGATCAATATAATTTCCAACTGCTCCGCTGTCGATGTATGCTTCAACGGCATGCATCCTTGATGACCGTTGGTGGTTAATTAAGATCAATGGTATTGCAAAGTGAGAGGTCAGCAACTCCTTCTTCTCACTCGACAAACTGACCTCTACATTTTGCCGAGCTTGGTAGTTTTCCGATTCCTTAACTTCATCCTTTTCTGTGGCCCCGACTATTCTCTTTGGGGGTTTTACTGGGCAGTCCTTCAGGAAATGTCCTGGTTTCCCACAATACAAACAAAGTTGTTGTCTTTTTATCCCGCTCTTGTTTTGTTAATGGAGGTCGTATCCCTCCGATCTGCATGGGTTCTACAGCGTTTTCTGGCACACGTGATGTGTTGTCCCTTGGTCGAACATACACGGCCCGAGGGTCCGTTTTAGACCGGTCTGCTTTTCGGTCCTGCAACCAGTGGTCTAGCTGCATGACCAAATTTATGAATTTGGAACAGTCGCTGGGGGTATCAACCACCTGGGCTAAGACATCCTTTAATTCGCCTCGTAAGCCTCCATGGAATAACGTGGTTCTTTTGTTTTCTGGCCACCTAGCTTCGGCAACCAGTCTATTGAAGGTACCAATGTACGTTAACAAGTCCTGATACCCCTGTCGGAGGGATAAGAGTTTGTTGTCTACTGCTTGTTCCTGGGTATGGCGAGCAAAAAGCTTTTCCATTTCTCTCTGGAACCCCCCAATTTCATGTAACAGATGATCATCATGGGTCACCAACGGCACCGACCAATCTGCTGCACTACCACTCAGGTATGACAAGACAAAATCTACCCGAGCTTGGTCATTTGGAAATGCTCCAGGCCTACAAAGAAAGTGAAGGCGACACTGATTTATGAATGCTGCATACTTCCGTGGGTCGCCTGAGAACCTTTCTGGTGGTACCAGGGGAACTGTTCCAGGTAACGTGATCTGTACTGGAGTGGGGTTAGTGGATGGTAAGGTGGGGTTTTGCATCAGTGGATTGCTCCCAGGCAGAGGAGTCTATCCTGCCTGTGATTGCAAGAACTGCCTACCGATCTCAGTGCGATGCTTGGTCACTACTAGGTCTCTCCGGAGGGCATTAGTATCTTGTCGGGCAGAATGAACCTCGCCACAAAGTTCCCCTAACAATTGGGCAAATTGGTCCATTTCCGATGTCTCCATGGTGCCCAGGTGGATTAGTTATGGTAGGCTTCGCGTTCTGTTACGCTCTGCTGCTATCCACGGGGATGCCAGCCAGTCGGGCTGCTCGCTGGTATACTTCTCAGTGGTTCCCAGATGTGGTCTGCGGGGAAGGTTCCACCTGAAAATACAGGAGGGCTGTGTTCAAGACTGGCCGATCGAGGTAAGTATCCTCCCTCCACCCCATATGATTTCCGCACCTATGGGCCCTCTCCTCACCTTGTTGTAGAATTAGGCGTGCTCTCTGTCCTGCCTTCTTTGCAGGGGTGCATTGTCTTTCATGGGCGTGTGCGGTCCAGTTACTTCACTGACGCCGGCCCGTTTGATGTCTTTCAGGTAGGTCTTATTGCTGTTTTTTCGTATTGTTATTCCTGCATGCCTATCTATGTTTAGTAATGTCTCTTTTCTCCCTTAGATATGCGGAGCTTCAGCGTGGCGAACTGGCTTTGTTGAGCCTCGCCGGTAAATGATGGCACGTAATGAGCGCTATGATGCAGTAAGTAAGCGCTATGCGCAGGGCTGCGATGTCTTGCCTTTGCTAACCTGTTTTCCTTCTTTTCTCGTAGGTTGCAGTGTTCTCCCAGCGCGTGTGGAATTTCCGGAGCGATGCCAGCCAAGAGGCGACCAGCCAGGTAAGCCTTTTGAGCAGTTCATAGTTTTGCAATGTCTCTAATGCATTCTTTAATGTTGTCTTTACCTTCCTCTTTCAGGTCTTTCGGTCCGGGAGGCATGCAGATCCAAGGAAGCTGTTCACAGGAGCTGCGAGCGGATAAAGATGAAGATTGCAGGTAAGATGCTGCTGCTAACGGTGTTCCTTTTGTGTCCTTGCAGGGTCTGCTT
Source organism: Ambystoma mexicanum (assembly GCF_040938575.1). Lineage (NCBI taxonomy): Eukaryota > Metazoa > Chordata > Amphibia > Caudata > Ambystomatidae > Ambystoma > Ambystoma mexicanum. The sequence continues at coordinate 398,750,585 of NC_090935.1, forward strand.
CTCTGAGGCTCGTGGGTATAGCTGAACACGGTGAGCGTCACGTTGTAGACTGCAAAGTAATGCGAAGCATGTTGTCTTGTTCTGGTGTGGTTTAAATAGCCCCAACAAAGTAGTCCAGGTGGAATAGTCCCTAGGCCACCACACCCAAAACACTATGCCGCGTAGGTTGGTTCCTAGGAGCCAAGCTATGTGGATGCCTCCATGTTGGCTGAAGGCCTCAATAAAGTAGTTCCCTGAACACATGTCTTTCACAGTGTATGAGCCTGGCGCCACAGGCACCAGGACTGGCCCCAAGAGGGCTTTTGAAGTGGATGCCAGGCCTTAGAGATCCGAGTCCTGATCCCACCTGGCCAATGGGCTTGCCAGTGGGGATTTGGGATGAGGGTCGTGACAGTAATGTCACACAGGTATTTTTATTTGCCATGGGTTGGCTCAGAGAGCCAAACGTAGCTCCTGTTAGCTATTGGTGTCAAGCTAACCAGGCTTGTCTAGGCTACAAGCAGAAGCCAAATGGCTCCCAGCTCCCCTCAGTTTTGAACCCTGCAAATCCACCCTCCCGAGAGATACTTACCGGTGAACCCCACAGCAAGGGAAGCTGGAATATGAACTGGGACTCTGAACTGCCTACTCTGCTGTGGTTTCACACAGAGAGCAGACTTAGCCACCTTTTCAAGACTTTCAAGTAGATTGAAAGATGGGTGCCTGAGTAACTTGTAGATGGAGGGAGTAGTAAAAGGGAAGAGGGGAGTAAAAGTATGGAGGTTGGGATTGGTAGTGGAGAAGAGTATTAGTGATAATATCAATGGGTGGAGGCAAGAAATAGGAGGAGTGAAACATCAGAGGGACAGAAGAATGGAGGGAGGAGTAAAGAAGACTGGTGTGGTAGCAACAGTAGAAGGGAAGATGTAAACATGGGGGTGAGTAAACCATCCTGAATCCAACAGAGAAAGTAATACAAAAAAGAATCCAAAAGTATTGGATACTCCCATCCCCTGCACACCTTAGTGCTGAAAAATTAACCAAAGTAAGTAGATAGTTGTAGTTGGATAGTTTCACATGTATAGTTCAGTGATTAACAAGCATAATAATTCAAATCTATGCAAGTCAAAAAGGTGAAGAGAATCCACTTCCACAGCAGTTCACTTGTCAGGTTTTTCTTTTTTATGAAATGCTATCAGAACAACGCGTTTTGGGATCCAAAGGCCCTTCATCAGGTGAAATTCACAGTCTACAATATAACGTAACAATATGTCAAAGTCACAAAAATAGAATACATGTTATGTAAGACACTTTCAATGTCCCATCTCAGTGTTGTGAATACAAATTAAGTTATTCCAACAACATATGTGAGCTGTGATAACATGCCACTGAGTCTCGTGGTTAAAAAGGCACCCATGTGCAAAGACTGCATAGCTTAAGTGTGTCTTATATTAGTATGCATGCAATACCAAAAGGAATATTTTACTCCAAACTGTGTATAGCCAAATACCTGAAACTGCAATGCTTTGCGTGCCATCCATAGTAAGTCACCAAATATTGTAGCTAAAGACTCGAAGAGTAAAGCTGGAAGTAATATCGAAAGAAGGATTCAGAAATCTCCACAATTGATAGTACACATGAGATTGACAATCTAAATTAAACATAATTATCTCAGGAATCTATCTTGTCAAATACCCACAAATATCCAGTGTTCCGGACAACGGCTGTAAAACAGAGTAGTACCAACGTGTCAGTACATATCCAAAGTCGTAGTTGTGTAGTAGAGACTACACCCACAGCATTTCTATCAAATTTGCTACTTTAATCGTTCTCCCATGCACTCGCAAATCATGAACTTTGAAAAGCTTGTGTTGTGTCTCCAAACATTTATATATAATCTCAAGCAGAGGCGTTGCTAGGGGGGGGGGCTAAAGGGGCTATAGCCCCTGGTCTTTTGGTTGTAGCCCCGGATAGAATCTCAGGAGCTACAGCCAAAAGGCTAGCTAGCCCCCAATCCCAACAGTTCCAACATCAGAGTAGCCCCAGGTCTTTTCCAGACCTAGCAACACCCCTGATCTCAAGCAACCTCGTTCGGTGTATAAAGCGTGCGTGTCCGATGAAAGGCTCAGAGGAAGTACACCGCTTATGGGTAACGTAGTCCATAATTTGACTCGTGTTCAATTAATATGATGAAAACCCAATGTCCTTACTGACAACATCCACTAGACCTTGGTAGTTACTAAATACACATAAGATGGCCGACCAGTGCACTGCCATGATTCGTGGTTAACTTGAATGTGACTACAAAGACACTGGGAAATGTAGTCAATGATTGCCGTACCGGGTGAGTTGCTTAATGGATAAAAGTTATACTAGCGTGAAAAACATCTATGAAGTCAGTAATAGCTGAACCAGCTGGTTTAATGCAAAGCTGTTTAATGCAACAACAATGTACTGGAATACATCCATAAAGTTAGTAAATGATAAAGGGCTCTATCATGAGTTGGGCGGTATCCCGGCCTTAATTGGATCCAATGGGGTAGGGAGGCGGTAATAGAGCTGGTGGTAATGGCACCAAAAATGGCCTTAAAGCCAGTGCATTCACGTCCAGCTGAGAGCTGGAGCTGAATGCCCTGGAACACGGGATTGCATAGAGAGGTAATGTGGCAGTAATAGCGTTGCCACCGCCACCACTTTTTCTCACTTCGCCAAACTAGTGATTAGCCCTAAGGTCAAAGAACTCCCTAATGTAAGCAAAAAGTCCTAACAGAGTGCACCATTATTATGAAAATCGAGAGCAACCTTTGCAAAGACAGAAGAGTGAGGAGAGAATATGGGATGTATATCACAGAAGCTCACGTAATATAAACTTTTCATAAGAATTATTTCGCATGTACCACAGGTTCTTTGCTTTAGCTCATACACAAGGTTAAACTTTACCAACTCCATAAATCACAGAATTACAATACAGTTTCACAATGTTGACAAAAATACTTCAAAACAATGTATCTCCCAAGTAGATTAACTAAATGCAATCATTGCTAGTTCACAGATAGAGAGGAAAATAGTTGAAAAATTCAAACACAGAAATCAGTTCTAAAATTACACATGGTCAGTACATCATATTGGATTGGTAAAGCAATGACAATACACCCTATAAAGGGCATAATTCAAATTAGACAAAGCAATGTAAATTGAACTCTTCATTGAGTCCTTTGGGATGGATCGTATCCAGTAAATGGGTCCAGTGCATTTCCATCTGTAATAGTTTCTGAAATGTATCACCCCTTCTGGCTGATGTACGAACGTCTTCCAGGTCAATAAACCTCATCTGGGCCAGATTAGGTCTCAGTTCTACAAATTGTCCTGCACTAGAGATTTTGAATTGTGTGTGTGTGAATATTTGACTTGCGTTCCAACCATCTTTCCCTTGCGGTCTGAATGGGCATTTGATCACATAGATGACTCCAGTACTATTGCAAGTGGCAACATCCCTTAATGCAATCTTCTGGCATGTGTGTGGGTGTTGGATGGTGTTGCCCTTAATGCTGCATCCTAACCATGGGAATGTACCTTTCTTGCGCATGATCAAGGATCTTTGTGTTTCTGGGTTTCTATGTGCTCTGACTAGGCTGTCTTTGAAATTCCTACCCCTTCTGTATGCTATCATGGGAACGATTTCTGTAATAGGGTCAAAATGTAGATATTTCCAATTATGACAGATAATCCTACGTAAATGCATGCTTTGTCTTGAGAATTCATACAAATAAAGAAGACAAATCCCCTTATCTTTCGGTACTGGATGTAGTAGTATTGTTTTAGTCAGCTTCCTGTTTTACAATGTCCAAAGGATAACCTCTTGTGAATTTCTCCTTCAAGTTAGTGTATTCCCTTTGAAGAGATTCTGAGCATGTGATGATTCTCTTGATGCACAGGAATTGACTGTCAGGAAGTGCTATGAAGAGTCTTAAGAATATGGAACCCCAGGATGGAATGCATGTGGGTAAAATAGGATCAGTGTCCTGGCAAAAGCAGTTGAGAGTGGGAACAACTACATGCTCCGGACAATACAACAACCCATCAACATACGCAATTCTTCACGGACCTCCCAAAAGACCCTTTCATCCTATCTCAATCTCGACTTGCCTGGCCACTCTGTCTCACCATAGCTCATCACAAAGACCAATGCCTCGTCACGGATTGTAACCATTGCTCTTTCTCCATAATTCCGTCATGATTAACAAAAACCAAATCTGAAATCTCCTCCTTTCCTTCTTCCTCTTTTTGACCTCCTAATCTTGATAAGTGATCAGCCAAAACATTTTCCCGACCAGGAATAACATCCCTGGAAAACGTATGACTTTGTATCCTAGTGGCCCAGCTAGCCACCCGTCGAGACACTTTGCTCAAACCTTTGGATTCAGAAATATTCTTAAATGATTTGTGGTCTGTCCTAATTACAAACTCCACACCCCGCACAAAATTAGATCATTTTTTCCACAACCCAGTGGCAGGCTAACACCTCTTTCTCCAACACTGAGTCATTTTTCTCTGCGTCTCTCAACACCCTGATGCATGTGCTACTATCTCTTCACAGCCCTCACCATTAATTTGCTACAGCACCAACACCATTGTCAGTCGAATCCACAGTAATGCCATTTCTCTGTGTTTTCAATACACTAGCCAGGTCAATCTCGTCCTTTTCCTCACAAATTCCTCATCACACAACTCATTCCAAGTAAACTCCTTTCTCCTTTTTAACAACTTTCTCATCTCTTTAATTTGGCCACAAATCCTAAACACATTTCTGATAAAACTCAACCATTCCCGAAAAGGAGCATAGTTCTGCCTTGGACGTAGGTACTCACACCTTCATTATCGCATCCACCATCTCACTCTTTGGTCTTTGACCGACTCTTAGATATCATCCTCCAAATACCGGGCCTTCTCGTTTCCAAACAGGCACTTCTCTTCTCTCAACATGATGCCTCTCTTCTCCCTGATATCAAGAACTTGCAGCAGGCTCTCTTTAGTTTTTAACACATATCAACACATCATCCTGAAAGCAAAATACTCCATCCATTCCCTTAAACAACTTGTCAATTATCTTCTGGAACACTGATGATGCCACTACTAGGCCACATAGCATCCTCCGAAACTGAAAGATCTGTTCATGCTTTATGAATGTAGTACATTTTATGCTCTCCTCATCCAGCTCTATTTGATGATAAGCAGAAGCCAAATCCAACATAGAGAAATACTTTACCACCTATCATAGCAAGCATCTCATTCATTTTAGGCAACAGGTATTTTTCCAGAACAACGCCGTATTAAATTCTCATAAATCAATGCACAATCCAAGTTCTCCTGATGGCTTCTTCTCCAACACTAATGTTGAAATCTACTACACACCACCAGCTCTCTCAATCAAGCCCAAGTTATGCAATTTCTCTAGCTCTTTCGTCATACCCTCTGTCAGGGCCAAGGGAACTGGTCATAACTTGGCTGCGATGGGCATGCAGCTTTTCTTCAAAATAAGAATAGAATAGCAAAAGCATAGACGTTCCCCACCCTTCTGGCTCTTCACACGCACGCGATTGCACTTGCAACTTCCTTTCCCTTCCTTCACCTTTTTTTTCTGCTCAATCTCAGAGCTCTTCAGAACCTCTGTTTTGGACTCCTTGTTTTCAACTTTGACCAGTTTAGCCACACAAGCCAAAGAATGCTCCACTCTTCTGGCTATTTCCAACACTTCATCCTGTCCAGGCACATCTTTTAGCCAAAGATCCTCCCTGATTCGGTTAGTGATGCAGTGGAGCATACATTGGTGCCAAATATGTTCATCTAGGCAGTTGCCAAACTTACAAGTCAGAGTGTCACGATTAATTAGGTGGTCACTCTCAACTCAGGGAGTTCCTTTCCCCCCAAGCAAGGTGACACTCACCCAAAGCGCTTATATAGATTCAACTTCAGTGAGACCTCCAACCTGTCTCGCACCACCCCAGCCAATACCCTCTGTACCACCAATGGTACCAGGCCGGTGTATAGCAAGAATATACATTTATTTAAGGGTTCACAAGGAATAATGGCAACAAACATCAGCCCCCAACGCTGTGGCAAAACACGTTACAATTTCAAATTACTTGCACCAATTGACTGACTTGTATTTCTAATGAAGTTACAGATACTACAACACACAGGTATAATTTAGAGACTACATCAAACGCGCACAGAGGATTTCTTGCACATTAACAATTATTACATTTTAACAACCCCCAGGGATTGCTTGTGTTATCACAATGCTCTTCTCTCCCAGCAGCCCCCACCCCAAGGCATCAGTTATATATGACCCCTTAATTTGAAGGCATGTACAGGGAGTGGCAATACAGTAGCAACATAATTGTGGCTTTTTATTAAAAGACAGGGTTTGACAAATAGATACAATGAAGAAAAAAAAATCATTTTGGTTTTTATTTATTTGAAAGGCAAAGTCAAGAAAGGAACTCAATGGGAAAATCGTTCTGGGCTTATTATTTGCATGAAATGCAGGGCTTTAGGAAAATCGTTTTGTGGATGCAAGTAAATAAATGGGAAATTTTGTTTTGCACACTCTACATTCACTTGAATGGCAATGTTTAAGGGTTACTTATTTTGGGATTATGGACACCTCCCTTCTGTACAGAAGGCAGGGGTTTCAGAAAGGTAGAGTCACCCAAGTACTTTATTGTCTATACTGGCTCTAACACACTGGACATAAACTTTGTTAGTTTTGAACTCTAACAACACTCATCCCGTGATTTTCTATATGGAAATTAATTGATTTAATTTCATTCAATGCACTAAGGGTCGACACAGCTTCCCCCCTCCCCAAAATGTAAGAGAAAGGATTAAGGCAGGTAGCTCCCAACACAATTCAATTTAAACGGATAGGGTGATTTTCAATAATGGAATTCATTTAAATTGAATTAAAAAACATATGCCAAGGGTCTCCCCAGTTCCACCCCCCTACCCGCTATGCGAGATAGAGATTAAGGCATATTCCCCCCACACACTTTTGTTTTATTTAGATTAATCTATTTACATGGGAGGCCTTGGTTATGGGGCATCCAGAGAAATAGCAGGGTTCCCCTGAGGACAACACAGATCTGGTCAAAGGATTTGGTCAAGGGTAGTCCCTAGCACCCAGACCTCATCTGGCTCCTCAAATGCATCTCTCTTGCAATGTTTAAGTCCTTGGTAGCTCTCCTGTCTCTCTGATAGTTCTTTGCAAGAGTCCAGAGGCAGTTACCCCAGCATTGAGTGGGAAAGTCCAAAGAAAGGTCCCAAGAGTTGAAAAGTCAAAGAAAGATCATACCTCTCAAATTGAAAACTGATCTCTTATAGGGCTGGTGACACTACATTTTTATCATAATTCCTACGCTATGGATTGGCCAGCTCTTCCCCTCCCCAATACGCCCACTGCCTGCTAATAGGACAAGGGGTTAGTGAATGATGGAAGCTGACGGAGGAGAAAGATTAATCATCCCAAAATAACAAGTGGATTTAACTTCTTCAGTGTCCTTAAAATCTAACAATATGGCAGTTACCCTAATTTTTCAGATAATTGCTGGCACATATATATTTTTGAGTACTATATTTTATGGCGAGTCGGAAAATACTAATCATATCTTGGCACAGCCTTCCTGGAAGGAGCTACCATTTTTATCAATTTACTCCTGAGCCTAAATAGTCACAAATCTGGCCCTTCCTGATTCAAACTTTACATCCATAACCTATCATCACAACAACTTTCTATTCCCCATCGGAATTATGAGAAAGCCAGAATCATAACTGTCTTCATACCTTAAGTTGTGTACATCACACAGGATTCATATTTACATGGTGCAGACAGTCTTTTTTATCCCCTTGATTATGAGACTGGGATGAACTTACTGGGATGTAGGATTTTCTTTTAATTAAAGAAAAGTTGGCCCAATGTTAATCAATGGGAAGGCATCACATGTGTCCCTCAGTTTCATATAGCCCCCACCTATTCCTAAGTTGCATTTCTCCATCGTCACCTGACCTGAACATCTGCTTATCAGCACTCTGTTTCATACACAATGGGCCTCATTACGAGTCAGCCGGTCCGGAAAGAACTGTGGTGGTAAATCCATCACCGCCGTTCCTTCCGGACCGGCTGATTAAGAGTGCTGCAGGCGGGAGGTGTCACTCCCGCCAGGTCTGACCTGACGTGTTTAACACCACCCGCCTGCAGGCGGACATGGAAACACCGGCATCATTACAACATGGTGCCAGTGTTTCTACTTCCCCACTCCCATGGAGTCCTATGGGACTCCATGGGAATGGGGACTTACAGAATTCCACCTCCGGAAATTCCCGGGTCACCGGGGTCATAATGCCCGGTAATTCCAGGAATCACAGAGGCGAAATGGTAATACGAGTCCGGCGGTAACCTGCTGGTTTTTCCGGCTCGGCTACCGCCGGACTCATAATGAGGCCCAATGCGTAATCATCCATTCGTGGATCTGAAGCCATTTCTTGAGGTGAGTTAGCCCTGAAAAGGTAATTTCTGTTGGCCACTAATGGACAGTTAATGGGGATATCTGACCTTATACACACAAATTTAGGAGATTAGAGGTTTTTGACATATATTTTTGTCTTGGACCTTACTGCAACAGCCCTCCTTGAAACACTGCCCACAATATAGTATTCAATGTGCAGAAGGCCCCTTGTTTTCCACTACTCAACCAGCTATTGACCACAAGCGCATGTCTTTTTTCAATTAAATTTCGACATACTACAAAGGATTTTGTATCAAAAAAGATATCACAATTTTATTTTCATATAAAAATATATATAGCAGCTTCATTTCACTTATAAAAGAATATACATATTTCATTGTATTTTAAGACAAACAGTTTTTTTCAATGTTTTCCTTATTATTTTGTAGATTGTTGCATATACAAATAATTTACTTTCTAGTTAGGCAAACGTTTTCAATAATACATCTCACAAAGGCAATTCATTTTGGATCTAATGTGTTATTGCTTTTAGTCACATGTTGGGACACTCAATCACAGTTTTTGTTATTGTAAAATATCGTCTATTAATATCCCCATTATTTTACACTGATGGTTCACCAATCAGGAAAAAAATAAAAAGAAATAAAGGGCGCCTGGCGGGGTCCTGATATGCCCAGGTGGGTACATATATTGATAACACAAATAATCAGGATGCGAGATCCTCACAAAAATCCACAGTTTTTGGACATATTTATTTCCATCTCAAAAACCAGTGTCTTAAATTATTACAAACTTTCGCTAAGCACGAAAGCGATATCGGACAGATTTCAATAAAAACATAGGGAAGTGCAGTTGTGCACCCTCATCAGGATGTAGAAGATGAGTACCCTAGTGACAAGCACATACGAGTATACAAAGTGGGTGATACAAGTAATTCAGATCAGTGCTGCCCGAGGCTGTTCTTCAACCCGGGTGTGGTTTTTAAACAAAAACAGTGTACACAACACGAAATTCGAAACATACAACAAAGGGTATTTTCACAGTTGTGCCACAAGTGATCGACACAGTTGTGTTTAGGCCACAATGGCTTAGTGGAAGCTTGTAGATGTGGTGGCCTTCATCAGGAGAGACTAGTTGAGGAGTCTGTCCGTGGGTAAGATCTATGGGAGGAAGGAGAAAAGTGAGGATCTCAAAACGTACTTAATGAATTAGGAGTTAATAAATAACAGCTTATTGGTGCTGGAGAAATACACCAGTGGTGTATTGGAGAGCGCAGCTTACTGTCCGACCGGAGTAAGGCGGTATGCTGTCAAAAGGCCTGGGTGAAATCCTGGGTCTGGTGGTGTGAAAAGATACACCAATGGGTGTAGATCGTCCGTGCCAGGGAAACCGGATTCAAACGGCGCTGGGCTTATGATTAGCCATTGATCTAGAGAGAGGGAGACACAAATGTATGCCCCTGTCAGAGCACTATGGTGGCGAGAGGTACAGTTGGTGAGACAAGACGTGTCAAAAGTGCCACAGTCTTTTAATGTACAGGGGTGATGGGGCTCTGGGGCCAGCTGTGGCCTGGCTTACCTGATTCACATTCTTTTAGTCCTTGCTGGGTTCATGGCAGCGATGGAAATGGCTGCCTGCTGTGAATCAGCAGATAAGACTGGGGGGGTGGACATGCCCCCCATATGCTGGGCCAATCCCACTGAGGGTGTGTGGAGGACTCGTGAAAGTGTCGTGTGCACCCTATGATAGGCTTCTTGGTATTGTCACTCAACGGGAACCATCCCGTGTCTGGGGTGTATGCTCCCAGTGTGGAATAGAGTGAAAGAATTACACTGGGATGTATTGTGGGAAAGGTAGTCTCTGGGAGTGCATGGGCGATAGGCAAGAGAGGGCTGGTAAGGGGCTCATGTGAATCAACATGACCCTGTGGTCACGTGTAGTAGGAGGACAGTGATACCACAAGCAATAACTACAAGTTTTCTCTATACATATCCATATATATGTTATGGTTCATAAACGTTGCCAGCAAGAATCTGTGGTGTTGCACTGTTTTACTTTTTATGCAAAATATGTACGTGAATACACATGTGGTAAAATCATACACGTGCATGTTTAGTTTGCTCTGGTTTCTCTCAGAATAACATATATATGGATATGTATAGAGAAAACTTTGGAAATTGTACAGATAGACCCTGTTGCCTACTTTGTACGCCTTCTTTGTAGATTTGAAGTCATAGTAGGCTTTCATTCCTTCTGCCGACCTCTCTAGATTTCGATGAGTGTAAGCAAAAGCGTGCTGCAGGTGTTTCCATAAATTCTCAATGCACTCATGGGTAGTGGATGCGTTGATTGGGGTCTGCTCTTGATTTCTGTAGAGCAGATGCGGAGGTAGCACCATTTTTCATCCAGTCATGAGCTCAAATGGAGACATTTTGGTTGCAGAAGACAGCATAGACCTAACGGCCATTAGAACAAGCGGTAATCGGATGTCCCAACTTGGTCCAGAGTCTGTCACAAACTTCTTCAAGATGCCCACAACTGTTTTATCGTACCTCTCAACTCCCCTGCTCGAGGCTGGGTGGTAGGCAATGTGGAGTTGTCTCTTTACCCCTAGTCTCTCCCACATTTTAGTCATCACCTCGCTGGTAAAATGGCTTCTTCGGTCCGACTCAATCCTTTGGAGAAGGCCGAAGCGAGAGAAGATGTGGTTGATCATTAGTGCGGTAGCTGTCTCTGCCTTACAATTCGGGGCCAGAAGAAATTCTACCTACTTGGTAAACAAGCATGTCACGGTCAACATGTACTTGTTTCCTCTAAAGGAGCGAATCACTGGCCCGATGAAATTGACTTGCAAATCCGACCAAGGCAGTGTCATTCCCCTTTTCTCAAGGAGAGCTCTGCGTGTGAGAGAACTTGGCTGAAACTGAGCATACACGAGACAGCCCTTTAAGTAGATGGTGAGATCCTGGCCCATGTGTGGCCAATATGCGACCTTGCACAAGATTTCTAATGTGACATCAGGCTTCGGAATTAGGTAGGGGCCACCCACTGGACACATCCAGATATGGATCTCCATACCAACAAACCAACATGGATTCGGAACATTTTGGAAAACTTCATCAATACCCAGAGATCCTACTTCCCAATATAATCGGAATCTGTCCGAGGAAAATTCACAGGGTCTTCAATATGTTGATAACATTTCCCAATAATCGGGTCCTCTTTTTGTGCAGTAATCAAATCTGCATCAGGGGTTTCTTTACTCCACTGGGCAATTGAGAGTTCATTATTGGCATGGGTTTGGGACCTGATGACAGCAGCGACCTGGATTTCCCCCACCAGGGATTCGGTTTCTAGGAGATCCCTGTGAATGGCTCTGGTTTTAGCCAACTGGTCAGCCAAGTAATTTCCAGTTTTGTCTGGTCCATCTATTTTAGAGTGACCTCTGATCTTTTTCCAATAGATGGTCATCTCATTAGAGGTTACCAGATCATCAATTGATTGAATTAATTTCCCATGCTTTAGCGGTTCATTGTTTGCACACAGCATGCCTCGATTTTTCTAGTTAATCAGGTGTTCCACAAACCTATTCCTAACATAATCAGAGTCAATAATTATGACCATTCTTGGAGTAAGTGGTGCGGTGCAGTGAGGTTTGCTTGATGTACCGCCATCATCTCTGCCATTCGACTACTTTGGGGACCAATTTTGTACCCAGAAGAGAGTTCCGGGGCATCATTCAGCTAGGCATTCTCAATGCCATCTACTAGTTCTTTTTCCCCGTGATTGTCAACATGGTAGGAGCACCCATCCACATAAACTGTGAGTATCCTCTGACACGTGTCTTCCTCATAGACTTTGTGCTGGGAAGTAAGGTACGCCTCCGTATTGTCATTGGTCCTTAGATTTTTGTGCTCGAGAGAGTTGGGTCTGGCATGGATTCATATTCTCATGTATATTCCCCATCATCAGGCTGGGATTCCTCAGTAAAAGAAGAAACAATTTCACTTTCACTTAAAAACTGTATTTTGCCTCTAAACCAACCACTGTCCCCCGGGTTATACAGCCCCTATCCAATGACAGTCCTCTACCTAAGCCCCTCCCCTGGCAGCCATCTTCAGATTTGGTAAGCACGTATAGTGGCAGTATGACCAAGAAGAGCCACACAGGGATCGGAGGGAGGGTTTGCATGTGAATCCATGCTGGAGAACAATAGTTACAGATAAGTAACTTAAACCTTCTCCAGCATGGGGTCTGGCATGGATTAAAATGCTCATGAATAGCGAATACATAGCAATACAAAATTACACAACCACTGGAGGTGGCAAGGCTCAACAGAAGCAATTACTCTTAACCCTGGAACAAACTCACCTCAAGCAAACAGGTTGCATAGCACTGTTTCGCCGACTCTGGACTCCTCCCTGGAGTCCCTGTCGATGCAGTAGAATTTCATGAAGTTGTGCATGGACCTCCACGTAGCAGCCCTGCAGATGTCGAGCAGTGGCACACTAGACAGGAATGCCGTTGTCGCAGTGATCGCTCTGGTGGAGTGGTCTCTCGGACGGCCAGGCAGCGGTCGGTTCACCAACCGATGAAAGTGCATGATGCAGTCGGATAGCCACCTCGAAATGGAAGACTAGGATAAGGCTTTCCCATGGTTCACAGGAACAAAGTTCACAAAGAGCTGTGAGGTCTTCCAAAAACTCTTTGTGCATGTCACATAGAACTTCAGGCAACAAGCAACGCCCAGCGAGTGCAAGGACCTTTCCGCCGGCGAACGTTACAGGAAAAAACCAGGTAACAGCAAAGGCTTGTTGAGGTGGAATTCCAACTGAACCTTTGGCATGAAGTAGGCGTGCATATGAAGCACCACCCATGATTTGTGGAAAGTCAGGTACGGTTGCTTGCAGGATAGGGCCTGGGCCTCACTGTAACGCTCACCTGATTCCCGTAGAGGCGCTGGTCTTGACTGGGCGTATACCGTATCTTCAAAGGTGATGTGTAACACACGGCTGGCTCTTTGGGCTGGACCTCTGTGCACTGTATGTCTGACTCGAAGAGTAATATGTCTGCAGATAGAAAATATGGGATTAAGGAACTGGGTTATTGAATGTCTCTCTCTTCTTCCCTTTCTCTTCTCCTGTAGAACCCCAAAGGTTAACGCTCTCACCTTAGGTAAGTGAACGCTGTGCTCTCCATCTGCCTCGGGGCAGGGTGCTGTAACCAGTTTCTTCACTGGATAAGGGGAGCAGGCCTCTTGACTTCAGAGGACTGCTGTCCGTCGTTTACTGCACGAACGGTAAGTTTCGAGTAATTCTAATGTCTTTAAAGTCTTTAGTAATGATGTCTCTTGTTTTGCAGGGTTCCGTCGATGGCGGATGATGGGCTGAAGTGAGTTGAAGATGGAGCCCGTGTGATGAACAGAAGCACCTGGAAGCACGTAAGTAAGCACTTGTTGTCTGCTTCACGATGCGCTCTAACTGTCTTTTTATTTTGCAGGTACAAGTTCGGAGCGGCTGCAGGGTGCCGGAATACCCACTGGGTTAGATGTGGAAAGGAGTAATGGCACGTGAGTATTAAAGTTCCCCAATGTCTTTAAACGCACCTTGTTTTGTCTTTCAGATGCGGGATGCAGCGCCGAAGGCCTCCGGAGCGTGCAAAGAGTTGGTAAGCTTTTGTCTTTCAGATGCTGGAATGCAGTGTGAAGACCTCCGGAGCGCACGAAGAGTAGGTAAGCCTTTGTCTTTCAGATGCCGGAATGCAGCGCGAGGCGTTGGTGACAGCCGATGGACCAGGTAAGTGAAGAGCTGTCACTGAAGACCGTAATGCTAACCTGTTCTTTCTTGTCTTTATAGGTGTTGCTGAAGACTGGATTCAGGATGGTAAGCCTTTTTCCTTAGGCCCAGGATCAGATGCAGAAGACACGATGAGCGTTCTGCTGCAGAGGATGCAGAATAACGCAAAGCAAGATTCATCCATCGGGTGTGGTTTAAATAGCCTCCTGTAGTGCTTAGGTGTCTCCTTCCACAGCCACGCCTAGGTAAGAAAAGAGTTCCTGCTTTCCAGAAGAGTTCCAGTGTTCTGAATCTAGGGAGTGGCTCCTGCCCCACCCAACAGGAAAAGTAGTTCCAAACAGAAGAGGATCAGAGGCTCAACTGGCAGGCAAGTAAGCAGCATGGTCTGCTGCAGGTAAGTCCACCCAAGCATTATGAGCCCGGCGCTTCCAGCGCTGGGACTGGGCATATTTATGAGCCTGGTGCCACTGGCGCCAGGACTGGGTCCAAAAGGTCCCAATTGGGACTGGTTGGCACTCGGAACCTAGGTTATGGATCTGCTTCCAAGGGAGTTGGGAAAACCCTGTCCTTTTGGAAGCAGAGATCATGACACTCACCAACCCTTCTGACAGAGGTGATGGCCACATGGAAAACCGTTTTCCATGAGAGGAACTTGAGTGGAGCCTGATGCATAGGCTCGAAGCGGGCCCTCATGAGCCTCGTCTGAACCACGTTGAGTTCCCACCCCGGTGAAGGAGCCTTCACCATCAGGAAAGATTGAAACAGTCCTTTGAGAAATTCCTTAACTTGTCAGTGGGACCAAAGAGACGATCTCCCTGGAGACCTTGTGTAGCGGGAGATAGCCGCCAGATGTACCTTGATCGCTGCGTGCGCCAGACCGCCCTTTGCCAAGGATAGCAAGTATGGAAGGACCTGAGAAACTGTGACCCTGAGCGGGATCATCTTCTGAAACCAGCACCATGGAGCAAAATTCTTCCACTTGTGCCCATAGCACCTCAGGGTCGACAACGCCCTGGTCTTGGGCAGGACCTCCCTGCAGTCTGCGGGCAACTCATATCCTCCAAACTCTAGGGCTGCAGGAACCAAGCAGTTCAACGATCCTGGGTCATGATGAAGGATTGTGCCTCCTTCTCTGGTCAGAAGATCCGGAATAACTGGTAGCTTGACTGGAGGCGACGCTGACATGCTGAGAAGGTCCAGGAGCGGGAACGGAGGAAACGCATACAGAAACAGTCCTTCCCACGGGAAGGAGAATGTGTCCCCCAGGCTCCTCAGCTGGTGGAACCTGCTGAGTTCACCGCCGTCGTAAACTGATCTATTTGGGGCCTGCCCCATTTGATGAATAGGCTATCCTGATGAAGCTCCCACTCATTGCATGAGCGCAGTTCCCTGCTGAGGGAGTCTGCAATGGTATTCTTGACTCCCGCCAGGTGGAGACGGACAATAAACATCCCCTTTCCTATGGCCCAGCACCACAACTCTGTGCTTCTTTGGAGAGTGCTAGGGATTGAGTGCCACCCTGCTTCCTGATGTAGAACATGTTGTCAGTGAAGATCCTCACCACCTTGCCTTTCAGAGATGGTAGGAAAAACAGCCCAGAACACTGCCCATAGCTCCAGGATGTTGATATGAAGATCCTTCTGCGGCAGCCACAGACCGCTGGCATGCAGATGTCCGATGTGCGCTCCCCATTCTTCCAGGGAACCATCCGTGGTGGCCGTCTCCTGGTATGTGGGGTTTTGAAATCTGATGCCTTGGTCGATGTTGGAGCAGACATCCCACCAGCTTATCACCTGACGGAACTCATTGTTGAGAGAGATCCTGTGTGTGAAGCTTCCGGACACCTGGATCCAGCGAGCATCCAGGAACTCATGAAGGTGTCGCATGTGCAACCTGCAGAGCCAGATGAGGTAGATGCAGGACAACATCATGACCAGTAACAACTTGATGGCCCACACAGGGGCTGTCTTCGTCGACGACAGTCACTGCACCTTTCCTTGAATGGCTGCTACCCTCTCTTCCGAGGGCGACAACACTGCATTGAGTCTGGTGCCTAGGAACAGCTCATTCTGCAAAGGCTTTAAGCAGGACTTTTAGTTGATGGAAAATCCCAGATTTGTCAATATATGGACAGTCGTCTCTATGTGTCCGACGGCTAGCTCCTGCGAACGAGCATGAATCAGCCAGTCATCCCGGTATGGGTATACATGTATGCCCTGTAAACGTAGATGGGCCGACACCGGTGGAAGACATTGGGCCTCATTCCGAGTACGGCGCTAACCAATGGCGCTATTAACGCCTTGGTTGACGCCGTACCCGGACCGGCAGCGCCTTGGTGGATGGCGGAATTACCGCCCCATTCCAAGGTTGGCGGGGCGGTAATTCCCCATTCACCAAGGCTCTTCCCCATTCCCAAATGAGCCCCCATAGGGCAAAATGGGAATGGGGAAGATGCAAATAACGGTGACCGTTCATTACGGTCACCGTTATTGGCTTGGAGGCCCCTTTGCGCCCTCGACTTTAACACCTGCTCAAAGCAGGCGTTAAGGGCGAGGGCGCAAAGGGAACTCGGAGTATGGCGGTAAGGGATTACCGCCACCGGTCTTGTTACCGGTGGCCGCTATCCCTTACCGCCATACTCGGAATGAGGCCCATTTTGTGAACACTCTGGTGGCCGACTTCAAGCCGAAGGTTAGAGCCTTGAACTGGTAGTGCTGTCCCTGCACTACAAAACATGGAAACTTTTGATGTTTCTTGTGAATGGGGACATGGAAGTAGGCATCCTCCAGGTCCAATGACTTCAAGAAGTTTCCTTTTTCTAGCTGGCTGCGCAAGTGTTGCAATGAGACCATCCTGAACTTTTGGGACTTCAGATATTTGTTCAGACGTCGTAGGTCTAGGATGGGACTCCAGCCCCCTGTCTTCTTTCTGACCAGAAAGTATCGGGAATAGACCCCAGAGCCATTGAGGAACTAGCACTATCGTCCCTTTTCACAGCATGGCCCGTACCTCTTCCAGGAGCTGCGGGATCTGCTGCTCCTGACGGGTAACCAGGAGGGATCTGCGGACACCTGCACTGAAACTCCAGGGTGTGTCCCTGGGCGAGAGCATCTAGTACCCATCTGTCAGTGGTGATCTTAGTCCACTCACTGACGAACTTCGGCAGCTGGCCTCTCACTGGGTTGCACGAGTGAGGGCCCAAAGTCCCGACCTGTTCAGGCTTGCTTCAGCACCGGCATCCTGCCCTGCCGGTGAAGGTGCCGCTATCATCTGCTACCATAGGCCTGGGAACGGCCTCTGTAGGCTTCCTGAGTTGTGGATCTGGAAGGCTGATAGTACGATGTGGAGAAACCTTTGGAAGACCTGATCGACTTTCCCCTGGAGGAGCGAAAAGAAGAGCGGTGCTGCTAGAGAGTGCCCATGGAACGTGCTGTCTCCAAATCCACTTTGATAGCCTGGAGGCACTGGTCGACGACCTTCCCAACTAAATTATCTCCATCGAGGAGCATGTCCAGCACCTTTGCATGAACCTCCTGATGGAAATTCGTGGCCTTCATCCAGCCTTGGCAATGAAGGCAGTCACTGTTCCCCATTTGCCAGAACTCTGTGTCTGTGATGTCCCTGTCAGGAATGGCACTCTGTCAAGAGTGGCACAGGGTACCCAGGTAGATTTTGGGTGGCTGTGCCGAAGTAAGGTAGCAAATAAGCACACACAGCAGGGAGTTAAACAAGAAAGAAGAGTAGAAAACTGTAGCTGTGAGCCAAAAGGGGCAAAAGATACAAAGGTACAAACAAACTGGATTCCCTCTTGGGGTGTATGCTGAAATGGGAAAGAGTGTTCCACGAACCTTAGGAAACTCCAGCCTTCTGCACAGATTGCTATAACAGAGGCCCACGCTGTATGCTCATGGCTGGGAACAACAGCAGTGGGTGTCTGTAACACTGAAAACGCGACAAGGGAAGGGGCAGAGGTTACCTGCCGGAAACCAACAGGCAAGCTCTGTACAAAGGGATTACATAAGACACATGAGAAGACAAGAACAGATATATCCAGCGAAAAGGAAGTCAATGAGCAATCTAGCAGAAGGAAATGAAGGAAAGGCAGTTAGACTGAAGTAGATAACCAAAGGTGGAGTACAGAGGACTCAAGGAAGAGAACAAGGGAGCAGCAGTCAGGAAAACAGAAGGGCTGCAAAGTAGGAAGCAGGTCTGCAGTCAAGAGTGGGACTAGGTGCAGGCAAACTGTAGTGGACTGCGGAGGACTGTAGTAGGCTGCAAGGCAGGGAGTCCAGAAGAAACAGGACAGAGAGAGATTAGTAGGCGGCGACAGACAGGGAGCCCAAAAGAATAGGGCCGCGAGGTAGGGAGCCCAGAGGAGCAGGGCAGTAGGCAGCTAAGAGTAAACAGGCTGTACTGCAAAGGAGTGTAGCAAGCCGCAAGGCAGGGAGTCCAGAGGACACGGGCTGTAGGCAGCGGAAGGAGCCCAGAGGACAAGGGCTGTAGGCAGCGAAGAGGTGCAGGCTGCAAGGTAGGGAGCCCAGAGGACAAGGGCTTGGAGACAGCAGAGGGTTGCAGGCTGTAGGGCAGGGAGTCCAGAGGACAAGGACTGTAGGCAGCCGGAGTGAGGCAGGCTGCAGGGCAGGAAGCCCAGAGGACAAGGACTGTAGGCAGCCGGAGTGAGGCAGGCTGCAAGTCAAGGAGCCCAGAAGAGCAGGGCAGCAAGGAGTGAGCCCAGAGGAGCAGGGCCGCTGGCTGTAGAGGGCTGCAGAGGACTGTAGTAGGCTGCAAGGCAGGAAGCCCAGAGGACAAGGGCTGTAGGTAGAAGGCAGCGGAGCATGATCGGCTGCAAGGCAGGGAGCCCGGAAATGGCACTGGATCAAAACAGGATAAAGCAGCAACAGGAACAGCATACAAAGTAGCGGGTCAAGGCAAACAGGAGCGGGGAGATCTCAAGATGCAAGACACTGTGCTCCTGCAGGCAGCTGCTTATATACAGCCCTGCCCTGTTCTGAGGCAGGCTAGTTGACAGCACCTGGGGCAGCACACCTGATGACAATCTGCCTCCTCCCTCTCTGGTCCTGAGCAGGTGGAAGCAGCACTGGCCGCTAGGGCTTCTGGGGATTGTGGTCCCAAT
Source organism: Ambystoma mexicanum (assembly GCF_040938575.1). NCBI lineage: Eukaryota > Metazoa > Chordata > Amphibia > Caudata > Ambystomatidae > Ambystoma > Ambystoma mexicanum. Next base: position 398,770,018 of record NC_090935.1, read on the forward strand.
AACGATGAATGAGAATAGCCAGGAATTGAGGACTGTAGCCAGGTGCATTATGGTAAATGTAGTTAATTGAATAAAATAAGAAAGAACCAAAGTTGAGCAAATGGAAATAAAAGACCAAGGCGTGAAAAGTAGTTGTTCAAGGAGTATTAGGAGGATAAATGAGTACCAAGTAGTCCATGATGGTTGCCAATTCGTGTGCCAGCGGCGCGGGCATGACAGTATGCCCCTCTCCATGCCCCTCTCCAGCCCCCCTGAAGACTGACCAACAAGAAGAGCACGTCCAAGGCCTGTCTACCGCGAGAGCGTCTTATACCGAAAAGGCACATAACAAAGCACCAAAAACTGTTTAATGCTGCAAGGTGAGAGTCTTGAAGGGAGGAGACATTACCAATGTTTTGAACCTTTGTGGTGGAATTCAGAAAAGACAACTTCTTAGGGACCCAAAATCCAACAGTGCGTTGATGAACTCAGGAACTGTGGAGATGTGCTGCAGGCTCCATGGCATATATTGCTTTGAAAGAAGTGGCCTTCCTTAGGACTGGCAATGGTACAGTGCTGAAAGGTGGAACCAGAGATTCAGCTGAATTGGTTGCTCTAGGACGGTCGTCCAAATTGTCAGAAGCAGCAATGGCAACATGAAGATTTGCGACAGAGACTTCAGGAGTAACAAAAGTTGCAGGAACACCATGAGTTGCAGGAAGATCAGGAATGGCAGTAGGAAGTTCAGATGCTGTAACAGCTGGAAGTATAGGTGTCACAGGAGCACCAGCCGACAGGGACGCAACTGAGACTGATGGCGTCGTGACTGGTAGTTTAGGTGCTGCAGAGGCACCAACAGGATCTACCGGAGCTTGTGCCTTAATAGTTGAACTTTTAACTGGCTTTGCAACAGGTACTGTCCTTGCAGGCAGAGAGGAAGGGGGTGCTTCGACTGCTGTGGGAGTGATCTGAGATGAGGCATCAGCAGCAGATTCAGGAGTACTAGCAGGGAGAGCAGCAGAGATTGGGCTAGCAGATCTTGTAACAATTAGCATGGTGGATGTAGGACCAGGAAAGGGTAAGCCTTCCGAAGGCTGGCCTGCAAAGTCTTGTGTGCCCAAGTTGATACATGGATCTGGGGTATTGACAGTAGGCAAAGTTGGATTCCAGACAGGTACTGGGTATGTTTCAGGATCTGACTCATGGTCAGGAGTGCCAATGTTCATAGAAGCAGAGTACATCTCAGATCTGGTCACTTCAGTAGAGGCTGTAAGTGGGAGTAAAGGACTGACATCAAGGGCAAGAATGGAACAATCCTTTGACTCAGTGGAATGTCCAGTCAGATGATTACACTTGATCTTTGGTGTAATGGCCGTGTGAGCGATCTGGCCCACTGGAGGAGTCCATTCTTCACTATCTGAACGACAGCCTGTGTTACTGTGGCTAGTAAGTGAATGAACGGTGTCAAGCTTTAACTGGTATGTATATGCCAGGTTCAGGTCTTCCAACTGCTCTGTATAAGTCTGTATCCTCTTCTGTGTTACCAGTACAGGCCTTAATCTGTTAAACTCTAAAGACAGGATGTCGGGTGTTGGACATAGTGTCAGATGGTCTGGTAGATTGTGTCCCTTAGCTAGATTCTTATAATACAGATAGACAAATTCATCATAGAGGTCTTCGGTTTGTCTTTTAAGGCTTAAGAGTTGTTCTTGTAACAGGTATGTACCATTAGCCTGTTCTACAGCTTCAGAATCTGGTGTAGCAGAAAATTCAGGTGTTGCAATAGGCAGACTGACCTTAGAGTTATCATGGTTAGTAGTTACTGGGGAAGCATTAAGACAACCAAGGGTCAGTATTGGTCCTTTGTACCCAGGACCAGCTGCTCTAACTTCAGGATACTGAATGTCTTGTCCTATTAAATCAGTGGTATCGGTAGTCTGGGGAGTTTGTGTAGCTTGCCAAGCTGATCTTGAGGATGTCACTTTGGCAATAACGTACTCTGGTTGAGAGTTTGCCACAATGAGTGCAACATCATTGGTTGAAGCAGTGTCAAAAGTAATGCCAGAAAGCGCATGAGTGTTATCCACTGGTTGGGCTAACAAAATCTGCAAGAATTCGTTATCTTGTTGTAGTTCTTCTACAGATAGAGACTGTGGATCATAGTTGCAAATGTCATAGTAGTTATACATAGAAGGGTCAGAGAGCCAGTGAGTGTAGTACTGTGCTTGTAAACCTTTGTTTACTAGGGCGAGTCTGTCCTTTAAACTAGGGTTTTTGTTTGCTGTCCTTGGGAAAACTTTAGATTTTTGTAGAGGTTTCTTGAACCGAAAAGAAGGCATCTTTGGTCTGTGTGTGCCTTTCCTGCCTATGGAACAAGAATCTTTTTGGTCTTGCATTCTGTCAGGAATGGCACTCTGTCAAGAGTGGCACAGGGTACCCAGGTAGATTTTGGGTGGCTGTGCCGAAGTAAGGTAGCAAATAAGCACACACAGCAGGGAGTTAAACAAGAAAGAAGAGTAGGAAACTGTAGCTGTGAGCCAAAAGGGGCAAAAGATACAAAGGTACAAACAAACTGGATTCCCTCTTGGGGTGTATGCTGAAATGGGAAAGAGTGTTCCACGAACCTTAGGAAACTCCAGCCTTCTGCACAGATTGTTATAACAGAGGCCCACGCTGTATGCTCATGGCTGGGAACAACAGCAGTGGGTGTCTGTAACACTGAAAACGCGACAAGGGAAGGGGCAGAGGTTACCTGCCGGAAACCAACAGGCAAGCTCTGTACAAAGGGATTACATAAGACACATGAGAAGACAAGAACAGATATATCCAGCGAAAAGGAAGTCAATGAGCAATCTAGCAGAAGGAAATGAAGGAAAGGCAGTTAGACTGAAGTAGATAACCAAAGGTGGAGTACAGAGGACTCAAGGAAGAGAACAAGGGAGAAGCAGTCAGGAAAACAGAAGGGCTGCAAAGTAGGAAGCAGGTCTGCAGTCAAGAGTGGGACTAGGTGCAGGCAAACTGTAGTGGACTGCGGAGGATTGTAGTAGGCTGCAAGGTAGGGAGTCCAGACGAAACAGGGCAGAGAGAGATTAGTAGGAGGCGACAGACAGGGAGCTCAAAAGAATAGGGCCGCGAGGTAGGGAGCCCAGAGGAGCAGGGCTGTAGGCAGCTAAGAGTAAACAGGCTGTACTGCAAAGGAGTGTAGCAAGCCGCAAGGCAGGGAGTCCAGAGGACACGGGCTGTAGGCAGCGGACGGAGAAGGCTGCAAGGAAGGAGCCCAGAGGACAAGGGCTGTAGGCAGCGAAGAGGTGCAGGCTGCAAGGTAGGGAGCCCAGAGGACAAGGGCTTGGAGACAGCAGAGGGTTGCAGGCTGTAGGGCAGGGAGTCCAGAGGACAAGGACTGTAGGCAGCCGGAGTGAGGCAGGCTGCAGGGCAGGAATCCCAGAGGACAAGGACTGTAGGCAGCCGGAGTGAGGCAGGCTGCAAGGCAAGGAGCCCAGAACAGCAGGGCAGCAAGGAGTGAGCCCAGAGGAGCAGGGCCGCTGGCTGTAGAGGGCTGCAGAGGACTGTAGTAGGCTGCAAGGCAGGAAGCCCAGAGGACAAGGGCTGTAGGTAGAAGGCAGCGGAGCATGATCGGCTGCAAGGCAGGGAGCCCGGAAAAGGCACTGGATCAAAACAGGATAAAGCAGGAACAGCATACAAAGTAGCGGGCCAAGGCAAACAGGAGCGGGGAGATCTCAAGATGCAAGACACTGTGCTCCTGCAGGCAGCTGCTTATATACAGCCCTGCCCTGTTCTGAGGCAGGCTAGTTGACAGCACCTGGGGCAGCACACCTGATGACAATCTGCCTCCTCCCTCTCTGGTCCTGAGCAGGTGGAAGCAGCACTGGCCGCTAGGGCTTCTGGGGATTGTGGTCCAAATAACGATGAATGAGAATAGCCAGGAATTGAGGACTGTAGCCAGGTGCATTATGGTAAATGTAGTTAATTGAATAAAATAAGAAAGCACCAAAGTTGAGCAAATGGAAATAAAAGACCAAGGCATGAAAAGGAGTTGTTCAAGGAGTATTAGGAGGATAAATGAGTACCAAGTAGTCCATGATGGTTGCCAATGCGTGTGCCAGCGGCGCGGGCATGACAGTCCCATGCCACTGTGATGGCATGATCAGACGCTACCTCCCCTTCCAGGAAGAGAGCGATTGCCTCCATCCTCTTATCGTTTGGGAGGAACTCCAGAATAGGCCCCAGCTTGTACCACAACTCCCTTTCGTACCTGGCTAGGATCGCCAGTGCGTGGTGTGGGATGTATTGACCCACTTTAGCTCTGCTATGCTGCATCACTCTGTTATGGTGGTGCCAGAAACAGCAAAATGGCAGCAAAACCCTTGTGCGTGCCAAAACCTCTGAAAATCGCACTTTTCAACACATAAAAAGATGGCTGCCCAATCCGCCACGCATGTTGTCAGTGGTGGAACAGAGCTCTCACTACTGAAATGTGTCACTGGGCCCCACAGCAATTGAAAGTGGAGTGCAGAAGGAAAAAGCAGTGCTTTGCTAAATGAAACTTCAAATATTGGTTTAAATCACCTTTTCTTTGCTGCTGAAATTTAAGAATGCCAGTACAGAACACCTTCCAAATATTCAATATTTCTCGCTGGGTGCTACAATTCACTTAGTTTAAGGAATCACTGTGAACTTACAAGGTCCTGAAAAGCTAAGAGCATAAAGAGATCTCCACAGCAAAAGTGGCCTGCCTGTCGATCTGTAAAAATAAATCTCTGTGCAGCAGAGGGTTACCTGTGATGACAGCTGTCAGGGGCCTTCAAATGTTTGCAATATAAGAGGCCTGTTACTGATAGTAACCCATATTGTAGTTGTTTTTGATCCCATAGGTTAAAATCTTGAATGAGAATTCTATCTGTTATTTGATACAAGTTTGTTTTGTGCTAAAGAAAAGCCAAAAGAATTTAACAATGAAATTAAACCTGGCAGAGCTGCAAGAACTGAAAAGGGAGGTTTTTTTTCCCAGAGGGAGGGCCTTCCTCTCAGCTGAAACTCATGGGGAGGTGCTAATTGCTGGTTAGCCCAGGATTAAACCATGGACATCCTCCAGCCCAGGAAATTGGAAGTGTGAAAAGTGGTCGTAAATGGCCTCTGGAAGGAGCAAGCAAGGAAGCCTTTGGAGAGACAAAGAGGTGGAGCCATGCTGAACCTGAACAAAGAACACATTTTAAAATACTTATAGCTTGCTATCCAAAATGGTGAAAAATATAAAAATGACAGAACTGTTAATTTAATTTCTGGCTGCACGTGTGAAGAGGCAGCAGAACGTTGTGACATTTTCTGAACAGGAATGGCAAGATATGTGATTTTACGCAAAATATATGACTGTTAGAATTGTGAAAATTTACATGCATGTCCCCATGTTAAACACGCATATTTGTGGAAATTTGCAGAAAAATCGGAAAGTGTGTTCATAGCGAAAAGTGCAAAAATCTGTAGAAAGGGGAGACAAGATCCTGCCACTGCAGGGTTTTGAGGAATAGCTGCTATGTAAAATATGGCATCTTTATGTGTGATTTGTATAAAGGTGACCAATGTAGAAATGTACATTTAATATAAAATCAGATTTGAACACCAATGGCTAAAGGGAGGCCTCTGAGGATTGTAAAGCAAATCATAAAACCTGACATCACACAGCCTTAAGCCAATCACTCAAATTGCAAGGCGGAGATGAAGTATTGACCCTATCCCAGCTCAAAGGGGCAAGCTTAGCTAAGCCGGCCCACACAACCCCTTTATGATGTCATTTTATAGCATAAATATAGACAGCTGACCAAACATAGACAGACAGATCCACTCACTCTCCTGATGCTGGCGGATAGCCCTCCTGCTGAAATCTACATCTTCCTTGTTCAAGACTCCAGAAACTTGGCAAAGAAAAGGCCTATTGCATAGCTTAACCATCCTCAGCTAGGCCTCAAATTCTAGAACAGAACCACAAAAGCCTAGGGGAAGCATCATAATACAGCCGGGCTGTGCTGTTCCTGCTTGCCTGCCGAAATGAAAGATCCTCAGAACCAAGAAGGGCAGATCCCGTGCTGTCCTGTGCCTTGCTGTGACCAGAGTGCCTTGCTGACCCTGTCCAGTCCGGTGCCATGCTGTGACCAGCGCCTTGCTGACGCTGTCCAGTCCGATGTGCCCAGCTGTCAGTCCCTGACGGTCCAAAATCTTATATCCATTTTGTTTTGTGAGTATTAACAGAAAGCTAGAAATTGTTGATTCCTGTGCATTATCTCGTCCCCTCCTAACCTCTGAACTATCCTTACTTCCATAATCAGTAACATTGTCTAAATCTGTAGTGACATATTATTCTGTCTATCTGTAAAAACATCTTTTTCCTAGTCATTTGTCAACTTGATCTATTGATTTCATTCGAGTGAGCAGCCTAGCGCTCCAAGGTGGACAGCGAGGAACCAGGTCTGAGTCGCGAATCACTCCTGATTCTTACCTGTGCCATCCTGATGGCTTAGCTTGGATGCTCTAGTCCATAGCCAATATTTTCTGATTTTAAAACTAAAGCCTGTTTCCATTCTCGCGCCTATCTCGCAAAAACAACCTTTACTAAAATCGGTATTACTCCCTCAGTTTTTGTGATAGAAACGAAATTTCAACTCCTACTTGTAGCTATAAAAACAGTGCGGTTCCCCCATTATCGCGAATATCGCGCACGGAAATGTTTGGCGTGAATTTTCAGTTTGAGAAATGTTTACATGTGTAAAATAGATTCAAACTGCTTCCGACTTGGATTTTAAGATTGCAAATGTTTTCTGCTGACTAAATCATTGCTTATGTTTGTGTACAACTGTTTAAAGCTGCTCCCATAGGAATTTACAACAATTTAAGCATTTTTCCACACATGTAGAATTCTTGCTCAGCCACTTCAAAAGTCATCCTGACAGTTGAAAAGCCCACTTCGTTTTTCTCTTTCTGTGTAAGGAGGGAAGGGGGAAGTGAGACACCGTTTGACCTGTACTATCCCTGAATACCTGCTCTCTCCTTCCATCTCTTTACATTGCCTATTGATGGGTTGAGAAGTGTTGCAGGGGGAATTTCTAAGCATTGTGCTATCTGATCTGAAACCCACACAAAAGTATTAGTTTCTGTGCTGCATTCGTTTGCTCATAACTTAGTCCCAGTGTATTAAAGACATCATTCTGTGTTCTGTCACCCCATTGGTGATTGTTGTTTACCTATTATTATATATATTGTGTTTTTGATCTTAACTAATGAAATAAATAACACCTTTTACAAACCAGCCTGATTCCTGGTCCAGCGTGACCCGGGGTATTCTTAAATAAGGGGTGTGATACGAGTGGTGCTTCTATCAAATAATTTAATCCATATATCAAGTACGTTTTTCCATTGCGCTGTACACTAGGCCATATCACCTGATTGAAATCCTTAACAAATCTGGGGGCTCGTCTGGGATTTGATTGATTGCCACCCGTGGCAGTCTAACACAGCAGTCTAACCTGCAGAGTAAAAATACTTTGTGTGGTGTGAGTACTGTGCTACACGGTATAAGCGCCCCTAAAATAAATACTCTAGAAATCAGGTCTGTTTACAAAAGTAAAGTTACACTGAAATAAGCCAGAAGGAAATTAATATTTCCGGAATGGCGACCCCAGTGGAAATCAATATTGCAAGGGAACACCTACTGCACAAAATGTTTGTCAGGGGTGAATGGGTAGAACAGGACGAACAGGTATGGCTGCAGGGAATAAAACAAGAAGTCACTGAAACCAACCTTAATATCTGGCAGGAAAAAGGGCCATTACATCAAGCACTCAGTGAGCTGTAGTACATGGCCCCAAAAGTAAAAGAAGAGCAATGTAAAATTGCCAAAATAGCGTCTTACCTGTACCTCCACATTGGAGTAATACAGGAAAAATATGCCGAAAGCCTAGAGATGGCAAAGAGGCAAGTACAATCCCTGGAGAAAATCCAGACTAATCTGGACTCTGCAGAGCAAAGGCTCCAGAGTAGCTCCAGAGTAGCCAAGAAGCTGAAACAGAGGCTAGGCAGTATGCCACCAAACTGCAAGAAGAACTGACACTCTACTGCAAAAGGATGCAGAGCAAGATGCCCAGGTACTGAAACTGCAAAAAGAGTGTCAAGAAAGGTTGGACTCTTTAGAACAGAGCCAACAAAAACTGGCACAACAATTAACTTTTAACAGAGTCTGCGCAGAACAGGTGGTCATCATGCAGGACCAGATAGATAAATTGAAAGCGGAGAATATATTAAAGACCTTGAATCCTAAACAGAGTTTGATGAAGAGCACCAGAAAGCTGGTGCCCATAAAAAACAGAGGGACGACCTGGCTGCACAGAGGGGCACTCTAACTCAGGAAAGGGACGCCTTAGGCCAGGAAGTCAGCCATTTAAAAACAAAGTTAGAAGAGAATCACCTGGCCCTTCAGGAACTTGGTGAAATCAAAATCGATTATGAAAAGCTGTTAGAGCACACGAGGCGGGTGGAGGAGTCTCTGGCAAAGAATAATCAAACCAGTAAGGACTAAACTCAGGAGGTGAGTCTCCTGCAGCAAAAATTGGCCCAATACTTCCAATTCAGGCAGGAAGCACAGACAGACAATGAGGCTCTCTGTGAAAAGAATGACAGGCTCCATAGACAGATAGCGATGCAAGAACAACTCAAAGAGACCAGTAAGGACGTAATAGAGGAACAAAATGGTCAGCCAAACCCCAGGCAAGGTGAGTGGTGGATTGCCCCCGAAACCCCATCCAGGCCACAAACCATGTCCAAAGTGCTTTAAAAAAAAGCTATCGTAAGTTGGAGACGCCGCCATTCCCTAGGCGCAACCCCAGGAAAGCGAGGTAAGAATAATTAAGACCCCGACCATCTCAGCCTCAGCAGAATATTTTAATGTAGTGGTTTAAATCACCCACAAAGTAAGCGCCTAGCGTGTGGTTTCTCTCTGGCTCCCCGCTTCCTGATTCCTCCCCTGCCCGCCTCCTCCTGAGTAAACAGATTGGCTCCTGCTCCCTGATAAAATGATCCAAACAGGGCAGCTCCTGCGGCGAAGGGCCTGAGGCAAAGGGCAACTCCTACATTGGTGGCTCAAAGATGTGTCTTCAGGTGTCCGCAGGGGAAGCCAATGAAGCCAGCAGTCAACAGACACCAACAAAAACTATAAGTGTGGCAGAGGTGGAGTGTAGAGCAATTACTCTACTCCGGAAAGCCGCCGCCACTCTACCTTACCTTTCCATAACATATACTGCCATAGATCCAAACCATGCATACTTAGAAAGATTTGTGAACACCAGCCTGAATCTATTCAGGACAGATTTGTAAATGTTGCCTTGCATTGCATTCTAACATACTTGACAACATCACCCAGAGAGAACTGTGAATATTGGCCTGCGTCGCAACTAGATAGGATTGTGAATGTTAGCATGTACCACACTTGGATGACACTGTGAATGTAGCAATGACACACTTAGATGGAATTTTGAACTTTAGCCTGCGTCGCACATGGATAGGTCTGTGGGTGTTAGCATGTGCCACACTTAGATGGCATTATAAAGGTTAGCCAGTGCCACATTTTTAATCATGAACATTAGCCTGCGTCGCATCTAGATAAGATTATGAAGGTTAGCCAGTGCCACACTTAGATAGAACTGTGAACTTCAGGCTGCCCCTCATCTAGACAGGATTGTGAACGTTAGCATGTGCCACACTCAGATGGAATTCAAATGTTAGCATCTCTCACACTCAGACAGAATTGTATACATTAGCCTACGTTGCATCTAGATAGGATTGTGAATGTTAGCATGTGCCACACTTACATGGAATTATGAAGGTTAGCAAGTGCCACAGTATCGTGAACATTAGCCTGCATCGCATCTAGATAGGATTATGAAGGCTAGCAAGCGCCACACTTAGATAGAACTCTGAACTTCACGCTGCCCCTCATCTTGAAAGGATTGTGAACACTAGCCTGCGTCCCACCTAGATAGGATTGTGAATGTTAGCATTTGCCACACATAGATGGAATTATGAAGATTAACAAATGCAACACTTAAATGGATTTAGGAATGTTGGCATGTCCCACACTTGGATAGAATCCTGAACGTTAACCTGAGTCGCTTCTTGATGGGATTGTGAAGGTTGACAGGTGCCACACGTAGACTGAATTGTGAATGTTAGCATGTTAAATATCATATAACCCACTAACCAAAAAAAGCTGAACATTTCTGCATACTTATCTCACTCAAAAAACTCACACAACCATCTCTCGCACAACAACCCACATGCACTTCACAACACTGCAACAACACATAAGCCACACCAACAGCATACGAAGACTGACATTGATCCGATACTCGCACCAAAGCTCAGCACCCGGTGTATACCGAGTTGAAGCTGCCAACAGAACACCACTCCTCTCACTATCCTACTCCCTCTTCACCTTACTAACCGATCCCACCTTCTCATTTGCAGATCCGCCAGAGCACCTGGGGACCAATTCTGTTGGTGACGGTGCGCGGTACAAATACATTTAACATTTAACATTTAACATGTCATCAGGGAGTAGGGGCCGGAAAGAGATGAGATAAGATGGGAGAGAGAAACCCCTGAGCATAACCCCAGGAACCCTGGCATCAGGGACATTAATCCCTTCATTTCCATGGACACTGCCACCCCCATGACCACTGGCTCATATGAACCAAGGGCTACAGGGATGGTAGACTTCAACACAATGGGAAATATGGGGCTAATAGATCAGCGCCTCCCAGAAATGTATGGGTAGGCATCTATGTACAGATTCCCAAGTGCTAGGGCCATCTTCTCTGATCAGGGAGACTCCAGTGAGGGGAGAATCAGAGAACTTGATCCTCAGAAATATCACTTACCTAGAGATCAGTCAGTGAAATTTGGTGGGGAATTCCATGAGACTAGGCCCACTAAGAGCATACTAAAAACCTCTTGCCAGCTAGGACAGTGGGGGGAGGAGGGTACTCAGCCAATCCTGGGAACAAGGGAGAGTCAGAAGACTCTTCTGAGCGCCACAGGTCCCAAGAGACTAGGCCCCCACATTCTGCCAGCCATTCCCAAGCTTGTAGAATCAGGGAGAGCCTAGTAGATCAGACAGCCACCTCTGGTAGCAGTGCCTCCGAGTCAGAGGATGAGTGGACCAGGGTGACCAGAACTGAAAAGGCCAGCAAAGTTAAGAGAGCTTTACTCAAAGACCCCCTGAAGCAAATAAAAACTATTAGGAACGTCATCACGCCCTACCACAAAAATGCCAAATATTTAGTTTGGGAGCACCTTGAATTGTTTGAGCAAATGATGGAGACTTTCCACCTGAAGGACAGCCAAAGCTGTATTCAGTATGTAAGGTGGACATTTTCACCTGAGTACTCCAGCTTCTTTGCGGGGCTGGAGGATCAGAACCATTCAAGATGGTCCACCTATAGGGCGGCCATCCTGAAGCATTTTTCTGTTCATAGAAACCATCAAGAGGCCCACAATGCAGCCTACAACCTGCAATGTGGGGAAGACCAGGTTCCACAAGAATTTGTCCAAGAACTTAAACGTGCCTTTGCACAGACCACCAGGAGAGTGCGCACTGACAGTAGGGAATTTGTCAATACCTTCTTTCATGCCCTCCCTAAATACATTATGACCCAGCTAGTGAGAGATTTTCACGAGAAAAGATCACTAGACTGAGTCATTGAACAAACAACTCGCATCTACAGTGCAGAAGCCACTAGAAGGTAAAATACTAACAAAAGCCCAAGACCGACCAACACCCCTGCTGCTGCTAAGGTGGCGGAGGTGAAGGTTGCCCCCCATCTTAGATCTGGAGATTGGGGGGCCTAAAAACATTTCCGCACAGAATCCTAGCAACCCCAGACCCAGAAGGCCCTCGGGCCAATCCCAAACAGGGAGTCAGGGAGATAACCCCACCAATGGGACCCCTAACTCCCCAGACTACCTCAGCCCCCGGTACAAGGGCAACAGACCCATCCTGGGTTATGTGTGGACTCCTCCAGCCCAAGGGGGTGGGGGGATCCAACCAGGCAGCTGCCAAACCAGGAACCTTCCCTCCTCACTTTCCCTAGGAGGGCAGTAATCTCCCAAATGCCGGGCCACATTTCTTTGCCCGGTACCCACCAAACCTCAACCCCCAAAAAAACCCTTCTTTCTTTCCCCACTTTCCTGACCCCAGACAGCCCAATCTGGGAGGAGGAAGGCCAAGGGTGGAGGGGTACCAAAACTATCCCAACCAAGGGTATTACGGGAGAAGGGACAGTTATCCTTGTTAAGCGACTTCATTTCAGCAATCCCACTAAGTCAGTGCCTCGTCTGGGATGCCCAAGGGAAGCCCTTATTTTTATGACAAGTTATACTCTGGATGATAAACCCTTATATAACGCCCCTCTCTTAGAACCCCCTGACCTCACTGAGCCAAGAAGTAGGTTTGTTTGGCAATTTAAAAGATTTATTGAATAATTAAACAATATATATATATCACACTTTTATAAATAAATTGATAATTGATAACACACTTGTGAATATGAGCAGTAATCAGCAATAGGTAATCCTACAGTGGCACAGTTCTTGGTTACTTATGAATAAGAACAGAGGACTAAGGTAGCAGAGAATGCTTTATATGGTTCAAGGAAATGCAAGGTGGGACAGAATGCAACACAGAAATATTTTGATATGACTTCAGCGAAAGATAATATGATTACTTTTCTCTGACAATTCACTCCCCCCCTATGCAATGTAAGGAGATGGAAGTAACACACACAGTCTTCAGGAATACAATCACAGTACAATCCGAATTCAGTTCCCCCCTAGCAAGCTGAGAGCAACAGGGATGATTTTAAACACAGGCAAAGTGTTTACATGTGTAAAATAGATTCAAACTGCTTCCGACTTGGATTTTAAGATTGCAAATGTTTTCTGCTGACTAAATCATTGCTTATGTTTGTGTACAACTGTTTAAAGCGGCTCCCATAGGAATTTACAACAATTTAAGCATTTCTCCACACATGTAGAGTTCTTGCTCAGCCACTTCAAAAGTCATCCTGACAGTTGAAAAGCCCACTTCGTTTTTCTCTTTCTGTGTAAGGTGGGGAGGGGGAAGTGAGACACCGTTTGACCTGTACTATCCCTGAATACCTGCTCTCTCCTTCCATCTCTTTGCATTGCCTATTGGGGGGTTGAGAAGTGTTGCAGGGGGAATTTCTAAGCATTGTGCTATCTGATCTGAAACCCACACAAAAGTATTAGGTTCTGTGCTGCATTTGTTTGCTCATAACTTAGTCCCAGTGTATTAAAGACATCATTCTGTGTTCTGTCACCCCATTGGTGATTGTTGTTTACCTATTAATATATATATATTGTGTTTTTGATCTTAACTAATGAAATAAATAACACCTTTTACAAACCAGCCTGATTCCTGGTCCAGCGTGACCCGGGGTATTCTTAAATAAGGGGTGTGATACGAGTGGTGCTTCTATCAAATAATTAAATCCATATATCAAGTAAGTTTTTCCATTGCGCTGTACACTAGGCCGTATCACCTGATTGAAATCCTTAACAAATCTGGGGGCTCGTCTGGGATTTGATTGATTGCCACCCGTGGCAGTCTAACACAGCAGTCTAACCTGCAGAGTAAAAATACTTTGTGTGGTGTGAGTACTGTGCTACACGGTATAAGCGCCCCTAAAATAAATACTCTAGAAATCAGGCCTGTTTACAAAAGTAAAGTTACACTGAAATAAGCCAGAAGGAAATTAATATTTCCGGAATGGCGACCCCAGTGGAAATCAATATTGCAAGGGAACACCTACTGCACAAAATGTTTGTCAGGGGTGAATGGGTAGAACAGGACGAACAGGTATGGCTGCAGGGAATAAAACAAGAAGTCACTGAAACCAACCTTAATATCTGGCAGGACAAAGGGCCATTACATCAAGCACTCAGTGAGCTGTACATGGCCCCAAAAGTAAAAGAAGAGCAATGTAAAATTGCCAAAATAGCGTCTTACCTGTACCTCCACATTGGAGTAATACAGGAAAAATATGCCGAAAGCCTAGAGATTGGCAAAGAGGCAAGTACAATCCCTGGAGAAAACCCAGACTAATCTGGACTCTGCAGAGCAAAGGCTCCAGAGTAGTTCCAGAGTAGCCAAGAAGCTGAAACAGAGGCTAGGCAGTATGCCACCAAACTGCAAGAAGAACTGACACACTTACTGCAAAAGGAAGCAGCGCAAGATGCCCAGGTACTGAAACTGCAAAAAGAGTGTCAAGAAAGGTTGGACTCTTTAAAACAGAGCCAACAAAAACTGGCACAACAATTAACTTTTAACAGAGTCTGCGCAGAACAGGTGGTCATCATGCAGGACCAGATAGATAAATTGAAAGCGGAGAATATATTAAAGACCTTGAATCCTAAACAGAGATTGATGAAGAGCACCAGAAAGCTGGTGCTCTTAAAAAACAAAGGGACAACCTGGCTGCACAGAGGGGCACTCTAACTCAGGAAAGGGACACCTTAGGCCAGGAAGTCAGCCATTTAAAAACAAAGTTAGAAGAGAATCACCTGGCCCTTCAGGAACTTGGTGAAATCAAAATCGATTATGAAAAGCTGTTAGAGCACACGAGGCGGGTGGAGGAGTCTCTGGCAAAGAATAATCAAACCAGTAAGGACCAAACTCAGGAGGTGAGTCTCCTGCAGCAAAAATTGGCCCAATACTTCCAATTCAGGCAGGAAGCACAGACAGACAATGAGGCTCTCTGTGAAAAGAATGACAGGCTCCATAGACAGAGAGCCATGCAAGAACAACTCATAGAGACCAGTAAGGCCATAATAGAGGAACAAAATTGTCAGCCAACCCCCAGGCAAGGTGAGTGGTGGATTGCCCCCGATCCCCCATCCAGGTCACAAACCATGTCCAAAGTGCTTTAAAAAAAAGCTATCGTAAATTGGAGACGCCGCCATTTCCTAGGCGCAACCCCAGGAAAGCGAGGTAAGAATAATTAAGACCCCGACCATCTCAGCCTCAGCAGAATATTTTAATGTAGTGGTTTAAATCACCCACAAAGTAAGCGCCTAGCGTGTGGTTTCTCTCTGGCTCCCTGCTTCCTGATTCCTCCCCTGCCCGCCTCCTCCTGAGTAAACAGATTGGCTCCTGCTCCCTGATAAAATGATCCAAACAGGGCAGCCCCTGCGGCGAAGGGCCTGAGGCAAAGGGCAACTCCTACATTGGTGGCTCAAAGATGTGTCTGCAGGTGTCCGCAGGGGAAGCCAATGAAGCCAGCAGTCAACAGACACCAACAAAAACTATAAGTGTGGCAGGGGTGGAGTGTAGAGCAATTACTCTACTCCGGAAAGCCGCCGCCACTCTACCTTACCTTTCCATAACATATACTGCCATAGACCTAAACCATGCATACTTAGAAAGATTTGTGAACACCAGCCTGAATCTATTCAGGACAGATTTGTAAATGTTGCCTTGCATTGCTTACTAACATACTTCACATCACCCAGAGAGAACTGTGAATATTGGCCTGCGTCGCAACTAGATAGGATTGTGAATGTTAGCATGTACCACACTTGGATGACACTGTGAATGTAGCAATGACACACTTAGATGGAATTTTGAACTTTAGCCTGCGTCGCACAAGGATAGGTCTGTGGGTGTTAGCATGTGCCACACTTAGATGGCATTATGAAGGTTAGCCAGTGCCACATTTTTAATCATGAACATTAGCCTGCGTCACATCTAGATAAGATTATGAAGGTTAGCCAGTGCCACACTTAGATAGAACTGTGAACTTCAGGCTGCCCCTCATCTAGACAGGATTGTGAACGTTAGCATGTGCCACACTCAGATGGAATTCAAATGTTAGCATCTCTCACACCCAGACAGAATTGTATACATTAGCCTATGTTGCATCTAGATAGGATTGTGAATGTTAGCATGTGCCACAGTATCGTGAACATTAGCCTGCATCGCATCTAGATAGGATTATGAAGGCTAGCAATGCGCCACACTTAGATAGAACTCTGAACTTCACGCTGCCCCTCATCTTGAAAGGATTGTGAACACTAGCCTGCGTCGCACCTAGATAGGATTGTGAATGTTAGCATGTGCCACACGTAGATGGAATTATGAAGATTAACAAATGCAACACTTAAATGGATTTGGGAATGTTGGCATGTCCCACACTTGGATAGAATCCTGAACGTTAACCTGAGTCGCTTCTTGATGGGATTGTGAAGGTTGACAGGTGCCACACGTAGACTGAATTGTGAATGTTAGCATGTTAAATATCATATAACCCACTAACCAAAAAAAGCTAAACATTTCTGCATACTTATCTCACTTAAAAAACTCACACAACCATCTCTCGCACAACAACCCACACGCACTTCACAACACTGCAACAACACATGAGCCGCACCAACAGCATACGAGGACTGACATTGATCCGATACTCGCACCAAAGCTCAGCACCCGGTGTATACCGAGTTGAAGCTGCCAACAGAACACCACTCCTCTCACTATCCTACTCCCTCTTCACCTTACTAACCTATCCCACCTTCTCATTTGCAGATCCGCCAGAGCACCTGGTGACCAATTCCGTTGGTGACGGTGCGCGGTACAAATACATTTAACATTTAACATGTCATCAGGGAGTAGGGGCTGGAAAGAGATGAGATAAGATGGGAGAGAGAAACCCCTGAGCATAACCCCAGGAACCCTGGCATCAGGGACATTAATCCCTTCATTTCCATGGACTCTGCCACCCCCATGACCACTGGCTCATATGAACCAAGGGCCACGGGGATGGTAGACTTCAACACAATGGGAAATATGGGGCTAATAGATCAGCGCCTCCCAGAAATTTATGGGTGGGCATCTATGTACAGATTCCCAAGTGCTAGGGCCATCTTCTCTGATCAGGGAGACTCCAGTGAGGGGAGAATCAGAGAACTGGATCCTCAGAAATATCACCTACCTAGAGATCAGTCAGTGAAATTTGGTGGGGAATTCCATGAGACTAGGCCCACTAAGAGCATACTAAAAACCTCTTCCCAGCTAGGACAGTGGGGGGAGGAGGGTACTCAGCCAATCCTGGGAACAAGGGAGAGTCAGAAGACTCTTCTGAGCGCCACAGGTCCCAAGAGACTAGGCCCCCACATTCTGCCAGCCATTCCCAAGCTTGTAGAATCAGGGAGAGCCTAGTGGATCAGACAGCCACCTCTGGTAGCAGTGCCTCTGAGTCAGAGGATGAGTGGACCAGGGTGACCAGAACTAAAAAGGCCAGCAAAGTTAAGAGAGCTTTACTCAAAGACCCCCTGAAGCAAATAAAAGTTATTAGGAGTGTCATCATGCCCTACCACAAAAATGCCAAATATTCAGTTTGGGAGCACCTTGAATTGTTTGAGCAAATGATGGAGACTTTCCACCTGAAGGACAGCCAAAGCTGTATTCAGTATGTAAAGTGGACATTTTCACCTGAGTACTGCAGCTTCTTTGTGGGGCTGGAGGATCAGAACCATTCAAGATGGTCCACCTATAGGGCGGCCATCCTGAAGCATTTTTCTGTTCATAGAAACCATCAAGAGGCCCACAAGGCAGCCTACAACCTGCAATGTGGGGAAGACCAGGTTCCACAAGAATTTGTCCAAGAACTTAAACGTGCCTTTGCACAGACCACCAGGAGGGTGCGCACTGACAGTAGGGAATTTGTCAATAACTTCTTTCATGCCCTCCCTAAATACATTATGACCCAGCTAGTGAGAGACTTTCACGAGAAAAGATCACTAGACTGGGTCATTGAACAAACAACTCGCATCTACGAAATGCAGAAGCCACTAGAAAGTAAAAATACTAACAAAAGCCCAAAACTGACCAACACCCCTGCTGGTGCTAAGGTGGCGGAGGTGAAGGTTGCCCCCATTTTAGATCTGGAGATTGGGGGGCCTAAAAACATTTCCGCACAGAATCCTAGCAACCCCAGACCCAGAAGGCCCTCGGGCCAATCCCAAACAGGGAGTCAGGGAGATAACCCCACCAATGGGACCCCTAACTCTCCAGACTACCTCAGCCCCCGATACAAGGGCAACAGACCCATCCTGGGTTATGTGTGGACTCCTCCAGCCCAAGGGGGTGGGGGGATCCAACCAGGCAGCTGCCAAACCAGGAACCTTACCTCCTCACTTTCCCTAGGAGGGCAGTAATCTCCCAAATGCCGGGCCACATTTCTTTGCCCGGTACCCACCAAACCTCAACCCCCAAAACAACCCTTCTTTCTTTCCCCACTTTCCTGAGCCCAGACAGCCCAATCTGGGAGGAGGAAGGCCAAGGGTGGAGGGGTACCAAAACTATCCCAACCAAGGGCATTACCGGAGAAGGGACAGTTACACTTGTTAAGCGACTTCAATTCAGCAATCCCACTAAGTCAGTGCCTCGTCTGGGACGCCCAAGGGAAGCCCCTATTTATATATTTTTATGACAAGTTATACTCTGGATGATAAACCCTTATATAACGCCCCTCTCTTAGAACCCCCTGACCTCACTGAGCCAAGAAGTAGGTTTGTTTTGCAATTTAAAAGATTTATTGAATAATTAAACAATATATATATATCACACTTTTATAAATAAATTGATAATTGATAACACATTTGTGAATATGAGGAGTAATCAGCAATAGGTAATCCTACAGTGGCACAGTTCTTGGTTACTTATGAATAAGAACAGAGGACTAAGGTAGCAGAGAATGCTTTATATGGTTCAAGGAAATGCAAGGTGGGACAGAATGCAACACAGAAATAATTTGATATGACTTCAGCGAAAGATAATATGATTACTTTTCTCTGACAATTCACTCCCCCCTATGCAATGTAAGGAGATGGAAGTAACACACACAGTCTTCAGGAATACAATCACAGTACAATCCGAATTCAGTTCCCCCCTAGCAAGCTGAGAGCAACAGAGATGGTTTTGAACACAGGCAAAGTACTTTAAAGGTGGTATGCAAAGAAGGGAAAAATATGCTAAAAATTATTTTAATGCCCTCTAGAGGTTCAGGGTGAGTGAGAGATACTTGAAATCAGCTCAGGCCAGCCCTATCAATGATTCAGGGATGGTTACCAGGTTGAAAATGGAATTCCGTAATGGAAGCAACAGACAAGTGTTTTTACACGTGGCTGGAATGAAGCAAAATGTCAAATCGCTGCAATTTAGTTGTGTGCGTCGAGCGCAATTACGGAGGAAGTATAAGGACAAGTCGGTTCAGAGCTTATTGGAAAGCTTCGAATCTCAGCTTTAAAATAAAAGTTAAATCACGCTTCTATCACAAACGGTTCAAGAGATACGGATGATTTTGTGAAGGTAGATTCTCAAAATAAAAGTAAAGCTCAGAATGACAGATGACAATTTTGCAGCTTTGAATCAACAGGAGGGACACGATTTCTACGATGCAGTTCTCAATATGTTAAAATAGTTTGAATTAGATTATTTTAAACTAAGAGATTGGTTTTGCACAGTTCTGGCTGAGTACTCACACTATATTTTGGACAGGAATGCGACTTCGTTACTGATCGGGTCAATAGGTTTAGCTGCGGTACTCTCTGCTCGGCGGGTCAATCAGGCACCGGTTCTGCTCACAGCGGTCTGGGTCTGGTCAGCGGTTCTGCTATCGGCACTTCTTTCTGGGTCTGCTTCCGGTTCTGGCAAAAGTTCTTGGCAAAGAATTCAATAGCTCGTCCGGCTGTAGAATAGTTTGGTTGGATTGCTGGATTCTGAAGGCCTGCTGAAAAAGGATTTAGCTGGTGGTCCAGGCCTCTCTGCTTTAAGTTCTGGAGTTAAGTTCTGGTCTCTGGAGATTGATGGATTTGAAGTCTGGAGTCTCCCGGCAAAGCGTCCCGCAAGAAAGTGGAAAGTGAATGTCCCTGCCTGGGTTCCAATGGCTCTTTTTATGTCTTTTGAAAAGGGGTGTGGATGCTAACTTTCTGTGCCCAACCCACTCATGATTTGATAGGTCAAGGATTTCTCTTTGACCTGATTTGAGAAGGGAGCAGTGAGTCAGAGTGAGTCAGAGTCTTACAGTCTATTGAAGAAACGCCCCTTTGCTTTTACCTTAGAAAATTCTCTTCATAACTAAACATATTTCCCAGATACACAAGTGGTTGACATTACATGTACAGATTGCAGATGACTTAAGGTACATTCGTGTTCAACTCTGATCTTCCTAAGAGCTTGCATTCAAAAATGACAATTTATTTTCGTTTTTAGTTGGTTTACCAATATCGGACTTTAACAAAAATGGCACAAATGTACACCGCCTTTCTACACATATTCCAGTAAATTTTCATTTTTATAGCGTGAACCCCATGTCTGCAATCTCCATAATTCATGGGGTTTTGCCTCAGAACATGGTACAGAGTTGTAACACCTCTTAAAATGTGCACAGAAAAATCACAAGAATGATGATATTATTTATATAATTTTTACAAGTCCGCACTATGAATTATCCATCTTTTGAAAATTATGCTCTGGCCCCAAAGGGGTGTGGTTTTCCAAAGCACATGGTGGAATTTCTGGTTTAACCACTTCCCCCAAGCTCAGCTTGCTCACAGAGGCACTTCTCCTCCCACTTCTCCCAAAAGGAAGCTATTTTACGACCTCCCCCAATATAACATTTGCCTGAGCCCAAGACAGTGCTTTGTTCAGTTTCCTGCAGTCCCCAGGTGCCACTCCCCTAATTCAATCAGAGAGGTGTCATCTCCTTTTGGCAGGGGCAGCAGAATGCAACCAGGCCTGGGAACACAGCTGCTGATCAAGTTTCAACTCCTGTCGGGGGTAGTTGGCAGGCAGAATTCAATCTCTTTAAGCCAGGCTTCAGCTAAATGTCACTTTGGTTCCCAGTTTTTCTTCATCCAAATCAAACTTACAATTTTTACACATGCAGCTAGAACGCTGATTCTAAGTTCAAAACTATGACATTTAACAGTTGCAAACTATGTGACACTCAACAGTAGGTCACTCATTTATTTTAAACATTTAGATTTTAGTGTCTTTCAGTCCAATTTAACTTAGGCTGCTGACATCCACAGCTCAGCCAGTTTCATTATGAACATTATTTTGGGCTCTTTCTCTTTCCAGATTTTGTATGCACACAAGAATAGATTCTGCCAAAGGTCTGCTGGTGTTCATTGAGATTTTTGAATATCTTGCAATGTTTAAAATAGGCATTTTTAGCTTGCATTTCAGAGAAACAAAGGTGATTTCAAAGCGCTTTCTGAGCTAACCGGCACTGCTGTCTTTCCTTTGACACACATTTCACCCATGGCACTCCTGGCCCATCACACTCGCACTGGTGGGTGGCAGGTCAGGGGAACATTTTGGTGTGCGCCAAAACTGCACGGTTTTCCCAGATTCTGGCGCAATGTGTGCTTTTCCGCCCTCTTGGATTTCCTATGCCCACAGCACCAATTGTTGCAGCATAATAGTCCAAACGTGGGTCGGGACACCCAACAAGCCCCCCCACCTGACTGCGCTTTGATTTCGAGTCGAGGGGGAGTCGGGCGCAAAGGATGTTTTGATCCACACGCTAGTATGTCCGCATCATCTTCTTCCAATTCCGCAGATGGCACAGTTCAGCATCTTTTCCTCCATCCGGTTGGATCGATCGGTTCTCCCCGCCTGTCCTGATGGGAATATTGGGCGGTACCCCGGGCCCCTCGGATCTTTGCTCCCGGTCCCCGGGTTGTTCTCCTTGGTCAGTCTCCATGGTTTCATCTCTCCTAGGATGATAAAGCAAAGCGGCAATACACATTCCTAGACATTTTTCCACCACTATTAAAGGTGTGGCGAACATATACATTTTATACATCTGGATACATTTTGCAGTCTTATTTTAAAAAACAAGATATATCAGGAAACATTTTCATACCAGAATCATGATATTTTAGAGACTACATGTGGGATATTTTAGGGTTGGAACTGAATTACTCTGGAGCGGCCCCCTCTGGGATTCCAGAGGATTGCTCCAGTTGCTGCAGAGTGTGCCTGGGATGGCAACACTTTAGCTGATTTATATGTACCCACTTGTCTTCCCTTTCCGCCAGACTACCTTTGGGGATGCAGATTTTATAAGCTACTGGGGAGATCTTGTCTATAATTTCAAACGGTCCCTTCCATGTAGCCAAACATTTTCGCTGTTTGGCCTGGTTTCTTTGGAAATTGTATTGATAGACCCGGTCTCCCACATTATATACTTTCCTGGAAGTTTTCAAATCGCAATGGGTCTTCATGCTATCAGCTGATCTTTCTAGATTCCGCTGAGCATAGGCAAAAGCATGTTGAAGGTGTTTCCTTAAATTCTCTACATACTCATGAGTTGTGGAGGCATTTATCAATGTCTGCTCTTAGGTCCTGAAGAGCAAATGCTGGGGAAGCACCATCTTGCATCCAGTCATCAGCTCAAATGGTGACAATTTAGTTGCAGATGAAGGGGTAGATCTGATGGCCATTAGGACCAGAGGTAATCGGATATCCCTACTTGGCCCAGAATCTGCCACAAACTTTTTTAATATGCTCACAATGGTTCTGTTGTATCTCTCCACTGCACCAGAAGAGGCTGGCCGGTAAGCAATGTGTAGCTTCCTTTTGACCCCCAGTATCTCCCACATCTTTGTCATTACCTCGCTGGTGAAATGCCTACCTCTGTCTGACTCAATCCTTTGAGGTAGACCAAAACGGGAAAAGATGTGGTTAATCATCAGGGCAGCTGCTGTTTCTGCCTTGCAGTTTGGGGCCGGGAGACATTCCACCCACTTGGTAAACAAGCATGTGACCGTCAACATGTACTTGTTTCCTCTAGACGAGCGAATAACAGGGCCTACGAAGTCGATTTGCAAATCTGACCATGGCAATGTCATCCCCCTCTTTTGGAGAGGCGCACGGTGTGTGAGGGATGATGGCTGAAATTGTGCACACACCAGACACCCCTTCAAGTATTGGTCGAGGTCCTGCCCCATGTGTGGCCAGTATGCAACCTCTCTTAAAATCTCAAGTGTTGTATGAAACCCCCTATGACCGGCGGTAGCCGCATCATGGGCATGACTTAACATTAGGCTTCGGAATGAGGTAGGAACCACCCACTGATCATGGCCAGCTTGGGATTTCCTTACCAACAAACCGTCTTGGATTCGAAACATTTTTGGACATTTCATCAACACTCTTAGGTCCTCTTTCCCAACGTAGTCGGTATCCGTCAGGGGAAAGTTCTCAGGGTCCTCAATGTGTTGGTAAAACTTACCAATTATTGGATCCCCCTTCTGAGCAGTAATTAAATCAGCATCAGGGGTCTCCTTACTCCATTGTGCAGTTGAAAAATCGTTGTGAGCATTTGTCTGGGACCTAGTGATAGCAGTGACCTGGATTTCCCCCAACAGGGGCTCTATTTCTATTAGATCCCCTTGGAAGGCCCCGGTTTTGGCCAGCTGATCAGCTAAGTCATTTCCAGTTTTGTCTGGTCCCTCTACTTTGGAATGACCCTTGATCTTCTTCCAGTAGATGGTCATCCCATTCGATGTGACCAGATCATCAATATTTTGGATTACTTCCCATGTTTCAGGGGTTTGTTATTAGCACATAACATGCCTCTGGTTTTCCAATTAACCAGGTGCTCCACGAACCCGTTCCATACATAATCCGAGTCTGTGATTATGACCAGTTTGTGGAGTTGATGTTGGACAGCAGTGAGGATGGATTGATACACAGCCATCAATTCTGCCATCTGACTACTTCGGGGACCAATTTTGTACCCAGCGGAGGGTTCTGGGGACTCATTCACCCTTGCATTCCCTACGCCGGCCACTAGTTTTTTCTCCCCGTTGTTGTCAACATGGTAAGAGCATCCATCCACATAGACAGTGGGCATTCCCTCACACTTGTCTTCTTCAAAGACTTTGTGTGGGGAATTAAGGTATGCCTCCATGTTGTCCTTGATTTTTAGACTTTCGTCCTCGAGACAGTTTTCTCTGGCACAATCATGCAAGTCAGCCAGACCTTGCGCGAGGGGACTCTTCTTGTTTTGGCCATATCTGACCTCCACAGGAAAGCCTTGCATTGACAGAATCCAGGAAGTAATTTGGGAATTACTCACATTTCCGGCCCGGATTCTGTCACTTTGGAGGTATTGCAGAGGCTGGTGTGGAGTCTCCACTATGATGTGTTCCCCCTGGATGAACGGGTGGTAATTCTTCAATGCCCACACCATTGCCAGGAGTGCCTTCTCACAATCGTTGAATTGTTCCTCCACAGAGGATAAGGTTTTGCTCGCATAGGAGATTACTTTATTGACCTTGTCATGCTTTTGGTATAATACTGCCTTCTTTTGAGTTGTCTTACTGCCTCGGATTGTTCTGGACCCTATTCCCACTTGACCCCCCCTTCAAAAGATGAATCAGGGGTCTGGTGATCTCTGCGTAGCCCTCAATTAACTTTCTGCTCTAATTAGTCAGTCCAAGGAGGCTCTTTAGTTCCCGCAGAGTTGTGGGATCCTTTAGTTTCTAGAGTGCTTCCACTTTCTTTTCCTGAGGACAGAGACCCTGAGGAGTAATCTCATGCCCCAAGAAATTAACACGTCTTCTACACCACTGTGCTTTCTGAAAGGAAAGTTTTGCTCCGGCGGCCCTCAACAGTCTTCCCTACTGACAGGCACGGTCCAGTATCCATTGGTCAGGTCTATTGCAGTGAATACCTGTGACCCCTGAATCTGGGCCAGCCCTTGGTCAATGTAGGGCAGAGGCCATCGGGAAGTATGGACCCGTTTGTTGAGCTCCCTAAGGTCGGCACAGAGTCTCCACTGGCCGTTTGGCTTCAATATTCCCAGCACCGGATTATTGAAGGTGCTGTGTACTGGACAGATTATTCCCCGGGACTCAAGGTTCTTAATTATTTCAGTAAGGGACTCCATGGATGCGAGAGGCAAGCGATATTGCTTCACAAACACGGGAGTCATGCCAGGGTCCGTGGGAATTTTTATTGTGTGGATGTTGGTGCGACCACATTCATATGAGTCTACCGCAAAGAGATCTTGGAAATACAAGAAAACCTGTTTCAATGTTTGCTTCTGTTCCAGAGTCACACAGGCATCAGCTAGGTTGACTCTCTCTTCCACCATCTGCCTGAAGCCTGGAAAGACCTCTGGTTTTGCTATCTCAGCGGCCTCCTCCAGCTGGGTGGAGAAGTCCCTGGTCAGAGTGCTGATTTGGACTGGAGGCTTCAGGTGGGAAAGGCAGCCCTCATGGACCTGGAAAATCATCTCTTCCCCTCTGAAGTCACAAGTCACATCTTCCTTAACATAAGGGAAAGAAGTGTACACCAGGAAGTTCCTCCCATGCCGGGTAAAGATCCTGTCTGGTGTTGTATTGTCATCACTGTCACTGTCAAAACAGTCCTTGAGGATTGGTCCTAACAGTTCATTTCCTAAATCAATGGAGAAATGTCGGTCATCAACTGCCATTCCAATAATGGTGCCTGCGGCTAGAGTAATACTCTTTAAGTCACTGTTATCCACCTCTATTGGAATGGTGTCATGTTCTATGTTGACTAATGGTGTTGGGTTTACCCCTAACCCTTGCTGTTGGAGGAAAGCATTTAGATGAATATAAGCATCAGGGTTTTTCAATTTTTGTCCTCTTTTAACTTTCACTTCCAGGGAGAATTGTCAGGTCCTTTCTGGGATGGTGACTTCCTCCTTAATCTGAATTTCAACTGCATAAGGTAGCAATTGAGCTGACCTAAATGCTTTTTCTGGATCATCAAAGCCCATGGGATTATCTGCTAATCGGGACTAAGCTTTGAATTTTATTAGGTCCAAACTAATGGCAAAGCGATTGAGAATGTCACTGCCTAAGTAAAAAGTGGCAGTGACATCTCGCACGACCCAACAATTATGGGCTATGCTCTTGTTGCCAATGGAGATTTTTAGCATACACCTGCTTGACAGGAGATGTTTGGAATTAGGTGCTTCCAGGTCCATTTCCCATTTGTCTATCAGTTTGAATGCGGGAAATGCTGGATCTGTTGGGAGTTGGCGGAACATGGCTTCACTGGTAAAGCTCTTACCGTTGTTCACACACACTCGAGCGAGAACAGAGTCCTTCCCTAATTTTAACTGAACAGGGATGAACAACTGCTCTCCAATGTGCTGAATATCAGCCAGGCTCTGAGCTGATTTCACATCTTTCTGGACTATAGGAGTGGGAGTGTCTGATTGTGGATTGGTAAAGAATTTCAGAGTGTTTCCTTCCAGTGTGGAATACCACCTTAAACTGCAAGGAAGGTTGATTTTCAGAAATAGAGAGGACCCCCCATCACCAGTCTGTTGTCCAACTGCTATTACTGTCACGTCTGGAATTTGGTTGTTCTGGAAGTGAAATTCTACTTGGTCAGATTTTTCTTCAACCATGTGGCACGTGCCGTTTAAACAAACATGGTTGACACTCTGCTTTAATTTTATTGGTCGGCTAGTCTGGGTCCAGAGGACCTTGTTTACACAATCTATTAGGGGGGACAACCTTCTCAGGAGGTCATTCCCTAGTAAACAAGGGGTGCCCTCTGGAGTCATTACTATGACCGGGTGTTTCACCTTGTATCGCCCAATTTTGATGTCCAAATCTGCAGTCCCCTCGATGGGAATTTCCTTCCCGTCAAAGTTCTGGAGTTGTCCAGGAAGAGAGGTGAGGGGAATTTGGTACTTCTCCCCCCTACTAAATTCAGTTCATCAAAGACCTTTGTGCACAGAAGGGTAGCTTGAGATCCAGTGTCCACCAGCGCCAAAATTGTACCCTGCCCCTGTACTTGTACCGGGGCATAGTGTCTTCCCTCCTTCTCCTCAAGGGGTGTCAGACTTCGCCCGTGGAGCTTGTGGAGGACCTGGAGGTTATGGCCCACGGTCTAGTCCTCACCCAAGATGGCGGCCGCAACTATAAGACGAGACCACGCCCCCTCTTCGACGAGTTGTATCTGTCCATGTTTTTCGTACGCCGTCAACGCTGTGTTCTGCTGCCTGTGTGTCTGGAACCCGCTCCGAACCACCCTTGGCCGTTTACTTGGTTCCCCTTACCTAGTTTCTATTCCTAGACGCTCTCTGCATACTCCTCTTCCTTTACTTCTTAGTTTCATTTCTTTTTCATCCTCCTTCCATTAGCGTCCGGGAGCCTTGCTCGAACGCTCCTGTTTAGTTTCCGGTTCCGCTTGGTAAGCGTCTCCGGTAACTACTGTTTTCTTCCTCTTGGTCTCATCTCACGGTAGGTGTTTCCGTTGTTTTCTTTTGGATTTGGGGTGTTTCCTTTCTCCTCTAACCATCCATTGCTTACCTTTCTTCCGTGACACTATTTCCGGGTTTTTCACCCTTTCTTCAGTTTCTGTCTTTCTCTCCCTTGTCTCAGGATCTACCCCGTTCCTGTCATTACACCCACGCTTAGTTTTGCTCTTTGGGCCATTCCCTGTATCCTGTTTATCTTTTGGACTTCTGCTTGCATTTATCCTGTTTCCCGGAATTGCCTCAAGACTAAAGGACAAGGCTTGTGAAGTCAGCCACTTATTCATCATTACAATTCACCCAGGGTTTTTTGGTGCCCGAGAGGCTTTTTCCCTGGTACTTTGGGGGTCTAGCTCCTCGGGGTTCACCTTTGATAGGTTACACTTCCTGTCAAGGTGTCCTCTGGGGGAGCTAGGCCCTATTTACACGACAAGAAGAGGAAGTCAAAGAAGGGACAGTCCTCAGAAGACCGGCAGTTGTGCAGGAAGACCCCCGCCAGTTCCAAGGACAGTTCTTCTGAAAGTATTGGTGAGGAGGAGGTTGGGGACGCCGGTCCTTTGTCTGACAGAATACAACGTCATCCGATAACCATGGCATCCTTGGAACAATATCAGGAGTTGTTTGCAGCCATGCAAAATCTCAAGATAGAATTACAAACCCTCAAGACGGAAAACACCACACTGCGTCAACAAGTGGCCTTACAGAGAGAGGGTCGTGGAGATCTACCGCCTATGGCCTTGTCGTATGGCAAATATGATGGTCACCCAGGGGGACTAAAGGACTTTTTAGATGCCTGCCAGGTCTACTTTACATTTAGACCACACGCCTACGAGTCAGCCAGATCCCGAGTGGGGTTCATCATCGCCAATTTGATTGGAAACGCATTGGCGTGGGCAACCCCTCTGGTGACAAACAATGATCCTTCTTTGAGCGACTACGACCTCTTTGTGGCCCAATTCAAAGAAAGGTTTGATCGTCCTGAAGTATTGTTTACTTCTTTTGAAGCCATCCTTGATGTTAGACAAGGAACAACGGATGTGCAGACCTATATCTCCAGATTCCTGAGACTGGCATCCAAGGCAACTGGCCTGATTCAGCCAAGCACACCATATTCAGGAGAGGTCTACACGAGGATATCAAGGACAAATTGGCTTGCATCGCTCGACCAGCTACCTTTCAGGATTTGAGGACTATTGCTCTACAAATAGAGTTTCGTCTGCAGGCACGTCGTCAGGAAAGAAGAAGACCACGTTTATCTTTTCAACCGAGTACCCCCTCTCCACTCCAATATGAATGCAGTTGGGACAGCACCAAGAGGAAGTGGTGTTTGACATTATCCGAGCAGCTCATTTTCCCTTGATAATTGGAATACCCTGGTTAAGGAGACACAATCCGTCCATTGACTGGGCCTTGAACAAGGTAAGCTTTGACTCATCATACTGCGAATGTCACTGCATGACAGTTCCTCTTATTGGACCATTGAAGGAGGAAGAGACTATAAAAACCGTGTCTTCTGTTCCGTTACAATACCAAGGTTATGCCGAAGTCTTCCAAGACGTAGTACCAAGGCAGTTACCCCCACACCGAGCAGAAGATTGTTCAATCGAATTGATCCCTGATGCACAAGTTCAGTTCGGTCGGATGTATCCATTATCTTTACCCGAAAAGAACGCCTTGAGAGAATACCTGGACACACACCTTCAGAACTGGCTTATTCAAGACTCCAAGTCCCCTTGTGGAGCATCATTGTTCTTTATTCCTAAAAAAGACACTTTGGAATTAAGACCCTGCATAGATTATCGAGGTCTTAATCAGGTGACTATCCGAGACAGATATCCGATGCCCTTGATTAGAGACATCCTGGAAGCAGTCCAGGGTTCACATTACTTCACCAAACTAGATCTGCAAGGAGCGTACCATCTCTTGAGGATCCGCCAGGGAGACGAATGGAAGACGGCATTTAGGACACCCCTTGGGCTATTTGAATACAAGGTAATGCCGTTTGGATTAGTCAATGCTCCTGCCATTTTTCAAAGATTCATGGACAAGTTATTTTCAGATCTCCTCTATTTGTTGGTAGTAGTCTACCTGGACGATATTTTGGATTTTCTCCCGCAACTTAGAAGAACATAGGAATCAAGTCAAGGAAGTACTACATCGACTGCACACCAACCAACTTGGGTGAAACCAGAGAAGTGTACCTTTGAAGCCAAGACCGTTTCCTATTTAGGCTTTATCCTTTCGAAGGAGGGTATACAGATGGACAATCGCAAGACTCAAGCAATACTGGAATGGAAGGAACCAAGATGTGTTAAGGATATCCAAAGATTCTTGGGCTTGGCAAATTTCTACAGACGATTTATACCCAAATTCTCTGATCTAATTCAACCAATCACCAAACTCCTTAAAAAAGGGGTCAAGTTTGAATTTGCCCAAGAACAAAGACAAGCCTTCAACACTCTTAAGGAACGGTTTACCACTGCTCCCGTTTTGGTTCAACCAGATCAAGACAAACTGTTTATATTGGAGACAGACGGGGCGGTCTTGTTACAGAAAACAGAAGATGGTATTGAACATCCAGTGGCCTACTAATCTAAAACCCTCACGAGCAGTGAAAGAAATTATTCAGTTCTAGAGAAGGAGTTATTAGCCATCAAGTTAGCATGCCTAGAGTGGCGCCATCTTTTGCAAGGAGCCAAGCATAGCTTCCTCATTCGTACTGATCACCGAAACCTGAAGGTCCTTCAGCAGATGGAGTGTTCCAATGCCCGTCACGCTAGATGGGCATATTTTTTCCTTCAGTTTGATTTCAGGATTACCTACATTCCAGGAACGGAAAACCAGGTAGCTGATGCTTTGTCACGTAGTCAAGGGGAGGAGATTGGTACCTACCAAGGGCATGACCTTCTACTACCTGGCCTAAGAACGGTCGCCTTAGTGGGGACGTTTGTACAGCAACTGTTGCAACAGTATCAACAGGAAAAGGAGTTCCCTCAGTCTGTAAGACAAGGCAGTGAAGGACTCTTCTATCACGAAGAAGCCTTGTACATTCCTTCCAAGTCCTTACAAGAACAAGTACTCAGATGGTGCCACGATACACCGTTGGCTGGTCATCCAGGCGTAAAGAAGACTCAAGAGTTGATCAAGAGACGTTTTTGGTGGCCTTCAATCCTTCATGATGTTAACAGCTATGTGTCATCCTGTCCAGTGTGTGCATGTAATAAGCAGGTCACTGGAAAACCATTTGGACTCCTTCAGCAACCACCACTACCAGGTCGACCATGGGAGCATATCTCCACTGACTTCATAGTTGAATTACCCATATCTAGGGGTATGAATACGATAATGGTCACGGTAGACTCATTCAGTAAGATGGCTCATTTCTCACCCATCTCACATCTTCCTTCGGCCCCAGAGGCAGCGGCCGTGTTCTTACGGGACATTGTTCGGCTACATGGTCTCCCAAGAACCATCATTTCGGACAGAGGTTCACAATATACCTCAAGATTCTGGTCCACCTTATGCCGACAATTGGGGGTTCACAGAGCCCTATCTTCAGGCTATAATCCCCAAAGTAATGGCCAGACAGAAAGACTTAATGCCACACTTGAGCAATATCTCAGATGTTTCTGTAGCAACAAACAAGAAGAATGGGCCTCATTCCTTCCTCAAGCCGAATTTGCCTACAATAACTCATACCATACCTCCATTCAAATGAGCCCCTTCTTTTGTACCTATGGCTATGATCCTCAACCCCTACCCTGGACAGAGGTACCTTCCACTAGCACCCCGGCGATTGACAGTCTACTAACTGAACTTGCAGAAGTCCAGAAGACGGCAAAGAAGGCACTGGGGGATAGCAGACAATCACATAAGAAGTGGGCTGATTTAAGGAGACAAACCAACCCAGACTGGAAGCCAGGTCAGCTGGTATGGTTGGCTACCAAGTATCTACCAAGATGGGTCCATACTGGCAAGTTTGCTCCTCGCTACCTGGGACCCTATCCCATCCTCTCTCAGGTTAATCCAGTAGCTTACAAACTTCAGTTGCCCAAGAGTTTACAACGGATACATCCTGTGTTCCATGCCTCTTTATTGAAGGTACACAGACTAGACCCCTATCAAAGAAAGCCGTTGAGCCTCAAGCCTCCCAAGACTCAGACCCCAGAAGAATAGGAGGTGGCCTATTTAGTGGACTCTCGGTATCGCAAGGGGAGAGTGCAATTCATTGGAAGGGCTTTTCTACAGAAGAAAGAACATGGGAACCGAAGAGCCACATCCATGCCCCACGGCTGCTGAGAAAGTTCCATCTTCTCCACCCAGGGAAACCTGGAGGGCCCCGTTAGGAGGAAGGGTTATACTGTCAGACTTCGCCGTGGAGCTTGTGGAGGACCTGGAGGTTATGGCCCACGGTCTAGTCCTCACCCAAGATGGCGGCCGCAACTATAAGACGAGACCACGCCCCCTCTTCGGCGCGTTGTATCTGTCCATGTTTTTCGTACGCCGTCAACGCTGTGTTCTGCTGCCTGTGTGTCTGGATCCCGCTCCGAACCACCCTTGGTTGTTTACTTGCTTCCCCTTACCTAGTTTCTATTCCTAGACGCTCTCCGCGTACTCCTCTTCCTTTACTTCTTAGTTTCATTTCTTTTTCATCCTCCTTCCATTAGCGTCCGGGAGCCTTGCTCGAACGCTCCTGTTTAGTTTCCGGTTCCGCTTGGTAAGCGTCTCCGGTAACTACTGTTTTCTTCCTCTTGGTCTCATCTCACGGTAGGTGTTTCCGTTGTTTCCTTTTGGATTTGGGGTGTTTCCTTTCTCCTCTAACCATCCATTGCTTACCTTTCTTCCGTGACACTATTTCCGGGTTTTTCACCCTTTCTTCAGTTTCTGTCTTTCTCTCCCTTGTCTCAGGATCTACCCCGTTCCTGTCATTACACCCACACTTAGTTTTGCTCTTTGGGCCATTCCCTGTATCCTGTTTATCTTTTGGACTTCTGCTTGCATTTATCCTGTTTCCCGGAATTGCCTCAAGACTAAAGGACAAGGCTTGTGAAGTCAGCCACTTATTCATCATTACAATTCACCCAGGGTTTTTTGGTGCCGAGAGGCTTTTTCCCTGGTACTTTGGGGGTCTAGCTCCTCGGGGTTCACCTTTGATAGGTTACACTTCCTGTCAAGGTGTCCTCTGGGGGAGCTAGGCCCTATTTACACGACAAGAAGAGGAAGTCAAAGAAGGGACAGTCCTCAGAAGACCGGCAGTTGTGCAGGAAGACCCCCGCCAGTTCCAAGGACAATTCTTCTGAAAGTATTGGTGAGGAGGAGGTTGGGGAGGCCGGTCCTTTGTCTGACAAGGGGGCACAGATAATGCACATTTTTGGAAAACTGGTGGGCTAATTTTCTCGTTTTGGACATTGGGAGAGAAGAGATTTGGGCAGAATTCTGTGGAGAGTCGTGGGAATCTGCAAGAAAAAGTTGGCAACTTGAAATGGTTTCGGGTTCCCCTGGTTCCGGTTCTGGGCCGCCCCCCCCCTTTTTGGAGGCAGTCATCAGGATGGGTTTGACCCATGGGATTTTGGTATTATTGATTGTGGGATAGAATGATGGGCGGCGACAGCTCAATCCCCACATCTACCCAGTCTATTGACTCGGTTTTAGGTTCCCCTGGTTCCGGTTCTGGGCTGCCCCCCCCTTTTTGGAGGCAGTCACCAGGAAGGGTTTGAACCAGAGGTTTTCGGTCTTGTTGGTTCTGGGATAGAATGATGGTGGCGATAGCTCAAACCCCACATCTACCCAGTCTGAGTTGGAATCCCTTGGGACCCATTTTCCCTTGGGAGGAGTTCCCCCATCTCTGAAGGAGAAGATCCTTTTCCCAGGATCCTCTGAGGATCCCTCTCCCTCAAATTGGAAGACCTGTACCTCCTCCACAAAATGGGTCTGTTTGGGTCCTTTGTTTCTTCTACCTCCTCTTTGCTCCTTGGGTGGCAGACTTTCAGGGGTAGGAGATTTTGTTTCCGGTTCCTGGTTTTCCATGGGCTGTTTACAAGTTGGGAAGGAAGCTTCCTCCAAGGCTTTACACCCCCCTTCCCCTTGTGCCTCCTGCCTGGGAACCGGTGGGTTATCGGGGTGCTGCCCCCGTCATTGTTCTGGAGCACCAGGTCCAGAGTTTGGGGCATTCTGCGGTGGCATGCTCATCTGAGGGTTCTGTTGAGCCCTCAGTATGTGACCTAGATCCCGTGCCATATTTTGGACCTGGCGCTCAAGTTGAGAAACCCACTCAGGCTGATACGGGGTTCTGTTTTCTCCCCTGGGCTGATCCCGGGAAGGGTAGCTATCCCTTCTCTGATAATACCCTGGGTTGGGAAGATTTGGTTACCCCTCCACCCTTGGCCTCCCCTCTCCCAGATTAGGTTGTCTGGGCTCAGGGAAGTGGGGAAAGAAGGATGGATGATTTTGGGGCTGGAAGTTGGGTGGATACCTGGGAAAAAACTTCTGCCCAGTGTTTGGGAAATTTCTGCCCTCCTGTGGGAAGTTAGGAGGGAAGTTCCCTGGGTCAGGTGCTTGGCTGGATACCCCCCCTTGGGCTAGAGGAGACCACACATAACCCAGGATTGGTCTGTTTCCCTTGTAGCGGGGACTTACATAGTCAGGGGAGCGAGGGACCCCATTTGTGGGATTTCCTCCTTGACTCCCTGTCTGTGACTGGCCCGAGAGCCTTCTGGGCTGTGAATTGTTCGGTGCAGGCAGGTTTTTAGGCCCCCAATCACCAAATCTAAAATGGGGGCAACCTTTACCTCTGCCACCTTGGCAGCAGCAGGGGTGCTGTTGGTTTTGGGGTTTTTGGGCTGATTCTTATTTTCCACCGGTTTCTGCACCTCATAGATGCGGGTGGCTTGCTCAATGACCCAGTCTAAAGATCTTTTCTCGTGAAAATCTCTCACGAGCTGGGTCATTATGTATTTGGGGAGTGCATGGAAAAATGTGTTGATGAATTCTCTGCTGTCCGTGCGCACCCTTCTAGTGGTCTGCGCAAAAGCACGCTTTAACTCCTGCACAAATTCTTGTGGGGCCTGATCCTCCCCACATTGCAAATTGTAGGCTGCCTTGCAAGCCTCTTGAGGATTTCTATGAACAGAAAAATGTCTCAAGATGGCCGCCCTATAGGTGGACCATCTTGAATGATTTTGGTCCTGCAGCCCCGCAAAGAAACTGGTGTATTCTGGGGAGAATGTCCATTTGACGTACTGGATGCAGCTACTGCTGTCCTTCAAATGTAAAGTCTCCATCATTTGCTCAAAGAGCTCCAAGTGTTCCCAAACAGAATACTTGGAGTTCTTGTGATAAGGGGTGATGACACTCCTTATTGCCTTGATCTGCTTTAAGGGGTCCTTAAGCAAGGCCTTTTTTGCCTTATTGGCCTTTTTGGTTCGGGTAACCCTGGTCCACTCATCCTCTGACTCAGAGGCACTGCTCCCAGAGGTGCCCGTCTGATCTTCCAGGTTTTCTCGGATTCTGCGAGCCTGGGAATGGCTGGCAGAATGTGGGGACCTGGTCTCCTGTGTCCTGGGCCGCTCAGAGGAGTCTTCAGATCCCTCCTTGCTGCCAGGATTTGATGGGTACCTCCCCCCCCCACTGACCTAACTGGGCGGAGGTTTTCAGGATGCCCTTAGTGGGCCTAATCTCCTGGGGTTCCCCACTAAATTGCACTGTGCTTAGGTGCCCATACCCGGATGCCCGCTACTCCATTCCTGGGTGGTACTGGCCTATGAGCCCCGTACTTTTGGCTGGATAGTAATCTGCCAATCCTGTGGCCCTGTGCTCATGTGTGCCAGGGGACATGGGGGTGGCAGAGTCCAGGGACTGGGAGAGGTGGAGGCCTCTGGTACTAGGGCTCCTGAGGTTATGCTCAGGGGTTTCCCTTTCCCAGCGAACTTCATCTCTATCGGCCCCTGCTCCCTGTTGCAATGCAAGAGCCTGGGCTTTCAGTTCCTCAACCAAGGCCTTACTAGACTCTATCAGTCTCTCCTGCATGGCTACCTGTTGCTGGAGCCTATCATTGTGTTGATAGAGAGCCTCATTTTCCCTCTGTGCTTCCTGATTGATCCTGGAATACTGGGCCAGTCTTTGCTGCAGGAGGGTTACCTCCTGAGTCCCATCCCTACTGGCCTGCTCCTTTCTTGCCAGAGCATCTTCCACCCTCCTGGTGTGCTCTAACAAGTTCTGATGCTCTTTTTGGAGGTCACCCAGCCCCTGGAGGGCCAGGTGATTTCCTTCAATTTTTTCTTTTAATTGGCAGACTTCATGGCCTAAGGTGTCCCTTTCCTGACTAAGAGCCTGCATCTGTGCCGCCACGTCGTCCCTCTGCCTTTGAAAGACACCAGCTTTCTGGCGTTCTTGATCAAACTCTGCCTGGGTATCCAGGTCTTTAAAAAGCAATGTATTGCTTTCCTCTTTCTCTCTATCTAGCTGGCTTTGCAGGGTGACTACCTGCTCTGCACATGGCCTATTGAAGTCCAGTTGTTGCTCCAGCTTTTGCTGGCTCTGCAGTAGGGCGTCCAAACCTTCTTGGTACTCCTTCTGCAAGGCCAGAAATCTGTTATCCTGGTCAGACTTTTCCTGTTGCAGGATATCCATTTCCTCCTTTATTTTAATAATATACTGCCTACTATCATTTTCTGACTCCTGGCTCCTCTGCAGCCTCTGCTCAGAATAGACCAGGTCAGATTGGGCCTTTTTCTAATGCCAGCAGTTGCCTATTTGCCAGATCTTGGCCTTCAGCACATTTGTCCTGTATGGCTCCCATATGTAAATATAAATATGCCGCTAGCCTGGCAATCTTGTTGTGCTCATCCTTGGCCTTAGGGGCCATATATAGTTCACTCAGGGCCACATGTAAGGGACCCTGATCTCTCCATATATCTGACCCTGTTTCAGTGATCTGGGGTGCGATTGCCTGCAACCAGACCACCTGGTCCTGATGAGCCCACTCACTTCTCACAAATAGCTTATGTAAGAGGTGTTCTCTGGCTATTTTGATATCTACCAAGGTCGTCATTCTGGAACTTGATTTCCTTCCTGATTTACAGAAGTTTGTATTTTATTTTGCAAAACAGACTGTTTCCTTAGAGCGTTCCTTTGAGGGGTGTTTTTACAGTGTAACACGGCGTGGTGATCCAACAGAATTTATATATTCTGTCAGTTAGCACACTGTATTAATCTACACAAGTGATAGATCTAATCCAGAATCCCCGGCTACGAGCCCCCACTCTGTTAAGCGACTTCAATTCAGCAATCCCACTAAGTCAGTGCCTCGTCTGGGAAGCCCAATGGAAGCCCTTATTTATATATATATATATATATTTTTATGATAAGTTATACTCTGGATGATAAACCCTTGTATAACGCCCCTCTCTTAGAACACCCCTGACCTCACTGAGCCAAGAAGTAGGTTTGTTTTGCAATTTAAAATATTTATTGAAAAATTAAACAATATATATATATATCACACTTTTATAAATAAATTGATAATTGATAACACACTTGTGAATATGAGCAGTAATCAGCAATAGGTAATCCTACAGTGGCACAGTTCTTGGTTACTTATGAATAAGAATTTAACATTTAACACAGGCACCGCGAGAAAAGACCACATCTCCGAAGTCAGAAGACAGGCACACTGGCTTCCGGTGAAAGAGAGGATTGTTTTCAAAACACTCGCCCTCACCCACAAATGCCTCCATGAACTTGCTCCACCCTACTTGACCCAAAGAATCACCCAGCACTCTGCCACCAGACCATTAAGAATGTGCTATTCCAACACGATTGTCACGCCCAAATCACGCAAGGTGCGCGCCGGTGGTGCCAGCTTTCCCACTCGGGCCGCCACCCACTGGAACGCACTGCCACCTCAAATCAGAATGATTGAATCCCACCAAGCCTTCCGCAAAGCTGTTAAAACCAAGCTCTTTGTATGAAACGTACCTGACTGCATTCTGTTACTGTATTACGAATATCATGCCTCACCTGCAACTATGCCTGTAATTGTGTATCCATAAGACCTCTGGTCTCATGCATATCTGCTGAATTAAGAATCCAACAATTACTTGTAACAGCGCCTCGATGTCCTTGGGCTGCCAGTGCGCTATACAAATGCGAATAAATAAATAAATAAATAAGAACAGAGGACTAAGGTAGCAGAGAATGCTTTATATGGTTCAAGGAAATGCAAGGTGGGACAGAATGCAACACAGAAATAATTTGATATGACTTCAGCGAAAGATAATATGATTACTTTTCTCTGACAATTCACTCCCCCCCCCTATGCAATGTAAGGAGATGGAAGTAACACACACAATCTTCAGGAATACAATCACAGTACAATCCAAATTCAGTTCCCCCCTAGCAAGCTGAGAGCAACAGGGATGATTTTAAACACAGGCAAAGTACTTTAAAGGTGGTATGCAAAGAAGGGAAAGATATGCTAAAAATTTATTTTAATTCTCTCTAAAGGTTCAGGGTGAGTGAGAGATACTTTAAATCAGTTCAGACCAGCCCTATCAATGATTCAGAGATGGTTACCAGGTTGAAAACGAAATTCCGTAATGGAAGCAACAGACAAATGTTTTTACATGTGGCTGGAATGAAGCAAAATGTCAAATCGCGGCAATATAGTCGCGTGCATCGAGCGCAATTACGGAGGAAGTATAAGGAGTAGCATGTTGGTTTAGAGCTTGTATCACAAACGATTCAAGAGATACGGATGGTTTTGTGAAGGTAGATTCTCAAAATAAAAGTAAAGCTCAGAATGACAGATGACAATTTTGCAGCTTTGAATCAACAGGAGGGACACGATTTCTATGATGCAGTTCTCAATAGGTTAAAATAGTTTGAATTAGATTATTTTAAACTAAGAGATTGGTTTTGCACAGTTCTGGCTGAGTACTCACACTATATTTTGGACAGGAATGCGACTTCGTCACGGATCGGGTCAATAGGTTTAGCTGCGGTTCTCTCTGCTCGGCGGGTCAATCAGGCACCGGTTCTGCTCACAGTGGTCTGGGTCTGGTCTGCGGTTCTGCTATCGGCACTTCTTTCTGGGTTTGCTACTGGTTCTGGCAAATGTTATTGGCAAAGAATTCAACAGCTCGCCCGGCTGTAGAATAGTTTGGTTGGATTGCTGGATTCTGAAGGCCTGCTGAAAAAGTATTTAGCTGGTGGTCCAGGCCTCTCTGCTTTAAGTTCTGGAGTTAAGTTCTGGTCTCTGGAGATTGATGGATTTGAAGTCTGGAGTCTCCCGGCAAAGCGTCCCGCAAGAAAGTGGAAAGTGAATGTCCCTGCCTGGGTTCCAGTGGCTCTTTTTATGTCTTTTGAAAATGGGTGTGGATGCTAACTTTCTGTGCCCAACCCACTCACGATTTGATAGGTCAAGGATTTCTCTTTGACCTGATTTGAGAAGGGAGCAGTGAGTCAGAGTGAGTCAGAGTCTTACAGTCTATTGAAGAAACGCCCCTTTGCTTTTACCTTAGAAAATCCTTTTCATAACTAAACATATTTCCCAGATACACAAGTGTTTGACATTACATGTACAGATTGCAGATGACTTACGGTACATTCTTGTTCAACTCTGATCTTCCTAAGAGCTTGCATTCAAAAATGACAACTTATTTTCGTTTTTAGTTGGTTTACCAATATCGGACGTTTACCAAAAATGGCACAAATGTGCACCGCCTTTCTTCACATATTCCAGTAAATTTTCATTTTTCTAGCGTGAACCCTGTGTCTGCAATCTGCATCATTCATGGGGTTTTGCCTCAGAACATGGTACAGAGTTCTAACACCTCTTAAAATGTGCACAGAAAAGATGATATTATTTATATAATTTTTACAAGTCTTCACTATGAATTATCCATCTTTTTAAAATTATGCTCTGGCCCCAAAGGGGTGTGGTTTTCCAAAGCACATGGTGGAATTTCTGGTTTATCCACTTCCCCCAAGCTCAGCTCAGCTTGCTCACAGAGGCACTTCTCCTCCCACTTCTCCCAAGAGGAAGCTATTTTACGACCTCCCCCAATATAACATTTGCCTGAGCCCAAGACAGTGCTTTGTTCAGTTTCCTGCAGTCCCCAGGTGCCACTCCCCTAATTCAATCAGAGAGGTGTCATCTCCTTTTGGCAGGGGCAGCAGAATGCAACCAGGCCTGGGAACACAGCTGCTGATCAAGTTTCAACTCCTGTCGGGGGTAGTTGTCAGGCAGAATTCAATCTCTTTAAGCCAGGCTTCAGCTAAATGTCACTTTGGTTCCCAGTTTTTCTTCATCTAAATCAAACTTACAATTTTTACACATGCAGCTAGAACGCTGATTCTAAGTTCAAAACTATGACATTTAACAGTTGCAAACTATGTGACACTCAACAGTAGGTCACTCATTTATTTTAAACATTTAGATTTTAGTGTCTTTCAGTCCAATTTAACTTAGGCTGCTGACATCCACAGCTCAGCCAGTTTCAATATGAACATTACTTTGGGCTCTTTCTCTTTCCAGATTTTGTATGCACACAAGAATACATTCTGCCAAAGGTCTGCTGGTGTTCATTGAGATTTTTGAATATCTTGCAATGTTTAAAATTGGCATTTTTAGCTTGCATTTCAGAGAAACAAAGGTGATTTCAAAGCGCTTTCTGAGCTAACCGGCACTGCTGTCTTTCCTTTGGCACACATTTCACCCATGGCACTCCTGGCCCATCACGCTCGCACTGGTGGGTGGCAGGTCAGGGGAACATTTTGGTGTGCACCAAAACTGCGCGGTATTCCCGGATTCTGGTGCAATGTGGGCTTTTCCGCCCTCTTGGATTTCCTAAGCCCACAGCACCAATTGTTGCAGCATAATAGTCCAAACGTGGGTCAGGACACCCAACACCCTTCCAGTGATCAACCAAAGGTAGACCAGAGGACCCCGTACCAGCCAGAGCGGGTGTCCCAACTGGAGCGCCAGGTCCAGAACATGGCACAGGATATGGGTTGCATGCTGAGGGCTCAACAGAACCCTCAGATGTGCATGGTGACTCAGAACACCTCAAATCAAGGGTCTGGTGCTCCATAACAATGACGGCGGACGAACCCCAACAACCCACCGGTTCCCAGGGAGGAGGCACAGGTGGAAGGGGGTGTAAAGCCTTAGAGGAAGCTTCCTTCCCCACTTGTGGAAAGCCCCTGGAAACCCAGGGACCGGAGCCAAAATCTCCTGCCCCCGAATATCTGCAACCTAAGGGACAGAGGGCGGATAGGAGAAATAAAGAGCCTAAAAAGGCCCATTTTGTGGAGGAGGTGCAAATCTTCCAATTTGAAGGAGAGAGGTCCTCAGAGGATAATGGGAAAAGGATCTTCTCCTTCAGGGATGGGGGAACTCCTCCCAAAAATAAATGGGTCCCAAGAGATCCTGATCATGACCGGGTAGAGGTTTGGAAAAGGGGCGTGGGGGGCAGCCCAAACTCATAACCAGGGGAGCCTAAAATTTCCCCCATATCCAATTGCCACCTTTTTCTTACCGGTTGCCAAGATCCCAAACAGAATCCTGCCCAAATCACCCCTCTGTCAGAATCCAAAGCAAAGAAATTAACCCACCAATTGGCCAAAAATGTGCATTATCTTTGCTCTCTTGAGGAAAAGGAGGGAAGATTTTATGCCCCAGTCCAAATACAGGGGCAATGTACAATTTTGACACTGGTGGACACTGGATACCAAGCCACCCTTCTGTCAAAAAAGGGCCTTTGATACCAAATCCCTCTCAGCCCTCTTCCTGGGCAACTTCAGAATTCGATGAGAAGGAAATTCCTGTCTAGGGGACTGCGGATTTAGACATTAAAATTGGGCGACACAAGGTGAAGCACCCAGTCATAGTTGTGACTCCAGAGGGCACACCATGTTTACTAGAGAATGACATCCTGCATAGATTGTCTCCCCTCATTGATTGTGTAAACAAGGTCCTCTGGACCAAGACTTACCGACCAATAAAATTGAAACAGAGTGTAAACCATGTTAGTTTAAATGGCACATGCCACATGGTTGAACAAAAATCTGACCAAATTGAATTTCACT
Organism: Ambystoma mexicanum; assembly: GCF_040938575.1. Taxonomy (NCBI): domain Eukaryota; kingdom Metazoa; phylum Chordata; class Amphibia; order Caudata; family Ambystomatidae; genus Ambystoma; species Ambystoma mexicanum. The sequence continues at coordinate 398,811,474 of NC_090935.1, forward strand.
TCCAGAATAACCAAATCCCAGACGTGACAGTAATTGCAGTAGGACAACAAACTGGTGATGGGGAGTCTTCTCTATTTCTGAAAATCAAACTTCCTTCCAGTCTAAGGTGGCATTCCACACTGGAAGGAAACGCTCTGAAATTCTATACAAATTCACAATCACAAAATCATACTCCTATAGTCCAAAATGATGAGAAATCAGCTCAAAACTTGGCTGATATTCATAAAATTGGACAGCAGTTGTTCATCCCTATTCAGTTAAATGAAAGGGAGGACTCTGTTCTCGCCCGAGTATCTGTGAATAATGGTAAGAGCTTCATCAGCGAGGCCATATTCCGCAAACCCCCAAAAGATCCAGCCATTCCCACATTTAAAGACAAATGGGAAATGGACCTTGAAACAGCCAATTCCAAACATCTCCTGCCTAGCAGTTGTATGCTCAAAATTTCCATAGGCAACAAGAGCATAGTCCATAATTGTTGGGTCGTGCGAGATGTCTCTGCTGCATTTTATTTAGACAGTGACATTCTCAATCGCTTTGCCATTAGTTTGGACCTAATGAACTTCAAAGCCTGGTCCCGATTAGCGGGTAATCCTATGGACTTTGATGACCCAGAGAAAGCATTTCGGTCAGCTCAACTTCTGCCATATGCAGTTGAAATTCAGATTGGAGAGGAAGTCACCATCGCAGAACGGACCCGACAATTCTCACTGGAAGTAAAAGTTAAAAGAGGACAGAAACTGAAAAATCCTGACGCCTAGTTTCATCTCAATGCTCATTTCCAACAGCTAGGGTTGGGGGTAAACCCAACGCCACTGGTCAACATAGAACACAACACCATTCCAATAGAGGTGGATAACAGCGACCTAAAGAGTATCACTCTGGGTGCAGGCACCAATGTTGGAATATCGGTTGATGACCGACATTTTTCCATAGATTTAGGTAACAAACTGTTAGGACCAATCCCTAAGGACTGTTTTGACAGTGATAGCGACGATGACACAACACCAGACAGGATCTTCAACCGGCATGGGTTGAATTTCCTGGTGTACTCTTCCTGCTATCATCTGCTACCATAGACCTGGGAACGGCCTCTGTAGGCTTCCTGAGTTGTGGGTCTGGAAGGCTAGTAGTACGATTTGGAGAAACCTTTGGAAGACCTGATCGACTTTCCCCTGGAGGAGCGAAAAGAAGAGCGCTGCTGCTAGAGAGTGCCCTTGGAACGTGCTATCTCCAAATCCGCTTTGATGGTCTGGAGGGACTGGTCGATGACCTTCCCAAAACAATTCTCTCCATCGAAGGGCATGTCCAGCACCTTTGCATGGACCTCCTGATTGAAATTCGTGGCCTTCATCCAGCCTTGGCAACAAAGGCAGTCACTGTTCCCCGTTTGCCAGAACCCTGTGTCTGCGATGACCAATGCCACTGTGATGGCATGATTAGACGCTACCTCCCCTTCCAGGAAGAGAGCAATTGCCTTCATCCTCTTATCGTTGGGGAGGAACTCCAGAATAGGCCCCAGCTTGTACGACAACTCCCATTCGCTAGGATCGCTGTGCTGTCCTGTTCCGTGCTGTGGCCAGAGCACCTTTCTGACCCTGTACAGTCTGGTGCCATGCTGTGACCAGCACCCTGCTGACCCTGTCCAGTCCGATGTGCCCAGCTGTCAGTCCCTGATAGGTCCAGAATCCTGACGGTCCAGAATCCTGACGGTCCAAAATCTTAAATCCATTTTGTTTTGTGAGTATTAACAGAAAGACAGAAATTGTTGATTCCCGTACATTATCTTGTCCCCTCCTAACCTATGAACTATCCTTACTTCCATAATCAGTAACATTGTCTAAATCTGTAGTGAAATCTTATACTGTCTATGTGTAAAAACATCTTTTTCCTAGTCATTTGTCAACTTGATCTATTGATTTAATTCGAGTGACCAGCCTAGCGCTCCAAGGTGGACAGCGAGGAACCAGGACTGAGTCGCGAATCACTCCTGACTCTTACCTGTGCCGTCCTAGTGGTTTAGCTTGGATGCTCTAGTCCATAGCCAATATTTTCTGATTTTAAAACTAAAGTCACTTTCCATTCTCGCGCCTATCTCGCAAAAACGACCTTTCCTAAAATCGCTATAACTACCTCCGTTTTTGTGATAGAAACGAAATTTCAACTCCTACTTGTAACTATCAAAACAGTGCGGTTCTCCCGTTATCGCAGATATCGTGCACGGAAAGGTTTGCCGCAAATTTTCATTTTGAGAAATTTTGACATGTGTAAAATAGATTCAAACTGCTTCCAACTTAAGATTGCAAATGTTTTCTGCTGACTAAATCATTTCTTATGTTTGTGTACCACTGTTTAAAGTGGCTTCCATAGGAATTTACAACAATTTAAGCATTTTTTCACACATTTAGAGTTCTTGCTCAGCCACTTTAAAAGTCATCCTGACAGTTGAAAAGCCCACTTTGTTTTTCTCTTCCTGTGTAAGGGGCAAGGGGGAAGTGAGACGCTGTTTGACCTGTCCTATTCCTGAATACCTGCTCTCTCCTTCCATCTCTTTGCATTGCCTATTGGGTTGAGAAGTGTTGCAGGGGGAATTTCTAACCATTGTGCTATCTGATCTTAAACCAACACAAAAGTATTAGTTTCTGTGCTGCATTTGTTTGCTCATAACTTAGTCCCAGTGTATTAAAGACATAATTCTGTGTTCTGTCACCCCATTGGTAATTGTTGTTTACCTACTAATATATATATTGTGTTTTTGTTCTTAACTAAGTAAATAAAAAACACCTTTTACAAACTAGCCTGTTTCCTGGTCCAGCGTGACCTGAGGTATTCTTAAATAAGGGGTGTGATACGAGTGGTACATCTTTCAAATAATTGAATCCATATATCAAATAGGTTTTTCCATTGCGCTGTACACTAGGCCAAGAGCAGAGTGTATCGCCTGATTGAAATCCTTAACAGTTGGCTGCCTTGATAGTGGACGCCGCAGTGTAAATCACATTATTTACCAAGGCGTCCGTCCTCTTCCCCTTGCTGTCTGGAGGGACCAAAGATGACGAGGACAGGTTGGCCACCGTTTCCTCACGGCCGCTGTTACCACCGAATCTGGTGATGGCTGTGGCCTCATGGCACTTAGGTGCGGAGTCCGGCACCCAATACTTCTTGTACAGCCTATCCCATTTGGCTGGACCCGTGCAAGGGTTCTTCATGAGGGCCAGGCAATCTTTCCAAACATCGTCCAGAAGGGGTACCACCATGATCATCTTCCACTTGGCCTTGCACCTCTGGTACAAGAAACCCTCCTTCTTGGTTTCATCAGGCACTAGCTGGAATAGCTTGGAGTCTCTGGAGATCATGGAGTGGAATAATCCTACCTCATCCGGTGGCGACACCCTATGTGGAGCATCCAAATGCAGAAATTCATCATCCACTGCAATGATATCCTCGTCATCCGTCCTCGTGGCTGTATCCGTCCCCTTAACTATGTCTGGGTCTGCTGGGAGAGAAGAGACCTGACGTGGTGGTGGAAGTTGACATGGGAGCATCGTATGACACTTCCCCTTCTTCGCTGGAGGCTGATTAAGGACCTGGGGGACCATCGGACCTGGAACCAGAGACATCCTCCTCTGCATCTCTGACACCAAGGTGTGCAGGGTCGACCGAATATCCAAGGAAATATCCCTCGAATGAGATGGCAGGATAGGAAAACTAGGCCCTGCACCATCGTCACTGTCGTCCTCCTCTTCAACGTCCTTGTGGATGAGACCTTCATGGCTAGGGCCACAGCCTGGGGGGGCTGTTTCGGGGCCTCCTTGCCCCCTCCCTTTTTTCACCCTGAGGCTCTTGAACCGGGTCTTGAACCGGGGCCTGAGCCAGTTCCTCCCCTTCGGGCGTGCCAGCAGACTTTGCCAAAATCATTGCAGTGGTGTTGTGCTTTGGTGTTGGGGACACCTTCTGAGCTCAGCGCCCTTTGCTGTCGCAGCAGTAGCAGCTGCCGACAAAGTCTTAGCATGTGACGATTGAGCCTGCTTGGGCTGTTCATCCTTCTTCTCCTCTGTCTGCAGCTACTCAGATTTCTCACACAGTTTAGCCGGGGTAGATGACTTCCTTTTCGAGGAGGAGCTTGATTGCCGGCTGGCAATGGAGGCGGAAGGTGATTTCGATCATGCCCTATCCACCTTGGGACCCGGTTCCACAGTAAATCCAGTGGACTCGGACTTGAGGTTTTTGGCCTTGTCTTAGGCCCCCATGGATGAGGCGCCCTCAAAGGACTTAGAAGACTGGTCCTTTGGACTGGCCGGTCCTGGGTGAGGCATGACCCTGCTTGGAGCATGGGTCCGGGGCCTTGGAGTTAAGCCACGCTGCCAGTCTACTGTGCCTGTCCCTCGTCGTCTTCATGGAGAACCCGAGGCATATCTCGTACTCCACCTCTGTGTGGTCAGGGTGCAGGCACTAGAGGTATTGCAGGTGCTTGTCCTCCATAAACACATTCCATAGCCCGCATTTGTTGCAGGGTCTGAAGAGGGACTTCCGTCCTTCTCCTCTGCCACAGGGCGTGAAGTATCCCCTGTGGCCTTCTAGAACCTTTGAAGGTTTTCGTCCTTGAGGGGCGCTTAAATTCACTGACAACGGGTCCCTGCTGTCGGCAAATGGAGAAAAGAGCACATGAGCTCCTTTGAAAGAAAAAAAATGTTTTTCCATCGAAAACATGAAAAAACGTACAAACAGCTCAGAGAGCAAACTCGAGGACTCCCAACACTGAAGCGTGTGGTAAAAATCTGAAGATGGGTGCCAGAGGAGAAGCTTAGGGAGAGGACTGTCATTGGCAGTATGACCCAGAGTACAGTGATTGGTTTAGAAGAGAAATACAGTTTTTAAGTGAAAGTGAAACAGTTTCTTCTTTTACCAAGGATTCCCAGCCTGACGATGAGGAATATTCATGAGCATGTGAATCCATGCCAGACCCCATGCTGGAGAAGTTCCCTGTTCGGATTCAGTTGTTTTGTAAGTATTGTAAGGGTTTCTGGGGAGTCTCCACTATGATGTGCTCCCCCAGGATGAATGGGTGGTAACTCTTCAACACCCACATCTTTGCCAGGAGTGCCTTTTTGCAATTGTTGAATTTTTCCTCCACAGAGGACGAAGTCTTGCTCGCGTATGAGATTACTTTGTTGACCTTGTCGTGCCTTTGGTATAATACCACTGTTAAGCAAGTATCTGAAACCCCTGTATCCAAGAAGAATTCCTTGTTCTTTATGGTGTTGGTTTGAAAGGCAAGGTTTGGGGATGATGTCAGTCATCATTTTCGTTTTGTGGCAAGTATACCTTTTGTTTAAAACAAGTTTTGGTAGGTGTTCAGTTGGGAATTTTCATTTAAGGAAGGGATACCCTTTCTCATTAGAGAGGTCAGGGGTGAACAGAAAGATCAAGGCACCCAAATTCCTTTAAATGACTTTCTTGTATCTTCCTGCTAGTAGTGAGGGTGAAAGTTTTGAATTCTTGCAAGCTCCACCCTCCGTCAATCTATTTGGGAGTTAATTACATTAATATACAGTCAAATGTGCTAAGGGTCTACACAATTTTCCACCCACCCACTAATGGAAGGGAACCCACTATGAAAGGGAATGGGTGCATTAAATAGATCCCCACGCTGATATTTTGTTGGACAATCTACTTACTTTTGGAATTCTCTGGGCTGGTACTCACGGATTGAGCAGGGCTTTGCTCTAAGGGAAAACAGGGTTCTGGCCAGCACTTCAGGCAATGGTCCACAGGAATCTGCCCTCTATGGTTCCAGGGAAGTCTCACAGCCTCTATTTTCTAGTCTCCCCTGCAATATTTCCACCCAGATGAAATTACAGCAAATCTCCTTTGGTAATGTTTGGCAGCTGTCCCTTCGTAATATTTTTGCAGCTCCCATTTGAAATTTCCCTTTTTTCCTCATGTCAACTTTTTGTCAAAAAGTACTTACCTTATTTATTTGCACACAACATTTTTTTAAAATGTTACAGCTGAAACTACATGGCTGTTTATTTTAGTCATTCATGTAATATATTTTTAATTATCTGCTGTCCGTTTTTATGCTGAAATGTGGGTCTGGGTTGTCATACTACAGAGCCTTTTGATGGGTGTCAGTTTCACTGACAAATGCTGTTTTCAGTTTGACCTTTCCCTTTGTAATGAAAGATAGGCCTTTCAATTTCCTTGTGTTACTTGCAGAAACCCACACAGTCTTCCTTAATAAGCCCATTTTCAGTGTGAATGTTTTTGAAGGTTTTCAGGTCATTTTTGCAATGGGCCTTTCAGTTATGTTTGTTTGGGCCTTTGATTCAACTCCACATGCATCAACCACACCCAGTTCTTCCATGATTCTCTCGTCGGGAAGAGCAGGGCAGAGTGGGGTTCTATTTTGATCCTTTTTATTTTTATGTTTTTCCTTTTTATATTGGTTTTCTCAGTTGGAGCCCGTCAGGCTCAGTTTCCTTCCTTAGGGAGTGGGCAATCCGGCTTCCACCTCCATCTTTCTGGTTGGGGGTTGTGGAATGGAGCCCCCTCATTCTCCTTCCTTAGGGAGTGCGCATTCTGGCATCCACCTCTTTCGTTGGGTTGGGGGCTGTAGCACAGAACCCCCTTTCCTTCCTTCTTTCTGAGGTCCCTTGGGTCCTCACAGGACTCCCCTCTTGCCCCAGGTTGGAAGTGAGAGAAGTTAATTATCTAGCAATAGAAAGAAAAGAAAGGCTCAGTACTATTTACACAACATACTTCCCCAGAAGATAGGACATGGCATTTGAGATAAAAACATTACAGAGAAATAGATATAACATTTCAAAACAAAACTTAATATTTCCAAAGAATACTAATTGAACTACTCACCTGTTGTAAGTCTCCATTTGGGGTTTTCAACCTTTCTTTCACTCCTCGGATGGCTGTTTCCTCCCATTGGTCTGATTCCTTTGAAAATTGTACAGGTAAACTCTGTCACCTAACTCATACTCCTTGGTGGTCTTTAGATCATAATATGTCTTCTTCCCTGTAGCCGACTTTTTGAAATTGCACTGGGCATAAGCAAAAGCATGCTGAAGGTGCTTCCTTAAATGTTCAATGTGCTCATGAGTAGTGGATGCATTTATCAGTGTCTGCACCTGAGTTCTGTAGAGAAGATGTTGAGGTAACACCATGTTTCATCCGGTCATGAGCTCAAATGGAGATATTTTAGTTGCAGGCTATGGTGTAGACCTATTGGCCATCAGAACAAGCAGAGTCTGCCACAAACTTCTTTAAGATGCTCACAATGGTCTTGTTGTATCTCTCAACCCCCCTCAACCCCGCTCGAGGCCAGGTGGTAGGCAATGTGGAGTTTTCTTTTTCCCCTAGAATCTCCCACATCTTTGCCATCTCACTGGTAAAATAACTTCCTTGATCCAACTCAATCCTTTGCGGGAGGCCAAAACAAGAGAAGATGTGGTTCATCATTAGTGCGGCAGCTGTCTCCACCTTACAATTCTGGGCTGGAAGGCTCGCTACCAACTATGTGAACAAGCATTTTACAGTCAACATGAACTTGGTTCCTCTAGTGGAGCGAATCACTGGCCCAATGAAGTCGACTTGCAAATCTGACCCTGGCAGTGTCATTCCCCTTTTTGTAATTGAGCACACACAAGACACCCCGATAACTGTCGAGGTCTTGTCCCATGTGTGGCTAGTAGGCAACCTTGTGCAAGATTTATAATGTTGTATGAAACCCCCAATGACCGACAGTGACCGCGTCATGGGTGTGGTTCAACAGCAAGCTTCGGAATGAGGTAGGTAGCACCCACTGGCCACATCCAGTCAGGGATCTCCATACCAACAAACCATCTTGGATCCAGAACATCTTTGAAAAGTTCATCAACACCCATAGTTTCTCTTTACCGGCATAATCTGATTCTGTGAGAGGAAAACTCACAGGGTCTTCAAAGTGTCAATATAATTTTCCAATAATTGTGTGCTCTTTCTGTGCAGTAGTCAAATGGGCCTCTGGTGTATCTTTACTTCACTGGCCTGTTGAGAGTTCACTATTTGCATGATTTTGTGACCTGGTGACAGCGGCCATTTGGATTTCAACCAGCAGGGGTTCTGTTTCTATGAAATTCCCCTGCAGAGCTCCAGTTTTGGCCAGCCGGTCAGCCAGGTAATTCCTTGTCTTATATGGCCAGTCTATTTTGGAATGACCTCTTATTTTCTTCAATAGATGGTCATCTCATTGGAGGTCACCTGATTATCAATTGGCTGGATCAGTTTGGCATGCTATAAGGGTTTATTGTTGGCACAAAGCATGTCTCCGTTCTTCCAGTTGATCAGGTGCTCTACAAACCCATTCCAGACATAATCAGAGTCTCACCAGTTCATTGAGTTGGTGGTGCACTGCAGTGAGTATGGCTTGATGAGCGGCCATTGTGAAGGCATCAGGAAGTAGACACAGACAACTGAGGAAAGGTTTGGGCTAAAAACTTTTATTAAAATCACATTGGGGTAAGGCCTAACTTGCCTTATGCAAAGCTGGGATTTCCCTACCTGACTAAAACTATTGGTAGTCTGTGTCAGGAAGTTCAAAGTAAATGTCTGCCTGTGTCCAAAACGTATACTTGCTCTCACACCTATTTGTTCAAAATGTGTAGGGATGTCAGAATCAAATGAAAAGTGTTCAAACAAAGGTTCAGAGCTTCTTCCAGCACTTGGGTGGAAAAGGAGTTCTTCATTCCCAGGATTGCAGACAGTTCACTTTCAGTCAAAAGGGGTTTCCATCCGCTAAGCCTTCAAGTCACTCACTGTTTTCACAACACCACAATACCTCTGGATTCTTCCTAGCTTTCAGGCTTCTGTGTCTTTCAATAATATCACAAATGTCAGTTCTTTAAGTTCACAATATACAAGCTTTTCTTGACAGCCAACCAAAAACTCATAGATAAGTTGAGTGGCTTCTTTTACTTGGGTACATTCGGTCTAGGCACAGTTGTCGGACCACACGATCCACCCATTACAGGTCATGAAACTGACACACCTTATTGGCTTCTTTTCCACAGTTATACTGCCACTGCCTCAGCTCAACAGTTGTATTGGAGTTATATTCTTGTAGTCCTTTTTCCAATTCTTGATTTGCCGCCATTCAATTGATGGATTATCAACCTTCTTATAGCTTTGCCACAGTTTCAACTTCCAACATATACAGTTCTGCATTTCCCTATGCCTCTTGCCAATGCTTGCTTCAATGATCCTTCTATCCTTTAGCAATGCTTGCTTTCTTTAGTGTACCATTAGTGTATATGATTCACATTTCCTTTGTATCAGGGAATGCTTTTCAATTCAAGTGGCATTCAATCATTGTTACTTTCCTTTTGGTTCAAAACTTCAGATCATTCAATTCGAACAACATAACCACAAATTCCCAGTTCATTTTCCTTCTGGGAATTTGCACCCTAACCTGTTCATGGGTTTCTAATTCACTTTAAAGTTTACTGCCTTTCTGGCCTTTCCTTGGCCTTTTCAATTTCATTACACTTCGGTATTCACAAACTGCTTCATTAATCATACCACATTCACGTTATCGTAATTCTCAATCATCTGTTCTTTACATTTGGACCGGAAATCCCATTGCCTCCACTGTCCTTCACTCACTCGCGAGGGCTCCGACCTGCATTCACCCCGCGGCTCACACCAGGGCATCCCAGAGTCATTCAGCCTGCCTTGACTCACCGGGTATGCTGTCTTTGTGTGCTCTCCTCCACTTCGGTCGGTTCTTCATGGCTGACGCTGCACGTGGCTCAGCACGCCTCTCTTCCAGGGTCTCCAACGCTTTGGGTTATCGGAGAGGGAGTCCTCTTGACTCCAGGAGGTTGGCAGCCAAACCATGTCACCGGAGAACTTCCGAAAACACCTTACACAATCTATTTCCACTGCAACGACTCTGCAGCACCTCAGCTCTTTGGATACGCCTCTTCTTGCCTTCACCTCCAGATTCTCTGTCTGCAAGCTGTCAGATCCTCACTGTATACACTGACTGCTGTACTCTTTAATCTGGCAAAACCCCTAAGGGGTCTGCTCTATGAGGGTGACCTTTCTTATGAAGCAAAACCTCACCCTGAATATTATACAGGTTAGTCTGCGATTCATATGAAAGACCAAAGTACAACCAGGAAAGCACCAGTCTGAAAATAAAAACAGAACCATGCTATTACAGTGAGGATGTAGTTGAGTAATATTACGATAGCATGAAGTACTCTCTACTAACCGGCATATCCTGAGTGCTACTCTTATTTTGAAGGAAAGATAGGTGGTGGTGGTAAAGAGCTCTGTTGTTCAGGTCTTTGATCTGTTGAACAAAACGATATGTTGTATCTGTTGTAAAATATAAATACTTATCTTGGAAAAAGGACAATAGGCTCACCTCCTGTATTTGGTTTGTGCTGTGTTTTGCTAGATTGAGATTAGAAGAGAAGGGTAGGAGCTAGTAAGAGTAACCCCTATCACGTATAGGAAGGGTAAGGTTATTAGGGTTAAGGGACCTATCCCCAGACGGCATGAGGACGCACTACATGGGTTGATGGTAACACTTTGTAGTTCATAACAGCAGAGCATCCCTGTTAGGGTTACCATTTAAAGTCTCTACAGGTTCACAATAAGAGGAGAGGTTCAAATAGTTCCACATAAAATACAAAAAAAAGAGAGCCAGAATTCCAGACATCAAGCCTTGAAACTCCAATGCAGGCGTACAGATCGTAATCAAGAAAGGGTAATCCATTAGCAGTCCATTAGGCGGTGAAAGCAGGGTTCATTGACAGTTGTTCTTAAGTAGCATAAGTACAAAGGAGAAAAAAGTTGAGACAACAGGCAAAGGTCAAGTTACAAATATCATAGAGTACGGAAAGCAGAAACAAAGGGACTTACTTCAATAAGAAGGGCTGCTGCAACAGGGACTTTTTTTTTTAGTTTATTACAACCCTTTAAAAATAATAATTTTTACAAACTGTTTAAGATATTGACTGCCTTTTCATAATTGATCAACAGGAAGCAGCAAATTAGACTTAGAAAACAAAACTATAATTTGAGAAATTCTGAACATCATCTCTGGCGATCATTCATGTCCCTTGCTAATTTGCTTTCAAGAGACTATGTTTCAACTTTTCCAAAACAAATGATAGTGCAAATGTTATTTTATTATTAGTGCCCTAATGCAGTATCTGCCACCAATCATCTGCACATCGAGCTGGATATTTTCCCAGAGACTTTTGAAGCTTGCTATTTCCTGCAAGGGCGTGGGTATGTGCCGACGTGCATTGGTGAACCATGGCAACTTGTTGTACACTGTGGAGTGAAAGTGTATCACGTGACTTGTTTTGCGCATGCTGCGATCATTGTTACAGTCTCCAAGGCAACCGCTAGCATGACGGATATGTAAGTATGGATGTCACTGTGTCCGTGGTAAGCAACATAACTTCATCAGATTCCTGACAAAAGCGTTCCACAGGCGATCTCTTTAGCCTCACCTGAGCGGGCCGTTTATACCGCCCCTTTGGCTTCAGGTGCAGGCCATAAGCGTCAATCGTACAATGAACTTGATACTCGGCATCCCTCGGCCCAGTACCAGAGAGGTGTTTGTGTGTGTCTGAGTTAATAAAGGATTGGTGTGTGTAGTCTCTTCCTTGTCTCAGTGCCATAGTGGTATGTATTGGCAGATGGTTTTCTGACAAAATAGGGAAGGCATTGTTAATACCCCATAAAAGCCTCGGGGACTTGTGATTCCTTGTGAAAGGAAAATGGGAGATACTGTGTCTCACCCAAGGTTACCTCATCCCCCCTCTCTAAGTCTCCACCTCCCAGGTGATCCTCCCTCGCATGGTCAGGATCCAAAAGCGATGGCCTTTCACTGGCCACCTGAATAGAGGATATATTGGGGAAAGAAATTAGGACACCCCCAGATACCTCCCACCATCGTCTCTGCAACCTGACTGCTTCGGGGTCCTATTTTGTAACCAGCACAGGCCCAGGCATTCCCAATGCAGCCAGCAGTTCTTTTTCCCCGCTGTGATCATTATGGTAGGAGCACCCATCCACATAAACTGTGGCTCTCCCCTGACACATGTCTTCTTCATAGACCTTGTGCGGGAAAGTTAAGTACTTTGCCATATTGTTGTTGGTCATTAGACTTTTGTCCCCAAGACAGTTTTATTGAGCACAATCATGCTAGTCTGCCAACCCTTGCACTAGGGGACTCTTCTTATTTTGGCCATATCTGACCTCCACAGGAAAGCCTTGCATGGACAGAATCCAGGAAGTAATTCTGGAATTACTAACGTTCCCCTCCCGAATTCTGTGACTTTGTAAATATTGCAAGGGTTGATGAGGAGTCTCAACAATGATGTGCTTCCCCTGGATGAATGGGCAGTAATTTTTTAACACCCACACCATTGCCAAGAGTGCCTTCTCACAGTCATTGGGCCTTATTACGAGATTCACGCTAAAAACGGAGTCATTACCGTCATGGAGGTAATAGCGCATCCGTGCACCCTTGACGCCGCTAATAGCGGCTAATTACGAGTGCGCGAGCACGCACGAACCCCCATGCCGGTAATGGCTGCACCGCCATGCCGCTAAAGGCCATCCAACCCGCCGATAGCGCCATCACAGGACCTGCCGATACCACCTCTGCCAAGGAGCAACCCCTTAATAACGACCTGGTAATAACAACATGCTAATACCGGGCTCGTAATACCGGACACGGAAGTAACGCCATCGCGTCGGAACAGGAAATGTGCCAGCGGCCATCTTTAAAAACACAATCCATTGCAATCCTGTCAATCCAGCAGTGCTACAGAGGAGAGAGCAGGGCCATAGCATCAGCATGGTGAAGGCTACCCGCAAAACTTCCCCCCGCCTGCACAAGAAGCGATTCTCCGATGAGGAGCTAAACATGCTGGCAGAAACGCTTGCAGCCCATGCAGATGAGGTTTTTGCTAACAACCTCAAAAGGGAATTTCAGATGAGAAAGAAAGAAATCTGGGAGGAGGTTGCATGCAAGGTTTCAGCGGTTGGCACCACCCCCCCGCACAGTCAAAGACTGTAAAAAAAAGATGGGACGACCTATGTCTGCGGGTCTGTAATATCCTGTCAAGCAATCGCAGGGAGGCCATGGCCACAGGCGGGGGTGCCCACTCACCAGTGAAACTGATGCGCTGGGAAGAGACCTGCAGCACAACCATACAAATGGAGTCCATAGAGGGCTTAGGTGAAATGGAGATGGGTGCCGCGACATCGGGAGATGGAGGTGAGTGACTCTGCAAACCCCAGTAGGCCAAACCATGATGTAGTACAACTGATGTGAAAGTGAGCCAAGCCAATGCATGGCCCATCATACACACATATACAGATCCATGTCCAGATGGAGGTCCAAACCATGGCACAATGAAATGCATGCTGTGTACCAATCCCATTACCAACAGACACCCAACACACAGGGACCATTTGCATGTCATACATCACACAAACCTCAATACAATGGCATGCCACCTGGTACGCATCAGTGCCGAATTGAGATGCCACGGCTTATGCCAATATGCCCCCCCTTTAAAGTACCCTGTGTGACATACCTATAAGATTGCAATGCATGAGAAAGGAAATACTGTACAGCACCAACTCATGCATCTTGCATGTAACACCATCACTGATGCCCTGCATCTCTTTTTCCCCCACAGGCACTGATGCAGAAGGTGAAAGTCAGGGCCCTGCCCCAAGGGCATCTACATCCAGGGCAAGACCACAGGGCACTGGGCATTCCACTTCCGGGGCAGCACCGCGGCCCACATTGCTACCCAGGACACCTGTACAGGCCAGGCAGGCTGATGAGGAGACAACAGCAGCGGACGGAAGTGAGAATACAGAGCTGGCAACAACAGCTGAAGGGGAGGCTGATGACATGCAGTCTGCTGCCACCAGTTCAGTGGTTGAGGCAGCAGCCACAGCTCCACTCAGCGATGTGGATGTGGAAGTGGAGGAGTACGAGGACATTGATGGCACAATCCATGTGGAATGTCCCCACACCCCAAGCCCCATCCACCCCCCAACACACCACTCTGGGCACACCGTCCAGCCCCATGCAGGATTCTGTGGTTCAACTGCACAGTCCGCATCTCACAAGCACCACAGAGGCCAGCCCAGCAATGGCCCATCCAGTCGCAGCACCCTCTACCTCCACAGCCCCCACTGATATGGAGGCACGCCTGTCAAGGGTAGAGGCCTGGCAGGACTCAATGATTGAGCTGGTGCACCAGTATGTGGTCGAGGGCGAGGAAACATGCCATGAGATCCGGGAGGCCAATGCTGGGACCATTACGGCCATTAATTCAAGTGCCATTGTGATCTGTGACAGTTTGGGAGCCGTCACACAGGTCCTAAACAGCATGCTCGAACATATGCAGTGCCAACAACCTGCACCGGATGTGCAAATCCCATCCGCATCCACCCCATCATCCACACCTGCAAGCTCCGCTCCCTCAAGCCCTGTGCGAATGACGAGGCACAGTGCAAGGCAGAAAGAAATGCTGCCCCCGGACACAAAAAAAGTCCGGACATAGTGTGTGATGACAATGGGTGAGGGGGGAGGTGGTGTTGAGGGGATTAATGGGTGTTAATTGCGGGTATGGGGTGTTTGTGGGGGTTTGGGGTGTTTGGGGGTTATGGGGTGTTTGCGTGTTTTTGGGGAGGAGGGAGGGCGTGTGAGTGGTGGAGGGAGGAAGCACTATGTTGTAATTTTTCTTAATACACCCGTTGTGTTCAAAATCATTTAATGCCTGGACATTGTTCATTTCGTGTGTGTTCATTCTATTCATGACAGCGCACAGTGCCCAACTCCCCACACACTTCCTGGTACTCATTACGACCCATGCGGAATGGGTTAACGGGTTCCGCCAATGGATGCGGACCCATTAACACCATTCCGCACGATTACGAGGTCCCCTAGCGGGACTCAGTAAGGACGCCTGGTAAAAAAAGGCATCATTACCGGGTCCCGCGAGGGGACCATGGAGCTAACAACGGGTTGGTCATAATCGGCCCTTTGTTAGCTTCCTCTCCCATTCCCATTGAGCCCTATGGGGGCTCAATGGGAATGGGGAAGGTCCGGGTCCATGTTCCCAGAGGGAGGAATTACCGGGCCCTCCGAAACTCAGAATGGCCCGGTAATTCCCCATTCAGGGAACCCGGACCCGGTATTGGTGGCAGCCATGCCGCCATTAGCGGCATGGCTACCGCCAAACCCGTGATGAGGCCCCCTGTGTCCATGTCCACACGGTCCCAGTGCTCAGTGTAGCACTGACACATAACCATCAACGTCCCTGTGGTTCAGAAGTAATCGTCAATCAGTGATTGGCGTACAGCACGGCCATCTTGTGCATCACGTACTCGCAGGGGTGCTGCTTCTCCTCCATCATCATCCTCATCATCCTCACCCGATGCATGCATGTCAATGTCAGGTGGCAGTGGTACATTTCTCCGGATGCACATGTTGTGCAGCATGACACAGACCATGGTGATCTTTGCCACCTTCTCAGGGCCATAAAGGAGTGCTCCACTAGACCTGCTTAGGCAGCGGAAACGTGCCTTCAACAGGCCAAAGGTCGGCTCAATCACAACACGGGTACAGGTATGAACCCGATTGTACTCCTCTTTGTGCCTGTTACGCGGGTTCCGCACAGGGATAAGTAGCCACGGCTTCAAGGGATAGCCTCCATCCCCTGCATGGGAGCACAAAGAGGTATGTGTGAGTCAATCTGAGCTGACACTTTTAGGATTCACGGCCATGGCTGCAGCTATTTGGTGTCGACATGCACATGTCCCTGTATGTATGCACACAGGTTCATTTGATGCATTGTGTACTGCACTATGGTCTGCTAGTGTGGATTGCGTTGTACAGATGATACAGGGTGTTCACTTGCATGCTGATGCGGATGTACTGTGGATGCGGAACGATGTCTTGCCACCCATAATTGCAGTGTATGCTACTCTGTACCTAATCACACTAGCGGTATTGGCACAGTTGTAATCATGTTTAGTCATGCATCACTTGACATACCCATGGTGGCCTGCTTGTGCGTCTTGCATGTTGTCATTGATGTACAGCATTGGTCGTATGTATGACATTGATGAGTCATGTTCAGGTTGGGATGTTCAGGACAACAGTTTTTAGTTCTGAGTGCATTGTACACTCACCGCCCAATCCCACCCAGGTGGAGTAGTATGCATCTCCATCCCCAATCCCACCCAGGTGGAGTATGCATCCTCCCCAATCCCACCCAGGTGGAGTTTGCATCCCCCCCACCTCACAACCCTGATGCACTGCTATCGCCCAGTCAGGCAACTTACTGAGCAGCCAGGCACGCCCTCCAGCATGTTGCTCCATGTAACCGGGTAGTGTGGAGTTACGTAGCACCATGGCATCAGGTGTAGATCTGGGATGTCGGGCGCAACAATGTGTGATGATCTTGCTGGAGTCACATACCATCAGCACATTGATGGAGTGGTATTGCTTGCGATTGCGGTACACCACCTCATTGGCCTGAGGGGCCACAAATCCTACATGGGTGCAGTCGAGGGCACCGACGCAATTGGGTATGCCTGCCAGTGCATGGAAGCCTACTTTGGTGTCAGCAAGCTCCTGGCCAGTCCGTGGTAGGGAAATGTGGATGCTTGCATGCTTCAGGAGGGCATCAAGCACTTGGGTCAGCATGCGGGACAAGAGTGGTTGTGATATGCCATGCAGCTGCCCCACTGTGTGCTGGTAGGTGCCTGTGGCCAGGAAGTGGAGCACAGACACCACCTTTAGTAGAGCGGGGATGGCAGTGCGGATTTCTATCAGGCTGACAATCGTATATCATGTCCACTATGGTGGTGATGGTGTCCCGGACCAACCGGTACAGAGTGTGGATCTGCTCAGGGGTTAGATTGAATGGACTGGGTCTGATGTGAGGGATTTGTGGCTGCCTACGTGGTTCCACTGGCTGCACTGGTGGAACTTGTTGGGCCTGTCTCACCCTACTTCTCCCCTTGCGTCTCCTCTGTGCTGCCTGTTGTTGTAGCTGTAGTTGTTGTTGTTGTTGCTGTTGGTACTGTTGTTGTAGCAGTACAGGCATGTCCTTCAGCCCCATGATTGCAACAGCTAGTGGGATCATTTTGGTGTAGGAAGGGGTGTGGTGTGTGGGTGTACTCCATTGACTCCACCTGTGGTGATTGTGTGCACCTGTGGCAGTTGCCTGCACTGCAGGTTGTTATTTGCGGGTGGTCCGCGATGCCTGTATTGCTGCCATCGTGCAGGCCCTAATTACTGCCTTTGGGATGCCGGTAAGTGCATGCCGGCGTAACTTGTGATGTCCTCCTGTTAGCGGCATCCCAGTATTGGGGCGTGTATGCGCGCATGCCGGTAAGAAGGGGCACGGTATGGGCGGTGGCGGTATTGGCGGGTTGTCGACTCGTAATGCCATTCCGCCTTCCTTTTTTCATTACCTCCATACTTGTAATGAGGCCCATTGAATTGTTCCTCCACAGAGGACACATTATTGCTTGCATACTAGATGACTTTGTTGACCTTGTTATGCTTTGGATACAACACTGCTATTAGCCAAGTATCTGAGAACCCTGTCTCCAAGAAGAACTTCTTGTTCTTTATGGAGTAAGCCAAACAAGGAGCCTGGGAAAGGCTTCTTTACAGTTGTTTAACTGTCACGGCTTGTTCTGGACCCCACTACCACTTGACTCCAGCCTTTAATAAACAGACCAAGGGTTGAGTGACCTCTGCGTAGTCTTCAATGAACTTTCGACTATAATTAGTGAGTCCAAGGAGGCTTCTTAATTGTCGTAGAGTAGTAGGGTCTTTTAATTTCACTAAGGCTTCCACCTTCTTTGTCTGGGGATTAAGACCCTCAGGGGTGATTGTGTGCCCTAACAAGTTCACTCGGGTCTTACACCATTGTGTCACTCAGGTCTTACAGCACTGTGCCTTCTGAAAGGACAGTTTTGCTCCAACTTTCTGCAACTGTGTTAGGACATAGTGGATTTCTGCTATTTGTTCCTCCAGGTTTCCCCTTTTGCCCAAGTCGGGCATGGCCTTATGTAGAAAGATGTTGAACTCATTGCAAGAGTTGATGTATCCAAAGGGGGTTCGGGTCTGCATGTACTGCTGCCACCCAAAGGTAAAGGCAAGCTTGTACTGGTTTTCCCTACTCACAGGTACTGTTCAGTAGCCATTGGTCAGGTCAATGGCGGTGTACACCTTTGACCCTTGGATCTGTGCCAGTGCCAGAACGATGTAGGGGAGTGGCCATCTTGACATGTGGACCTGTTTGTTCAAATCCCTCAGGTCTGCACACAGTCTCCATGGCCGTTTGGTTTGAGTATCAGTTCTGTGGATCGGACAAATTATCCCACATGATTCTAAATTCTTAATAATCTCTGTGAGTGATTTCATGGACACAAGAGGTAACCGGTATTGTTTAACAAATACTGGAGCCATCTTTGGGTCCATGGGTATGGTGGTTGAATGAATGGATCTGAGTCCACAGTACTATGAGTCCACTGAAAAGATATCTTGGAATTCCAGGAAGACCTGTTTCAGCTTTTGTCTTTGCTCCTCGGTCTCAAAGGCATCAGCAAGATTGATCCTTTCCTTAACCATCTGCTTGAAACCCAGAAAGACCTTGATCTTGGCAATTTCTGCGGTATCTTCCAGTTGGGTGGAGAGATCTCTTTTGATGGTATTGACCTTGACAGGTGGTTCCAGGGATGGGAGGTAGTGGCCCTTGACTCTGAACACTACCTCCTCCCTCCTGATGTCACAGGTCACCTCTTTCACACCATAGGGGCAGAAAGAGTTACTCAAGAAATTCCCCCCTTTCCTAGTTAACATCTTTTTTAGAGGAATCCGATTGCCGATGTCGAAACAGTCATTTGGGATTGGTCACATGATTTCATTACCTAAATCAATATAATAATGTCAGGCATCAACCACCATTCCAATAAAGGTTTCTGCCCTCAAACTGATACTTTGCGGGTCACTTTTATCCACCAATGTTCGAATGGTGTTGCGTTCTAGGTCTACTATCTACTAGAGGTGTCCGATTTAAACACAAATCTTGTTGGAGATGGGAATTCAAATTTATATAAGCGTCCTGATGTTTGAGGTTCTGTCCTTGCTTTATTTTGAGGGGAATAGTGAATTGTCGCACCTGTCCTGGGATGATAAACTCCTCTTGCACTTGAACTTCAACCACATAAGGCAGCAATTGAGTTGTCCAGAATGTGTTTTCAGTGTTCTCAAAGCCCATGGTGTTACCTCCCTGGTAATGACCAGGCTTTAATATTAATTAGGTCCAAATTGATTGCGAATCGGTTGAGAATGTCATTGCCTAAAGAAAAGGCGGAAGGGACATCTCTCACGACCCAACAATTATGCTCTATGCTTTTGTTGCCAGGGGAAATTGTAAGCATGCACCTTGTACGCAGGAGAAGTTTAGAGTTTGGAATTTACTGACCTGCTTCCCATTTGTCAATGAATTTAACTGTAGGGATGGTCTGATCTTTTGGGAGTTCCTGAATAATCCGTCGCTGACGAAGCTCCTTCCATTATTCAGGCATACTCTGGCGAGCACAGGCTCCTCCCCCTCATACATCTGAATGGGGAAAAACAAATGTTTGCCCTTTTATTTTAATGCCCGTCAGAGAGGGTTCTTCATTGTCTGCTTTCACAGGACTCATTGCTTCATCTGATTTTGGACTGGTGTAAAAATGGAATGTATCCCCTTACAGTGTGCAATACCACATAAAACAGTGAGGACGGTTGATTTTCAAGAATGGAGAAGGGTTCCCATCACCAGTTTGTTCTCCTACAGAGATGATGGTGATATCTGGGACTTGGCTATTCTTTAAATGGAGGTACCATTCACGCTTACATAATTGGTACTCATTTTTCAATTTTATCAGCTGGTTAGTCTGGGTCCAGAAAACCTTGTTTATATGGTCGAATAGAGGTGGTAACCTCACCAGGAGATGGTTGCCCAGTAAACAATGCGTGCCCTCTGGAGTCATGACTATCACCAGATGATTTAATCAATGTCACACACTTATTTCCAGACCTGATGTCCCTTCGACGGAAATGTAATTCCTGTTGAAATGTTGGAGTTGTCCGGGAAGTGGTGTGTGGGGAGTTTGGTGGCCCTCCCCCATCCTGAGTTAAGTTTGTCAAAGGCTTTTTTGGACAGGAGTGTGGCTTGGGATCCATTGTACACCAGAGCTGATAATTCACACTGACCGGTGCATAGAATTGGCCCTCTTTCTCCTCCAGGGTGCAAAGAAGGTGTGAGCTATTTCTTAATATTTAACTCCGACACCATGTGATCTTGGGCAATGTTTTGTGTTGAAGTTCGGGAATCTCCATACCCTGTCCCACTCAGGGTGTTTTGGGGCCCACTTTTCTTTGGGAGGGATCCCCCGTTTACTGAAAGAGAAGGTCTGCTTACCTGAATCTTCCAGGGACTCTTCTCTTTCAACAGGGATAATCTTGAATTCCTCCACAAAGTTCGTTATTCACTTACCCTTTGCTCTTTGGGTTCCAACTTTTTAGGGGTTAGAAAGTCAATTTCAGACCGAGAGGTTTCTAGGGGTTCTGTCTGGGTGATAAAAGATGCTTCCTTGACGACTGGACGTCTCTCCTCCACATGGTCCCCGTCCTCAGGATCCTGTGGCTTGTCAGACATTTTCTCACGTCATTTTCGCCCTCCCCCAAGGCATCAGCCCTGGGTGTTGGGGAATTCTGAGAAGCACGTTTAGGTTGAGAGTTGGATTGAGCCCTCTGCATGTGCCCCAGGTCGTCCTGTCCGTTGCTGGACCTGTCGCTCCAGCTGCAAGACTTTTTCTGGGTTATAGTCTCGAGTCATACCACTGCTGCTCCCGAAAGGGTAATTATCCCTTCTCCCAGAGTAGTTTCGGGGACTGGAAATTTCCTCCATAATTTTCCACCCTAATCTCCCTCCTCCCGGGTTCAGGGATCTATTGTCCTGGAATCAGGGAGCGAGAGGAGGATTTTTTTGGAAGTCCTGGTTCAGGGGATATCTGGGGAAAGGTTCAGAATGGCAGGTGGAGTGATGCTTCTCTCCTGAGGGAAGTTCAGAGGGGAGTGTCCCGGGGCAGTACTTACCTGATTGGTTCCCCCCAACACCCGGGCCAGGGGAGTGTATACATACCCCAGGAATGGCTTGGTACCCTTGTCCCTAGGGCTTACATAGGTGGCAGGGTCAGAGGACTCATTGTTCTGGGCCCCTGCCTAACTAACATTTGGTCTGGCCGGGGTGGAGGGTCTCTAAAGCCTTCCATTTTGCATGTTGGTGGAGAGTAACTTTTAGGCGCCACCCGTCTCCAGCCCCAAGGGAGAGATAGTTCTCACCTACGCTACCTTCACAGCAGCAGGTTTATTAGATGGATTAGGGGTTTAGGGGGTGTTTTTATTCTCGGTGGCCTTCTGGACCTCATAGAACCTGGTGGCTTGTTCAAGTACCCAGTCCAGGGTCTTGTGCTCATGAAAGTCGTGCACCAGCTGAGTAATTATGTATTTGGTGAGCGCATGGAAATAGGTGATCACAAACTCCCTACTATGTGTATTTACTCAACAAGCAGTCTGAGCAAAAGCACGCTTTAGCTCCTGCACAAACTCCCCTGGCACCTGATCCTCCCCACATTGCACATTATATGCAGCCTTACGGGCCTCATGTGGGTTTCTGTGTGAGGAGAAATGTTTTTAAATGACCGCCTTATAGGTGGACCATTTATAATGATCCTGGCCCTCCAGTCCTGCAAAGAAACTGGAGTACTCAGGTGAGAAAGTCCTTGCAATTCACATCATTTCTGATCTGGAATAATGCCATCATCTGCTCATAAAGTTGCAGGTGCTCCCATACCAAATGCGTGGCTTTCTTGTGGTATGGAGTCAGGAAGCTCTTTATGGCCTTGATTTGTCTTATGGGGTCTTTCACAAAACCCTTGCTCTGTTTCCCTGTCTTTTTCTTCCTCTGCACCGGAGTCCATTCATTTTCAGACTCAGAGTTACTCTATGTACTCTATCCCTGTGCTCTAGACGCTCCCTTTCTCTGTGAGTCATTGGATCATGACTCCTCTTGCCTGGACCGCAGTGAGCTCTCAGGGTTGCTTTTACTTTAGTTACTTTTAGGCCCAGGATTACACTCAGTCTCTGCTTCCCTCCTTTCGGGTAGTCAGGGGAAATCCATCCCTTCCCCTGAATGTACAGAGATTTTTAGAATGCCCTTCCTAGGCTGAGGGTCTGGCTTTTCTCCGTCCGTGAAGCGGTAGAGGTGGTCTCTTTGTAGTCTCATCTTCAGCCAATCTATCTCCCTGACCTTTTCATCCTAGGAGTTTTCACGGTCAGAGGTACTCCAAAGTTTCCTTTTGGCCTCCCCGGACACACTGGTCCGGCCAGCTTACCTTCTGTGCGGTAGAGATGAATACTCATCAATATCAGACAGGGACTGTGGGCTAGGGCTGTGTAAGACTAACCGCCTCATGTAACCCTGTTCATTATAGGTGGCATGCATGAGTTTGGTTCCCATTTGTACATGAGAGGTTGTAAATGACTGGATTGGGCCCTCCGCTGGGAGGGGTGTCTAACCTTGATCAGTGGGCCTGGTCCCATATCCTGATTGTCTATTATATTTAATTGAACTATTTTCCCTTTCCAATCCCCAAATGTATTGTTTGAGGGCCATAATGTCATCTAACAACCCTCTGATATGACCATTTTGGTCATTCAATTGGGAATGCAGGCGACTTGTAGTGTCTGCACCCTCAGTGCATGCATTATTCAGAGCAGCGAACTCCATCTCTCTCTCTGCACTGGCTTTCTGCTGTGTTTTCAGCTCATTCTGTAGTTGTTGAATTAGCCTTTCTTGTTGTAACTCAAAACATTCGCTCTGCTGCACTTCATCTCCAAACTGTGTAAGTTCTTTCTGAGCCTGTTTCCAGGCCTCAGTCGGCTTCATCACATCAGCCTCACTCTTTTGTACTTGCTCTTCCATTTGACTCAGTTCTTCATGACCGTTTTGGGTCAAATAAAATGCCTCTAATGCATTGTGCACTAGCCTACCTTCACACCAAAAGTGCCTGCTCAATGAGGGGACCTGTTGCACCATTCTGGTTTGCCAGCTCCCGGCTCCATCCTCACACCATACTCCTCGAATAAATACTTCTAGAGTAGTCATTCTAAAAAAACAAATTTGCAACTTTTGTCAAACTGTCTGCGCAGGGGCAAAAATCACCCTGTTCCTGCTTGATTTCAACACACAATGCCAAATCAAAAATCAAATCTTACACACTTTCCTTTTTGCCGGATGTACATCACAATTTCGAGAGAAAAAAAGAAGGTATGGGATAAATGATTGAATTTCACTCATATGAAAATAACATACGACTGAAAAAAATGCGAAAATGTATTCCATACTGAAAACACACAAAAAACATTGAGTTCTATATTGCGCATTTATTAAGCAAGATTTTTAAAGATAACTCACTTATTGAAAACAAACATGTGCCATTGTGAACGCTTGTTAATAAACACTCATTTTGGGGAAAGCAGTCATATTTTAGCATTCAACCCGCAATTAGTCTGCTACTTTTTTTGCGATACCTAACAAGATTTGAACATGAGTGCAACGTCGCAAACACTGTTAGAATGAAAGCACTGCAGAATATTGTGTTTTCATTTTGCAATTTAACCCTGCCGTTTGAAATGAAATGAAAGGCAGCTCTCATTGGCATTACTGGTACGATTTTAGGGACAGTGATCTTTTGGTTTGAAAGTCAAGGTTTGGGGATCATTACAGTTATGAGTTTCGTTTTGATGGCAAGCATATCTTTTGTTTAAAACAAGGGTGAAAGTTTCAAATTCTTCCAAACTCCCCCCTATGTCAGACTATTTGGGAGTTAATTAAATGAATATAGTCAAATATGCTAAAGGTCTACACAATGTTCCCCCCACCCACTAGTGGAACAGAACACGCTATGAAAGGGAATGGGTGGATTAAATAGATCCCCGTGCTGACATTCTGTTGGACAGTCTACTTACTTTTGGAAATCTCTGGGCTGGCACTCATGGACTGGGCAGGGCTTCGCTCTTAGTGAAAAATAGGGTTCTAGCCAGTACTTCAGTCAGTGGTCCGCAGCAATCCTCCCTCTATAGTTCCAGGGAAATCTCACAGCTTCTGTTTTCTAATCTCCACAGGAATATTGTCACCTAGATGAAATTTCAACAGATCTCCCTTGGAAATCTTTTTGCAGCTCCCATTTGAAATTCCCCTTTTTTCTCAAGTCAACATTTTGTCAAAAAGTACCTACATGGCAGAACTTTGCAATTTACTAATGAATGCCATGATATATATATATATATATATATATATACCGGGTTTGCACTATGTTGCACGGGTGTGTGGCAATTTTTGGCCATTTATACAAAAAGAATAATAGTTATGAACATGCAAATTACTCTCTAGATACCTAATTTTACACATCATCAGCTCGCCAATTCTTACATTGGGGACATTTTCGGAGCAGCCAGAAACACATTTTATCTTGCTATTGCAATTCCATAAGTTGCATATAAATACATATTATTTCAACAAAATCACCTTGATATGATGTCCATTTAAACTAATGGGAAATTTTCAAATGTATGCAAATCTTAGTTCTAATTCCTGCATGCCAGATTCCTTTCTTGGCCAGCATGTGACCAGAACCTCCTGGACTGTGTTTTTGTAAGACCAGGGGAAAGCCATTAGCCTCTTTGTTGTTTGAAGTTGATGGACTGCATGTTGTAAATAGTTGGGATGCATCGGCCACACAGAGATCTCCCATTGCAGATAAGGAGTCAGGCCAGCCCCTGTGATGTCATGCGGCCATGCTGACATCTGGCACTTTGTCCTGTTATCTGAAGTTGGCCACAATTTTGATCTTAAAAGGGCTGATAATTGCAGTTGTAAATAACTGGTATGCAGGAGCTTCAAAGGAATTCCATTTCCAGATACAGAGGCCAACAGGCCTGCTGTGGAAAAAGTCATTTGCGAATCCAGACCAGAGACCCATACAATGTCCTTTGCTGAAATTAACTTGCATGTTGCATTTTCAAACATCAGCCTTTATTCATTGAAATACTGTGTATTTTACTGATCATGGTTCATGTTTCTTTTGCATTGGTAGATTTCTTATTTCTTTGCACATAGCACTGTTTTTTAAATGAGACAGCTGAAAGTAGAGGGTTGATTATTTTAGTCATGGTGTGTGCAATACTGCCCATCTGCCACATCCGCTCCCAAAGGCCCCCCCCACCCTATGATATAGTGAAAAACCTTGGCTGCACTATGGACTCAGGCCTAAGCCTCTACCGCCACATCAGCAACATGTCAAAATGCTGTCACTACCATCTCAAACTTCTCCGACGCATTTTTCCCTACCTCTCCTACTCAAACAGAGTTGCCGCTGTTATGTCTGTTGTGATGTCCAGACTGGACTATGCCAACTCCCTATACCTACGAGTGCCGGCATACCAACTCAACGAAGGCCAAAGAGCCTAAAATGCTGCTGCAAAATTGCTCCTCGCCTTTGGTCATAGACCACATCTCACCAGCTCTCCAAACCATCCACTGGCTCCCAGTCAGATAAAAGGCCACTGTCAAGACCCTATGCATCACTCACCGAGCAGTGCACAAGACTGGCCCATTGAACCTACAAGAAAAGATAAAACCCTACCTCCCATCTCGCACCCTAAGATCAAGCACTGCCCTCCTTCTAGTGATTCCAACCTCTAACTCTGTCAGGATCGGAGGATCCGCCTTCCCGACCTTGGCCCCAACTCTGTGTAACTCACTTCCCCCACATATTCGACACACCCACAACTATATGACCTTCCACAAAGCTCAAAAAACTTGTCTCTTTCGGTAATGCCGACCACAACCATCTGAGGCGACTGAGTTCTGGCAACCCGATGACAAATGCTCAATGAAATTCCGAGAAATGACGCCACTGAATACGCTTATTAAGTCACTATTAAGGAAATGCACGCGTGAAATCTGGAATAGCGAACTCCTAAAATCATACCTCCACCCAAACACTCACCTCCTATATCACTATGCTTACTCTCTACTCTACACCAACACACAGAGTGCAGCTACACCCCTCGATCAATTTTAGCCTAGCTGCTCACATACAAACATTACCCCATGAACACCTCATCATTCTAGTAAAAAGCAGCTACATACCATGATAAACCAGCCTAGCTGCACACATAAGTGTCCGACACAGGCCCAACGCAGCGAGAACCCAGTCTTGGTGTCCACCCTCCAGACTGTACACATTCAACTGATATCAATACCACCACACCTACTGCTAGGATGTATCTACCATCCGGCAATTGCATCGGCTGCACACGTAAATGATGCACCCAAGCACCCTATGACACCTTACTCTCTCAAATGACCTGGACTGCGGTCCCCAAGGGCGTTCAAGCTACCATTGCTTTGAGGTGATACAAATGATATATAGAGCGCTATATACATGACAAATACCATAACATTCATAAAATATATTTTTAATGATCTGCTGCCGTTTTTATGCTGAAAAGTGCGTCTGAGTTGTCATAGTGCACTGCCATTTCAAGGGTGGCAGTTTCACTGAAATATTATGCTTTTGAGTTCAACCTTTCCTTTTGAATTGAAGGATAGGGCTTTCGACTTCCAATGCTTGGCCATTCACATAGCTCTTCCTTGTTTTACTTGCAGAAACCCACACAGTCTGCCTTAATAGGCCAATTTTCAGTGTGAAGGTTTTTGAAGGCTGGCAAGTAATTTTTCCAAACAGTTATGTTTGGTTGGGCCTTTGATTAAACACACAACCCAAGGGTGGTGCCTTCAGCACACAGTCCCTGGGATGGTTTCAGCCAGTCTGGCATGGGCTGCCCCTCAGGATCATATATTGTTTTTCCTCACATGAACCATTCAGGGGGAGGGAACAGAGCCAGGGAGTCTCGTGACTTTGAGAAACAATGGGTAAAGGGAATAGAAACCAGGAGTCTACTGTGGCCATTTTTCCTTTGTCCGGGAATCCATTGATTCGTATGGCAGGTCCTGGTTATCCCAAAAATTGAGACTACCCAGTGTGACTGTGAAGTCATCATGTATCTACCACCAGCCCATACCCTACTCTGTAGGCAACACACATATGCCCTAAAAACATGCACTAGGTGTACAGGGTATACCCCGACCCATGGGTGCCATAAGGGGAACCCAAGGGTGTTGTTTACAAAACATGAAACTAAAGAGCTGCACTTCCAGAGGTCCAGGCTGGAACTCAGTGGCAGAAAACATACAAAAACACACACAGAGAAGTGGGAGGACAAGGAGGCCCTGTCCCTCCAAAAGGCATTCCAGCATTCAAACTAGCTGCACCAGAATGCCAGTCTAGCTACATAATAACACTTATTATGCTTGCTTTATCAATGATGCCCAATATAAAATATCATGCCACAGTAAGAAATGGCTAAACTAGTTGCACCAAAATGCCGGTCTACCAATGTAATAACACTTATCTTACTTGCTTTATCATAGATGCCCAGTAAAAAATGCCATGCCTGCCCCTTAAATCCCCCATCGCTTTGCACACACACAGTGTGATTATGAGTGCATGCAACGTGCAAGGGGCCCAATGGGCAGGCATGGTATTGTTTAGTCGGCATCTATCATAGATGCCCAGTGAAACAAGCATTGGCAATGGCAAGGTTTGGGCTTTTGTGTAGGCCTGGGAATGGCACTTGCCAGCCCCTGTCGTACTGTTATTAACTGGGCATTGGTGGTAGCAGATGCAAAATGTTGTGAGTAACTGGGCATCTAATAGCAGTGCATGGCAAATGCCTAATACTTATGCACAAAACTGTGATTTTGAAAATGCTTCTTTAACAGGACTTAAGTGAAGGACACACATAGTGTTTATAACTCGAGTAGCTGAAGGCAAACCTGGTTAAGACATTGTTATTACACCAGTAGCAGGTTTACAGGCTCAATTAAGCCATTCAATCTCAAAAAATGCTTTAAAAAACACTGGCAGGCGCTTTGGGTGCAGTTTGATGGTAAGGTTTGATTAAAGTGAGCTCAAAGAGTTCGCAGGAGGGGGTGTTTTGGGCTGGGAGGGGCAGGAACAGGGAGCCAATGGCCATAGGGATTAGCATGATCAGTCAACTGGTGGGCAATTAACAAACAACACATACAAGCCGTGTGTCCCTCATTGAATGTCATTCCCCCTATCTGTACTCTAATGCAATAGTTTTGTCTTCTAGGTGGTGCAAGCTCCCACCAGCACCTTGCACAGAGAGCTCATTTTGGGCAGGGGGTTGTTCAACAACCCCCCTCCCTCCAAACTCTTCCACACAGCCCAGCACAAACACACACGGGCACACATTCACATGCAGCATCCACTGGTTCATTCACACTCTCAACCATCATCATGCACTCACTCATTACACATAACAGAAGCATGTATACATACATACACATATTTAAAATTGCTTTCTGCTCCGGTCCTTTCCTCTCAGCGCTCCAGCCTAGCGTGAATGGTTACCAGCAAGCAAATAGCTTGTCCTGCACATGCGCTTAAGAGTCACAACGTTGTTGACAAAGTGCCCTGTTGCGTTTGTATGTGCGGGGAGGCGCAGGGTCGCCCCCTCGAACATACAAACATGCAGTTCCACAGCCAGCATCTTCAATGGACTATGAAAGATTGAGGAAGCAAAACACTCCTGACTTTGTATGGCACATTGGACCTTCGCAGCTAGGGAACAGAACTATCAAACAGAAACTGTGTTTCCCTTTGACAGTTCAAGACAGTCCAGGAGCAATCCCTCAGCTGCAAAATTCAGTTGAGGACACACACAGTGTTTACACTGGGCTGGCTCCTCCATAATGTGCGATAGTGCTCATGGGTAAGCGCACCCTCTCCCATTATGTACCAGTCACCACTGGTACACCCTCAATGAATCTATGCACAGGATCAGTGTGGCTGGAGATGAAATACTTTGACCATTAACCATGCCTACTTTTACAGCCACTATGTGGACAAGCGGCTGGCCGATTTGGCACTCTGTGCCATCTACTACACCTCCAACGAACCTGGTGTTTCCTTGACTGGTGCAGCATTGTGTCATGCCATGCTGCCTATTTATATATGTTTGCAGGCTTCTGCTCATTCCTGATTCTGGCCACAGTGCTGTGCAATGTGCTGGTGTGTGTTGCTCTCATCCGCATGCACCATCAGTTTGCACGTCACACATTGCTGAGCGCTGATGCACACCACCACGGGGGGGGCCTGCCTCCCGACACCGCAGTCACAGCTTCCGTCACCTGACTGCTGCAGAGAGTCATGTGATTATCCTACTCATGCCACATCCGTGGTAGTTCTCATCTGCTCCATATAGCTAGTGGTGAGTATTTGGTTACTCCTGTGTCCCTCCCACCAAACACAATCATTCCTAGGTTTCTGCACTCAATCTCTCCTTCTCCAGAGTTGTCAGCAGCGGGGTGAGAGTAGATGGTTCTGCCTTATACCTTTCCCTCCATTTGTACATGGCATCATACCTTCGGTGGTGGGGGCTTTGCCTGCCCCTCAGCCACTACCCTAACCTCTTTTCTCTGCCCTTAGTGTTGACTATGTGAGTATGTCGGAACGTCCCTTTCGTCCACCTCTTCTGTACCCCAAGGCTTTTTAGTTCTATTCCAGTTGTACTACCTTCCCCTCACTGCCTTCGGCTCATGGTAAATTCTATTCGGGAGATGATTTTCCAGTCGGTTTCTTACTTTGCATTTAGTAATGTACTTCTTCTCTTCCCAATATAAAACCTCCTGGAGTACGAGTCCAAGCATGCAAAGAAGAAGCCAGGACGGGGCAAGCAACACATTTGAAATGGGTCATGGAGAGTACGGTATCTTTTTGCTGCTCTGCCTGATCTCCGCATCCACAGGCTCCCAATACCAGTGGTGGCGAGTAAATGTTTCTGCTTGCCCCCTGCTTCCTCCTTTGGGCTCAAGATCGTCTAAGCCATACTACTTTTGGTGATATTAGAGGTTATCCTCTACCTATGCATTCCACGATCAGGCATCCCCAGGGCTTTAAGTGGACCAGGGCTAGCCTCGGCTGAGCCCCTGCAGTCTCCAAAAAGGACGCCTGAGCTGGGGCCCACTCCAGACTATCCCCAGACACGCTGGAACCTGAGGCAATCTATGTAGCCGAAGTGCTACTGTTACACAGGCTGCCCGCAGGTGTCAGCACTTCAGATTAGAAAAAAGAAAAGGAATTGCTGCCCTTTCTTTTTTATAAACCGAAGCAGTAAATTCAAGCAGCCTGTGTAACCGTGCAGCACTTCAGCTACACAGGATGCTTGATGTCTCTGTACTCAGAAACAGGAGGAGGGCTGGACTGCCCAGCTCTCCTTTTGTTTCCAAGTAAATAGTCATCACGCAGCATGAAGCACCTTGGCTTCAAGCTGCATGATGACTTTACTAGAAACCAAAAGGAGAGCTGGGCAGTCCAGCCCTCCTCCTGTTTCTGAGTACAGAGACATCATCAGCAGGCAGACCTTTCGTTCAAGGAGCCCGTGGTTAAAGTGTTGCACCGGAGGGCTCCTTGAATTAAAGGGCTGCCTGCTGTTTGCAAGCTGTGGCACACTTGTGTCACACCTTTGGTGCACCCAGCCCCCTCTTTTGTTTAAAAGGAGGGACTGGGCGCATCAAATGTAATAATGGCAGTGCGCCCCAGATGTACTCCTTTTATCAGCTCCCACCCCCACTTACGCGAGGGCCCTCCTTGGGGGCGTGGCCTAGGTACGGGTGAACTTAGGCCACACCCCCTAAGGAGCCCCCCTCCCCCATCCCTCGATTTCTGATCCCACTTAAAGCACTGGCATGCCTTCACTAATAGTGGTAGAAGGCGCAGTCTGCTCTACTCTTTCCTCTACACCCAGAGCCGAGATGCCTTATCCCCCTTGTGGCAATGAGTATACTGCTCTCTTGCCTCCCTGGTCCCGTGGTATTCACTACATGCATCTTTGGTGCTACACATTTTAAGAGCATAGCTCTGCCTGGCTCGCACCCTACCTCGTGCAAACTCTCACTACTCCCCTGGTGTGAATGCATCAGGGCTTTAAGTGCGCTGGGTCACGGCAGTGTCCAGAAAGGGTTCCCAAACCAGAGCCCACCCCCAACTGGCATTGGCCAGTCGACACCTCAGGCAGCCGGTGTAGAGGCTGCACGGTTACATGAGATGCCTGCAGGTGCAGCACTTCGGTTTAGAAAAAAGACAAGGCATGTATTTTATTTTTTCTAAACTGAAGTACTGACACCTGCAAGCAGCAGGTGTAACCGTGCCGTGCGGGCTGCCTGATTTCTATGTACTCGAAACAGGAGAACAGGAGGAGGGCTGGGCTGCCCAGCTCTCCTTTTGTTTCCGAGTAACTAGTCCTCACCCAGCATGAGGACTAGTTACTCAGAAACAAAAGGAGAGACTGGGCCCTCCAGCCCTCCTCCTGTTTCAAGTACAGAGACACCAGCAGGAGGCAGGCCTTTCATTCAAGGAGCCCGTGGTGAAAGCGGGCACCTTGCATAAAAGAGCTGCCTGCTGCGTGGGAGCTGGGGCACACTGGTGTCACACCCTTTGGTGCGCCCAGGCCCTTCTTTTGTGTAAAAGGAGGGGCTGGGCGCGTCAAATGTAATAATTCCAGTGTGTCCGGCTGCACCGCTTTTATCAGCCGGTCCCCCCTTAAACGAAGGGCGTGTCGTTAGGCCACCCCCCCCCCCTAACTAGCGCCCCCTGCCCCCATTCCCAATCCCACTTAAAGCACTGGAATGCACGAAAATACCCCACACTGCCCTCAAAGCACCAAGCAACTCCTCTGCACCTCCAAAGTGTATTCTCCATTTCCCCGCCGGCGTGTTCCTAACCCCTCAATAGTGCACCAGCACCCCTACATCAACATGAATCCATAAGTTCCACGCTCGTGTGTCCCCTCGCCGGGTACCCCTTTTCTATACTCCTGTCCTGGGGCGCAGCTCCTGCAATAATCCCGCGCACCGCCTCCACACGCTACGGTGCACGGGGCCTCCTCTTCCACCCGACCATCATACCCTGTACACCACTGTCCAGTGGCGCTGACTCGGGAAACAAAGTTCGGCACTAACTGGCCCCCGCCTGTCCCCCTCGCCAACGGACACCCACTGCCGCTGCGCTGCGCCAGTATTTCCGACAGGGCCATGCCTCGCAGCGGCGACGGGCTGGGGAAGTGCGGTGCGTGCGCGCGCCACTCCCCGCCCCGACACGCCCTGGTGTGGAACCCACGTGACCAGGAGGAGGCGGGCCCTTCGTGAAGTCGGTGTCTCGGATGGGAGGCATGCAGTGGCACTAGGAAAGGGCGCCTCTGAGCCGCAACACGCCTGGACAAGCGAGCTCCTGCGCTCCCGTGCAGCCCGAGGAAGCGCCAGCCCCCCCTGGAGCCTCTAAGCGGACCCCGCGCAGTGCCCAGCACGAGCTATGCAAGTGCACGGCTTTTGCAAAGTGAACTCCTCCACGGACTTAACCTGACTGGCGGTCTCTGGGGCAGCAGCGCGCGTGGGGCGAACGGCGCGCGGATGGACTGGTTTCACTCAGGGCTGGAAAACTAGAAAAGCAGGAACTCAATGAGGAAAAAAACCGGGGGTTCCATGCAATTACCCGCACCTGGCTTTACGGCGACGAACACACCGCGTGTGGGCTATAATATCGTTTCTGGCGAAGTTCCCGTCAAGCAGAAGCGGATTTCTTCAAAATACTTAGTACAATTGAACTCAGATTGTGGATGTAACCACTCGCCTTACTCTCGCCATAAAGAGGACCGCTCTGCAGCCTGATCTCGAAGGATATGTGAGGTTGATGATGGTAAGGAAAGGGGCAAGTGCCTGGTTTCTGTCTGAAGGTTCACTTTAGCACTTTGGACTGAGGCGCAGGGCAGCGTTGGACCTTGAACGCGCCGATCAGGTTGGGCCCGGGGAACTCTGGTTCTTGGAGGTTGGAGGTGCGTTAAACGAGAGCTGCACGTCTCCAGCATTTGTTCTTTCATAGATTCCAATGCTACTCTGAAGAGAATTGTCTTCCTCCCGAGGGGAGGGCTATCCACTGTTGGGACGTTTGATTAAGTTGTGAGACTTGTGGATCCTTGGTCGTAACTATCAGACACCAGGCGGCGGGATGGAGGGGGAAGACCTTCTGGGGGCTCTGAATGACTCCATGGAGAACCTGACTGTGCAATCCCTGATCAGCCTGGGGCCGGCCCCGGGCGCCAGCAAGTCCCTCACCATCCCGGCTGTCATGTTCATCATTGGCGTGGTGGGAAATCTGATCGCCATTGTGGTGCTGTGCAAGTCACGCAAGGAGCAGAAGGAGACCACATTCTACACGCTGGTGTGCGGCTTGGCACTCACCGACTTGCTGGGCACCTGTCTTGTCAGCCCGGTCACCATTGCCACGTACGTGCAGCAGCGGTGGCCAGGAGGTGAGGAGCTCTGTGAATACAGCTCCTTCATTCTACTCTTCTTCGGCCTCTCAGGTCTCTCCATCATCTGCGCCATGTCCATCGAGCGCTACCTGGCCATTAACCATGCCTACTTTTACAGCCACTACGTGGACAAGCGGCTGGCCGGTCTGACACTCTGTGCCATCTACGCCTCCAACGTGCTCTTTTGTGCATTGCCCAGCATGGGCCTGGGCAAGTCCACCTTTCAGTACCCACAGACCTGGTGCTTCATTGACTGGCGCAGCAATGTGTCGCGCCACGCTGCCTATTCCTATATGTATGCCGGCTTCAGCTCCTTCCTGATCCTGGTCACTGTGCTGTGCAATGTGCTGGTGTGTGTCGCTCTCATCCGCATGCACCGCCAGTTTGTACGCCGCACCTCGCTGGGCGCTGATGCACACCACCGCCTGGGCGAGCTTGCTTCCCGCCGCCGCAGTCGAAGCTTCCGTCGCATGGCTGGTGCAGAGATCCAAATGGTTATCCTACTCATCGCGACGTCTGTGGTAGTTCTCATCTGCTCCATACCACTAGTGGTGAGTATTTGGTTATTCCTGTGTCTCTTCCACCAACCTTAACCATTCCCAGGTTTCTGCACCCAATCTCTCCTTCTCCAGAGTTGTCAGCAGTGGGGAGAGGGTAGATGGCTGTGCCTTCCACCTTTCCCTCGATCTGCACTTGAGATCATACCTCTGGTGGTGAGTGCTTTGCCTGCCCCTCCCCAACACTGCCCCAACCTCTTTTCTCTGCCCTTGGCGTTTACTGCATGAGTTTGTCTGCCCGTCCCTTTCTTCCACCTCTTCTGTACCCCAAGGCTTTTTAGTTCTATTCCAATTGTACTACCTTCCCCTCACTGCCTTCGGCTCATGGCACATCCAGTTGGGAGATGCTTCTCCAGTCGGTTTCTTACTTTGCATTTTTTAATGTATTTCTTCTCTTCCCCATATAAATCCTGGACTACAAGTCCAAGCATGCAAAGAAAAAGCCAGGGCGGGGCAAGCAGCCCCCCTTTGAAATGGGGCATGATGGCATGAGTGTGATGGAGAGTGCTGCATCCTTTTAGTGCTCTGCCTGATCCCAGTGCCCACAGGCTCCCAGTGCCCACAGGCTCCCAGTGCCAGCGAGTAGAGGTTTCTGCTTGCCCGCTGCTCCCTCCTCTGGGCTCAGGCTCATCTAAGCCTTACTGGCTTCTGGTGATCTCGGAGGTTATCCCCCTACCTTTGCACTCCAGGATCCTAGCAGACACAGTCTCTCTACTATACTTCTAAGCCCGGGTGCCTTATCCCACGTGTGGTGGCAAGTCTCTGCTCTCCTCTCGCCTCCCGTGCTATTCACTGCATGCAGCTATGGCTTAGCCCCGGGCTCGCCTGCTCCTCTTTGCTGCTCCAAGTTTCCAAAGCATAGTGTTACCATGTCCCTTAGGCGGTGCTGGCCCGGCCCTCAGTACCTGCACTTCTCAGCGCCTGAAAGAGAGTACCGGTACTCGACTATGTTGCACCGCGAAAGTGAACGCTTTTCATTTCACTTTATCGCAACTTAAAGGACTCGCCTTTGCTGGCGAAAGCGGAGCCTTTTCCCTTTCCCTCCACCTCCTCTCTCCACCGCCCGCAGTGCCCATAATGTCTCCTTCGAGGCCCACCCTGCAGAACAAAAGGAGAGAGAACTCTGCCGCCGACACTGTGCTGCGGGACACTGTTAGTTTCCCTCAGTGGTCTTCACCCGTTACCACTGATTCCCGAAACGGAGATCGGCCGTCGGCACTAACTGGCCTCGCCCCTCCCCCACCACGCCGCCAATGCTTGGTGGGGATTCGCCTGTCCTTAATAAAGATCTGCTTAAAGTGATGCAGGGTTAGCGATTAACGCGCAACTACACACGTGTTCTTTTGGGGTGCTTTCACTAATTGCCGAACAGACAGTGCTGCGTGTCAGGTGTATTGAACACAATTCAAAGTGGC
Organism: Ambystoma mexicanum; assembly: GCF_040938575.1. Classification (NCBI taxonomy): domain Eukaryota; kingdom Metazoa; phylum Chordata; class Amphibia; order Caudata; family Ambystomatidae; genus Ambystoma; species Ambystoma mexicanum. Next base: position 398,847,086 of record NC_090935.1, read on the forward strand.
CCGTAGAGTCATGACGTTGAACTGTGTGATGCACACACAGCTTGGGTGATAGTGTGTAAGATGCATACCTAGCTAGGGGGATAGTGTGTAGGATGCACACCTAGCTAGGGTGATAGTGTGTAGGATGCACACCTAGCTAGGGTGATTGTGTTAGAATGTCACGCCATTTCCTTTGCACTCCGACCCAAACGTGCACCGTCCAGTGCGGGGCTGTGCACTGCAGAGGTGCGCGTGTGGCAGTCATGGTGGCGATGATAACTTGTGTATGTGAGTGCAGCACAAACTGGGCCATTCCCTTCCCCGCTATCACACGCGGGCTGGGGACTCGTTCCTCATCGTTACGGTCGCCATGTTTTCCAATCCTGAGCCACCTTTCTACGAGCCATTAGTACGTAGTGCATGCATTGAATAGGTTGGATTGATGTGAACCGAAACTACAACTCCCACACTGCACCTGCTTGCTAGAATGAAGACCTCCGATGCCCAAGTGACATGGGGGGGGGTCATGATCATGGCGCTCCTTTGTATCATTCTCTGCCATGTCCACATGCGTTTACTCCCGCCCCAGAGAACAGATGTAGCCATTAACCAGGGACCCATAACTTGCGGCACATTATAGAAGTAAGTGTGCGCAGCGTTTAGCCAGCCATAACTTCCCGCGCCGCAGCACTTTGCTGGGGTTCCTTTGCCTGGATCTGGCTGCGCGCCCTCTCCTAAAGGGCTGGGGTGTAAATGGCTCTTGGCTAAGAAGCCAGGACTGAATATTGGTGTCGCGCACATTGCGCGAGTTCTCCAAAACTTGCTGTCAATTGTTATATGAGGGAGATGAGCTCATGTCTCGTTTGACTACCTGCCCCAGCATGCAATGTTTGTTAGAAGCTATCACCACGCAGCATGGTCATCGCCATAGGTAGAACAAGCCCACATTTCTATCTCTAAAAGTACCTTTAACTTGTGACATTGATGTCTGGAGAAAATCTGGGCTGTGGACTAATGCAGGCACACTTCTATTCGTAATTTATAGGGACTTTATGATATGATAGTTTATTTATAACGCTCTTAATACCCAGACGATTCTAATCGCGGACCCGGGGGTCGAAACTGTGGTGCTCCATGTCGTCTTGCTTCCCAGGCGAGCAGGTTGCCCCTGAGCTATCCTTTCCTAATTTAAAGGACTCCTTGTATTGGAAAGTGATCCCTTCCGTGTTTACCTATTGCACACTTTCACAAGGGCGATGACACAAGCCCCACACGTGCTGTGAAGGGGAAGACGTCCATTAGTGTTGCTCCCTCGCCGGCTGGCAGGCAGGCGGGCACTTGGGTGTACAGGGTTCCCCGCACTGTGAGCCACCCGGGGACATGTGGCACGCCGCCGGGGCGGGAGCGCTCCGCATAGGGGGCGCGCACCGTAGTCTCTCCGGGGAAGCGCTGCTGGGAGCGGCAGCCGCCGGAGCCTGTGTGGTTTAGTGGCTGCATATCCGACTGTGAGTTTAGGGATCTCGGGCCTATTCCCGGCTCTGGCAAGCGACCAAGCGTTTCGTGTGACTCTGGGGCCTGCTATCCGCCTGCGCAGGATGGAGCGTGCTTCCTCGATGATATGTCCACCCGCGTTTTAGCCGGGCTCCTTTCATAAAGTCTTTAGGGACACTGCAGCGCCTCGTATTCAAGATGCACCGGGTATGATAAATAGCATCTTTCTAAATAACCCGTTGTCTCTGCCAGAGCAGTTAAGCGGCGCGTTATCTCCGAGCAGGCCCCTTTCAACGCGGGTCATTCAATGGAATGCAGAACCCCCGGGCGCGGGAGAGCGCACCCCACCCCCCAGCTCCACCAAGCCGGCTCGTTCCTTTGCATTCGGGTTTTGTTTTTGTTTTTTCAGTATTAAGTCGCGACTAAAACACCAGAAGTGTCAAAGAAACCCAGGGCTGCCTGCGTGGTAGTCGCCGTGTAACCCCGGTTGGCTGTAACCTCGGCCAGGACGCTGTCGGCAGAGTTGATTGGCAGGCATTTTGGCAAGGGTGTGCATCAGGGGTTAATGTTACGGTGACGTTGAAGTGGTGTGCGGTTATTACGTCTGGATAAACGTAAGAGCTGTCGAGAAAATGTCTGTGCGCCAAGGAACAGACGCCTCGGCTGACGGAGATAGCCACGTGACGCCGGGGCCTGCGTCCTTCCCGGGACTCCAGTGGGCAGAGCAGCCCCCTTCTCTCCCCTGCATGTGTCCTGGAGCCTGCCGGGTTCACAGTGGTGCTTAACAAGAGTGCACACCACGCCACACTTGCCCTAGCGCCCTGGTGTGTCCCACGCCACGCTTGCCTGAGCGCCCTGGTGTGTCCCATGCCAAACTTGCCCTAGCGCCCTGGTGTGTCCCATGCCACACTTGCCCTGGTGTGTCCCACGCCACGCTTGCCCTAGCGCCCTGGTGTGTCCCATGCCACACTTGCCCTGGTGTGTCCCACGCCACGCTTGCCCTAGCGCCCTGGTGTGTCCCATGCCAAACTTGCCCTGGTGTGTCCCATGCCAAACTTGCCCTGGTGTGTCCCACGTCACGCTTGCCCTAGCGCCCTGGTATGTCCCACACCACGCTTGCCCGAGCGCCCTGGTGTGTCCCATGCCAAACTTGCCCGAGCGCCCTGGTGTGTCCCACGCCACACTTGCCCGAGCGCCAATGTGTGTCCCACGCCACGCATGTCCTAGCGCCCTGGTGTCCCATGCCACGCTTGCCCTAGCGCCCTGGTGTGTCCCACGCCACGCTTGCCCTAGTGCCCTGGTGTGGCCCATGCCATCTTTGATCCGCAGCCCATTGCATTTGTTGAAAATGACATTCTGACACTTGTAGGTTTACTTTCCCTTTTATAAATGCAAGATTTCGGCTAGGAGTGTATGCATGCTAGAATGTTATTATCACCACCGGAGTGGTCCCCTGGCGCACTGGCGGCTCTGAAAGAGGAAGGGAGGGGGGGGTTAGTGGGAGGAAGCAGGAAAAGTGCAAGAGAGCAGTGATGTGCTGTTGGCGGCCTCAGCCCGGTGGGTCCGTTGGCTGTGCCTCGGGTGTTTGCAGCCTGTAATCCGGTAGTCGTCGTGTACTGTTGTGGAGGTCTATGTGTGGTTTTGTTTTGTTGTTGGCAGTGTAGTGAAGTTTGTTGTGCTGTAGGTTTGTGGTTCTGTTTGGTTTGGAGTTTGAGAGGTGTGTGCAGAGGTGGAAATTGCAAAGTTACGCTATGTCCCAGGGTCTTGCTAAAGGGCAACTTTTGCCGTTTGCGCGGCCCTTAAGCGGGAGTCCTGTGAGCAAGAAGGCTGGGTCGTGCTTGGGTTGTGGGAGCAGAACAAAAGTTGTCATTAGATGGCCTGTGCGGGGCAGGGCGGGTGTGAATTTGCTTTGCAAGGGATTTTCTGGGGGTTGGTGTTCAGCCAGCGGGAGCTGGTTGCCTGCCGCCTGCAGATCAGTGCATATGCAATGGTGGCAAGTGGGTAGTTTGGCGTGTATGTGTGATTTGTGTGGTGCTTGCTGTCTGGAGACAGTGACAATTAGGAAAGTGTGGGCTACCCCTGCCTGACATGGGACAGCGTGAGAGCTTGGAGAGGGGGGCGGGAAGGGGCTGGTGGTGACCAGGGTAGAGTGATAAGATGTGATATGGCATTTGTAACGCACCTATACACAAGTGTTTCAAGGCGCGAGAGTGAAAAGTGAGCTCTATGCCTCGAAAGCACAATGCTGAGCTGGTCTCACAAGACAGAACCATGTTGGAGCATGTCTGTGAGGGAGGTGCGGGGGGTGGGGGAGGTGATAGGTTGGACCTCTGAGTCCTGATGGGGCGCTAGTGTAGCAGGGAGCGCGGGTCTCCAGTCACAGCCATGTCCGGTGGCAAACGCTACCCCAGATCATTTCCCAAAGAAGAAATCGGGGCCCCTCCCCCCGCCGCCACCTGGAGGCCACAGTAACAAGTACCCATGAAAGCTGCACACACTAGCCTCCGTCCGGTGTGCCACTTTCATTTCCTTCAAGCTCTCGTCTTTGGCAAACCGCCACAGAACGAGTCAGAGCCGACTCGCGTTGACGGCCACCGTGTGGTTATTTTTCTGTGTTTCCAACCTCTTCTGAGTAGCGAGGATTAATGCTGGGGTTTAGTGTCACCAGGGGCAGTTCCTAAAACGTGCAGCCGCGCCTCTCCCTGCCCTGCACAGCGCTTTCGCTGCTGGCATTCTAGAAGCATGATGTAAATCTGGATACGCTGCACCCCCGAGCGCCACCAGGAGCAGATGGCACCTGTCCGTTGGGTTTGCATCACGCATACCCGAGTGAGCAAGGAATGGACTTCCTTGGACGTCCAACTTGCTTTTCTAGCCCCAGAATGTCGCTGTGTGTCAAAGGCCGTCATTTTGTCAGCTGGGGCCCAGTCAGCTTGCCTATTCCAGCAGCGCGGATCAGAATCCGACATCAGACCTGCACCTCACAAGGCAGACTTGGAATCTACCACACGTGGCTACAACAGACTCCCAAGGTTACACACTTCCACAGTGCTGGAAATAGACAACATGTTCTCTGGGAACTCCCAACTAGGGTGACAAGATTTAAAAATTAAAACCCGGGACAGGGCAACTAACATAAAAGTAGGACTAACACTTGAAACTGACTGTCAAGGCACTATACTTCAGAAGCGTTTGGAGGAGAAGGGGGTTGCGTTTGGAGGAGCAGGGGGTTTAAGTGTTACTGTTCAAAGAAACACAATCACAAATTAAAACTATTTTAAGTTGTAAAATGCAGCATTTCTTCTGTGCGAGATTGTGCATTCCTGTCTGCCAGCTATGAAGACCTACTACAAAAAAACAGGACCACTGCAGTTTCCAATGGGAACATAATCTTGAGAAAGGGGGACAGAGCACCAAGTACTGGGACAGTCCCGGCAAAACCAGGACGTCTGGTCACCCTACTCCCAACCCTCCTGCAGGGGGTGGGCGGGAGTGAGGGACTGGGCACCAGCCCAGGGCAAGCAGCACCGGATCTGCACCCGGAAATGTATCAAGTCCAGCTCGGGGGCATCTACAGGACAGACACAGTCCTGGCGTTTAGGCTCGGGCCTCCACAGAACAGCTCTATGAGAAGACCACTTTCGCCGTAGCTCAGCTATGTCTTGCTCCGGCCTTCTTCCTCGTGGCTTTTCAGGGCTGTGGCGGTGTCTTTCAACACTTGCAAATGCAAGTGTGGGGGGGCAGGGGAGGCAGCACCTGTCCCTATGCTGCCAGTCAGCAATCTAATAACATGGAAATATATTCATTTACGTATTTTTTAGGTTCTGAAGCCCATGCCCTAAATATGCCATATAATCGCTACTCATCGCTGGAGGTATTTATTTTAATTTGAAATAGACAGTTTCTAATTTGCCGTCGATTTTAATAGAATGCACATGGCGAGCATGTGAATGCACACAGTGAGCACATGAATGCATATAACAACTCTAAAAATGCCATTTCTATCACCAAAAGGCCTTGTCAGGCCTGACTACATCACCAGGATGTGGTATTACCCAAGGTGTGGGTTTGGGTGTGGCACGTGGCAGAAGCCTGTGCTGCACTTCTCATATTGTCTTGGGAAGGAAGGCATTAACACACAGTCGCAGATGGGTGGCGAGCTTGACTTGGAAGACTTGTGGTTGGGTTATAGCCAGGGATTTGGGAAGTCTAGGGATGGGTGGTTCTCTGTTCCCCCAAATCCTGTTTCCCATTAATATGGCATTGAAGATATGCAAATCTAATACCAGCACACATCATGCCCTGCTAGGCTCTGCAAGCAAGCTTCCTAGATGTGAAGTGCCAGAGAGTCTCTGAAACAAACCCAGGACAGGGCAGGTTCCTGCAACACTCTCCTCAGTTTTAGGCCATCCTCCTTAAAGGACGACACCAGCCCAGTGAAGAAGCTAGGAGGAGTGCATCAACCAGCATCTGCATTATCGGACATTTTCAGCCAGTCAAGCCCCCCCGAGCTGCAACTGACTGCACCACTAACTGTTGTCACGCTGCCATTGCTAACGTCAGACACTTCGACCAGTGCTTCAGACCTGCCAAACACTGAGACGACGATTCCTGACCCGAGACGTCGTGTAGGCCAGCCGGCAGCCATCCGCCCAGCATCGCTCGCCGAACTGCCTGTCGCCTAGTACCCGCAGTTGTCTTCCATCTTGGACTCTGTCGCAGAAGCTGCAAAGCACCCTGAAACTGACTCGACTCTGTCGAACACCAATAACTTCTACAAGCACAAGGTAGATTGTGATTCTGTCTCCCTGGTCCTACTCTGAAGGCCCCTAGTGACATTTTATGACCCATTGCTCCCTTTGTGTTGAAACCAAGTATCCTTGAACTGTTGCGATTAATTACTTTACCTTCTACCCTCCTGTCGTCAGTATCCAGAGTGCATCCCTTTTCCTTCTTTGAAACTGTCTGTCCTCTGCGTTCCTTTACATGGTAGGTTGTATTTTGTAGTGTGCTAGAACTGTCCATTGTGATAATAATAAATTAGGTATTTTTATACAACTTTGACGGGACAGTCTCTTTTATCATTGGGTAATTGTATTTTCAGTGTGTTGCAAATAACCACCGATCCACGACCTTGTGGAGATAAACCTCCCATTTCCATTCACGTTACCAAAATTGGACAAGGAGTTCTATCATTTGCCTGTGTTTCCTATCTGTTTGGATCCCTTCTGGTCTGACCTCCAGGATTTTGCGGCATGAAATGGTAAATTTTGCGGCACAAACCTTTATCGCAGCATTTTTGCAGCACAATTTATTATTGACTGGAGGGTGCAGTATTGTTACATTGCAGGAAAAAGGCTGTGTGCAGGGCTACAAGAGTCAGGGTGTCAATATATGTATATTTTATATCAAATAGGAAGAGTACTTGATGTCACTGGCTTGGCAGAACAGTGTTTGTTTTGGCTACGTTTTTTGGTTTAATGTGTATGCCTATTTAATATTATTAACGTTATTAATCATTATCAGTTGTAATGCTGAAAATATTCCCCTTCTATGTTCCCCAATCCCGCAAACACCCACACACCTTTCTCTCCCAACACACCTCACACGTCTCACCAATTCCCCATCACAACTTGTATTTTTGAACCTCAGGCTCATTCATGCACATATTCACATGCTCTGTCACACTGCCAAGTCACAATTTGCGCTCTATTCCCTGCCAAACTACAAATCATACTCCCAACTCACACCGTACGCTCCCCAATTCCTCCCCCAGTATACAGTCCTTCATTCTTGCATGCTACTTCTGTATCTTTCATCCTTTCTCCCATTCTATCACACTCTGCCCTCATCCTTTCTCCCAATGTGCAGCCCACTACTACCCCTGAGCCCATGTTCCTTCCACTTTCTGTACCTCCGCTCTCTGATTTCTGGCCCACCGCCCCACTGCATCCACTTTGCTCTCTTGCCCACTGCTTCCCCCTCTGACCCACTACTCTCTCTCTCTGATCTCCCTTTGCTTTCTTGCCTACCACGCCACAGCTCACCCATCACTCCCCTCTCACTCCTTTCTCTCACATATTGTGACCATTTTTCAATTTTTGAAGAAAACTGTAGATGTTGTCCTCTAAAAATGGGGAATCTAAAAATAGAGCAGAAGATGTGCTGTTTTTGGAAATTAGCAGGCCACCTTAATCTCAAAGGTGACCTGTGCGTTTCCACGGTGCAGAGCTGTAGCGCAAATGATACGCTGGCCAGCCACCTTGAATACGTTTGTGTTGGAAACGCTCTCCCAACAATGGTCCCCGTGCATTTCACTGTGACTGGCCCTTAAGGGTCCTGTCACTGTAAAATGCAACCAAAAAAAAAACACATTTCTATCCCATTTGGGGAACAGAAATGCAAGTGAGACAACAATATTGCATGAGTCAGTAGGGTCGGTAAAGCCCCTGTAAAGCAGTGGCACCCCTTGTGCACATATTTAAAGTGGGCACATAGAGTGCACATTTAAAAGCACATCTTGATTGTCAATTTCGGATGCACTTTTAAATGCGCAGAAACGCCCCCTGATTCGCGCAAATGGGTGAAAAAGGACTTCTGAATGGGCGCATATAAGAAATGTCCGTTCAGATGTCCTTTGTGGATCACACTACTCTTTTTTTTTTGCTCAGTCGATATGTGCTTGCGCATTTCATTTCTTGAGTCCAAAAAATAAGAGTTGAGCCCTTTGAGGTTTAAAAAAAAAAAAATTCTCCAAAAACGGACATTTTTGTGGGTGTTTTTGCAAAAACAGCTGTTTTTCACTGCATTTTGCGGGATCGCAAAATCGCTATAACCTGGGGGGTCTAACTTGAGGTGTGGGGCTGATTGATGGTTTAGAAACCGAAATTCATCCCTGGACCATTGGTGCCAGGACAGGTCCTCCCCCTATATCATGGCCTGCACTTCCACATCAACACACATGTGGCACCCCTCCCTGCCACAGCCATGTGGGGGTGCCAACTTTACCCATTTTTACAGTTACAAGCATTGAACAATTAGAGATGCTTCAATGATAACGAACCACGCGTGGTGCTCCGTCCGTGCGTAAGCTGTGGCAGACAGTTCTGCCACACTTGCGATAACAATGCTAGCATTGCTCTAGAATAGTGCTCCTTTACTGTGTGAACTAGGCCGCTGCAGTTTGCAGAAAGGGATTGCAAAGTGTCCTTCCTGTATCTGCAAAAGCTTTGTGGAAGCACTGCAGCTCAGAGGTCCCAGGCATGCGATTACCTTCAATGCTGTCACCTCCCTTGTCATTACATCTGTATGCATTGTCTCGACCACTTACCCGAAACACAGCCCCCACATGCCTAGAGCATATATTCAGCACTGCAAAGGGGGCCTACGCCCCACAACTCTGTTGCATGCGAGAGCCTCTTGTGGAAAGGTTGTAGCAATGTAGATTAACTGTGTTGAGCAACCTACACAAGAGAAAAACGAATGACTTATTCAGAAATACATTCTCAAAGATGCTTTGGTGACGTAATGACAGAAGGTTACAAATACTTCGGCTCCAGTCTACCTGACCCAATCCATGGTAGATAAGCTCAAACTTAATGTGGAACAAACGAGTGGCAACTTGATCTTTTTACCTTACAATTTGCAGGTTTTATTTGATACCAACAGAATAATTACTCACAGTAAATAATTACAAACAAACTTATACCTCTAAGTGAAGCGTATAAAACAAACGATATTTACAAAAACATTAATCAATATTAAACATAGGCACGTGACTGGTTTCAGGAAAGTGATGGGTGCATTACAAGGCAGGTTTGTCTCCTATTTGAACTCTAAATCCTGTCACTTAGGCCCTTTCTAGCTAACTAAACCTCTCTACTGACCACTATGGGGTCTAAAGACCTAGTCATGGGGAAGGGGTCTACGTAAGGCACACCTAGACAAATTGACCCTGTGCCGCCACACCACTGTATATTGAAAATGTTCAACAGCGGGCTGTACGTTTCGGCGGCTAGATTGTTCATGCTCTGCCTTCATCAGGACCAAGAATGATAAAAGGTGGACCCCCGCTGTAGTGTTAGGGGTGTTTGTTCTTGCTGGCGACGTTTCTAGACCTCCCAATTCTCAAGATGGGTGTCAAAGTGGAATACCCTATGTCTAAAACGCGGTGCTGATTCTGTGTTGTAAAACAGATGTAGAGGCCAAAACGTTTTCCTTAAAGGTGTTCCTCCTTTTTTTCTGAGGCAGGGAGCTTACACTCAAGTAGGACTTATCTGGCATGCGGTCTCTTTGTTACCAGTACTTCTGATTCTCAATACAGGTTGCCATGGGAGCTGCGTGTTGCTTGGATGCTAAACGCAGGTCGTCCTCATACGGCTGATCGGGATTCCATGCTTGCCCGCCCAATGCCTCCTGGTGCTCCGTGTTAACCCGCGCCTTGGTATCCTAGTTAACCGGGTACCTACACAAGCTAATGCACTCCCCACTGCACATAATCGGGATGTTCCATGACCACCCTTCTAAGGTTTTGCAAGTCCAAGCTGAGCTGCTAAGTGCTGGTAACGTATGTGCGTGAGGGCGTGGCAAGCCTTGCTAAACATGGCGTCTTGTGATCCACAACAAAGTTGATCTTTGTTACGAATCACCTTTCCAAACACTAGGGAGTCAGATGATCTTTGCACTATCCTCCACATTTCAAAGGTTGATTTTCTTACTGCTTTGAATGACCATACTATAAGGAAATGAAGCGTGGGTTGTTTGTTCTAAGAATATTGCAACACTCGGTGTGTTATAATGTAGAGTGGAGGTGAATTAATTAGGCAGGGCCAGCCGCTCATTCAGCATTCCCCCATGGGAAGGCGCAGGCGTTTGGCTGGTTGGGGCTTGCAGCAAAAAGCGTCTTAAGTTACAAGCTGAAACTTTCGGAAACCGTGCCTTTTGGCAATAAGTGTTGGGACTTGTCCTTGAAGCACACACCATAGGGCAGACTTTCTGCTGATCTCGGAGGAAATGAGCCTCCCGTCCGTTTGCTATTCACAGAGGCAGTGGTCTGCCTGTGCTCCAGCACCCCGCCCCCCCTCTGCCAACACTGCCCATTGCACATTAACACGCAGGAGCGTAAATGCCTGCGTGCAGGAGAGCTTCTCCCTCTTGTGCTCAGAGATAGTATCAGCCTTGGCCCTTCACCCCCCCCCCAGACTGCCTCCTTTCTATAATCTTATCCTGGGGGTGCTGACGCAGGTTTCAACCCACTGCAGACAGATGGTGCCCGATGATCCATTCGGCCAAGTAGGCACCGGCCTGTGGGCCCCACTCCTTTTAGGCACCCCGCAACAACGGATCAAAATAAAGCAGTGTAGAACATTAAAAACGTGATTAGGAGGTAAGTTGGGGGGTGGGGTGAGGGGTGTGTGACATTTCGACTGCCTAGGGGCCTTTACAGGGTTTAATCTGGCACCCCCGACATTGCCAGACCTGCCCCATCTATAACAACACTCTGCACGCCTCCCTTTCACAGGCATTTGATAATTAGAGATGCTTCAGAGACAGCACACCAGGCGTGGTGCTTCCTCAGCGCTGCAAGGCGTTGGGCAGGCACTGCCCGCATAATAATAATAATAATGTATTTCTTATATAGCACTACACACCCATAGGTCTCAGAGCGCTCAAATAGCAGAAGACATTATCATCCCACGGAGTGGCACTCATGAGCATGTACACTGACGGTCCAAGCCGTGCACTGAACACCCACACGTGGGTATGTGCCTGGCTCTCGACTCGCCCGCATTTGGCGGCTGTCAAGGCATGCCCCTTAATCGTTGCCAGCTTTCAGTGGGCTCCCACCCTCTAGAAACGCATCCGATTTCACGTGTCCTGGCAACTCCAGGGTTGCGAGGTAATCGCAAGAGGTGCATAGGTCCACAGGCGCACACCCACAAATGGGAACATGTGCACAGTCGCAGCCGACCATGGTTTGTCCGACCCATACACTGAATTTTCACGAATGACAGTGCCGGCCATGCTCTGTGTAAACAGGCGCATAGACAGGCTCAAGCATGCATTGAACGCCCACACAGGGGAGCTATGAGCATACCACCCCAGCACGCCAACATGCAGCCCGTCATGGATGTGCACCGAACAATCATATATGTGGACGAGTGCACAGTGTCCCAGCTATGTATTGACTGCCCACACATGAGCACAGACCGCCCCAGACATGCACTGAACAGTCACACGTGTGAACTTTCAGTCACAAAGCGCCCACAAATGGAAATTGTGCCCAGCAAAAACTATTCGTGGGAACAAGTGCATAGATTGTCCCAAGCCTGCCGGAATGCTTGCACGTGGGAACATGAGCACAAACTGGCCCAGCCATGTACTCATTACCTACCGATCGAATCCTGTGTTCGTATAGTTACAGCATGCTCACACCTTGTAATATGGACCCTTAGAGTCAGTGTACCCACTCATAAGAACATGTTCACAGTCCAACCCATGCATTGAGCACAACCACACAGGGACGGTGTCTGGGCCTTTCAAACGAAAGGGGCCTCAGGTGGGCCCCCTTGCAACTGCCCCCATGTTGCCAGTAAGCAGTCTTGTTGAACGGCAATATATTAATTTCTCCATTTTCGTTCTGGGGCTTAAAATGTGTGCTTTGCAGCACTCGCATTACAAGCTGCGTTTTCTCTTCCCAGGGGGGTATACAGAAGTGTTATCGCCTCGTTGCCTTCTAGCACTGGTTCCTCCGCACCAGCCACTTTTTGACAAAGAAAGGTTTTTAGCTCTTCGGTGGGTATTTAGTGTTTAAAGCTCCCTGATGGCTGACCATCTCGTGATTATCGGCGGTTATTAGCCTTATCTTTGTCGCCATTGTAATTTATGCACCCCACGGGTGCCTCTGACTGTTTTCGCTCCAAGCAGGGTCCCCAAACATCATGTTGAAATGGGCCTGCAGACATCTTCAGTCGGGCCTGCAACCACACCTGGGAAACGTACATAATCTATCCCAGCCATGCATGGAATGACCACACATGGGAACACGAGCACAGATTGCCCAGCCATACATTGAGTACCTGCACATGGGAGCAGAGAGTCGCAGCTGTGACCTAAATGCTTACCCATGGGAAAATGTGTACAGGCAAGTCACACTTGTGTCCATAGCCATGCACTGCACACCTACACATGGCAATATGTACACAATCCAGCCATGTGCACCAACAGTCATTTCTGTGCAATAAATACACACAAAAGACAGCAATGCACTGGACGCCCATACATGGTAACACATGCACAGACTGGACCATGAGCGCATGCGTTCATGTTGAGATGTGATCCAGAAGAAACCCAGATATTAATTGCGCGGCCTGTATTAAGTGACAACATGCCAGCTATTACAACGCATGTTCTTGGCTATTTCACCGTCTCTTTTATGAGTGAACTCATTTTTTTGGGTCTTGCATGAGAGAGATTTAGCTCTCTGGCAGAGCTCTTGGGGGAGCACCTCGGGAGGGTTCTGATGCAGAGCAACTGACGCACACCAGAACTTGCTTAAAGGCTTGGGGAACTCCTTGTATTTTTCGGGCCAGGTCCTGTTTGAAGCGCACGCCATACTCGATGTCTTCAGTTTTGCAGATCCGTTGGGGACCCATGGCTGCTGGAGGTGGATTCAGGGCAAGGCGTCATGGTCCCTTACCAGCAGAAGGAGTACCAGGCCAGGCCGTGCACAAGAGTACCGGGCATTCATCGCTCATCGGCTCCTGGAAGCAGGGTGCTGATGTCGGGCAAACCTGAATAAAAAGGTAGCCAGGTGCTACAGAGACTGCCCGAGGGAGGTGATGCCAGAGGGCCCCAGCAAAGGCACCCTGGACCTGCCTGCTGCACAATTTTAATGGCCCAAATTACAGGAGTTTGTTTCTGTGGAATAAGTCTGCTAACATGGGGACCTCGGGCCCCCATTTCCATTGAAAAGGTTTAAAGGCCCCGACGCTGTCCCTGACATATGGGTTACTTGGAACACAGGCAGTATTGACTCGTGAAAGCCCACGTTCCAGCCTGTAGCCTTCTCGCCGCTGAGCTCTGCCTCCAACCCTGACCAACAAAAGGAAAAACAGATTGGAACCCAGGCTCTGACTGCTTATAGGGCAATGCCCGAACGCAAAAACGCAAACTGCTGTGTGAGCCCGTTTTTGTTTTGTTGAAAGTGGGCCACTTATATGTCCGATGTGGGCCAGTTTGGGGAGTTACTTCACCATGCGGCCCGTAGTTCTGACCAGTGTTACTGAATGGCTATTCTGTAAAATGCACAATTTGCAACGCATTGGATCAAAAATATCCCCCTTGGGTACTACTCAAAAAGTCTGTCACAAAAGGAATGAATTGTCACTTGCACTTGCGGGCCACTTTTTCATTGTTGCCCGAGACAATTGTATGCCCCAGTCCGACCCTGTTGGAACCCATCGGTCGTTAACGCGGGTTTAAATATCAAACGCACATTTTTGGTATGACCCCTTCTCCCTCGACGTACCCCAGAAGTGTGGGTCGCTTTTCAGTGCATCTTATCTTACGCCTTTATCATGGACAGCGTAAACAGACTACGTTGCCGGATCACATTGCATTGGGTGCCACTGCCACCCCAGGCCACTACAAGCCTGGCACCTGCTAGATCGCTCCCATCCCTCGCCAATGTATAACTTTAGACCTTTCACCTCCCTGGTCCCTGCCGACCTTTCCCAGATTAGATCTACCCACGCCTGAGGTTATCGACTACCACGACCCTTAACCCCCAGGCCACTGTTCTCGGTAAGATATCGGGTGCTGCCGAGCTGCCGGGCTACCTTGGGCAACGTGCCAGTGAGGTATTTTTTGCTAACACAGAGCACTCAGCCCTGGAAGTTAGGTCCCATCGCAAGTTATCATATATCCTCCCGGATTCAGGCAAACGTCAGCAATGTAAAGCTAAAATCCCCGTGTGCGAGAGGTGGGGCGGTAGGCCTTGGCCTGTGCCAGTCCCGTGTTTGCCGAAGGCATTGCCCGAGTGTTGTTGCCCCGCTGCTGGGGCTGGCACGAACCCTTCCTGTTTATTGCCTTATGCAATTGACACGCGAGGTTTATAGTTCACATCTCGGCTGTGGGTGGAGGCGAGCTGGCGCTTCAGAGCGGAGAGAGGCTGACACCTAGTGGCGGAAAAGGGTAACGCGAATGCATCCGGCTGGAGACGTGCGCAGAGGGTTTCCGAGCAGCACAGGACTTGGAACCGGGAACACATTCTATACAATGGACGCGGTTTCCTGCAGTACCTAAGGCCTGTTGGGGAAATTGATCTTGGCGAGAGCGGTTTTCAGTGATCTGTAGATCCTGCCGTTATAGAATTGTATTTATAACGCATTGGTAGCAAATAACACGCCACTGCTACTAAGTTCTTGGCCATCCGAGATTCACGCGCACAGGCGGGCAGTGCGCCCATCTCCGAAGCTGGGCGCTTTCCAGAAAATACAATAATTGCAGCAGTAACCATGGTGCAGGTTAACTGCAGACGCTAGGAGCATGGCTATTGGTACCCTCGTGGGATAACTATTGCTAGTGGTACTGTCCTGGGCACTTCTCCCCCCTTCCAAGCACTTTTCCCCTCCCCATCTACCATGCACTTGCGCGTTCTCAATGTCACTGGGCCTAGTAAGATCGCTGTTTTGGGCCTTGCCGCGCTCTGAAACACTTGTACGAGCGCAATAGAAATAAAATATCAATATCAATACTACAAGGGGAACCTCAATGAGAGTGTTGTGGTATTGGTAAACACGTGTTTAAAGGGGAACCTCGTTATTATTTGGGAATCGCGTTTGAGATTTACTGCAAGTGGTAAACAGCCCTTATTTGCCACATGCTGTACTTTCTATGCACACCTGCAATTGCCGCTAATAATTAGGTTGTAGTTTTAAAAAATGATCTTACGAACACTGACTGTTTTACCATTATCACAACATTCTTAACAAGGTCCTTCGTAGTAGAACTAGAGGTAGTCCAACTTCTAGTGGCAATGCTGGTATTGCTAGAAGCAGGGGGCTGCGTTCACACTACTGCCAAGAGCAACATTGCTATTCATTTTAGAGGTGCGCCTTTAATCGTAGCCGCACTGTTGTTGGTAGTTGTGGGTCAGTGGTAAGTGTGGTAGTTGGGGCAACGGCCTCATTCTTGCTATCAGGTTGAGTGCTAGTGCTGCACTTCATTGTAGTGGTGCTAGTCAGTCTTTTCAGTAGTATTGGCAGTAAGCCGTGCATTAGCAACACTTATTTGTTCGGGCAGTACTTGGGGTTATGCAGATAGTACTGGTAGCGGGCAGCTGTGAGTATGCGCTGTACCAGGCCAGCATGGCATTGAATCTGTGCGGGCTTGTGCAAGGCAGACTTCGTACACCTCTTGCTTCAGAGTAACACCGCCCCACCCCCCACCCGTACCTCCTCTCGAGGTACGGTTTTGGGGTCCGCAAGGCCATTCCAGATGTACAACACCTTGAACTCGCACATTGGTCCTAACTCCACCGCTTTCATGGTCCTCCAGGCCCATCGAGCCCAGCATCTTTTGGGAAGTGTATTTTGTCTCACTGTCACCTCCAAAATATGAAATAATGCCAATGTTCGTCACCATTCTTGGATGAAAACTGTGTATAGCGCATTTTCGAAGTAAAAGACCCGTTGGCAAAGCAGAGCTATCTGGTGTGTGAGGGTAGCGCCTTCTGATTTGCGTCCAGCCACGGCGATATCAAGGTTCCAGCTGAGGGTAGGGTCTCGCCCCTCCTGCCACCCTGCATTGAAGGCCTTTACCACGAGCCGCCCTCTTGGAGCTCTGGCGCTCTCTCCAGGACCTATAATGGAAAACCCATCTCAAGGGGAAATATCAGGGTGGTTTGTGGTAAGTCCGCGGAATGCCTGCCCAGTGGCCAAACCAAGACGCGAACCTGCTCGGTGCCCGGTAGTGCCTCGTAAATCCGAAACAGATGACTCCACTCGCACAGTCTACAGCGACTAGGCCGACTAGCGTGCCCAGGAATGTGCCACACGCAGAACGCCATGTCATGTTGCAAGCACACGTGTTGTAATGTTTGAAGGCGCGCGCAGCCCCGCTTGTTGTTGTCTTGCATTTCCTGAAATCCCAGAGGCCCTTCGAGCAGCAGGCTCCACAGCGTCCAGTTACTCGCTGAATATGGGCTGTGTCTCTTTTACAAAACCCGACCGGGCAGAACAATGACACACGTCATATCTATCCACCTTCCAGGGGACTTTGTGACATTTCAGGCAACCATCAACCAGCAGGAAAATTACCCAGGGAAATGGCGACGAAAAGATTTTATTTCAACTAGTGCAATTTGTGTGCAACTAATTAACTTTAGTAAATTAGATTTTAGTGTTTCAGCAAGGAGTAACTTAACAGTTGGTTGGGGTTGGTTTAGTCGTTGTGGTATAACCATGGTTTGTCTAAATCCAGAAACCATATCAGGTTTTTTACGCAGCATTTCATGTCCGAATACTGCAGCTTCTAAGCGCTTTAATAGTACTTGTTATCACCCAGTGAAATGACAGTCAATTCATCAAGGTGGGAAGCATAGGAGTGGTGGCCAAAAAGGGGCAATTACCCCAAACCTCGAACAGCCAGCAATCATGTTTCACAGCATCTTGTATTTGCTTACCTGGCCTGAAGCGGGCACCATGGGTATAGGTGGGCCATGAACCCATTATTCTGCATTCCTAATGTATTGGCTTGTCAAACTGCTAAATCCACATTAAGTGCTGAAAGCAGTTGTTAGGAAAACTGAGTTGTGGGTTCACACAGGCCAACTTTTGATTTTCCAGAAGGACATTCCCTCCTCTTGGTTACGAGTAATCAACCAGCCCAACCCCCCCCTGGAGCAAAAAGGCACATTTTACAGCAGATATATTTGAGAATTCATTGCAATATACCAATGGATCCACAGGCAGCTGGCAGCATATATCATGTTAACAACAATCCCTCAACCTGCTGAGCTGGTATACTAGCTTTCGGTTTTAGGACACACCACTCTACTATTAATTAAAGAATTCAGTATTGTGTGTGGAACCCGCCAGCACTGCTCTTGTGCATAAGTTTAAAGCCAGCGGTGTTCCATCACCAACCACCCCGGCAGCACACATTCGCATTCCACATGAAGTCAGAACATGGGCGCTGTAAACATCTCCATGGGGGCAAAGTGAGATTCCTGCCCCCGTACTAAAGTGCCCCATTTGCACCCCTGTACTCACACCTATGGGTGATGTCTCTTCTGTTAAACACACTGATTTTGACTACATATTATTTGTGCTATGAGTGATGTGTTTTTTAGTTAAACGCATTTTGTCTACTTTAGTTAAAAGCACACTGTCTCTTGCAGAGTGCATTCTAATAGGTGGTTGAATGAGTGATGTCTTGTATGCTGCCTCTTGCATGTATGCACACCAAACATTATAACAAGCTGCATGCCTGCATCAAAGAACATTGAGGGGGTGACTATCACACATGTTTAGCACGATGGGAAGATTAAAGTCATCTCTATTGAGCTCCTGTCAGGTGTGTGCTAAACTCATTTGTATTCTCACATTGCATTCTAGTACTTATAAACCTGGCTTTATAGCAGGAAACTAAAATAATTACTATACAATATGCACAATGAAGTGTGCTGAAAGCAAGGACTTGAACCTCAGAGCCCTTAAAGGTTATATTGCAAGCTTTTTTTCTGCAACAGTAGGTTAGTC
This sequence comes from Ambystoma mexicanum, assembly GCF_040938575.1. Taxonomy (NCBI): domain Eukaryota; kingdom Metazoa; phylum Chordata; class Amphibia; order Caudata; family Ambystomatidae; genus Ambystoma; species Ambystoma mexicanum. The sequence goes on from NC_090935.1 coordinate 398,865,319, forward strand.
ATTTGCCCCATAGCCACTGCTACAGACCAGTGGTGGGCTTCCGTGGCCCTACAGATCTTTTGACCCCCAACTCCCATCAGCCCTCTCCGGTATAATCTATGGTGAGTGAGTGCTCATGCAAACCGAAGGCCACAACATCTGGAGGCCTGTAGGTTGCCCACCACTGCCTGTTGGAATTTTTCCAGGACTAAGAGGGGGCTGTAAAAGTTATCCGGTCACTGTAGTCCATCCCTCTCCCACCGTCCCCACCCCCCTTCCAACTCCTGGCATAGAACTAGAAATGTTAGTGCAATCGATGTGCGCATAACACTTTCAAGGGTAGCCTGGTGATGGAAGGGCCCTGCTAACAAAAGTTCCTAGCTGCACAGACGGGATTATTGCAAGTACCCACTCGGCTCCAACATTAAAAAGAATGAAGTTCAGTGCAGAACAGCCTTCAGGACTGCATGGGCAGCAGAAGTGACATCATCCATAACCGGTAATGGGTATAAATATTGCAAGCTACACTTAAGCCCAGCCCTTCCCCTCCCTCTCCCTGCTGACCTCACCCATCTCTATTGTAATTTCAATATTCGGAAAAGATTTTTCCCACCTACAGCAAATTCTTAGCCCCCTAAATGTTGATGCTTGCTATGTTATGTTAAGAAACTTCGAACGCGCACGTTCATCCTAAGGCATCTTGGAGCGAAGGAAGGGACACTGTTAAGCAAACAGCCTGGGACTAGAAAAGTTACGTTTATAGGAGCTGACGGAAGTGGAAGTGATTCTCCACACGTCTCAAGGACCGGGGAGACCATTCCACAGTGTGCCAGCTGCTACCGAGAAGGCCTGACCGCCCATTCCATATCGCATTCTATATCGGTGAAACCTAGGAACAACGACAAGGTGGAATATAGGGCTGACATTTTTCCTTAAGATAATCAGCGCCTTGGTGATAAAAGGCTCGGTGGACCAAGCAGAATGATTTGGATTTAACCCTCTCGGCCACCGGAAGCCAATGCAGGGTGCGAAGCACTGGGCTGCTATGAGCCCCGTAGAGGGTGGAAGTAGCCACTCGGGCAGCTAGATTTTGTATAGGTTGAAGCCGATGCAAGAGGCCACCAGGTGGAGCCAGATAGAGCATTGCATTAATCAATGCAGCTCATAACCATGGCTGACCCCCGCCCTGGGGCGCAGCCTCTGGGCCAAGAATGGTAGCACCTTACGAAGTACTTCGAGAAAGAAATACTCTACTTTAAAGGTGGCACTAACCCACAAGGCCATGGAAGAGTGGCAGAAAAGAGCACACCTACATTTTTTACCACTGCCACAGGTGTGGGTAAGTTGCCTAATTTAAAAGGCCAAAAAGAGGAGACCCATAAAGTGGGATTAGGAGGGGACCCCACCATCAGATGTTAGTCTTGTCCCCATTCCGTTTCAGCCAGTTGGCGTCCATCCACCCTTTCATGGCCTCCAGGCTCGCACAAATGCACACCAGCCCCTCCGGCCTGGCTGAATCTAATCAAACCAGGATCTGGGTGTCGTAGGCGTAGCACTGGAGGCCGTGCAGGGGATAAGACTGACAAGCGGCTGAACATGAATGTTAAACAGCACAGGGGACAAGGGATAGCCCCTGGGGTACACCACAAGGCAGCAAGTGAAAAGGAGAGCGAAAAAAGGGGAAGTGATAGAAATTGACTCCTGTCAGATAGAAATGAAGAAAACCAGGACAGGACAGGGCTAGAGAGACCAGCTAAGGCCATGCAGGACATTAAGATGGAGTGGTCTACCGGATCAAATATGGCGGACAAATCCAACAAAATGTAAGGCACCCACTCGACCCCCGTCCACCATACTGGCCAGATCGTCAAAAACAAAGACCAGTATGCTCTCTGTTCCTTGCCCTGGCTGGGAAACCTGACCTAAAAGGATTGAGAGAACCCAACGATTCAAGAAAGGTGGAGAGGAGAGTGGACACCAGTTACTCCAGAAGTTTCATAGAGAACGGAAGAAGTGAGAGAGGACGATAATTAGACAACACTGCCACTTCCAAGGATGTTTTTTTTCAAGAGGAAGGACAGTGGCCTGTTTTATTCCAAAGGAATGTGGCCAGAATGGCAGGACAAATTAACTGCCCCCTGTAAGCCAAGGAATGATCGCAGGAGAGATGTCCTTAGTATAGCCAAAGGAATAGGACACCCCACCCCCCTTGCAGTTAGCACCCTGCTGTCAAAGACCAATTTATAACTTTTCACCCGGGCATTTCATGGTTTTCAACTCCCTGGTATCATGGTATCATGTTCCATGATAATCTGCAGCTATTGACCACCTGCTGCAATCTTTTAACTTCATTGCTAACACCTCACAGGCGCCTCCCAGCTGTAAGTCAAGGGGGCACCCAAAAGTCATGTTCAAATGGGCCTCCAGCAGTCTTGACACATCTCGCAGTCCTCCAGTAAGCTATGTGTACTGGCATAAGATGTGCAGCCCGATAAGCAGATTTCTGCAAAGATCCATTTGAAGCAAGCGATTTCCAGCCCCTCCCCCTCACCCCGCCCCCCACCATTGTGGGAGATCGCCACCAGCTTCGCAGCAGTTTGGAGCTGGCCCTATACATGGCTACCAGCAGTGCTATGGGATCCCACCGGGGAAGGGTGATGGGAAGTGGGGGGGGGGGGGGGCGGAGGGGGTCGAGCGTTCTCACCCCCACCTCTCCCCCGCACCTCTCCATTTGCCTCCCAGACGGTTCATCATGCACACCTAGATTTGAGGAGCGTTTAATAGAATGTTGCAAGAATAGTAGAAAGTCTAATATTTCTGATTTCCTGCAGAGTACAAACTTAAGCGAGCAATGTGACGGGCATCCTGGCCTGATGACGGAGTGGCCCGGTGGCTAAGTGCTTAGCCCCGCATCCTGCCGTTAAACACTCCAGTCACACTAAAATGATGAAGGGTGCCGAGGGATCGCGAGACTTGTTTTGCCGGATCTCAGACCTGGCAAACTCTGACTCCAACGCCTGCACTGGCTTCCGGTGAATGCTATTCAACCAAAGGACTTTTAAAATGCTCAATTTGCCACAGGGTTTACCCAAAGCGCGCGCACAAGTGCTATACAGGTTTCCCTTAAACGTTTCAATGTGAGATTCGGACCTTGAGCCGCTTTTCGGGTGCCCTAGACAACCTGCTACCAAACATGTTTTCTTTAACCCCTGGTGTACAGGGAGGGGCACGCTGCCCTCTATCGCTCATTGCCACCTGTAGGAGAGGGCGTGGTGGCCAGACACACCCCGATTCCTTGCTGGCTGGCTGGCTGGCTGCCTGCCGGGCCGCAGAGCGAAACAGGAGCTGGGCTCTGTGATCTGGGGAGAGGCGGAAGGCCCCCCAGCACTGGGATTCTACACGTGCTGGTCTGGTCACCTTTCCACCCGGAGATCTCACGCCCCGCCAGGCGTTCTAATACTACCTTCATTCGGCTGAGTAAGGGAAGTGCCAAGGCACGTGAGCGGGTAGCCTTCCCTGGACCTAAGAAAAACCTGAATGACGACTGGAAGAAGTATATAGAAAAAGCAAAATGAGCGTTTCAGTGCATCTTTGGGAGCAGACCAAAGGATTTCAGTAATGGCCAGCTCCTAATTCACACTACATTGTGAGCCGGTGCATAACCGTGAGTGCAAGCTTCACAGCGCTGCGTTTGCCTAACAGAAAAAGGTTAGCCGCATGTATGTGAACACGCTGAAGTGACTTAGGGTGTGAGCCGATATGTAAAATGTTGCAGTATTGTGCATTGAAACCAATAAAGAAAGTACCACTGATATTTTTGGGGAGCAGCAAAGGCCTCTCACACTTGATTGCTCACACAGCAATTCTGTTCTATTTCCGTGAAGACCACGCAGCAGGGCACAATGGGTCTGTGATTGTGGAACCTCTTTGAGGGATGTTTTTTCTTTTGGCTGGCCCAATCACATTTATAGTGACGTATCTGATCCCATAGGAAGCTTGCTTTATCTGATCTCATTTGAAGCTTGCTTTATCTGATCCCATTGGAAGCTTGATTTTTCTGAACCCATAGGAAGATTGCTTCATCTGATTCCATTGGAAGCTTGCTTTATCTGATCCCATTGGAAGCTTGCTTTATCTGATCCCATTGGAAGCTTGCTTTATCTGATCCCATTGGAAGCTTGCTTTATCTGATCCCATTGGAAGCTTGATATTCTGATCCCATTGGAAGCTTGATTTTTCTGAACCCATAGGAAGATTGCTTCATCTGATTCCATTGGAAGCTTGCTTTATCTGATCCCATTGGAAGCTTGCTTTATCTGATCCCATTGGAAGCTTGATATTCTGATCCCATTGGAAGCTTGATTTTTCTGAACCCATAGGAAGCTTGCTTCATCTGATCCCATAGGAAACTTGCTGCTTTTTCACGCATGACACCTCTCACTAAAAGCCACAAATGACTGAATCAATCCCAAATGAATGACCTAGGTTTCCATTTTTAGGATGTTTGAGCAACTGAATTTGTGGATAACTGTAGATTTTTACAATAACCAGATACTCGTCTGCCATACGTCTACACCTTGTATAGAACACGCAGATGGGAAACCCCTTTTCCAAAATACACGGCGTTATTTGCACACGCTCTGGTAGTACTCGATCATGCTGGTAAATTGCCTATGTTCCCTCCAGAAAGACAAGTCTACTCCTACCACTAACACTTGCTAGGTAATTAACTTCTGCCCTACTCCTTATGGGCCTTTACCAGCCGTGCCCTCAGGGGTTTCAATCCGAATGATTGACACCCCTGCTGACCTGTGCATACTTCCTTCCATATGTAGGCTTCTGTCCCCTGTCGGCCATCTTGCCTCTGCCATTGTATTCAGCATAATGTGCTTGCCTTTTTTATTTATGCCTCTGTGGATTGGTTGGCAGTTAATGTCTCGTGTCCGTGTGTAGAATCCATCTGTTGCAGGCAACTGTCTTTGCAACATGTTTCAACCGGTCTGGCCGGGCTGGGCTGGGCCGGGCCGGGCCGGGTTGGGATTACCTTCAATACACCAGCAATGTTGCTGCCAGGAAACCTATTTTGGATCTTGTGGCCAGGCAGCTGCAGACTTGTTGAGGAAACAAGTCTTTCCAGGTTAGCTAGAAAAGGGGTCTCCTTTTGAGGAAAAAAAAGCACCGCTTCTAAATATAAATGGGAAGCAAGTTTGTGCACTGCCTAAAAAGTGAAAAGGGGAAAGGGGGAACCATCTCATGATCTGTACAAAAGCTTCACAATAGCATTACATAAAATATCATTACATTGAAAAGAAACAATCTATTACAAAAAATACCCAGTTGCACATCATGAGGTTGTTAAGCCCACCGTGGTAAACCTGCATATTCATTCTCCACCTGCTGTATGGGAAATGGGATAAAGTAACAAGTTGAAACCACCAACTACCCCGCCAGGCTTTGCCAACCTGCCACTCTGGCTATGAATGTTCTTGGTCGCCCTTGAGGGTCCGTCCACCCCCCTCCCTTTTATTTTTAACCACTTTGAGATGTCCCTATATTTTAATCCTTGCGTGCTGGCCTACCCTAAGTCTGCACGCATTCACCCGATGTCGCCATAGCATTGTACCATGTCCATGCGCCATCTTTCTTGACAGTTTGTGCTCCCTTCAAAGTTGCTACTTTGTTTTATAGAGTTTATAGGCTTAGATAAAGTATTTCTTTGCTTCCTCCTCTTTCTGGCCCTCCTCACCTTCTTCCCCCTGCTAACCCCACCCTGCATCTTGCATTGGGTGCCCTGAAGCAGCCTAGTGACCGTATTGTTGCATTTGATAAACTTTCAATTCTTCAGAGGCTTTATACCTAGTCTGCACTATTCAGAATGCTTTTAATACACTGTACACAGATGCTGGTAATTTCATCTATTTTAGAGTACAAAAGACCTTGTTTTAAAGTTTTGATTATTTAATATAGCTTTATGGACCTGCAGCGAGTGCCGTAACGGGCGTTATGGGCCCTAAAGACTGAGGGACCATAACTCCCGAAACGGCCCGAGCAGCAGGTCTATAGAGCTATTAGAACACCCTGATTGTTTAATTAAAGTGCAATAAATGAGACCTGTTTAATTGAAGTGCAAAACATTGCAAAATGGTAAATAAATGTTGAAGACATTTATTTACCATTTTGCAATTTGTTTGTGGGGCTCCATTGCACACGTTGGTCTTGCAACATGTAAGACGGAATGGAACGTTAACTCTTTCTGTTCTGAAATTACACAGAGACCAACCCAGCAACTTTCCAGGTTTCAGTGGGCACCCGCAGCCAGAACAGGTAAGCAATTACAACAGTAATTGCGGGCTGTAATCAATCTGCGGGCTATACCCGTTCATATAGCACGCAGATTGACCAATCACAGCCTTCAAACACCCTCTAGGGTGTTCTAATGTTGAATAATGTGAAGAAGAAAAGTTATGTCAGATGAAAGTTAAACATTTTTATATATATGTTGTATGGTTCTGGTTGTAACATGTATGAACAAAACAAACAATGAGGACGTATAGAAAAAAATCATCCATAAAATAAAACAAAAGAACGTTGTGTTTACAAATGGAGTACAAATGTTTAGCCAGTATAGTGGCCAATTGAAATTTAACCTGCCTTGTTTAATGGATTGCTTTTCCGCACAATCCAAGTGCATGACCTACTTCTCATTGCCAGAGCATCAAGCAATAACGCACGTGTCTCTTTCTTCCCAAGGTCCGCGTCTTCGTTAATCAGCTGTACCAGCCAGAGCTTGTGAAGGACATTGGAAGGAACCCCGATCTGCAGGCTATCCGTATCGCCTCCGTCAACCCCATCCTGGATCCCTGGATCTACATCCTGCTCCGCAAGACTGTGCTCGTCAAACTCATCGAGAAAATAAAGTGCCTCTTCTGCAGGATGGGCGGGGGCAGGCGGCCACACTCCCGGGGCAGCTTCAACTGTGTGGAGGGTAGAAGGACCTCGTCAGTTATGTCCAGCCACTCGCCTTCCTTCGTCTCGCGTGAGCTGCGGGAGGTGAGCAGCACCTCGCAGACATTACTCTACCCGTTAGAGCTGAGCGACTGCGGTATGAAGGGTAGCGGCATGCTGCCTGGGACAACCATGAGCACGGGCCCATCACAGACATCAGAGAGGAACTTGCGTGGCTCGGACCTGTCAGATTCCTCACAGGGCATAGAGACCGAGCAGAACTGCTTAGTAAAAGAGATCCGGCCAGAACGGACAGCTAACAGACCCTCCCCAAAGGGGAGTAACCTTCATGTCACTTTTCCAGATGAAACAATAAATGCATCTGAAAAATGCATATAGCAAGCTCCACTGATCCACTTGCACGTACACACTGTGCAGACGGCACTCACATCACCAGTGGTACAACCATTAAGGACATGTCTATCTAGCGGCAGGCCAGTACTGTCATTCCGGACCAATGAATGTCACTGAGTAGACCAGATCGTTAAAGGGCGATATTCACAGTGAAGCATTTTCCAGCCCAGATGTTATAACCACTGGGTTATGTTGCAAGTCATTATCAGTGCGGCTGGTCCCAGTTGGTCGAAAGATCTGCACCCCCTCTGGGCAAACTCTGTGGTGTTATGTGGTTGAAGGTGTATCAGGACAGTGCACTTCTAAAAACTCTGACTACCTAGAAACTGGTATCAGTCTCTAGCAAAGCGTTCAAATGTGAATTTTTATTGCTATATGTACATAGGAGAAATATTTATTTTCTTCTCTATGAGAAGGTGTTTTATTGGAGGAGTGGAAAATGTAAAGATATCGGGGTCCATGTTCAAGCTACTTTTTGATTACTTGTGAATCCTTTTCAATTCTCCACTGGTCAGCATCTGTGGTTTCCTCTTATCGTGTTGGTGCTCAGGTACAGGAGAGTGTAGCCATGTGTTGTGTCCTGGACTGACGGACCCAGTTTCATGGGCGGTACGACGAGCAGTCAGCTGGTAGGACAAGCTCGCTTAGTCTCGTAGCAATTCTCTGGATTTGATTTCGCCAAAAAGCAGGAGTGATGCGAAGCGTTTCAGCAGGTCCTGCCTCAAACTGGTATTAGGGAAGGTGGCTATACTGGGATTGCTTGGGAGGTCCAGCAGGCTGTAGTCTTGTGAAAGAGGGCGTTTGGTTGACATCCCACCACACAGTTTAGCTGTGGGAACAATCTTTTTCCCGAAGCTGCTTTTGTGGCAAGGCTATGCTCAACCCTTTGCCTTCCAGTAACCTCCAGTCTTCCGTCCGGCTTCCGTCTCCACCCAAACAATTGTAGCATAGTTCCTCTGCCCGTAAAGGGGGAGTGGCAGTCCCTCACTAAGCACCTATGAAGCTAATTCACAAAGGGGTTACTGGTAGTAACTCTGGCTTACTGCTGTGGGGGGGCTACTCCATTCCCAAAGAAGTTACATGGGGTAACTGTGACTGGAAGGAGAAGTGCGAGTCAAAGTTAGTACCAGTAGCTTCTTCTTGAGTAGACTGGTCTCTCTGTTGGAGCAGTTACTCCTGGTAACCGCTTGCGCATCAGCCTGCTGTGTCTTTAGGCAGAATCAAAGAGTCAAGAATCAGATTATGGGTTCCTTAAAGCTCGCACGCAGCCATTGTCCCCACGTTTCATTATATTACCTTTTTGAAATTGGAACAATTCCCTTTGCACGTCACTGACCGTGGTGCTTCTTTTGGAGGAGTTCGAGTTCCCATTGTTCAGGCGTTCACATCCACATTGGCATGAATTCTTCTCTGCAGCGGCCAAATCTAACAAGGAGAGAGCGGCACGCATACACCCCAATGCTTTCATTGCTTCTGACACACACTGACATTTACGAAACACAGATTCATATGCCAGACTTTTATAACAACGTTACTGTACTATATGTCGGGTGCCTTTAAAGAAAAACACAAAGGAATGTAATACTTGTGTACATACTGGTTGGTACATGACTACTTTTAATGGAGGGATGTAAGTTTTCTCCTCTTCAAATTAACAAAGAATGCAAGGACTGATGGGTGGAAATATTTGAGCCAGTGCCTTCCTTCCCATGATTGTTTAACTCCATGCGCTCCTTTCCATCATTTTTTAGCTCCTCTTTGTCATTCCAGCAGGGGGCCAACCATATGCAAAATCAGCCCTGAAACCCGCTCCCAAAATGGAGGAAGAACTCCCAAACTGCTACCCCACTTCTCTCCTAAAATGGCAAGCTGAGCATCCTCAGCCATGCTTTCGCCTCAGTGCTGTGGTGCGGCTTGCGGCCCAGACACAGCGCGCCCTGGTGGCGTGGTGGTGCGTACCACTCCCATGTAGTGTGACTTTTTGAACAAACCAAGCGGTGCTGCAAATTCTTAAAAACTTGCCATGAGTGTGTTCAACGTTCAAGTCCCCAGGTTTGGTTTTGTCGTGGGAGCCTTTATGTTCCATCTGGTGCCTTGTGCGAGTCGATGGGGCCGTCCACCTGGGCGGGAAACCCAATTTCACCAGAGGACAATGTGCTGCTTTTCAGGGCTGCACGATGAAATATCTAAGTCCAGAAACTGCATCTGGTGCGTTTATTCCCCACCCCCACCCACACATGTATTGTACTATCACTGTGGCAGTCCGTGTGTGTCCCATGCCCCAAGCTAATAAAACAACAAGAGTGTAACGAGATTGATGAAGTATTCCATGAAGTATACCTACCATTTTGGGCAATCGTATGAAAAGTTGTAAAATTATACTAATGGTACAGTGCAGTACAGGGTACTATCGGCCAACTCAATGGTGGCCTCTCTGTTTTAAGGGTTTTCAAGTTCAGTCTGACTGAGTGACCTTTGCGGAACCAGGCCGCATCGTATGGCGATCCCACATGGCACAGGGAGCTGGGTTTCTTTTCCTTTAAGGGTTGAAGATGTTGAAGCATTGTTGTTGTGGCCAGTTCTAACTGTATGGAAACGTGCAGGATTTATCAACAAAAATATTAAGCATGTTCCGTTGCTTAAGGTGTTTATGTGAATTGCTTAGTTGTGATTAAATGATGTGCCTGATGGTGTGTTCAGGAAGATGTTGCACCAACCAACATTTTTTGGAGATCACAATAAAAATCAGATTGTTCAGTTTGCCCACAGTGTCTGTGTGTCCTCAATGACTCAGTCGCGCTTGGTGCTTCACAGGTGTCCTAATAAGCAAGGCATGCTAAAGAAAAAGCAAAACTGTTTACAGATAAAAGTGATAAATGTACAGAAAAATAAGAGATGACTAAAACTAGGGATATTTTTACAGGACTCCTTTCTAGCTCAGGCAATGGACTACTACACCATGCCGCTGCCACTTCAAAATGTCCGCCGCTGCATTACGCATTCAGCTACACAGTCAATGTTGTTATTCAGGCAGTACGTTTCGGTTACTGATGGCGTTCCATGCCTATTTTCCTAATGGTATGTTGTTTTGGGAATGTGTAGAAAGTGCTTCTATGTGCCCAGAGTCGTAGAATCAATGAAGAACATTAACTTTATATAGGCCTAGAGAAGAGCACGTGTTCAAAGGCAGGGTCAGCCCGACGCTGAGGTGTATATTGCCATTAGAATGCACAAGTAAGCCCTTGCAGGAGCCAAAGGCTTCAGGTAAGTGTTTTTTTTTCTTTTAGAACTCGTGGGTGTTAATGGCGATCTACACCCAGCGTTTTACCAGAAACAGCATTGCCACCCGTGTTGAGGGACCTTCGCTTCGCTTGGGCCCTTCTCTTGCGTGGCAGGCCATTACCAGCTGGGTCTGCCCACTGCCTCTGTGTATATAGCCTCATTATATGGTCCACGGACAACTTGTGGACCTTCAGACAACTTGCAGTGGCCCCAGGAACTCGCCTCTGGGTTTTCTGCGCACCGGGTAAAGCAGCAATGGCACTGCTAAGGAGACTGCTGCTGGAGTTCAGAGTTCAGTACTTTCTGAACCATATATCCTTTTATGGAATCGGTTTAAAATGCTGAAAAACATGCTGAATGCACGTTTACTGCGCATTCGGCATGTCCTAAAATGCTGATTCCCATTATACCGAATTGGGGTTGTCCCCTGCTTCCAATAGGCGCGCAGCGCCTACGTAGATAAAAGAAGAAAGGACTGGGACAGAAGTCCCTACCCACTTTAGGGGAAGGAGCCTTGCGTCCACGGGTATGGACGCGTGGAGAAACAGTCGGGAGTGAAGGTTAGTGTGACGAGGCAAAGGTAAGTAGGGAGTGGGGGGTCATAGGTTGGGGCAAAGAGGCATCCATGTGAAGATTGGGGTAAAGAGTGATGCATGTGCTCACTGCGCGCTGCCATTATCAGATTTAACACATTCAGATTTGATAAAACAGGGCGCAGTGATCTCACAGATCCTATTTTACCATCAACTTGAACATTGGGATGAAAGCAGAATATCATTGATAACATGTTCCGCCACAGGTAGTAAGTGGGAGCAGCTAAAAGGATACAAAAAAGCACATGAGGGAGGAAGATAAAATAAGCATCGATAAAGACATATGATTTGGGTTTTGAATTGATTAATGTGTATGTGTTGACAGCATTTTTTAAGATGCAGCCTTGTATGTGCAGGTGCTCTGATCATACGCAAGACAGCCTCCCAATATCGGAGTAATGTCATGTAATATCTTCCATGCGCGGAACTCGCCAAATAAAAGGCATCTCCTCACATCGCAGGCCTTGGCAAGAAGGCCCAATATCAGCTGCACCTCCTCAGAGGCATTCTCCCTTTCCTCACGTTCACCCAGAAAGTCAATGGGCCTCATTACGAGTTGGGCGCAAAGGGATACCGGGCACCGTTAAGGACATTGGTGGCGGTAATCCCTTTGTGCCCTACTACGAGTTCCCTTAGCGGGTCCCTTCCTTAACGCCTGGTTTTACCAGGCGTTAAGGTAGGGACCCGCTAAGGGAAATCAGAGCCAATAACAGTACCACAATTTGCAGAACCGTTATTAGCGCCTTCCCCCTTCCCATGGAGCCCTATGGGGGCTCAAATGGGAATGGGGAATGGCTCTTTCAATGAGGATTTACCGGTCCCGCAAAGGTCGGAATAGACCGGTAAGTCCCCATTTAACCAGGGCGGACTCGGTACCGGTATGGGAGGTAGTCATGGCGCTAATAGCGCCATGATTATCTCCATACTCAGAATGAGGCCCACTGTCTTCAGAGCGCTGATTCTCTCAAGGCTGTACAAATGCAACATCCTCTTCCTCATTCTCCCTTTATCCTCCATTCACCCCTTCAACTAATCCAGAATAGGGCTGCAAGACTTATCATTGCCCTCCAGCCCAGGGACTGCATCTCTCCATCCCTAAAATCTCTCCACTGGCTCCCAGTTGCTGCTAGGATCAAGTGCAAGACCCTCTGTATTATTCACAAGGCTTTCTGGGGCCTGGGACCCAGATACATCCAACTCTCTCTCCCTAAAGACATCCCTGCTAGAGCCCTTTGGTCCTCTAGCTCCAACTCTCTGCAGATCAGACGTTTCTCTAAGCGGTGAGTGGGTGGTAGATCTCTCTCCTCCACAGGTGCCTTCCTCTGGAATGGACTCCTGCCTCTCTCAGGCTTGAACCAGATTGCCTTAAATTCCGGAAGCTCCCCAAGAACCTCCTCTTTTCTTCTTCCTACCCTCTCCCCTGCTAATCACCCCTGTCTACCGCAAGAACTGGATGCCTGGTTCCCTTTGAGCTCTACAGGGTGCCGGGCCCCCAGCTCTGCTCCGTCCAACCACCCTCATCGCACTTAGCATGGGGACCCTCACCCTCTGCACCCCATTAAATCCCTGGCACTTGCCTCCCTGGCCTCCCCTTAAACTCGCCCTCTTCCCCTCAACCCCCCTTCCTCCACCCCGTCTTCTCACTTGCTCTCTTCCCTCTTAACCTGCAATTCCCCTCACACCCTTGCACTTTGCATCCACGTTGACTGGCACCCCCTTCCCTTTGCACTTCTTTACTGCACTTGCACGATCTGAATGTCAGAAGGCCTAGTAGGACCATTAGTGTTACCTTTCTCCCTTGTTCCCCTTCCCCTTTTTTGTTTTATGGCACCTTGAAACACCATTTGTTTTATAGGTGCCTTCCAAATGTCTAATAAATAAATAGCCTCACATATTCAGTTGCTGCCATTATATGTTAAGTTCAGCTTCAAATGCCACAGCAAAGCCAGGTAATGCCATGTGCAAGGTTTAACCACCAAGATTAATGTGCAGTGCTAACATATCCATTTGCTGCTTTCTTATCTCTAGTAAAGTCTCAAAGATTATGTGCTGAGGTTTGTAAAGTACTCTGTGACCACAAATGGCTTCTTGGTGCTACTGCCTGTGACACTCGTTGGTCCAGTGAATGAGGAGAGAAAATGGTCGGAGCTTCGGAATAAGATGCACAGAGATGTATCTTCAGTTTCCTTTTAAAGATTAGGAACTGGGGTGTTTCTCAAATGTTGCAGTATTTCCATCAAATGGCAATTCACACCCCGGAAGGAGGTGCTGGCCAATCGGGATGCTCAGAACGCGTATGGTACAAGCCCACGTTCCGAACAGCCTGGATGCTGGTAGCCAGTACCCCGTTCCCTTCTCCGTTCCTCCTCCTCCGTTCCAAGTTGGGGGTTCTGGAGGTGGGCCTCAGTTTATTGGAAAGGGTGGGGGGTGCAAAGGTGGGGGAGAGGTTTGGGGGCGATCCCAAGGGAGTAGGAGGTGGGAGAGGAGGCAGATGATAAGATAGGGTGGGGGAGAGCAGTGGGGGTGTGTAACTAACACCCGTCATAGGGAGGGTGTGGAAGATGGTGGCGGGGCCCTCACACTTGCCGCACGACAAGGTGAGAAGGCTTGTGGGGGACTTGAGAGGGTGATAGCGGCACAGAGTCAATGTGGAGAGACTCACAGAGGTAAACTGATATTGCAATTTCGAGCTTTCGTAGTGGCCCCGGTTTGTATGTGGGCAGGAGACAGGGCACACACTAGGGCGGGAATTCAGTACGCACATCACTGGAGGACCTCGGCAGGTGAGGTCAAGGGAGTTGCAAGTTCAGTTTGGATTAGTTACAGTATTGGCTGGGAGACTGTAGGGACGGGGGTGCACGATGGCCCCTGGTGCAGTTGGGATATATGGTGTAAGAGACGGAAGGTGCTGGAGGTGCAAGTTATGTGGATTGGACAGCATGGACGTGGGCGCAGGTTTGGCCCATGGTGCAGTGTGGAGAACATGGTGCAGTAGTAGTAAGGTGATGGAGGTTGGGGGGCAAGTGAGATCAGGAGGGTAATAGGATAGCAGAGGCAGGAGGCCTAAGTGGGGGTAGGTGGCACGTGTTAGAAGAAGGGGGTTAAAGGCATGTATTTAAAGGTGGGCCAGGAAGGGAAGGGTCTGGGGGTGTTTCTATAGTGGGAGTAAAGAGTTGGTCAGGTGAGGATGGGTTGTCCTGGGGGAGACAGATGGGGGAAAAAGAAGGGGGTTTTAAAGAGTTAGGTTGGGTCGGCAGTGCTGGCAGAACATGAATAAGGGGTCAGGAGGAGGGTTTGGAGGCAGTGGGGGATTGAACAGAGGTGGGTGGGGAATGTTGCCTGAAGCATGCAGAAGGTAGTTGGAGGGGGATTAGCAGAGAGCGGGGGGCGCTGGGATAAGGGAAGTACAGGGGATATAAGTAGAGATTTCCTGGAATTGGGGCAGAATGGGAACGAGGGCAGGAGCAGGGGGGTGGTTTGGCAATGGCGACGAGAGACTTGTAACTATTTACTTTTGTAGTATATTGGGAGGCTGTGAACTGTGAAAGTAGCATGTCCACTCCTAGACGGAATTGTGAAAGTTAGCATGTCCACTCTAGAACTCTGAAAGTTAGCATGTCCACTCCCAGACGGAACTATGAAAGTTAGCATGTCCACTCTAGAATTGGGAAAGTTAGCATGTCCACTCCTAGACGGAATTGGGAAAGTTAGCATGTCCACTCTAGAACTGTGAAAGTTAGCATGTCCACTCCCAGACGGAATTGTGAAAGTTAGCATGTCCACTCCTAAACGGAATTGTGAAAGTTAGCATGTCCACTCCTAAACGGAATTGTGAAAGTTAGCATGTCCACTCTAGAACTGTGAAAGTTAGCATGTCCACTCCTAAACGGAATTGTGAAAGTTGGCATGTCCACTCTAGAACTGTGAAAGTTAGCATGTCCACTCCTAGACGGAGTTGTGAAAGTTAGCATGCCCCCTCTAGAACTGTGAAAGTTAGCATGTCCACTCCTAGACGGAATTGTGAAAGTTAGCATGCCCACTCTAGAACTATGAAAGTTTGCATGTCCACTCCTAAACGGAATTGTGAAAGTTAGCATGTCCACTCTAGAACTGTGAAAGTAGCATGTCCACTCCTAGACGGAATTGTGAAAGTTAGCATGTCCACTCTAGAACTCTGAAAGTTAGCATGTCCACTCCCAGACGGAACTATGAAAGTTAGCATGTCCACTCTAGAATTGTGAAAGTTAGCATGTCCACTCCTAGACGGAATTGCGAAAGTTAGCATGTCCACTCTTAGATGGAATTGTGAAAGTTAGCATGCGAAAGTTGCATTTAGAAAGTGTGCCCTACAGCCTCTCCGTCAAGCTTAGAAATGTGCCCAATAGCCTCTCTGGTAAATTGAATTTAGATGTGTGCCCAAGATCCTCTGTGAAAGATGCATTTAGAAGCGAGCCCAATAGCCACTCTGTGAAAATTGCATTCAGTAGTGTGCCCAATAGACACTCTTGAAAGCTGCATTTAGAAATGTACCCAATAGACACTCTGGAAAGTTCCATTAGAAGTGTGCCCAATAACCTCGCTGTGAATTTAGTAGTGTTCCCAATAACCACTCAGTGAAATTTAGAGGCGTATCCATTAGCCGCAATGAGCGTTACATTTAGAGGTGTGCCCAATAGCCTCTCTGGTAAATTGAATTTAGAAATGTTCCTAATAGCCTCGCTGGAAAACTGAATTTGGAAGTATCCCCAATAGCCTCGCTGGAAAATGAAGTTAATAGTGCGCCCAATAGCCTCTCTGTGGAAAATTGAATTTAGATATGGGCCCAATATCCTCTGTGAAAGCTGCATTTAGAAGTGTGCCCATTAGCCACGCTGTGAAAGCTGCATTTAGAAGTGCTACCAATAGCATCTGTGAAAGTTGATTATAGAAGTTTATCCAATAGACACCCTGGAAAGTCTCAAGTAGAAGTTTGCCCAATAGCCTCTCTGGAAAATTGAACTTAGAAATGTAGCCCAGTAGACGCTCTGTGAAAATTTGCATTTAGAAGTGTACCCAATAGCCTCCGCGAGTGTTACACTTAGAAGTGTGCCTAATAGCCTCGCTGATAAACTGAATTTAGAAATGTTCCCAATAGCCTCTGTATGGAAAATTGTACTTAGAAGTTCGCCCGGTAGCCTCTCTGGGAAAGTGATTTTAGAAGTTTTCACATTGAAAGAGCATATAACCATTCTTACCACACCCCACGCTTACTCTCTCCTTTACATCACCACTCAACTAGAACACAGAGATACTATGACACCATTCGGTATAACTGTTCCCATACGAACATCCACCGCTTACTTCACATCATTCTATGTAAACACTGCTGGTCTCACACCCCCAGCCAGGCGTTTTCCTCAGGCCTAACGCAGCCACATCCGTTCCGGATAAATCCTGCCAGAACGAACACATTCTCCTGATCTCTCAACCACCACACCTACCAATAAGAATCAGCTATTACATGTGTACCGCACGAGCTGCACACATATCCGGTGCACACACGCACCTTTTGACTCTCCCTACTCTCTCTACTGATCTGAACTTCGGTTCCCAAGGGCGTTCAACCTACCAGCGCCTTCAGACCATACCAATGGTATATAAGGCGCTATATAAGTGCAAAATAACAATAACAATAACAACAATAGATGGGGGCATGAAGGAGAGGTGAGTTGCTGTAGACATGGAATTGCGGCCAGCGAATTGTAATTGGGCAGGAAATGTGGGGAGAGAGATTGGATTGTTTGGACACAACCGAGGACGCAGTCATTGTGTTTTAGTGAGATAGGGGCTTAGGTGGGTCTACTTGCTGCCCATGTTGGCGTGAGGAAGGGAGCGTCATGGGGTTTCGGAGGCATTTATAGTACATGCAGGAGGTATGGCTTAGTAAATTAATGAGGAGTAGATTTGCTACAAGAAATAACAGGGGACCAACTGTTTTTCGGGAGTTGGGGCTCAAGGTAAGGTGGTTGGACGAAGTTATCGCCGAGGAGGGTTGCAGTGGGGCGGTGATTGAAGGGGCAGTGGTTAAGTCTAGGAAGAAGTTTAACGGGTAGTTGGCGATGTTGTTGGGGCAGGGGGTGCACATGTGCTGGTGCTCAGGGACACAGCTGTTGAGGATTTTTTGTTTCAAGAGGAAGGAATGCATCTATCGGTTTATGGGAATAGTTAGTGAATTAGGGGGTGACGTGGGCGGTCCAGGACATAATACAAATTTGAAGTAGAGGTAAGTGTAGGCTAGCTGGGTCAGAAAGAACACCTCAGGGGAGGGTTTTTCTGGTGCCAGGGGCATGGCCCGTTTGGATGAGGGGGGAGGGAAGCACAATGGGGGAATAGTGCGGGAAAGGATGGGGTGGTGCTGTTTGCATGAACCGGCTACCACGGGGGTGCAAAGAGGGGGAACAGGTATTGAAGATCGAGGGGCATGGCCCCGGGGAGAAGATGGGAGAAAGGGGGAAGGAAGTCTTGAGAAGATGGTAAGGAGACGGTAGGGAGCAGGGGATAGGTAGGGAGGACGTTGAACTGATTTAATTATTTAATTGTTGGGGAATTGAAAGTGTTTAATAATTAAAATTGGTTTGGCGAGTTGTTAAAAGCAGTTATGTTAGTCTGTAAGGCCAGGGAGCCAGGTTAGCGTTTATTTGTGAGCTTTTGCCTGTCACATTAAAGCGACCTTTCCACTGCAAGCGAGTCTGGGTGTTTTTGTGCAGTAAGCCCAAAGGAGGGACACAGGGGGAATGCAAAGCGTTTCCCCCGGGGTTTTTTTGGGCGCTGCACAGACCAGTGACCTGGCCTGCGCATAGCGCGCAGTCATGGGTATTTAAGGGAGACTGGGAAGGTTTGAGAGCAGGTGACAGTTGAGGACAAGCGTTTGTCCCCACCCGCTCATCCCCTTTTATTAGTGTTTGCTGGGGTGCAAGTTACGGGTGGGGGAGGCTTTTTTAGGGAATTGTTTCTGGGTTTTTTCCCCCTACATCGGGTTGGTGTGCTTTTTGGTGTGAGGTAGAAGGGTCTGGGAGGGACTGGTAGTGTTCGTGTGACAGGCTGGGGCATTAATTGGGGAATGTTGATGTAAGGTTCTTCGTTGCTGATGTGACAGGTCAGTCTGGCTGCTGGTCATATGATGGAGGAGTTTGTTGTAGAGGGGAGTTGCAGGGGTATGAAGTGGTTTGATGCCGGGGGCATGGCCCCTTTGGATGAGGGGGGAGGGAAGCACAATGGGAGAATAGCACGGGAAAGGATGTGGGTGGTGTTGTTTGCACGAACGGGCTAACCCGGGGGTGCAAAGAGGGGGAACAGGTATTGAAGATGGAGGGGCATTGCGCTGCGGAGAAGTAGGGAGAAAGCGGGAAGGAAGGCTTGAGAAGATGGTAAGGAGACTGTAGGGAGCAGGGGATAGGTAGGGAGGAAGTTGAACTGATTTAATTATTTAATTATTGGGGAATTGAAAGTGTTTAATTATGAAATTGGTTTGGCAAGTTGTTAAAAACAGTTATGTTAGTCTGTAAGGGCAGGGTGCCAGGTTAGCGTTTATTTGTGAGCTTTTGCCTGTCACATTAAAGCAACCTTTGCCACTTTACGCAAGTCTGGGTGTTTTGGTGCAGTAAGCCCAAAAATGGCCTTCTCTTATGACCACGTTCACCATGTAATGCATGATGGGCTTAGATTTGACCACTGTGCGCATTAAAAAATAATGTACGGTATCGTCTGATCCACTCTTTTACATATCCAATTTCCACTCTCAATATGAGGATGAAAATTATTTTAAAAAATGCATTTAACAGGATGGCTGCGTATCTACTGAAATATGTTATGGTTTTCTTTTATGGTTATTAAATGTACAGCAGCCAGCAAACATAAGTCTTCGTGTATCTTTATGCATAGATCAACTGAACTTTTCTTAGCATTACATTCCAGAGTCCCTAATCCTTCTAAGTTCTATTAACCTATGCAGAGACAGCACACAACACCCCCCTCACTTATCATATAACTACTCATCAACTGTATCAACTATTACATTTGTTCAATCAGTCTCGCTTGCTTGCAAACAATTCTTTGGGATCAGCTTCTCAAGGGCACATCACAGGATTCATCATCCCCAATGTCTATGTTTCGTGAATCTTCACTAAAATCAAAGCCACCACCTTCAAAATCTATTCCTCCTGGACCCCTTTCTCCATTATTTTCTACATGTCTCTTTTCCAGAGCATCCCCATCACCTCCACCCAATCGTTCCTCATCATTAGTATACAACCAAGTCAGATCAATGTCCATGTCACAACCATCCGACTCTATCACCCCATCTTTCCCACACTCCTGTCTATATGGCATGAAACTTTTAATAAGGGATACATTTCTAGTGACTTCCCCATCAACGCCAGTTGCCGTAACCATGGAGCCTTTTACATTTTTGACTTTCAACAGTTTTGGCCTATATTGCAAGTCCGTTTTCTTTCTCTGTTTCTGTTTCACAAGCACCACGTCTCCTTCTTGTAATGTCATCTCTGTAGCCTTCCTTTTGCGATCCACCCATTCTTTGGTCTTACACCACTTCATTTGATCCCTTGCTCTGATTTCATCATCCTCCTCAGCTGTGTAATCCTCAAGCCTCGGAAGCCTGATCCGCGGTTTATATCGGATCATCAATTCCGCCGGGGAATGTCCTGTCATTTCATGAGGGGTGTTTCTAAAGCTTCTTAACATTTGTTAGACCGCTTGAGAAAATTAGATATTGTCCAGAACAGCCCTCTGCCTAGCTCTTTTTAAATTACTCATGAATCTTTCCACCATCCCATTCGCCTGTGGCCATAGAGGTGTAATCTTCTGATGACGGAATCCCATATGGGCAGCAAATTTGCTAAATTCGTGTCCTTGGAATGGCGCCCCCTTGTCCGTTTTGATAACTTGGGGAATCCCCCATTCACTAAGGAGCTCATCGAGTACCACCACTACATGATGAAACGTTGCTGATTGGACCTGCTTTACCAGCGGGAATCTTGAGTATTCATCTATAGCCAGCAGGAGATACCCACCTTCCTCCAGTGGGCCGAAGAAATCCAACGCCACTCGGACCCATGGTCCACTAGGCAATGGTAGTATCTCCAGAGGCGCTGATCGAGTTGTATGGGACGTCACTTGGCAAGCATAACAATTTTTGTATTGTGTCCTCTACAATCAGATCCATACAGGGAAACAGCACTTGGTGTCTTAGAATCTTCTTTGTGTTCACCACTCCCCTATGCCCTTCATGATCCAACATCACTAAGGTCTTCCTCAAACTCTTGGGAGCTACCAGCCTGTTCCCTCTCAGAAGTATTCCCTCTTTAGTTGCAGATAATTCACTGCTTATTTCCTCCATTTTTTTAAATCTTTCATGTCCCCTTCTTTCAAGCCCTTTTCTTGATCCAAACATCGCCACTCCCCAGACTCGGTGAGTTTGACTGCTGTTCTTATCATTGGATCAGCTCGGCTTCTCCCCACAAACATCTCCTTTGTTATCGCCACTGGTAGTGCATTTAATGATACGTATGAAATGTAATCATCCGCCTCCACCTGTATTAGCGAATCTGCTTCGTTCACTGGATGCCTCGCTAAATAATTGGCTGAATTTACCTCTTTTCCTGGCCTGTGTACGATCTTATAGTCGTATTCCTGCAGTCTCATGCCCCACCGCTCAATCCTTGGGGGCATCTTAATTCGAGGATTCCCAAATATTGAAATTAATGCTTGATGATCCGTCACCAACACAAATGGTTTTCCAATTATAAAATGGTTGAACTTCTCGCAAGCCCACACGGCGGCAAGACTCTCCTTTTCCACCTGAGAGTAAGCTCGTTCAATGTCACTTAAGGCCCTGTTAGCGTAGGCAATGACTCTTGTTTGCTTAGTCTCTGCTATCTCATCAGGATTTGTCTGTGCAGGGATTGCACCCAACCCTACTGGACTGGCGTCCGCAATAACCTCAGTATCCCATTTAGGGTTAAAATATGCCAACTGTCTGTCATTTGCCAGCTCACTCTTTATCCTCTTAAAGCTTTCTTCACATTTTTCACTCCATACATACTCCATCTCCTTCTTCAATAGGTGTCTCAAAGGTTCAGTCAGCGTGGCATATTCTGGCATATATCTTGCACAATATCCGACCATTCCAAGGAAAGACCTCCGCTCAGCCACTTCCTTCGGGGCCTGCATTTTCAATAATCACTCCTACTTTCTCTGGATCTGCTTTTATGCCATCTTCTGAGAATATGTGTCCGAAGAATTTCAGACTTCGTCTGTTTATTTCGCATTTTTGCGCACTCAATGTTAGTCCACTTTCTTGCAGCATCTGCATACTTGTCTTAAAGCACTATCATGCTGAACTTGGTCACTTCCATACACAAGAATGTCATTGCTATAGTTAAATGCTTTTGGTACTGGCGCAATTACTTTCCTGATGGCTTCTTGGAAAATGTCAGCCGCCGAAGAGATTAGCCCTGATTTAAATCCAATTTGCTGAATCTCTTGGCCATATTCAAACGAATTATCATGTCCTCTATGTTCGGGCCCGGATGTCTCTTAATATGGCTGTATTTCATATCCTCATATCGACACAGAGCCGAAGCCGTCCATCAGCCTTAGGGACTACCACCAGTGGAGAAACCCATGGGGTCAGTCCATTTTCCACTCTTTCTATGATATCATTATTCTTTAGCTGTTCTAGTTCTTGCAACACTCTCTTCTGAAAATGAAAACCCACACGTCTTGGGTGTTGTGGGACAGGCTGAATTGAACTGTCAATATGTAAATGAACCTCATTTGATTCCAACTTTCCGACTCCTTGAAACAGTTTTGGGAATTCCATTTTTAGTGTCTCCAGATTCACCTCTCCTCTCGATATGGATTTTACGGCTTGATGCTTGGATGGATTCCCTCGTATTTTCTCAGATTGGTTATATTTTACATCAATGAGACCTAGTTTAAGTGCCGTATTGCAACTGATGAGGCATCGCCCAACAATGGGGCTTTTGATGACATGTATTTTAGTAGGAATACACTTTTCCATGTGAATTAAGTTGCAATGAAACAGTCCCACATTCAACAATGGCTGTTTTGCTCCCCATTGAAAGATTGTGGCTCTTGAAATTCTCAGGGGGTATTGCCAAGCCACCTTTCTGTGCATTTCCTCGCTCATAACAACGACTGTATCTCCAGTGTCCACCAGGAATGGTATATCTGCTCCATTCAAATTCACTAGTACCTTTATTGCATTCTTGTCACTTTTGTGGTTGACTATTAGTCTTATATATTCCCTGCTATATTGATCATATTCATATTCTCTATGGTAGTCCATTGGCTCTCCCCCTTCTTCGTATGACACGCTCAACATTGGTGGATTCTCATATGGGTCCTCATATTTTATTCCTTCTTTACCTTGTGACTCATTGTTGTATTGCTCTCTGTCCCAGATCCTGGGTATTGTGATCATCTCTTGCCATCTGTAATTCATCCATGGCTCTCACAAATCCGTTTAAATGTGAATTCTCTCTTGTTCCCTGATAGGTTCTCATGTCTCTTTCTGCAGTATTTCGTCCTTCAACACTCCTTTGGATATTGTACCTCCTGTTCGACACGAGTTGGGAGTTGCTGCTTGTTAATGGAATGTTTATCCTTTCTCTACACATCATTTGGAAATGGTTCTCCTGCCCACATCGGAGGCAAAGTTGTCTCATTGCAGGGCAGGGTCCCTTGTGAGGAAATTCGAAGCCACAGTGATAGCACTGTCTTTCATTGCCGCTTCTGCGCACCAAACTAGGTGATCCTATTCCTGGTTGTCTTCTCTGCCATTGAACATTCTTATATATGACAGTCATAGTCTCTACATTTTTGGGGTTTTCTATGTTTGCCACTTGAGCATCCACTCTCTCATATACCCTGGATAATTCCAGAACTTCTCTCATTGGGAGAGGTTTTTTTAGTAAATGTTTTCTGAATTGCGATGATAGACAACCCTCAATCACTCTTAGTCGTATTGCCTCATCATCATTGAAGTTGCCAAATTCACAAAAAGTTGCCTTTTTCTGCAGTCTTAATACAAACTGGGCTATGGTTTCATGGTTGCTCTGTTTGCATTGGTTAAAAACATATATCTCGTAGTCCCTATTCAGCGGGATTATAATTTGTGCATTAATTGCATCCACCAGTAGTGGATATGTCACTCTTTCTTGCAGAGGAATTGTTTTGATTATACTCTTTTTCCTTTGTGAAAATATCCATTTTGTTTGGGGCATTCTGATCCCCTACAGCCCTTAGAAACTCCTCGAATTCCTCAATCCATTCTTGCCACCTCTGACCTTGTGTTTCTTTTGGCTCTAGCATGAATGGGTTTGGTGGTCTTCTCAGGTAGTTTAATGCATTTGTTGATATTGGTGTGCTTTTTGCCATTTGGGGAATGTTCTGCTGTTCGTCTGTATCTCCCCCAGAATGGGAGTCTTCCTGTAACATTTTGTAGACTCTTTGTTCTCTCTTTGATATATGATATGTATATTTTACGGGTTGTTTGTTTTCACTCTTGCTTCTGTATTTTCATTTGCAAATACTGAAATTAGTTCAAGTTGCAAGTTCCTTTAAACCCAGAATTTCACATTAGCTTTGCTTCATTAACCAAGAAAGGATGTTGTCATTAAACACATATAACTTTGAATGCTCTCTTTCTCAGTTTCCTATCTTTATGCTTTGATCAAAACAGTCACTTTGTAAAGATGGTTTAAAGATAAAGTGTTGTCTTCTATCCTTCGTGGGTCTGTTCACTTTTCCATTTTATTGCGTCTATTTGTGGCTTTAATCCCAATATGAAATGTTATCAGATTATATTTGCTTGTTTCAATCTATCTGCCTTTAGTTCCGGTTTATATCAAACAACAATGTTTTCCCCAAGATGGCGGCCCTGGCGGCACGTTTCTTTGACGTCCGCGGGTCCTTTTTTCAAGTGTCACGGGCCCTCTCCTATGCCTATGCTGCACGCGCTTCGGCTCGCGCCTTCAGGTACGCCGTTTCTTTCCTTAAAAGATGCGCTTTTGCTTCTTGCTGCACGCGCTTCCCTTTCTCGGGCAGTAAAGTTACATTTTGATTTATTGCCTTAGATTTTCAATCTATCGTTGCTTCCGTACCTTGTGTTCAGCCCAAATTGCTTTTATTTCCCGTTTCGTCACTCGCATGAGATTTTCTCCTTCACGTTTACGATTTACTTGGTCCTCACTCTCACGATTTCATTGCTCGAGATCCAGATGCCTTCTTATATCCTGCCCAGTTTATCCTCGTCGCCATTGTTATGGTTTTCTTTTATGATTATTAAATATACAGCAGCCAGCAAACATAAGTCTTCCTGTATCTTTATTCATAGATCAACTGAACTTTTCTTAGCATTACATTCCAGAGTCCCTAATCCTTCTAAGTTCTATTAACCTATGCAGAGACAGCACACAACAAAATACGGCCCGTGGTACTTCAGTAAATTCCCTGCCCGTACCACATGTAGGGTGGTAAACCTCTAAAGAAGGCGTACCCTCAGATCAGCACTTGTGGTATTCATCAAGAAAAGGCGTGTCTTTCTGTAACGAGGCCTGCAAAGTGGTATTTGAATAATTTCATGTTCTGTGACTGAAATGTTGGTCGAATGTGCTTTTCAGAATAACAGATAACAGATTATTTTTTACTCCATTAAAACGTAAGTATTCCGTTTTGGGGGGCTTCAAATAATGGGCGATGGTCAGCGATCAGTGTGGCACTCGAGACCAAACTAAACATTTCCCCTCCCACCCTAGACATTTTTTTGTGAGTACCCCGGCCATACTGTAAAATAATGTATCCTACTCACATTCTTACTGAGCCTAGTGGGGCGAGTCCAGTATACCCAGTACATCCTGCTGGCCCACTGTAATTTTGCATCAAGGCAAAACCATAAACTCTGCCCCAGAGCTGGCACGCCGGTATTGAAGGCCTGTTTCTGTTGCATGTTTCACAGACAGGCTCCAGTGCACTCACTCGGTTGTGTAACTTGGCTATTAGTCTATTAGTCTTGTCTGACTTTAAAACACGGGAAGTAGAGCGCTAGGTAACATTTTGAAGCCAGGACGTTATTTTACTCCTTAGTTGGGAGTAAAATGATTTTCTTGGGAGGAACATCTCATTCCCAAAGCGGGGAATATTTTGTAGGGGAGCACAGATCTATTTTAACTGTAAAACAGATATCCTTGTGTCATGCATACCCCTTTCCACCCTTTAGAATTTCTATCTACAAAAGGCAAAAATAATATGGAAGCCCTTTCCATTGGCTCTGCTCCACTGGCACTGCTGTTCCAAAGCTCTGTGTCAGGCCCTGATTTGTTTCCGGTGGCTCTGCTCCACTGGCGCCACTGTTCCAAAGCTCTGCAGGTGTCAGTCCCTGCTTTGTTTCCGGTGGCTCTGCTCCACTGGCGCCGCTGTTCCAAAGCTCTGCAAGTGTCGGGCCCTGATTTGTTTCCTGTGGCTTGGATCCACTGGCGCTGCTGTTCCAAAGCTCTGCAAGTGTTGGGCCCTGGTTTGTTTCCTGTGGTTCTGTTCCACTGGCACTGATGTTCCAAAGCTCTGCAAGTGTCGGGCCCGATGTGTTTCCTGTGGCTCTGCTCCACTGGCACCGCTGTTCCAAAGCTCTGCAAGTGTCGGACCCTGATTTGTTTCCGGTGGCTCTGCTCCACTGGTGCCCCTGTCCCAAAGCTCTGCAAGTGTTAGCCCTGATTTGTTTCCTGTGGCTCTGCTCCACTGGTGCTGCTGCTCCAAAGCTCTGCAAGTATCAGGCCCTGATTTGTTTCCTGTGGCTCGGCTCCACTGGCTCTGCTGTTCCAAAGCTCTGCAAGTGTCGGGCCCTGATGTGTTTCCTGTGGCTCTGCACCACTGGCACCGCTGTTCGAAAGCTCTGCAAGTATCGGGCCCTGATTTGTTTCCGGTGGCTCTGCTCCACTGGTGCAGCTGTTCCAATGCTCTGCAAGTGTCAGGCCCTGATATGTTTCCTGTGGCTCGGTTCCATGTGTGTGTACATAACTCGTGCAATAAAGGGTATGCTCTAATCAAACTACAATTAGACACTCCTCATTGGTTATCCGTTTGAGACTGTAATTAAGAGGTGAATGTCGAATTAGAAGGAACCGTAAGAATATGTTTAGCCCTAGATTCCTTATAAATTTCAGTTTAAAATATATTTTTCTTGTGTAATTTAGCCAGAAGTTCTCGAATAAATTATTTTATATTAGATCATTGAAGTCAGTCCTAGGGAACAGATCAGTCCTCTCTTACATCACAAAGCAAAGTCTTTCTGGAATGGGAGAAGGCTGAAAGCAATGTGTATGACGATTTCCCCTAAAAAATGGCCGCAGAACATTTTGTTCTTAAATGTTTGTGCGTAGAACTTACTACGAGGAATATTATCTTGTTTACAGGTGATAATTCATCCCATGTTCACTATCCGTATATGTCATCTTACCTGTTTTGGGTAACGTTATACTCCTCGTCACAGTCTGCTGCCGCTACCCATGCTTCCAGAACCCCCAGACATCTCCCTTTTGAATCCATATACTTCCGGGGAACACTGGATGATACATCACTTTCCCTAAACGTTTCTCAAAGCATTTGAATGAGTTTCACTGCAGAGAACAATGGACCAATGAATAGTGAGGCAACGAGGGGATTCCAGAATTGCTGGCACAATTCATTCCAGTATTGTGCCCTCTATTGCCTGGAGAGAATGGGCCACCAATACTCCTGAGTGTCATTGGCTCCAAGCCTGCGGCTTCTTTACTTCTGGACCTGAGGTCTTTGTCGTTATTTGATATACCTCTACCCACAGTAGGAATATCACTCACCCTACTTGGTGTTACTCGAAGTGACGACTTGCCCACCTTTTACAATTCACCAGGAAAGGTAATCACTGAGGCATTTATGTTCTAAAATTCCTCCCTCAGCCCACAATGGAACAATGGAACACAGGCAATTGTTTGGCCACATTGATAGTGTTTGCGCGCGCGCGTAGATCCAAGAATTGGTATCATTTTGCCTTGCTTTTGTGGATATATCTAAATATAAAATTTCCTTTTTGTAAGAGGGGGGATGGGTGAATGTTGTGGTTCCCCAAAGAGACAGGGACTCACAGACCCACATTACATTTTATTTATTTATTTATTCATTTATTTTAATTTGACTTGCTGGCCCTTACATGGACGTACACATGGGACTGCCAGGCAAAATGCACATCCCCTGTTTATGGCATCATATGCACACGAGGATGTTGGATCACATACATTGTGAATATATCCACCACTTTCTGCTTCCTATTTTGACAATACGTTAATTCCACAGAATCGCACTATTTGCTCAAGTGGCAAAGCCAGGGACTGAGCCGAGGTCCGCTAGTTCCACCGTCTGCAATGTACTCTCATGACTACACCCCATCTCTATTTTACACCACGAAGAAGGTTTTGCGTAGGGCTGTGTTTCTGTAGCTAAATCAATACTCTGTGTACAAAAAACCTACTTGTGCAGTTTCACCCGATAAATCGCAATGGCTTCATATAAAAACCTGTAAATTAAAAAGAGTATTTTGATAAATCAGGACGGAATGAATATCTGCATAATTATGGTCTAGCAGTCCATGGTACTAAAGAGATCCCCAAAAAAACCCATTTCATAATGCAATATCAAATTTGGAATTGAACATTTCCCTAATTTTATGTTAAACATGAAGGCAAACCGTGTCTTTCCCAAAAGGCCTATTGCATGAGAAGTGGACTTG
Organism: Ambystoma mexicanum; assembly: GCF_040938575.1. Taxonomy (NCBI): domain Eukaryota; kingdom Metazoa; phylum Chordata; class Amphibia; order Caudata; family Ambystomatidae; genus Ambystoma; species Ambystoma mexicanum. The sequence continues at coordinate 398,893,369 of NC_090935.1, forward strand.
CTGAGCCAGATTGTTCCTATGCGTTAAAAATAGTCAATAGATTAGATGAATACAAATAGTTGTCCTTTTGGCTATTACATATCTGCAGAAGTGGCCGAACTGCGTTCACTTTGTTTTTAGAAGCCAGCTGTGTCGGCATCATAAAGACAGCAAGAAAAACGGAAGATAACATGACTAGTGGGGGGCAAGTCAGCGCATAGTATCAAATAGAGGGGGGCAATGCCTCCTGCTAACCATTAAAGCAAGCCTCTGAAGTAAGTACTCAGCAAGACCCCCATATTAGCTGCCGTGAATTAAAACTCATAAGGAAACTATTCCTTACTATTAACTTACTTTTGGTAAAATAACTCTGTGGGTTGAGCGCTCGCTGCGGAGATCCGTGTGTGATCTGCAGGTATGAATCCCGGCAAGACCAACTCAGTCGTTGATCCTTCCAATGTCGATAAGAGAACCAACTTCGATTGGGTGATATTGTATGTAAATATGTTTCTCTGTAAAGTGCTTTAGACGAAAGCGCTATGTAAAGAACACAATATTATTCCCAAGCAATGCGTAGCAGATTACACGTCTGTGAGATATCTGTGGCAAAAATGGAAGAATCACAGCGTAAAGGAACAGTATCACACGCCAAACTGCACTAATCACCACAGAATCTTTTAGAATAGTGCACATGTAGCACTGGCATTTTGTCTGGAAAGTGAGAAACTTCACCGTATAGTCATGGAAACATTCTGGATTAGGAGTGTGGCATCCCAGGGTAAATACTTTATCTACCCTGTGACACTAGGGTGTGATGGTGATCTGAACTTCAATATTTCTAAAGGACAACTCAAAGATCTGATTTTGTAAGGAATGGAAACAGTATTTATACTCGGTCGGGTCGAACCTATTTCAGCCCGATGCAAATAGCAGGCAGGGGGAGGTTACAAAAGGAATCTGCTCCACCTTGTGTGGTGGGCCCCCGGCCAAGAGCAAGAAGTGGACTAAGTGGTAGCATTTCAGTATTACAACTTTATATAATAAAAATGTCTATCTATCTCTGTTCCCCAAGAGTTTTCCCTGCCAAACACAAAACTAACTAGGGTGTTCGTCATCAACAGTGTAGTCCAAAAACCAAAAGTCCTTCCTCTGTCCAAAACTAACCTGGCCCTACCACTAAACAAAACAACCAAAAAGGGATCCAGGAGAATGACTCCTTTCTCCTGGACACCTTACTTATCCTTAGTAAGGCTATTAATAGCTTTTCATGATTTCTTGAACCAGTTCTTTCAGTTCCTCCAGGGGACTTTTCCACCTTTTCGTTTTGACACTTCCCCTTGTTGGCAATGTGCAGTGTCACTTTCTCACTCCTTCTCTTTCAGACTTGCTTGTTCTGATCCGAACCAACTTTTCTTCTGTGGACTCTTTATCCACTTGTTTCATTTATTTGCTATCCATACACTAGGAAGAATAAACTGAGTCCCCAAGTATTCTTTACTGGGACGAGTATGCTGTGTCCCCAAGTATTATTCTTTATTCTTTTACTGGGACTAGTAGGATGTGTCCCCCAGTGGGACGAGTAGGCTCTGTCCCCAAATATTCTTTACTACTTCTTCTACTACCCGCTTGCTTACCCCCACCTTCACTGGTATGGATAGTTCTTGATTACATGTCATTGGAATTTCGGTGTTCGGGCCAACAATGGTTTACTCTTGAATTCCAGTCAGCATATTCACTGAGATGAGCATGATTTACACATTTGTTATTTCTGGCATCCCTCCCTGGTCCCCCGCCGTCCCATTACCTTCTCTCCAGGGGGTTGGTGTTAGTCTGTTCTCAGGATGGGAATTCTTTTGATCAGGTTACTTTGCAGTGTTTTCCGACGCTCTTTCTCTCTCGTAACTTGTTCCACGTAGTCCCAGTCGTGAAAGTCTCGGTGCTATTCACGGACGGCACTGTCCACCCTTCTTGGGTCATGCCACTACTTACGACATGTTGTCTGTGTTTGGGTTTTCTCCCCCTTCCTTCTCCTAGTTCCAGCTCCCTTGGTACTTCCTCCATGCACCAGCTGGTTGCCTTCACGGGGCATGGGAAGTGCTTGCTTCATTCTGCTGTCCCTGCAACGCAGGTTTGAAGCATCCCAGGCTTCTCCTTCTTGACGTTGACTCCTGATAAGTCTTTCTTCTCTTAGTTGGGTCCTCACCAGTGGCAGATCATAATCCTCTTTCACTGTCTGTGTAGTATTCATCCTTTACTATTCTTACACTTCACAGTATTGTTAATTATCAATGGTAGAGTGATCAGCATTACTCCTCTATTGTTCTTCACAGTGTGGTTGATTTTCACTTGAGTGTTAGAAGTAGTGTAAAAATAGAAAACAGTGGTTTCTTCAAATTGGATTTCCTGAGGTCCTGATGGTGTGAGGGGCTCATATGATATAGGGCTTTCTTGACGAAATAGGAGTTCTTGTTCCCATGAGGGGAGTCTCTCAGTGTGAGGTGCCGCTTGCCGCCACCACTAGGGGGAATATTCCATAACAGGCTCACCTCCCTAGCCTCACAAGGAAGGGCTCCCCTCTGCAGAGAGAAGTGACAAATCCCGGGATTTGTCACACTTGCCAAATTACAAAGGGGGCTGGATCACTAAGTTTCAAACTCAGGAATGTCATTCACACACAGTGCTCCAGGTTTGCCGGGTAAAAATCAGGCTGAGAAGGGTCTCCTCTAGTAAAGGTATTCCTTCGTAGCACCCTCTAACCCTCCCGGTATCAGGGGACCCCATAGATGGCACTGAAAAGCAAGACCTGCCACTGCTCATATTAAGGCCTGATCACAGCCATAGGCATGTCTCAACTTGGGTAGTTGTTTTCTCTCCTCTGCTAGTACTTTAATAATAATTCCCACAACAGTCTCGCTGGAGGAGGGGTTCGAGTGCATTTGCATTGAGTACAGCAGTATCTAATGGGCAGTAATGTCTACCTGGTAGAACCCATGGTGACCACACGGCAGACTCGCTTCACCCGACAGACCTGGCATGTGACGTCATTTGGCCTATAAGTACGTGGTTGCATCTTAACCTTGAATACATTCATGCAAAGTACATTTATTCTGGTTAACTGCTTTATATTCCGAGCCCATGTACAGTGCCAAAATTCAAAGCTCACAGAAACCAATAGGTCATCCACCAGTCCAGGCTGAACATTTGCCAGATGCGCACCACTTGCTGCTAGACCCAAGACCGATACACCATACCAAAAGAGAGTTCCCACCTTGGTCCAACTTCAATAACAGCAGAAAAAACAATTCCAAGGCTAAACCATCAACTGTCACAATCACAATTTTCTCACCTATGCCGTGAGATTTCTATGTATGTTGTTGGTGGTGGCTAATGAAAGGAGGCTGGGCTGTAGGGTGATGTAGCAGAAAAGGATCTGATGCTTATAGTGCAAATGCTACGGTCAATGATATAAACTGTAGTGAAGTGTCTAGAACGGACACTAAAATCTGCAGCATTGAGGCAGACCTAGCAGAAGACAGACTAGCTTCTGTGAAGTCTCTTTTCCATGACCATGTTCACATGATAAGACCTGTGGCACTACAGATGATGATGAGCTGGGATGGAGAAGTGATGAGGAGGTGGAATCCCACAGAAGCATGAGCTACAGCACTATTGAGGGAATTGACTAGAGTAAGGCCAGTATCCTGAGAGGAGCAGATTTTGGGGACAGCAGGGATAACCTGTCAGTTGGTTAATGACCATCACAGAGCTAATCAGCAGAGTAAAGATGAAGCAAGCAGCACCGTGCCCAAATCTGGGAGATGTAGCTGGTGTATTGTAATTTCAGTTATTATTAAGTGCTTTCGCCAAAGTGCTGAACAAGTAAAGGTGGTACAATATTCAGAATATACAAATGAACATGAGCAAAGTTAGTGAGAAGACATAGATAACGGATGATTTTACAAGTGTAAATGAAAAAGCAAGAAGGAGGAAAGAACAAAGAGCAATAGGACGTTTATTCCAGTATTTGGGAGCCAGAAGGAAAAAAGAGCAGAAATGTGAATGGCACAAGCAGGGTGGGGGAAACTCAAAAGGAAATGGGATTTTGAACAGAGAATACAGGTAGCAGAATGAAAAGGGAGAAGGATAGGGAGGTGGCATGCCATAGAGCCATATCGATGAGAACGAAAAGTAATATATTGCACAGACTAGAGAGAAGGATAGACAGAATTATGAAGTATTAGCGTGACGGATACAGTGAAGAGGTGCCAGAGAATTAGCAGGAAGAGCCAGAAAGAAGCCAGAAGGAGTGCAGAAAGTGTCTAACTGTGAGAATGCAAGAGCAGAAATTAGAAGTTTATCAGCCTAAAAGGAATTGAATGGATAACTTTTCAGAATATTAAAGAGATGAAAGTGGCAAAATCTAGCAGCAGCAGAGCTATGTATGGAGAAAGAGAGGGAACAGTCAAAGATTAACCCACATTAAGGGTAGATCATGAGAGTGAGATAGAGATAGGAGGAAGAGGTAATGGAACAGTAGTGGCAGGAAATAAGTCATTGTTCAGTTGGCCAGGGAAGGGCTGGCCCCCTCAGACCCCAACCCTGGGGGTGGACGAGCGAGGGAGGATCACCTGGGTAGGGGAGGCTGGGGTTACGCTCAGGAGAATCTCCCAGGTGAGACGTGGTATTATACCAGGAAAGAACAAAAGGAGAACAAAGTCCTTGAGGCCATCATAGGCTGTATCAACTCAAACTCCCTTCCGCCCAATGAGTCTCACTTACCAGAATACAACCATCCCTACACCTCTGGTAAACCTATTAAGAGCCCAAACCCTGTTACAGTAGGAAACAACCTCTCTCAGAAGCACAGTTTTTCTGTTGCCTGCCCGAATACTCCCGGTCATTCTTTTCCACGTCCCGATCTGCATTGACAAAACACTACTGCACCCACAATTCATTTAATAAAACCTACCAAACAGTAAACCCCCAAACCCTTTCTGACACAAACACTTTCTTACACCAAGGAAGACAATAGACTAATATGAAAGCTGTTTACCTGACATGTCCCAACCAAAGGGTCAGGCAAAGTCAGGCAATTGACCATAATCACACGCACCTGAAAGTTCTTTCCTTTCCCCACAGGGATAAAAAGTGGAGAACCAAGCACACTACGAGCAAGGCAGAGAGCTATCACAGGGCGGTAGTTTAAGAGACAGAGAAAGTTGTCGAGAACCGAGGGGGTGACAAGGAGAGAAGCAACCTTGCCCTTTCCGCCCCAGATCCGTGATTCCTCTGTGGAAGAAATCGTGAGACCGCTAACAAAAGCTAACGTGTGCTGCAGCAGATGTCAGCAGTACACGGAGCCCGCCGACGTTGATTTGCAGGAGAACAGATGGCGCTTGCTACCATGGTACCATCCTTGACTCCAGATACAAGGAAAGCAAGCGTTCATCACAGCCGGTGTGTCGAGGGGAGACCAATAAGAAAACAAACTGTGTTGAATGAAAGTTGCAAGTTAAAGAAGTTCAAAGAACTGTGATGGTCATAGGGGAAAGCTAGCTGAATGGGTCCGACACCACATGGGTGTACAGCGATAGACTCCAGTTGGTTCCCCATTTTTGTTGAAAATACCAGAAGGCCGTACGAGGGCCGTGAGACAAGTGTCAAAGCGGTCATACAGAGGTCTAGCAAAATCCGCTGTACAGTCGAAAGTCTTTGACCAGCAAGTAATGGAAAGCTAATGGAAACTAATCCCGCATGAGGGGAGAGAAGATTGGCTACAGTGAACCCTACGGAAGAATGCTGATAAATAAGGGGCAAAGCCTGATACCTCAATGAACGTTTGTGTTGATAAGAGTGAACCCAAGAAAGGGAGGTTCACTGCAAACTGTTTAAAAATACATTAAGAATCGTGATTGTTTAAAATAAATCCCTTGGAATACAAGCCATAGTCAACCCGGCGGAGGGGGGCTGAGCCCGGAAGAGGGGGCCCCAGGGATAAAGAAACCTCACCCAAAGAGGAAAGCATACAATAGAGAAGGGTCTGAGCCCAGAAGAGGGGTCCCAGAGGTGAAGAAGCATCACCCCAAGTGTAATCAAGAAAGAAGTTTTGTTTTTTACTTTGGACACATCAGGCTTCAGAAGCAAAATACGTAACCACTGAAGGCCCTAATACTGTTAGAAACTCTTGGTGGATCTCAGCCTGGAAGAGGAGGACCCACGGGTGAAAAGTCATCACCCAACATATAGACAGAAAGGAAGTCTTTGTGTTTTATTTTGTATGCAGCAGGTCTTAAAAGGCAGGAGACTTTTTGTAGAAAAGAGACTTTTTTTGTAGAAAAGAGACTTAACCACCATAGGTCCTGGTACCTGATAACGGAATTTTAGGCTCATACTGACAAAAGCTCAAGTGTGTGCTGTGTGGTCCGGAATCCCAACTTGTCCCGTGCTAAAAAAAACATGGGGATGGTAGACCCCCGGCTACTACATCCTGACTTCTCATTTATGAACACTCCTTTCTTTCTCAAGAACCTTATCCCACATTTTTCTGTATTTAGTTGTAAGGATTGGCAATCAATTTTATTTTTAAGTATTGGCCCTTTTATTTTGACAAGACGCCACTGGGACTGCCTTATTATTATTATGTGATGGTCGTAGCTTGCTACCATCTTAGATTTTGGTTTAGATTAGACGTTTTTCCAGCCCATTTATACAGTTTAATAAACACCCTGGAACGGTGATCACTTGTGTCTGTCTTTACTGTTTCCACCATAAGTTCCTTACACACCCGATGGAGTTCTATGGGACTTCATGGGAATGGGAACTTACCAGCTCTCTGCTGCCCATAATATCCCGATAATACCGGAATATCAGGCGGCCGAGATGGGAAGGGCAGTTTGCCGGTATAATTAATTAATTAGGGCCTATGACTTCTTCCAACTCCAATCAGCACAGCGAAGAAGGTGACAGGAAGAGAAAAGCGAGCAGGTCATCTAGGGCCGAGGGGGCTAATGAGGTAGAGAAGACAACCTCGTAGGGTAGAGCGAATCAAGAGTGGCACGTAACATAGTTGAAAAAAAGAATGAAGCAGAATATTTCATAGATGTGCTGAATGTTTCACCTACTTGCATGACCTGCTGTGGACCCCCGTGAGGAGCACTGGCTGAGTTGCCATTGCTACAGCATGGCCTTGTGCCATAGGCCCTCCCCTGCCTCTTCCGCCTCCTGTCTTCCACGCATCATGTGATCTGTCGTGTGACTCCAGGCAGAGTTAACATCTGCGGCTTGCTGCTGCCCTGACTGCTGGGAGCACAGATGTGCTGGACTGTTCCACTTACCTACCTGACATGCAGTGGGTCCCCGTGAGGAGCACCGCCCGAGGATCCACTGCTACAGCACAGACAGACGCTATAGACCCTCCCATGCCTCCTGCATTACACGCATCACGTGATCTGTCAGGTGGCTCCTACTGAATCCCTTATAAATCATCCCCCTTCGGCATCCTTTCAAACCTTCTTGTTTGGAAATGTACCACGGACCTTCTTTAACTTTTATTATACAACATAATATGGCCTACATCCCAGCCTCATCATGTTACACCTGTTCTATTTACAACTACTCACCAAGTGTCTCTTGCTCTTCTCTGTAATGGGATTCCAGATCCCCGCCTACCTTTCTTCTTACCCCTCATCCTCACCCTCGCCTTTTCACCCATGTCCTCCTTCTAATCTAATTTCTCCTCACATCTCTCCCTGTCCTCATTCCTCAATTTCCATTGGAGTGTGGAATGCCTGGTCCATCTGCAACAAATCACATTCCACTCTTTGACCTCTTTCAATGACTATATCTCCAATTTCTCTGCCTTACTGAAACTTGGATATCTCCCTCAAATACTATTATTCCTGATTTGCTCTTTTCTCCCTTCTCCAATATCTTTCATACCCCCCATGCCATTGGAAAAGGCAACAGCATAGGGGTTATCGCCCATTCTTCCTGGACCCTAGACCCTTCTTCCCTTTCTGCCCCTTCCTACCTACTTTCGAATTTCCTCTTTCTTCCTTTTTTTAAACCTTTCTCTATTTCCTTTCTTACTATCTACTTCTCTCCTGTCCCACTTTTAACTTTCATCTCAGATCTTGACACTTTGCTTTCTTTCTCTTTCATTCAGTCCCTCCGTTATTCATTCTTGGTGATTTCAATCTACATCTTGGCTCTTCTCACTCCACATCTGCCTTTCTCCCTCTCTTGGACTCCTACCCTCTTTTGCCCTTGGACTATCCCCCCCATCTCCTTTGGCTCTTCTCTAGATCCTATCTTCTCCTCTGTCTCTTGTGATGCACTGGTTTATATATGTTCGATTTACTCCTCGGATCCCTTTATTCTTTCCTTTACCTTCCTTATTTCCTCCCCCTTATTCTCATTCCCCCTCCTTTGTAGGTCGCGATCTTCACTCCTTCAATATCTCTTCCTTCTTATATTATCTTACTTTGTCTCTCCCTTATCTCCAGACATTCTTACAGCTATCTACTGACCTAGCAACTACCTCTCACCAATCTGGCCTTACCTCTACTCTTGATTGTCTCTATCCCTCTCGATCGTTTATCCCCACAGCCATGGCTCACTCCATCCCTTATATCTCTCTCGTCCTCTCTTCGGAAGTAAGAGCACCACTGTAAAAAGACTCAATACCCCCCTGATCCTGAGTCACTCTCCACTCTTTATATAATTGCCAACTCCTCACCACAAATAAACAATACTTTTCCTCACTCACCCTCTCTCCATCCCACCATCCCTGTCGTCTTTTTCAATTCCTCAAATACACCTACTCCCAACCCTCCTGATCCTTCTTTTTCCTCTTCTTTGTTGGCTTCTGACTTTTCAGACTACTTTACATCTAGGTTCACAAGTCTCAGCTCTGCTTTTGTCCCCCCTTACTTCCCCTACCCCACATCTCTCCCCGTCCTCCCTTTCTCTTCCCTTTCTGCCTTTTCTCCTCTTAACGATTCTGAAACTGCCCACATTTTATCTCATGCTCAACCTACTGCCTCCCCCTCTGATCCTCTGCCTTCAACTCCTATTCCTCCTGTATACCCCAGATTCCTTCTTACCTCACCTCTCCTACTAACCTTTCTCTTTCCTTATCCACTTTTCCCTGTAGTTCTAAACATACTACTATCATCTACATCTTGAAGAAACCTTCTCTTGACCCCCCTCTTCATTCCATTTCCATCATTTGTCCCTCCTTCTCTTTCTCTCTAAACCTCTGGAGCGCCTTGTCTACTCCCAGGTATCATCATATTTGCATTCCCACTCTCTACTCCCCCCACTCCAATCGGTTTTCCAACCCACACACTCTACTGAGACAGCCATTCTACACGTCTCAAATTCACGCCTTTCAGCAGGTCACAATAAACGCTCTCCTATTCTTATTCTTCTCGATCTATCTGCAGCCTTTGACATGGTTGACCACCCACTCTACTCTACTCTCTTCTCTGGGCCTTTCTGGTTCTGTTCTCTACTGGTTTCAATTCTATCTCTCTGGTTGTTCCTACTCTGTCTTGGACTGGTCAGCTTTCATCTCCATGACCCCATCTATATGGGGTCCCCCAAGGCTCCTCTTTTACCTCTATACTAGCCTTCATTCCTCTCATTTCATCTTTCAATCTTTTGTGTCACTTTTACACTGATGACTCTCAAATGTCCTTCTCCTTTTCTGAATTCCCTGACACTATCCATTCCCAAGTCTCGGCTTGCCTTTCTTCCATCCAATTCTCAATGTCTTCTCAATTCCTCCACCTTAACCCTTCGAAAATTGAGGTACTATTCCCCCCCCATGTGCCCTGTTATAATCTACCTCTTTTTGCTCCTTTCCACCATCTGAGCTTCCTTTCTCTTGTTCCGCTCCTAATCTGTGTGTCCAATTTGACTCCTATTTCTCCTCCCTGCACATTTCTCTTACTGCACGCAACTTCAGTCTCCTTTTCAATCTCCATCAAGCTTGTCCCCTTCTGTGATTTCATGCTTCGAAACGTCTTGTTTCTAGTCTAATCCTCTTTAGCATCAATTACTGTTTAGCTCTCTTTATTGGCCTTCCTGTGTTCTGATGTAATCCACTTTGTTCTATCTACAACTCTGCTATTCGTCTCCTCTTCTGTCTTCCCCCCTCGTGCATCGATCTCTTCTTCACGACTTTCTGCCTCTATTTTACCATTTGAATCACATCTCCTGTTCCATTTTTTTTCTATTGTTTTTAAATGTCTCCATGGTCTTGCCCCTTCCTATGTCTCATCCCTGGTCTACCTCTATGCCCCATCTTATCTTCTTCACTCACAGTCAACTTTTTGTCTTATCGTGCCCAAACCTCCTTGTGCGTCCTCTCGTTTTTTTCTCGTTTTCCTTACCTGCTCCTTATCATTGGAATTCTCTCTCTTATCATCCACTCTTCCTCCACCTGTAATATTTTCCAAACTAGTCTCAAAGCATATCTCCTATTCCGTCTGACCAATTCTTAAAACATGACATCTATTATTGTACTGCTATCATTACCTTTTGTTTTGTTTTATACAATTTACTTTTGTGTGTAAAGCACTTTGGGAAAAGCGTTATAGGAATTTCAATAAATGCATACAAATTCGCCAACAAGGTGGAGAAAGAATCCAAATTAGAAAGAGAAGAAGAAAGAAAGAAGGATCTGAATATTTAAGCATACCATGATAAACAGAAGATGAAGAAGGGAATGAGAGGGGGAAGTGGGATATGTAAAAGAGAGCAGATAATGGACAGAAGAGTACATTTGAGAGCCAGAAACAGCAGACGACAAAGGGGCTGTACAAATAAATAAGCCCAGTTAGAACCCATAGGTTTGATAAGGAATAGTGAAAATGGGAGACAGGAAATAAGTGGCAAGAATGCAAAGGAGAGGGAAAGAAAAATGAAGATTAAAATCACCAAGAAAAATAAGAGGAAAATCATAGGACAATTAGATGAGAGTAAAGGTCATGACAGAAAGAGTGAAGAGGGCCAGTTGGATGAGAGACAACGAAGGTGAGAAGCCCAGAGTGTCTGAAAACAGCCCATTGCTTTGAGGAGGATAAGGAGCCAATGAGAAGTCCAGAGTGTGAGAATTGCCTGCACGGAGACAGAGCTGAGTACAGGGCCCAAAAGCAAGGGGCGCATGTGAGGAACCAGATGCATGCATCAAAGAATCCAAGTGGCGAGCTATGTCTAGCTGATGTCATTGTAAAACCACATAGTTTTTGAGGAGGATAAGGAGCCAATGAGAAGTCCAGAGTGTGAGAATTGCCTGCACGGAGACAGAGCTGAGTACAGGGCCCAAAAGCAAGGGGCGCATGTGAGGAACCAGATGCATGCATCAAAGAATCCAAGTGGCGAGCTATGTCTAACTGATGTCATTGTAAGACCACATAGTAAAACAGGAATTGCAAACTTGGGAGGCCTAAGTGGTCCAACAGAGTCAGAGAGATGGCTCTTGAACAGGAGTGGAGAGGAACTATGGTCTACCGTAGTGGAGAAGAACTCTATCCACTGTAGCTCTGTAGGCTGGGGTTATGGGGTAAGGAAATCCTGGAGGAGACAGACAACATTCCCAAAGCATAACAAATGTAACAGAAAAGGTCATTAAGACACTGCATTCTAGAAGTCATGTGTTGTGTAGCGCGTTGTTGTGTGTGTTGTGCTAATGCAAAGGGGGAGATGTGTTGTGTATGGCTTGTCTGGGCAAGAAGGAATGATTTGATGTCATGTGGAGTGTTGATGCCTTAATGTTGGAATGTATGGGTGAAGGTACTAACATAGGCAGTTCGTTAGCCCTCTGCCTAGGTGATGGGCCGCCAGTGTATTGTCCTATTTGTAACTTGCTGGTAACCTAAGTAACTACATGTAAAGGAACTTAAGAAGATGTAATAAACCTCACAAGTAATCATAAGAAGTCTGGAGGCTGCATCATTTCAGAGTTTAACTCCAAAGTTCAAGATTAAGAAAAGAAACGCGATAAACAAGATACGTTCTTTGAAACTAAATCAAATTCAAAAGTAAAAGAAGGAAACAAATGTAAGCGCTGCCTTCTGGCAGACAGGCTAATATCCTAAAATGTAATAAAAGAGAAGAAAAACAATTGAGATGCTACCTTTTGGGAAGCAGAAATAAATTCCAAAATGTGACAAAATTAAGGAACACAAATCAATTAAAGTGCAGCATTCTCAGAGAAAACATGACAATACCAAAGGGAAACAGAAGTAAGAAACGGAAACCATTTATAACAATGCCTTCAGGTAGACAAAGTAAAATCCTAAAACATCTGAATCCATCAGTGCTGAATTTGTAAAATTAATATGTGCCAGGGTTGAAATAATGCTGGTTTGCTGATACAAGCCCCGCCCACTGCAAGACTCACCCACCACCTCCCCCCTCTGGCTACTGCCGATCACAGTGTCAGTGTGGCACCATGTTTGGGGCTAACAGCAGCCACTAGTGCTAGCTTCTAGAGGGATGGCTGGTGCATGTTTTATATTAGAGGCCCTCATTGTAGAAATGCACTGCAGTGTGGGGCGCTTTCTGTTGCTCTTAATATACTTCCATGCGCCTTATTGTATTCGCCTGAGCATTGTTTTGAACAGCATCCTTCTAATGATCACGAGAGCAGCAGTCAGAGTGCATGGTCGGTTCCAGCAATGCCTTCTCTCCTCCATTCCCCATATGCGCCATCTCCACTTCCCATACATCCTTCTGCCCCATGGCTCTCTCATCTCTTCCCTCCCTCTCTCTCTGTTCCTCCCATCTCCCATTGCGGATTGCAATCTTGATGGATGGGAAAGGCAAGCCCAAGGAGCCAACATACTTCACTGAATGATGTTCTAATTGGAACCAAAACTTAAAAAAAAAACAAAAAAAACAACGGGAGTGTGTCGTTCATTAACTGAGAGCACTGCCAAGGTTGTTAGAAAGCAATGGCAGCAATGACTCTGCTGTGAATACTGAAATACAACTAACACGTAAGCGAGTCTCACATTGGGAGTTTCACCATTTGTCATTCTAAAGCAGCGTGCTTGCATGTACATTGATGTCTGGAAATGAGCGGCCAGGCCTTGCAGTTAGTTCACACGGAGTGTGGTGTCACGTGCCCTTAACGTAAAGGGTCACGTGACACGGAAGGAATAAAGGAATCACCGGAACTGGCGCGAGAACGCCAGTCCGGGTTTAAGCACCATACGAGGGAGTCGCGTCTTTCTTGCGCTGCAACCTGCCCTCGCGCAGCGCCACCGGGCAGGCCCGCCTGTGCTCCCCTGCAGCTGCGGGAGCCCACAGCAAACATCACACTGGCGACAAAGCCGGTTTCGGACCCAATGCGGATCCGCGCCACCTCCACACGCGGAGCTGCGCGGCAACACCCGCACCGGCGCCACACCTCCGACACGGCCACACGTCGCAGACATCAACCTCGCGACGTCACGTGGCTGTGTACAACACCAGCACGTGTCGGCTAAAGCCACGCGGATGCTCAGGACTGGGGCTCTGCAGCTCTCACACGCCGCATGGACAAAACATTGCTTCAATACTCCTCCTGCATCTCCTGAAGAAGTCTGTTGGTGTCACAGCAGGTACTGCACGGTTACGCAGCTTAACACGTGCCATTGGCATAGTCCCCTACGGTGTTGAAGAGATACCTCTAGCACCGCCACCTACAGACTGTGCCCTAAATCTGTAAAGAGCACACGGAAAACTGACATGTCCAGCCCAAGCACCAGCCCCACAAGGACTAGCACAAGTTCATCCTCCAGGAAGAGCCTCTCCAATGAACATCCCGACCCAGCACAGACAACATTCATGCCGCCGTTCGACCCATTCACCACAGGAGCTGCTATCAGGTGGGAAATCTAGCGACAACAATTTGAAATGCATCTCGACGCCAGAGACATCACCGTGCCGAAAAAGATGAGCACTTTCCTCCTACTCAACATCGGAGCAGCAGCTCTGCGCCTCTTCAACGCCACACCGAACCGCGGTAACAAAAACAACTATGACGCAGCAAGAACAACACTCACCAATATGTTCAAACCTCATCTCAACCCGGACTATGAACGCTTCCACTTTTGCATGGCGAGGCAGCGGGAGAAAGAGACAGTGGACAAATTTCACGCTCGCCTCCACGAAATGGCAGTAGGCTGTGAGTTCCCGGACGAAGAATTTGCCATCCGTCTCCAGATCATCAACGGGATATCCTCTGAAAAATTGAGAAGAGCCATACTATCTGAAAGGAACATACGCTTGTCACGCATCCTCGAGATGGCGCGCCTCCGAGGAACAAACGGAAGACCAGGTAGCGATAATGGAAGCTGCAATCCAAAGACTGCCACTGGACAACCCTGGACCCGCAGAAGACGTGGCGGCCATCTCCAGACACCACAACATTCGCACAAAGCAGGGTTAGAGGCCCCACCCATCACAGGCGCGAGACAAGAACTGGAAATGGTGCGGAGGCCCGTGGCACAGAGGTGAGTCCTGCCCTGCATGGGGATCCACGTGCAGAAAATGCAATCGCCTCAACCACTATGCCGCTGTCTGCCTGAATCCGCCTGACAAAGACTTGGCCCCACGCCCGACACGAACGCCGGAAAAAGTTTGCACCCAGAGAATCCTCCCACCAACAAGCACGTAAAGGAAAGGCCAGAGCCGTCGATGAGTCCCAAAGGTCCCCAGACATGAGCGACAGCGACAACAGCGATAGCAGCACATCCCCCGAAAGGAGAGACAAAGGAAGAAGGAAAAAGTCAAGCAGACAAGTACATCGCGTACACCTAATATCAGCGGTAGAACCGCATCGGTCACGACAGAGGAAGAGACCATCGTGCACAGTTCTCTCCAACAGGGAACCACTAAAAGTGGTCATCGACACTGGCGCAACAGTGAACGACATGCCAGTGACAACATTCAACAGACTTCACCCGAAACCCAACCTTCACGAGAAGAAGGTCAGGCTATATGCCTACGGATGTAAGAAACCCCTCCCTGTGCGAGGGTGTTTCAAGTCAGACTTTACCCACAAGAACACCAACTGCCGTGCACGCATCTATGTAGTGGATGCCGGCTGAGAGACGTTACTGAGCTGCAAAACGGCAGAGAAGCTGAAGCTAATACATTTCACCTTCGACCTCCGACACAACAAACTCAACAACCTACTAAGACGACACAGAAAGCTGTTCCAGGGCATCAGGTGCCTCAAGGGGAGAACCATCAAGCTCCATATAGACCCCACCATTGAACCGAAGGCAGTTCTACACAGACAGATTCCATTTCACCTGAGAGGCGCAGTAGAAAAGGAACTAGCCAAGCTCGAAGATGAAGGAATCATAGAGAGAACATCCGGACTGACTCCGTGGGTTTCACCCATGGTAGTAGCCCAAAAATCCAAACAGCCTAACGCAGTCAGAATATGTATAGACATGAGGCTTCCCAACGTAGCTATTGGGAGGGAACGCCATGTAACCCCCACAATTGACGAGCTCATCGTAGACCTCACCGGGGCAACAGTCTTCAGTAAACTTGACCTCAGATCAGGCTATCACCAGCTAAGACTATCCAAAGAGTCAAGATACATTACCACATTTTCTTCTCACCTCGGCCTGATGAGGTACAAACGGCTCAATTTTGGGATATCATCTGCTGCAGAAGTGTTCCAGCACGAAATCCGCAAGGTCATCACGGGGTTAGAAGGAACCACCAACATCAGTGATGACATCCTTGTATACGCCTCGAACAAAAGTGAGCACCATCGACGACTAGCAGCAGTCCTGAAAAGGCTCGAAGAAGCAGGCCTGACACTCAACGCAGAAAAGTGCGAATTCAGCAAAAGTGAACTATGTTTCTTTGGCTACATTTTCAGCGCAGAAGGCGTGTCCCCTGACCCATCTAAAGTGCGAGACATAAAAGACTCCAAAGCACCACAATCAGCCTCAGAGGTGAGAAGCTTCATGGGGATGGCAACCTACTGCGCACGTTTCATTCCTGTCCTCGCCAGCATCGCGAGCCCGCTCAGGGAATTAACAAAGAAAGACCAGAAGTGGGAATGGACCGCGACTCATCAACAAGCATTTCAACAAATTAAAAACACTCTATCTGCCTCCACCACCATGGCCTTCTTCAACATAGAAAGGCAGACTGAACTCCTCGTTGACGCCAGCCCAGTTGGCCTGGGGGCAGTGTTAACCCAAATGGACAATGAAGGTAAAGTGTTCCCCATCGCGTTTGCCAGTAGAGCACTCACAAAACCCGAACAGAACTATGCACACATAGAGAAGGAGGCCCTGGCCATCTTGTGGGGATGCCGCCACTTCAAAATGTACCTTCTAGGCAAGCAGGCGAAAGTCTTCTCTGATCATAAACCCGTGATCCCGATCTTCCGAGGCTCTGCCCCCCACCCGCCTGCACGCATAGAGAAATGGATGCTGCAGCTACAACCGTACAACATCGAGGTGGAATATCGCCCAGGATCGGACAACCCGGCGGACTACCTGTTCCGCCACCCGAGGCCGGCTACTGACAGCGAACAACACCATGCGAAGGAAACCGATGAGCATGTCTGTCACGTAGTTGCCTGCGCATGGCCGCAAGCCTTGACACTGCATGAAGTAGTGCGTGAGACAGAGGAGGACACCATCTTACAGCACGACTGCCGCTATCCAATCCGGGAATTGGAAGAACTATCTCATGTCAATAGCCCAACGCACAGCATCGGCACAGGTCAAACTCAGAGCTCTGTTCGGGATCAGACATGAACTCTCAATAGCCCCGGAAGGAGTGCTGTTAAAAGGACACCGAATCATATTGCCAGAGTCTCTGGAGGAAAGAACTCTAGGGTTAGCCCACAGTGGACACCAAGGCATCGTAAAATCAGCAGCATACCTCAAATCCAGGATGTGGATGCTGAACATGCAACAAAGAGTAGTAGAGCTAGTAGAGTCCTGCGCAGCCTGCCAAGCATCCAGGAGGCCTGAAAACCCTGAACCGATTAGCAGTGTCCCAAGAAGCTGCAAACGCTGGGACGCAGTCAGCATGGACCACTGCACTATCGCCGGCGAAGGCTACCTGCTCGTGTTAATCGACGAGTTTAGCAGATATCCTGAAGTAGAGCATGGGGCATCCACTAACGCCGAAACAACCATCCTCGCGCTGGAGAAGATGTTTGCCACACATGGAATTCCGAGGAAAGTAAAAAGCGACAACGGGCCATCCTTTACCAGTCAGGAGCTACGCGAATACTTCAAAGAAGTGAACGTCAAACACCAGCGAATCACCCCGGGATGGCCCCAGGCAAATGGAGACGCTGAGCGATTCATCGGGTCGCTCAACAAAGTCATCAGGATTGCCAAGGAGCAGGGGCACTCGTGGTTGAAGACAGTATATCGGTTCTTGAGAACACACAGGCAAACCCCGCACTCAGCCACCGGGATCAGCCCCGCAGCCCTCATGTTCGGGGTACCCATACAAGCGGAGCTTCCTATACACCCCCACTGGACGGCCCCGGAACCTGACATCCCAGCAATAGACGCAAGGCGGCTGAGGCGAAATGAACAAGAAAGCGTCGCCAGACGAGCCTGCCACAGAGAACTGACCCCAGGAGACACCGTCATTGTCAGGAACCGAGCACCGCCTAAGAAAATGTCCCTCAACTTCGAGGTTCGACCGTGGACAGTCAGTACCACCAACCATAGCATGGTCACCGCCACCTGAGGGGGAGAGACAGTAACACGAAATGTGTCGCACTTCAGGAAAGTACCCCCAGAAATGTGGGAAGAACCTTCAACGCCTCCGAGAGGGGGAGAAGGAGGAGCACCGCATACACCTCAAGGACCAACACCACCGGGTAGTCTGGCCACACCAAGAAATTCAGACAGACCACACCTGCAAGACGAGAGAACCGAAGCAGAGATCACCAAGGAGGACACACCCAGAGAAAGAAGCACCCGCTACCGTCTGAGAGAGAAGCCCAAACTGTCGTCCCACCTCCAGGGATATGTAGTGGATGGAGTCTACCGTCAGAAACCCACGCCAAGATGAACTCTGAAGACAGTAAGCAAGAACAGGTGCATTTTAAATGTGTGTCAGTTTATATGCTATATCAGTTCAAAGTGTTTGTTGTTGACAGCAGTGTAAATACCTCCAAGTTGGGGAGGAATGTGGAGTCACGTGCCCTTGACGTAAAGGGTCACGTGACACGGAAGGAATAAAGGAATCACCGGAACTAGCGCGAGAACGCCAGTCCGGGTTTAAGCACCATACGAGGGAGTCGCGTCTTTCTTGCGCTGCGACTCGCGCAGCGCCACCGGGCAGGCCCGCCCGCGCTCCCCTGCAGCTGCGGGAGCCCACAGCAAACATCACACTGAGCGCGAGCCCGAGCCGCCACCACACATTTGAGTGGTTTATCTCGTGCTATCTAAAATCAGGACAAAAGTTTGCAGGTGGCAATGACCGCCAGTTTTTTTCAGAGGGCAGACACCCCCCTCCTAAGTGTTTCTGATGAATTAAAAAATATATTATTGCACCCTGCGCTGTGACCGGGATTGTGTGACTGAAGGGAAAACACTTTGCCCCAAGACTACAAGAATTTCTCTTGCAAAATAGTGAAATGGCGGCTGCGGCCATTCTGTTGTCATGTTTTGCTAATTTTTTGCCCTGTCTGACAAGGCCCCTTAAAAAAATGGATATGTCCACGTCCTGTGAGTCGCTTCCCATTACTATGTCAGAGTATCTCCCACTTTTTTTAGGACTTGAGTCCTTTCTAAAAATGAAAGCAAAACTGTTATCAAGTGTTGGCGTTCGTTAACTGAGAGTGCAGATGAAATTGTTACTTATGAAGGAACATGGACTCTTATGCGGGCAATTAAGCATTTTCTTTTCACTGTGGTTACTCACCATTTGTCATTACAAAGCAGCCAGCATTGTATTTCGAGAGACTCCTTAAAATGAGTGACCATAATCATCCGTTGCAATTAGTTCACACGTCACACTGTCTACTTACAGGGTAGCGTACGCAGCTCTGCACGCCCACGCGAAGAGATTGATGCCTAGGACTGCGGCACCACACGAGGACTGGAAGAAGCTTTGATTCATTGGCTGTGGCAAAGCGAAGAACGTGTGGCCACGCACTGCTACAGCCAATCCGTTTAAAAGCATTATTATTTGTATGGCTTCTGATTGGCTGCTGCTAAACACAAAACATCGAATAATGAAAGCTTAGAGCTGGCAAGGCAGCACATCATATATGTGCACAGTGATCATTTAAATCTTTATGTGCAGCATCTCTCAGAAATAAGAGTGCTGGTGCCCTACCCAACTGCACGCGCACCTTGTAAGGAACATTGGAAATGATGGCGACCTATTCATTATTTTACAATTGAAATGCACTCTGTGTCAGCACCTGAATTAATGAATGCAGCCATCAGAAATCATGATGCACTGTAGTAACAGTTACATATAAACATACCTCAGTCTCACCGTCAGATAAGTGCCGGTGCCAAAACAAAAGTGCTGTAGCTCAGCCCCGGCACAAATTAAGCACAGGAATCCATATAAAGAACCCAATACAAACACCACATTTTGGGAGATGTACTTTTGCCACCTCTCAGCTGGATACCTTACAGAGACCTTCGAATGAGCACACACACGGTGCCGGACCACTCTGTCAAACGTATTGTATCTTGGTTTCAAAGTTCAATCACTCATCTGCAGCTCAACTTTACTCACGTCGGAAATCACATGTGTTTTAAACAATGTTCGTTACAGCGTTTGCCAAATAATGTTGGCGAATGCAACATTGGCTTCAACGCAGGCCGGTCTTTTATCAGTCTCCCCATCTGACCTGCTGTGTTGATTTCTCTGTGGTGCTGCTTTGTTGTTGGAGCCAAGGACAGCACCACAGCAGCTGGAGATTCCCTCTTTCTTGATTATCGATGCGGGAGGGCCCCGGGTACCTCTGACACAAAATGCAGGATTATTCAGCCTGGTTTCCTGGTCTTATACCTTCTATTCTCGGGGCTTCACGAAAGTGACGGTTCCTTGTCAAAAAGGTCAAGGGCACTTCCCTCCTTGCGTCCCCCTTCTGTCTTGCCGTTGTTCTTCTCTCGTTAAACTGCCATTGTGGAACTACTGTTTCCTTGCGTGCTTTGCCTTGGTCAGAGTGTGCTCTCATGCTTCGCCTTTTATCCGTGTGGGGAAGTGTAATGGAAGTCAGGTGTGAATGGTTGTCGATAATTGTCTGGCCTCATCTGACCATAGTATTTGAACATGTCAGGTACACAGCTCGGGTGTTTGTCTGTTTTCCCTTAGAGCAGGCTGTCAGTGAGAAAGTGCTTGTGTTGTAAAAGGAGGAGTAAAGTTCCTAAATATAGTACAGGATAGGATGGGGTAAAGGTGTTACAGGGAAGGGAATACTGCATCTCACCATCTGGTGTCTCACTCCCACTCCCTGAAAGACCCCTCACCCAGGTGATCCTCCTGCACTGGTCCACCCTCAGGAACTGGTCCTGGCCACCTGGATGACAGATCCCTGGGGACTAGTGGGTGAGACACCTTCTGGTTTCTCACAGGCTGCTGTCTCACGTTAGCCTTGCTACACACACAGATCTCCAGTGGGTGCAGTATGGGGAAAGGGATTGGATGAGAGATTGATGAGATATGCTACATGCATCCTGTACACCTGTCATGACCTGATCTGTCGGGGATACCACTATGTATGTGAAAGGTCTGCCCTGAAACAGCAAAAATACAATTAGACTTGTCTTTTAATCAGAAACTACTTGCCGTGGGCTGATTATTTCTCATAAGCTACTAAAAGACACAAATAAATATTGAGTTATTTCAGTTCTGTGGTGTGATATTGGCACACTGGGGTCAGATCACTGCCCCCTACTATTAGGTCCTGAATGTGGCTACTGTTGGTAGCAAGGGGTTACAGTCGCACCACTATATTAAACTATGAGAAGTATTATTCTAGTTCTTTTCCATGAATCCCTAATGTAACCCATCACAGACTAAACTAGATGCCATTATGCCAATACAACCCTGAATTATAAAAAATATAAAAGACAAACTAATTCAAATCATAAAGAATAACCAGTTGATGAGAGATAAATTCAGTGAAACTCAGCAATCTGGTAGATGGAGAAGAATCCCAAAGGCATGGCCAAGGTAATGTCACCAAATGATAAACGTTAAGACTTGAAGAGTTGTCCCAAAGGTAGAAATAGAATTTAAGATACAGGCAACCAATACTGGAAATTATTATCTTAAGCATATTTTATTGTTTACTGTGCATTTTATATTAACTACCATGACTCATAGTAGTGGGATACACCAGAAAAATGGGGGGATATTCATGCCTTATTTGAGAAGATGCTACTCAGCATGTTGCAACATCTAGGCAGACCCACTAAACAACAAAGAGGTAATGGGGGGATTAAACTGTTAGATCAACCTGACCCCCCAACTTAGGTACACCTAAATATCATAAACAAAAAATGGTTGATCAACAGTAAGTTGTCACAGGTGGAGGAGTGTCCAGCATCCTCTGCAGAGAACCTCAGCGAAAGAGAGAAGTTTGTAACTCTCAAAGGCCAATAGCCACAAAAATACAAGGCTACAAAACATACATACACGTAGAAAGGTGTACAGTAAACATAGTCTTCATATATACATTTTATTTAAATAATTATCACTCAATAAAAATTACAATTAAAATTAAAAAGACAGGGGAACATGACCCATATCAGTGCAAGTCTTTGGTACAATCCATAAGAATTCACAGAACCAAAACCCACAGTAACCCACGAAGACACAGCTTAAACAACAAAAGCACACAGGAATCCAGAATGTGTAAAACCCATACAAAAATGTCAGGTTTGAAGATGTACAGACAGTGAGAACGCAAACAGTGTGTCAAATTCAACTGTCTGACAACAGTCCAGTTTAGATAAGTTGTCTGGTTTCAAAAAAATGAACAAAAAACTTCAATCATCATTTTCTCTCACAGTCTTTCATTCCCATTCACCCAACATGTTTAATTCCTCACTCATGAGGGAGATGCACTTGAAAACAATTTGTGTCAATCTTATCAATTAGATTGGAAAAAGGTTATGCAGATATCACACATGCCCTATTCATTATGGTCGGGGAGTAAAATGCTCCTTCAATGTGTTTACCCTGTCGCGTCTTACTATTAGCGCATAGGGGTTGACTGCTCAGAAGCACCAGAGCCACTACTGTTGCCTCCTAAAAATGGTAAACTTCAACTTCACTCCACCTGGAGATGGACATCGAGCACCTGTGAACAAACAAGGAGGGGAAAATGATCAGTGAACCCTCTATCTTGACAGACTGTTAAAATACATTGTCTGTAGAGCTACAACTTGCTCTAATTTCAAACACTCAAAGGGCATCTTAAGGTGGAAAGGCTTATTTCTACTCAGGAAATAATGGCAAGGAAAGGTCTGTGTGTGGAGAACTCTAGCTCGCTATTGCTGTTTGCTAAATTACTGTTTATCAATATTGTATTTGACTCCTCTACACTGTGGACAGAGTGGAACCAGTTGGGCAGAAATTCTACTGATCATCAAAAACAGCTCAACAACAGAAGGACAAAAGGACACCAGTAGCCACCGTCACCATCGATTTAACATTGGGTGCAGTAGGCTTACCACAAAGAAGCTTCAATGTAGCGTCCTGAAATGGTATGTGAGGAAGAAACTATTTCTGGCTTTACCCTTGCAACAGGAACTTGTGATCAGTCCAGTATCTTGTTAAGGTCTTGCTTCAAAAAGAGAATGACAAATGTTTGTGCCCTTCCCGACTCTACGTGACAAAAATGAATAATAGAGAAACTCCCTGGAAAGGGAATAAGGCACAAAAGAGCAGGCTGCGAGAGTTCAAGGAAAAGTTTATTTAGATCTCTGAGAGCGCTCTGACCACATCAAGGTTACAACACATTTATATAGTACATTGACATCTTTAACATATGATGCTACGTTGGACCTAGATTGGTCAGCCGGGGTGGTGTCTTAGGTGTGGGCATCATATCTTCCTCCAGGTTGGTCGCTTGGTTGACGGGAGGATTGACGTCAGACATCTGTGCTCCGGATGGGTGAAGGTCAGGTCGTTGTGAGATACGGTGGTCACTATCTAAGCTAAGCTAAGAAAATACATTCCGAGTAATGCATGCACTAAATAATGGTTGATCAAAAGACCCTCAGTAATGTATCATGTCATTGTACTAATCACTCAAGAGTTTATATCATCTACAACATTTGGGTTATACAGGTCACAGGTTTACGGCCCTTGACCACTATAATACTGTCATTGAACTATAGGGTTAGTTTCACAAGAATCTCAGGTATGTGGCATTTGTTAGTATTGGGCACAATATACTGCAGCAGGGGTCTAATGTTAGTTGGGGGTCTGTTGGGTGGGCTTCATAGCATGGTTGGCAGTTTGCCACATGAAAGGAATGCCTCGCAAGGACACAGGGTTAGAATGGCAATAAGTTTCAACTGGCGAGGGTAAGAGGGCAAGGACACTTTTATGGAGATGGATGAGCTATGTGCTTGGCTCATGTTGGTTCACATGCAGGACAGTGATCTCAGAGGAAAAAGGGATGTGTTACATTTATTATTTGTTGCAAGCAGCTCTGGCTTCAGTGTGAAAATGGAGCAGCAGAGTTTTCCAGCTGGAGTGGGAACGAGGGTGGGGGTCATGTGCTCCGAGTTACTGCGGCGGGCAAAAGGGAGAGAGGCATTTTGTACTATCGCAGTGAGGCCTGGTCACCAAGATGGAGTCGAAAGGGGGGTACAAAAAATGGATGCCCCGTGTCCTGCTCGGTGGTCCCATCTACGCGAATCTAACCCAAGGTTAACATTGCATAAGGGCGCGGGGCGTACCCACCACTAGAGGCACTTGGTCCGAGTTTTGTACTGAGAAGTGATGGTCCCTCGCTCCCACACATTCCCCCCTTTCGTTACATCTAAAGTAACAAATATTTCTACTTTTTATTCTTTTCATTCTCCCTTCGGTAGTACTCAGCTTCCGCCACAGCCTCGTCCCACACTGGGGTGCCTTTTATGGGCATCCATGCTCTGCATACACTTCTTAGGCTATTTCCTCTTCTGGCATAGTCATCTGGTGTATACATTAAGTAAATTCCTCCATCCCCATCTAGATCTACCCATACCTCTTGGTACCATTGCAACTCCCTTGGTTCTTTTATCGTTGTATGATGCAAATTATCAACTATATCCCCATATTGCCTGTAAATTGCTATCATCCTGTATTGTGGTGTAGTGTATTCCCCTGTTTGCATTTGTGCATCTATCATGGTAGCTACCGTTGTCGGTCGGCCCATTGTTGCCATCATCATAGCTGAGGTTGGCATGCTTTTCTCACAACACCGTAGTCCCAGTTGGCACACCCAAAAGAACAGGAGCACAAAGACGATGATGGGGATCAGTATTTTCCTTGCCACATTTACCCATGATGGTATCCAGCTGAACAAATTGTCGAGCCATGTGCTTTCTTCTGCTCCTCCTTCCGTTCTCATTCTTTCTCCTAGGTTGTGTACTGCTGTTATCACATGTGATAGTGTCCCGTTATCAGCATCTTCAGTTGGCACGAATGTGCAACACGCCCCCCAATTTTTCGGCAAACACCACCGTCCATCGCCGTGGGGAGATCTAGGACATATCTGGTTTGCGTTGTCATTAGGCGCAGTGCGCGGAGCTCTCTTTTTATCACGTTGTACCCCTCTTCAGTGTCGTTAGCCAGTTGAATGAGCTCCCAGCGCACTATCTGCAACCATTTGGCGTTCACTCGTGCTTGCAGTCCCGGAACAAGAAGTGAGGCGAAGAATGTCTCTGCTGATGAAAAGAGCTTGTATTTCTGCGGGATCTCAGCAAGGAGTTTCAATGATTCGGATGAGATGTAATTGGAGGATCTTTTACTTCGTGTCAATCTTTTCTTTAGTTCATACTCTGACAATAGTTCATACGCTGGAGCTTCTGTCATTATTAGTTGGGGCGCTGTCGATGGTTCAGCCGATTGCCCTGCTGCTGATATGCCAGCCGATTGCTCTGCTGCCGATATGCCAGCCGATTGCCATGCTGACCCTTGGATGTGGCTCTCTGGTATTACCATCAGGGCTGTGTGGAGGGTGGCTAGAGCACAAGTTCCTTTCCACGATGCGGGGAGGTGCAGGTAAGCTTGTTTGCCGCAAATCCAGTACATGTCCATCAGTGCAGCGGTGCATTTCTTCATGTCAGGTATTATGACCGTCTTGTTGCATTTCTTTGTCTATCCCATGTTCACTCTTCCCTCCCCATGGAAGCACAGCTCATGTGGCATCTCTTTCTGTATTTTGATAGGTGTTCTAATGCTGTGACCCACGTTAGCTTTGTGATATGTTGCAACCAGATGGGGTCACATACCTCTTTTATCCATTGGAAAGTGTCATTTGATATGCCTCGAAGGGCTTCTGCTTTGCATTAAATTGTTTCTTCGTACAACTTGTTTTCTGCATATCGCGTCCCCTTGATGACAAGAAATGGTTCCTTGTGGCAAATTACTCCTTGGCATCTGCTTTTGCACTTTTTCTCATTCTCCAGTTTTTTCAATGTGACGGTGTGCGCTTGGAACGCGCTCTTTATTCTGCATAAAACCAGATGAATTAAACATTGGGCCTCCGCCAAGGGCACTTCCTGCGGTACTAACCTTTTCAGTGTTCCTGATGCGTGCGGAATTAGTGAACAGATGTAGCAGCTTTCATTTGTTGCTTGCTTCGCCGTGGCACTCATGTCGGAATACCATTTATTTGATTGATCAGGGTGGCGGGGATCTTCTATTTCGTCTAACCCCAGGTCATGATAGATGTCGTATCTTTTCCCTCCCGCCCCCCTTTTTCTCCTCCTCCTCCCTTCCTGGTTATTGTTTTTCACCCTTTTGTAATGTATTGGAAACATTCCAGCCCAGGTTGTATCATTACTATTCAATATGGCATGTGTATCGTCATCAGTAGCAGCCATGTTGTGTGAGGTAGGGTATATGGTTGTCTGTGCATTAATACTAGTGTTAATTAACTCATTTGTCCAATAATAATCTCCATCATATTCGTTATGTCCATAGGCATTACTCATATTTACATTGAAATGTAACACTGACACACTTGTTGATCCTACAGTGATGTATTCTGAGGGTTGCAATACATCTGTTTTGTTGACATTAACCACATGTGACTCTTTCCATATAGTCTTTACCCCAGTCCATATCATTTGCGATCCTTCTCGTATCATGTTATCCCCACTTCCTCCGCTTTGCTTGTCATTAACAAAAGATAAAAGGGTATAATACCAAGCTGCGAAAAACAACATTACTGACATCAAAATTGCAGCACATTTCAAAACACATTCAACGTTACTGAACCTTTTATCCCTAATTGCGACCCTATCACTATCTAGCATTAATTGGTTCTCTGCGTTTGTAGGTCGTTGGCCCATTTTTCACCTGGAAGGGCAATCTAAATTTGTTACGTCACCATAATATATACATGTATTTACATTCTTTGTTCAACTTCATGTTTAATCATCATTTTTAGTCATGTTTGTTTTTTTACTCGATTGCACGTGTACTTTTGCGGTGGGAGGTAGAGAGGGAGAGAGAGTTGAGGTCTATGGGAAATATTTCGATCAATCAAAGAGGAGAGGAGGAAAACATAGAAAAGAAGGAAGGAGGAGATAAGTTGTGCGGAACAAAATACATATCATAACTTTTATCTCTGCATATTCTCTTTACTGACAATTTAGTTATCCTTTTTCAACCTCATTTGTGGTACCAATGGCACCATCTTGCTCCTCCTGGGGGATTGTACTATTGTGTGCCCTCCTCACGTCTGATAAGTGCACCCAATACTTTAATCCTTTTACCTTCACCGCGGTGGGTGTACTATAGATGACCTCATAAGGGCCATGAAACCTGGGTGAATTCCACCTCCTCACAAAGCTGCGGACGTACACATGTGCTCCTGGCATCAGTGGTCCGCTTGAACTGTCTGTGGCTGGTGTGGTAGTATCAGTCTCCACATTTTCAGTAAAAGGCGGTGCTATTTGTCGCGCTATGCTGCGTACTGCACGTGTTAACTGGGTCAGGTATTCCTTGAACTCTTCCCCCAGCACTGTGGCAGCCCTGTGCGCATCCAATGCTCTTCTAATCGGGGATACTGGCGTGTGTATTCGCCTCCCAGTCACAATTTCGTGGGGGCTCAGATGGTGGTCTTTACATGGTTGCGTCCTGAGTTGGAACAGTGCTATACACCCAGTTTTTCTTCAATGTGTTACACAGCTTAGATAACTTACTCTTTAATAATCCGTTGATCTTTTCTACCATCTCATTCGCCATCGGATGATAAATTGAGCATAGTTTGTGTTTTACCCCCAAGAGTGACGTCACTTCCTTAAAGAGGTCATTCACAAAGTGCTTACCATTGTCTGATATAATAATATCGCATATCCCCCATCGTGAAAACACCTCTCGCACAAGGAACTTGGCCGCACACTTTGCGTCTGGGTGGGGATATGGGCCCGCTTCCACCCATCTTGAAAAGGGGCACACCACCACAATCAAATATCTTGCTCCATTACAACACTCTCCCATATCAGCATAGTCTATATGGAGCTCTCTAAATGGTCCTGTTGGTCGGGGCAGGGTACCGCGCAGTGTTCTTAATGTCATTCCTGAATTATATGTTTGGCATGTTATGCATTCTACAATGAATTTCGACAGGTGCTCTTGCAAATTGGGGACGAACCAGTGTTCCTGGATGTCTGCAGCAATGTGTTGCTTTGCTACATGGCCGGGGAAATGCAGCTGTTGGAATGCTATTTCTAGTAACTCTATAGTCATTACAGCCTTTCCTGTTGTCTCCTGTCTCCAAATGAGATGTCTGGCTGATTGTTTACATTCCCGTTTGCTCCACAGTTCTTGCTCCTCTTGTGGTGCTCTTCTTTGTAATTCTATTATCTGCGCTATTGGGGTATTACTGTATGCTTCTTCTTGTGGATCTGTGGTGGTTGCTTTTACAATGCATTCGAGTGTTGGTGTCACATTGAAATACGAGGCCTCCTTCGCTGCTGCGTCGGCTGCTGCGTTTCCCAATGAGATTGCATCTGTGTTGTTGGTATGGGCTTGGCATTTCGCCACTGCCACTACCAATGGTACTGCTAATGCATCTATTAGCTCATTCAACAATGTTGCATGCTGTACTGGAGAACCGTCTGCCCGCCTGAATCCCCTTCTACGCCACTGTGACAACCCTGAGTGCACTGTGGTAGTTGCATAGGCTGAGTCTGAGTATATTT
The DNA here is from genome assembly GCF_040938575.1 of Ambystoma mexicanum. NCBI lineage: Eukaryota > Metazoa > Chordata > Amphibia > Caudata > Ambystomatidae > Ambystoma > Ambystoma mexicanum. Next base: position 398,921,748 of record NC_090935.1, read on the forward strand.
TCACTGCACAGCCCTTGGTTGTGTGCAGTGCTTCGATCAGGGCAGTTAGTTTGTCTGCCTGTGCTAAGTAATGGGATGGGAGGCGCTTTTGCATAATTGTCTCATAGTCATCTTCCTCCATGCGCACTACTGCCATTCTGACTTGTTTTTCCCCTGTTACGGGGTTTATTGATGCTGACCCATCTATGAAATATATTTCTCCCTCCTGTAGGGCATTTTTGCTTGCTTTTGGGATGTCATCACCTTCCCCCTCATATGTGGCACAATCGTGTTCCTGTATGTCCTCTGTCGTGCATGGCTCTGTAATGAACGTTGCTGGGTTTACTGTTTTGCACCTCACAATATATACGTTGGGGCTTGAAATTATTACTTCATATGCTGTTGCTCTTTGTGTTGTTAGTGTTGATTTTGATCGCTCAAGGATGGCGAACAGGGAATGCCCCGCATATAGCGTTACTGAACATCCCATGACAATGGTGGTGCTCTTTTCAATCGCGAAGGCCGCAGCTGCAAGAGCCTGTTCGCACGCGAAATGGCCTTGCATTACTGGATCTAGTGTCCGAATGTAATAAGCCAATGGTTTGTGACCTAGTGATGTTTTCTGTGTCAGTACTGCTGTCATCAGTGTCCCATTGCAGTGTGAAAACAAGAAAAATTCCATCTCATAATCTGGGTTCGCGAGGACTGGGGCGTCAGCAATGAGGTCTTTTAATTTCAAATACTGTGTTATCATTTCCTGCGTCCATTTTATTGCTGCTCTATTTTTCTGTGCCTCTTTTAACGCTTGTAGTAAGGGGTGTGTGTATGCCACGTAATCAAGGATCCATGCTGGGCAATAGTTACAAATGCCAAGAAACATTTGCATGTCTTTCACAGTTTCTGGGATTATTATTTTGCGTATAGCAGCTGCTCTGTCTGGGAGTATTCGCTTCCCACCTTTTGATATTAGCTGTCCGAGGTATACAACCTCGGCGAGACAGTATTGCAATTTTCCTTTGTCCACCTTGTACCCCTTGGTAGCTAGCACATTCAGTAGTGCTATTGAGTCTTCTCTGCACTTTTCTTCTGTATGGCTACAGACGAGTAAATCATCTACGTATTGAATGATGGTGCTCTCTACATCTATGTTTACAATGTCTTCCCGTAACACCCTGTTACATATGGTGGGGCTTTCACAATACCCTTGTGGGATTCTGCGATGTTCATACCTGTTGTTCCCTAATGTGAACGCTGTCAGGTATTGGGATCCTGGGTCGAGTGGTATGGAGAAGAAAGCATTCTTCAAGTCAATTACAGTGAAACATGTTGATTCTTTTGGCACGCTGCACAATATTGATGCCGCGTTAGGCACTAATGGGAGCCATGGGAACAATGGGAACTCTTTTTGAATGACGTCATTGAGTGGGCGGAAATCCTGGATCATCCTCCACGCCCCTCCTTTTGCTTTCTTGATCGGGAAAACCGCTGTATTACATGCAGAGTTTGATGGTAGTATGATGCCTTGCTTCAAGAGTGCATTTATGGTCTCCCTAATTCCCTCCTCCATTTCTCTTGATATGGGATATTGTTTTATCCTCTGCAGTATTGCACCTGGCTTGAGTTTTATTTTTATTGGTGTCACCTCATGTAGTCTGTACTGGATCATAATATCACACGGTATGCTTATTTCCATTATTATTTCTCCATCATCCTCACCATCAGTGAATAATTCCTTGTCTGTTATATCTCGTAGCATTATGTTTGGGTCTATGCATAACACAGTTCTCCACTCGCACCCATGCGCGTCCAGTCCTATGACCACAATACGTTTGCTGGATACTTGAACTGCCTCGATGTCTATGGACATTATCGTGCCTGGCACGACGTCTGTGTGTGCAATTGGGCGGACTATGACATCTGATGGTGTTTTCCATTCTTTTCTCGTTATCTCTGGCACCGCTCGTGCTAATACCTTGATGCCATAAATGAACATACTTATATCAATGGGTATTCCTCGCACCACAACTTCGTTCATTACTGTGCTGATCATCAACATGGCTCGTACTGGGCATACTCCTACGGTTGAACACACTATTCCTCGTTCTGTAAACAAGATGGTCATATTTAATTTGCTTAACAAATCTCTCCCCAGCAAATTGATTGGCGCGTCTTCATGGTACAGTAAGGGTGCGCACACGGTTTCCCCCCCACCGTTATATCAAGATCTTTAGTGTAAGGAATTTTTAAAATAGCCCCCGAGAAGCCCAGCGCCTCTAAATTCCTGCCTGAGAGTGGAAACCGCCCTTCCATAAGACATGATTTCTCCGCTACCATAAAGATAAACTGCTTATTTCCTATCTCTGCCCCCACTAGTGGTTCCTCATCTGCACATAGGGTGATGGATAGGACTGGACACGCAAGTGTTCCCTGTGGGCTGTCCTAATCTGAATGTCTTTCTTGCCCTGACACTGAGAAGACATTGTCTCCAATCACGGTCACGCCACGGTATGGTGCGGGCGCACCGTTTGCGGATGTTGCATAGCAATTATTGTTTGCGCTTCCTACTGCGTTTTGTCTTGCCATGGGTTTTGGTGATGGTTGCTGTCCTTGCTGCATTGAGGTTCGTTATAGCATTGGTCTTGCTGTCTCCGACTTCCCATCGGTAGTCCATAGGGGCTACCTGGGTGTGGGCACCCCCAACCTTGTTCATTCTCCATGGGCTGTTTCCCCTGGAAATACCCTGAAGGCCGCATTCTACAATCTCTGGAGTAGTGTCCCCATCTCTCACAGTTTCAGCATGACCCTTGTGGTCCGCCTCTCATTCCTTGACCGCCAAATCCTCTATTTCCCATAACTCCAAACCCCCCTCTCTGGCCACAGTAACCCCCTCTTCCTCTTGTTGGTCTTTCTTGCCACTGTTGTCCACTGTATTGCTCTTCTCCGTTCCACTGTCCTTGTCCTCCTGTGGACCGCAGTGCCGCTATTGTTGCTGGTCTGTTTCCCGCTCCTTCGTCCCCCTCATTTTCTCTGTCTGTGGCTACACTGGTGTTGACGGCAGCGACCTTCACTAATTTGTTCTGTACCAGCTTCACTTCGTCTGCCAGCCTTTTTTGTGCTATCTCCTTTTCTCCAGCATGGGGTCTGGCATGGATTCACATGCTCATGAATATTCCCCGTCGTCAGGCTGGGAATCCTCGGTAAAGAAAAATCAGTATCAGTTTTGTTTCTGATCTGTCTTTCATAGTAGTAACCAATCACTGATCTCTGCGTCATACTGACCACAGCCAATGACTGCCCTCTACCTAAGCTCCGCCTCTGGCAGCCATCTTCAGATTTTTACCGCACGTTCAAGTGTTGGGAGTCCTCGTGCTTAGCTCTTGAGCTTTTACTGCGTGTTTTGCGCTTTTTCAGGTGAATTTTCACATTTTTTCGGTTAATCGAGCCTCAAGCTCCACCGTTTCTACTCCCGTTAACGGCTACCCGTTACAGGATTTTCCTACGCCCCTCAAGGGTGAAGATTTCGTCGAATCAACTTCTTGGAGGATTCCAGAAGATTCGCGGCCTACTTCGAGATGGCCCAGGACGCGAGTTCGTCACCCGGACCCAAGCTGTTTCGCAGCTGCCCTGGATGCGGGCTGCAGAATGTGTTTAAGGAAGACGAACATTCGCAATGCCTCTACTGTCTTCATGGGGACAAGACTCATGTAGAGAAGGACTGCTAGTTCTGCAAGAACTTGTTGGAGCGGACCATGAGGGACCGTCGATCCCGTCTCGCCAGCTGGTTGGAGAAGGGCTCAACGGGTGAGAAGAAGAAGAAAGGGTCAGAGCGGGCTTCTAAGTCCTGTGCGGGCGCCCCGGCGACGGGGGCCCAACACCAGGCCAAGCGCCGCGAGTACGCTGGCTCCGGGAGCGCCGAAAGGTCGGGCTCTTCGGTCGCCCGGCACGGCGCTCCGGTTCAGGGAAGAGGAAGTCCGAGACCCCGGCTAAGCTTCGGGAGAAGCCCCGTCCGATCTCGGAAGAGGGGGAGCGAGGCGTCGCCCCTCCCCCTAAGGAGAAGGCCCGGGACGCACCTAAGGTGGTGAAGGCCCCTACCCAGCAGGCAAAGGCCTCTATCGAGGCGATCGCGGCGACTCTGGCCAAGCCGGCAGAGACCCCGCCAGCGGAGACTGCCTCCGGGACTAGAGTTTCCCTGCCGCCAAGGAGGGAATCCTCTTTTCAGCCCATCGTCATGGCCACCATGATGGAAGAAGCGAGGGGGGGTACGGTAGCCTCCTCGAGCTCGGAGTCAGCCTCGGAGGAGGAACTGACCGAGGCCGTGAGGAATCTCAAAGTCCAATTCGAGAAGGTTCGATCCCGTAAGGAAGATCCTCGGGAGATAACGGAGGAAGACGACGATGGCGAGGAAGAGCAGCCTTCCCTTCCGGCGCAGCCGGAACCTAGGCCTCAGGATAGCTCGGCGGCCATTTTGTCTGCCATCCAGTCCTCATGCTCTGAGATAAGGACGAGATTACCACGGGCAGGCCGGAGGACCCGCAACCTGGCCCGTCGGGAAGTCCTCAGAACAAACGACGGAGGACCCAACCCTCTCCTCCACTCGCCCCCGTAAGGCCAACGGTTCCCTCCTCATCCTCCCACGAGTCGGGAGATGACGGTGCGATGGGCTAGACGACGGGTTCTGAGGGCGACGGCGACGGAACGGGTCTCCCGTCTCCCGTTGCACGGGCCCTCGCCGCCCGACGAGATTGGCTCATTCCACGCCATGATCGCCAGGGCGTCCGAATTGTTCCAGCTCTGCCCGGAGGAGCAGAAAAAGGAAGGTTTCCTCTATCAGCGCCTGGAGGCCAAGAGGAAGACTGTCATCGCGGTGCCTCTGATCGATGACATCTGGGAGGAGGGCCTGTCGGTTCTCAAGGACCCCTCCACGGCACCAGCCAAACGGGACCGGTACGAGAAGAAGTACCGGGTCCCCGAAACCGCTCCCTTGTGCCTCAGGGCCCAGCCAACGCCAGACTCGGTCGTCTCGGCGGCGGCGAAGAAGAAAGTGGCGGGGTCAGGAGCCTCGACGTCGAATTCCCTGCCGGACGGCGAGGGAAAGAAGTTGGATGCCATCGGGCGATCGTGGCCCGTTACGACAGGGAGCTCTGGTTTAAGCTGGCCCCCATATTGGACTTCCTACCAGACGACAAGAGGTCCGAGGCCCTGGAAATACTTCAGGAAGGCGAGGTGGCGTCAGACCATGCCATAACGGTGGCAACCGATATTGCCGATACCGGGTTCTGCCAGCTGGGCAACGGTGTTTGCCTACGACGACGGGGTTGGCTCCGGGCGACCGACTTCCGTCAGGACGTCCAGACCAAGGTGTTGGACATGCCGTTCGACGGCAGCAACTTGTTCGGGAAGGCGGTGGACGAATCCCTCCAAGCCATAAAGACAGACACAGTGACGGCCCGCGCCCTAGGAGCCCTGCAGCAACGACGGCCCTTTCGGAGCTCCGGAGGCAGACAAGGTGCCACCAAGGGATCCAGCAGTGGCTCGTCGTCCTACCGCCAGGCGGCACGCTCCTCGTCTCAGGAGCCCTAGAGGGGTCGCGGCAAGCGTCTGCTTGGTCACCAATTGCTGACACTAATAAACTCTTCACATCCCCTATCGCTAGCGGCACTCCTGCTGTGTTTTTCTCAAAGGCGTGTATCCATTTCCCAGCCCCTCCCGATAGTGGGGGGAGGACCTTTAGCAAGTTGATTTTATCCATTTCAGCCCATGGAATGTAGTGTGGCCTACCTGCTCCTTTATGTATCAATGGCATTTGTAACTTGTGTTTCTTTCCTACCTTACTTACCGCACCTTTCTTTATTTTACTTACCATCATATTTCCCCCTTGCTGTCTTAGTCTACCCTGCCGTAGTGGTGGCGATGGTGTATCTGGGTAACGGCGGTTTGGCAGTGGGGACCGGGTCTCGGCAGCTGCCTCTTCATATTCGTCTAAGTCACTCCACACCTCTTCTATTTCTGATTCTTGCTCATTGTTCCCTTCACATCCTTCTCCTCTCTCACTTTCTGGGGTGGGCGTATAATCCTCACGGGTTTGTCATTTAGATGGAACAGGAACTCCCCTGACCGCCACTCTTTCTCTTGCCCTTGTGGTATGCATGTTCCTTGTGATGATACTGATCGCGCTGGCTGTGAGATTGCTTGAGCCACTTCCCCTGCTGTGCTCAATGTTGGCGTTAGATCCGCTATAGATAATGGTGGCACCTCTCCTCCCCCTGGAAGCATTTGGCCTCTATCGCACAATGCTCTTAGCCGCGTTATTTCTATCTGTGCATGCGCTAGCTGGCTGTCTAATTCTCCAGTGAAGTGTGCCAGATTCATGGGGGGTGCACTTGTTGGGCCATACGAACCTCCTTTATCATAGGGTGGTGGTGCTGTGGCAACTGCTCTGGTTGTGGGTGCGGGGGTGGGACATGCTGGTATGTACAGGGGCTCACTGTATCCTACTGCTGGCCTTGACATTAAAGGATATATTTTGGTTGTATCGCCTTCAGCTGTAGTGGTTGTGCACTCACCCTTTGGCGTTCCGCTTACCTCTTCCTACGTTTTCTATGTTTCGTTCGTTCTTTCTTTATTTACCTCTGCTGTAGGCGTAACTTCTTCAAACATTCGCCACAAGTCTAGTACTTCCCTTCTATTTTGTAGTTGTTTCCCCTTATACCTTGCAAACAAGTGTGTGGATACTAAATCTAATACTCTTTTGTCGAATGACCCACCTTCTGGCCAAATTGGCGTCACACTGTCCCCTTTTATCTCCGTCAATCATTGATCGTGATATTTTTGTATTTTCTCACTGTATAACGGAAGGTGTTGACAGATATGTGCTAGTGGTGTTATTCCCCCCAAAACGCTATCTTTTCCTTTTCTACCTTTGTCTGTACTTGCCCTTCGACCTCTCTTTCCCTTTAATCACTTCTTCACTAGTCTTTCTTTCCTTCTAGCTGTACAATACACCACAAATCTTCTCAGTTACTTGTAATTTGCATGCACATATATGTATCAAGATAAATATATCAATCACTTTTCAACTTTAACCTTATAGTTGTTGCATGTTCAAATTCAACAGTTCATTTTTGCATATTTTGCCACTTTAACCACAAATTAATCACAGTACTTGGATATCCTTGACGAAAAATGGACAGAACACAAAAGCACGTATAACACTTATCATGCACATGCACTACCTGAGCGCGTTTTCTCCCCGTTTTGTTCTTTTTTACCACCCCTTCCCCTGTTTTGCCTACTCTTCTCATTCACTCCCCACCTCTTACACCCTCTTACTCTTTTCCAAGAATCCTTTCTTACCCAGAAAAAGAATGTTCTAAATAACTACTCCGAGTCTACTCAATATACGAGACTCCTACTATTTTCTCTGTATCTTCACTTATTTATTCTACACTGGACGAGACAATGCTACGCGGCGCTGCCTTCTACCCGTTCGGGCTAGGATACCACTTCTCTTTTTTTCTCTTCACTTCTTACAAAAACCTAATGGCCATATAAAGGAAGAAGTCTCATCTACACTCACACAGGCCCTACTCTTCCCTATTACCCGTTTCCACCTGTCCCCCCTATCTCCCCCTTACCTTTCCTTTCGTAACCTTCGCAACCGGCACTCACGTGTTCAGTCAGGTGACCCGAGGGTCGCCGCTCGCAGTTCGACCCCAGTCAGGCTTTACTCCAACCAAGCTGTGGCCAGCCTCGGCGAGCAGCTTTTCAGTCGGGTATTCGTCAACTGGGAACCCTTGACCCTTCTTCGTAGTACGCACAGGCTAGTCGGCCGTGGAGGCGATGGATTTGCTGGGGGGCGTCCCGGATCTCGCCGCACGGCGCCGGCCTTGAGGCACCTCTCCGATCACGTCGCAGGGGGTCACCAAATGTTTGTGCCCTCCCCGACTCTACGTGAAAAAATGAATAATACAGACACTCCCTGGACAGGGAATAAGGCACAAAAGAGCAGACTGCGAGAGTTCAAGGAAAAGTTTATCTAGATCTCTGAGAGCGCTCTGACCACATCAAGGTTAGAACACATTTATATAGTACATTGACATCTTTAACATATGATGCTACATTGGACCTGGATTGGTCAGCCGGGGTGGTGTCTTAGGTGTGGGCATCATCTTTTCCTCCAGGTTGGTTGCTTGGTTGGCGGGAGGATTGACGTCAGACATCTGTGCTCCGGATGGGTGAAGGTCAGGTCGTTGTGAGATACAGTGGTCACTATCTAAGCTAAGCTAAGAAAATACATTCTGAGTAATGCATGCACTAAATAATGGTTGATCAAAAGACCCTCAGTAGTGTATCATGTCATTGTACTAATCACTCAAGAGTTTATATCATCTACAACATTTGGGTTATACAGGTCACAGGTTTACAGCCCTTGACCACTATAATACTGTCATTGAACTATAGGGTTAGTCTCACAAGAATCTCAGGTATGTGGCATTTGTTAGTATTGGGCACGATATACTGCAGCAGGGGTCTAATGTTAGTTGGGGGTGTGTTGGGTGGGCTTCATAGCATGGTTGGCAGTCTGGCACATGAAAGGAATGCCTTGCAAGGACACAGGGTTAGAATGGCAATAAGTTTCAACTGGCCAGGGTAAGAGGGCAAGGACACTTTTGTGGAGATGGACGAGCTATGTGCTTGGCTCATGTTGGTTCACATGCAGGACAGTGATCTCAGTGGAAAAAGGGATGTGTTACATTTATTATTTGTTGCAAGCAGATCCGGCTTCAGCGTGAGAATGGAGCTGCAGAGTTTTCCAGCTGGAGTGGGAACGAGGGTGGGGGCCATGTGCTCTGAGCTACTGCGGCGGGCAAAAGGGAGAGAGGCATTTTGTACTATCGCAGTGAGGCCTGGTCACCAAGATGGAGTCGAAAGGGGGTACAGAAAATGGATGCCCCGTGTCCTGCTCGGTGGTCCCATCTACGCAAATGTAACCCAAAGTTAACATTGCATAAGGGCGAGGGGCGTACCCTCCACTAGAGGCACTTGGTCCGAGTTTTGTACTGAGACGTGATGGTAGAGAGGGGCCCATTGGCCCCTCGCTCCCACACATAACCTAGAGGTAATACAATTAGATGCTGTTACTTATACTCGAGGCAAGCCCTATTAAAGAAGGAGGCTTCAGGCTTAGTATTGAAGGAAGTAACAACTACATAATTACCTCAGTCGTCACATCAGGGGCATGATAGCCTCGTTCAACTGGGATGCAGGCAAAAAAATGTCAACGTCTCTCCTTCTGAACTGCGAGTTGCTGAGTTTGCTAGAATAGGCATACAGGAAAGAATTACTTATCTTATTGAAAAAGCACAGTGACCTAAATGCTAATATCACAACAGAGTGATTAAACGATGGTCAACACTAGAACCCCAAATCTGTCATCATATCTAGATAACGTGGAGACACATCATTACATAATGATTGCCATCACCTGATCGCACAAAGTGGTGAGGGAGCGGTACGCGGTGGAGCTAGTGTCTTGAAAAACATTGAAACCGTTGTGCAGGTGACTAAATCTTCCGGTAAACTGCACTGCATACCCTAAATTTGTAGCAAGTAGGTCTAATTATGTCCACGGCGTGCAAGCGTGTTTCATCCCTCGTTTCTGTAAAACAAGACAAAGCAGCATGTCATATGTATTAACACATACTCTCCTCGGCGCATTCAATCAGAGGTGCACGCCCTCATATACTCGTTATGTCAGCCCCATGTTCGTAAATAGCTTGCAGTAACAGATGCTGATTGAGCATGTGGAAAAACTATTAGGGAGAAAAAATAATCACCCTAATGGAGGCAACAATAAATACCTGTGCTCGCAAGTTAGAGATCGCGTCCAACTGGAAGAGTAGTGCCTCGTCCTTTATTAGGTCAGGGCTCGACGGGTATTGCTGCCTCTTTGTTCTGTGGAGCAAAAGGGCTAAACGTCATTTAATGTAGTTACGCAGGGCGCTACCCTCTGTCCGTCACCAGCCATTCAGGAAATTCCAATCAGGTGTGAGTGTGGTGCACAGGCATCTGGGAGACGGAGTCCCAAACAAGAATGCCTTCAAAAGGTTGACTACATGATAACTTTCAGCATAGTTAGCTGCCCCCTAATTGGCATACACCTATAAACAAAGGAAGTCGATTTTTAGCGCCCATCTCAACACAACTGGAAGAGAGGCATGGTACATATATAAAAGAAAATGCAACACAAAAATAGTAGCACAAGTCCAATTGTAACTCAAATGCGAGTGCAAGTACTCTGTGTATGTCCAAAACCGTATGTACAACACACCAAGGGGCTGCACTCGATCACTCATGCCGATTGACTAACAGTAAAATCCGCTAATGTAAGGGGATCATCCTTAATGCATTTGTGTTGGTATGTTTTTCCCATTGGGTAAATTAAAGTGCTAAAAGGATGGTGACTGAGTGCCGGATAATACTGTCAACTGCCAAAACTCATTGGCTGTTCCAATCCTATAGTTATCAGAATGTATAAGTGGGAACCCTGGAAATGGCCAAGCTGCTAATTCACTAATGTAACCGCCGTCTGGTGCCAAGAAATATTTTGCTGTTAGAATATGGTGAATAGTTTCATAAGCATAGACATGCCGGTACTGCTCTTACACTGCCCACTCCAGTCTGTCATTAAGTCCAGTCTCTGAACTTTTAGTAAGGAATATCAAGTGCTGTTCCTTCTGCAGAAGTGTTAACTTGTCTCAGTTCGAATCTCCGGTGGGGTTACTTTTCCATATCACACTCCAACATAAGTCCTCTACTTTATGTAGAAATTCTACCGAGTGGTCAACCAAAGGGGCATTTTGTGTTTTATTACGGATACAGCTCTTATGTTCTCCAATCCGTATTTTCACCTTACGTTCAGTTTTACCGATATATACCCAGGTTGCACAGGCACCAAATTCCATAGATCAACATCGTAGAATTACAGTTGCTAAACTGTTGTTGTCGCCAAGGCATTTTGAGACCTAGATCAACTTCAGTGCTCCTGGAGGTTGAGCTGCCACATGTACAGTGTCCACAGGCAACATGGCCCGTAAGTTTAGGAAAACCACATTGTTCAAAGATGGTACTTTGTTTCATGGGTCTCAGACTCATGTCATTGTGTGTTATAAGTTCATTTAAGTTACATCTAGGCAGACCTTCAAGACACATGTGCATATTATTCCCTGGGGTCTCACACTGCACCAGTTGAACACCAGTGCTTGCTCCCACTCCTGATTGCAGCTAGAGGCAGCGCAAACAGCACGTTAGGAGTTTGCTGCACCAGTACTCTTGACACATCTGTCAGGATCTGGGTCACTCATACTGTAACATTTGTATACTTGCATTTGCTCCCTCCCCCAATTACTTCTAGGGAGGAGGTGTACCAGCACATTAGCAGCGTGCCACACTGGAACTTTGGCACTCATCTGCTGTGAATGGTTTCCCTACACCGCGCTATTTGAAACTTGACACTTACCTTTGTGTTTCATTAAACAGATGCATTTAACATGACTTTATATAATTGTGTAGTGTTAGCTAATGCAAAAAGAGTTTCTGTGTTTTATGCATCAATGTTGCATGAACAACATACAGACTCATACAAATTATATTTGAATACTCTGTGAGAAGAATATAGAATATGTATTATAAGCTACATATATTGAGTTAAATTAAATAAAGGACTACATTTATTAAATTGTCATTACCTGTAAGAATTACATAAATAACGTTTCCTTTTTACATGCAACTCTGACGTTTTCAGCTTAGTTGAACTCTAATAATTAAACATAAATGTGTGTTTCTCCAGGGCAAAGCTTTTAAGTCAAGGAATGCAAGTGTCTGCTTTCTGTAAAACAGACCTCACCATTAATCAGTGACTAAGCCATTAACAGAGATGAATAGGCAAAGCTGTGCGTATTCAAAATAAAAGGCATTTTTTTAAAATAATAACAGCATAGAGCTAAATGTGATTTACCTATTGTATTTGGTTCAAATCAGTGAACTATTTTAAGAGGAAAGCAAAGGCTAGAGTTTAAGAGGCTGGTAGGCTAATAATGGCCACTTCAGAGGAAAGTATGTACACACTAAACCATGAACTAGCAGAGCAATAAGGACTAATCCAGTATGTGTCTGCTTCATGAAAAACACTGTATTAAAATAACTCCTGTGTTCCCAGGATATATGTTCAGCACCCGTGGGTGGTTAATTTCAAGACACCCCAAAAATGCAATGGGCACCATTGAAAACAAAATACTTTTAAAGTGACACAGCGTGAAATACATTATTGGCCCTAACCTTTAGACCCGTTGCTCGATTAAAAAAAGAGATTCAATTTGAATTTATCTAAGTGACCCTGATCACATGCATATAAAATCATATAGTTAAAAGTATGTATTATTAACAAATCCACATATTTTAAAACATGGTCACGTCTCCAGCTGAAACATGAAGCATCTCTCTGAATTCAGAACATCCTTGCATTTCTGAATATATAGACGTCATTATTGACACAGGTCAATACAAGAAATTACAAGGGAAAGACGTATTTCGGTCCAATTTGATTCCTGAGGGGGTTCTAAACCACAGCTAAATACACCCCCTTATGTACACCGCCTTATGACTTGGCAATATACATTGAACTAATTGAAGCTAAGAGGAGGATTTGGGGTGTTTGTGAAGGGAATCTTTCACAGGCTTTGTACAATCTAAAATTGCTACATGAAAATGATGCTGCATGAGTGGTGTTTGTTGGGTATTTAAAGGTAAAACACTTGGAAGCAAGCTACGGAAGTTTTGTGGGAGACAGCAGAGGGAAGGGAGCATGTCCAACATATGAAGAGCTGATTGTTGTTCCACACAGATGTAGCTCATGGAAACCCTCCTTAATGGGGCCTTTTCCAGAGACACCATAATGAGGAAGCCTTGACCAAGAAAGAGCTAGATTGCATGAAAGGAGTTTAGGAGCAGGGGGACTGACTGCAGAGTTTACCTGGCAGAGGTGCCTTGAGCTGTTGATGTCCCTACCGGTCCTGGGCCTTAAAAAGACAAACCAAAATTGAGTACAATAACCCGGTATCCGCAGAAATGTTCGCCAATACAATTTCGAATGGAGAAATGACTGAATTATCTCCCGAAATGTTGGGGTTTTCTCTGAAAATGTAGGGGTGGTGTGGGGAAAGAGTAATAGTTAAGGTGGGAGGGATGGTGGGGGTCCTTCCCCGCATTATTTAAAAAATGAGGCAGTCATTTCTCCTTTTGAAATGTTCACAGACATTCCAATAACCTCAGTGCATTTCAATACATGTTCAAAGAATTAATGTAATCCCAGATAGCAATTAAAGTATTTTACGGTTAACCTGTGTCCAAGAAATGTCACTGAATGGGGACTGGGCCTCTCAAAGAAAGTTTGTGAAAGTATATTTAAAAGAGAATGCCCTAGAATCTCTAATTTCATAGGACGCGTTAGTTTTTGACAGCAAAACATTATTAAATCCCTGAATTTTCAAAAGAGCTAAATATATCTGGGTCTCTGAGCATGGTGTATATGGAACTCACTGATTTACAGGGATTACTAAAACCCCTTTACCTGTGAAAAAACAAAGTTTGCATACAAGATCCTGATTATAGCTTTCTTCCCCTCCAAGTGCAATAGAAATGTGGTTAGTTTGATTTATCATTTATACTGCGCATATCCCCGGGGACCCAAGCGGCGAGACGCATCTAGGCGCAGATCTTTTCTGAATTAGATGGACCATCTTCATTGACATAACATTATTCAAACAAATATTTCTTTAGCTGCTTTCTAAAGGCTGTCAACGATTCTGGCTTCCTTAGTTGATGTGGGAGACCGAACCAGCTACCGAGAACTCTCTGTCCCCCCAATGAACAGATCTGGAGGTAGGAATCACTAACTGTTTCAAAGCCATCTCAGAGATCTTCTAAGGGTATACGTTTCTGCACTTCATTCAGAAGTAAATAATGTCAATTTAAATAACCAAATGTTATTTTCCCAAATGATTCTACACAGAAAAGAACACATTCTTACTTCCACAGACTTCTAATGCCAAATACTAAGGCCAACGAAGTTAATGAAAGTTAACTTGCCTGGTCCTTTTCTATATCAATTTTGCAATCTCATCAAAACATCAAGATATTTTGCTCTACAAAATAAAAAAAAAACTGACCTTACTGTCTGCAGGCCTATCAGTTAGTCTAAACTCAGAGGAAATGTGGGCCCTGTACCTTTTAGTGGGAATCATGAAGCATGCATCAGCTACCTGACCATTATGTGGAAGAAAGGTTACGATACCCTACTTGTGGATGGTTGGGAGGTAACTATGTTTTGTGTAATGCTCAGGTAGGAGCGCCAATTTTTCCTGTCCTTCCCTGTGGTATTAGTATTCCACTCTTTGATTAACTAGGGAAGCTTGCTCACCTTAACATAAAGAGGGACTTGTTGCTATGCAATATTCTTTGTTGTCTATCTGTGATTTTATTAGGAAAGTTTGTAAATACGTGATAAGGATGTGAGATTTATTGCTATGCAATATTGTATTCTGTTTTCTGTGAAAAGTTTGTAAAATAAAATAAAATAAATAAATAAATAAAGAATAGGTAGGAAACTTATCTACCATTATGATTGATTACTTACTTTATATTTGCTTTTAGCCTTAAAAGGTTCAAATCAAAACGCATTTGCACAGAATAAACATAGGTTTAAAATACATTTCCCCTTGTAGCAGCGTTAACTAAAATTACGTTTGTGACATCACCAATGTGAAAAAGTCCAGCCTAAATCTTAAAAAGATCTCAAAAACCTAGTAAATTGCATTTCTTCTTATGACAACATTGGTTTCATTAAAAAACACACACATACTAAATGTTGCATCAATAGCAGCATCAATCTATCTATATAAAAGTGAAAATGTGTTTGTTGCAGGATTTGTGGTGACGCATTGTTCTTTATATAATTCCATACCGTTTCACCAATTTGCACCAAATGTTGCATAGTTGCCTGTTAGGACCCTCTAGACTTTACTGGTACATGGCATTTGAACACCCCATCCCGTTCCCTGGATTTTCAGCACATGGCCAAATTGGTTTGTGGGTTTTTGGCTTGGCAAATCATTGTTCCTTATACAATTCCACACTGTTTCCCAATCTGCACCACATTTTGCATAGTTACCTGTTAGGATCCTACGGACATGACAAGCTACATGACATTTGGACACCCTGCCCCTTTCCCTGGATTTCAGAGCTTCACACATGAGACGATTTCCTGGGGTGCGTGGCTGAGCTCATGGTGTAAATACGTGCTTACATGGAGCTCCCGTCTAGATTCTGTCCTAGATTCTTCAAACATGCGGTAACAAACTCCACCCCTGCACAAAAAGAACATATATCCACAGCCAAAGCGATCCCCTGTCCAACCGGAAAAAAAGTAAGAAAATCGGAGCCTGCATCCTGAGTAACATCATCTGGAAACCCCTGGCCCCACAGCAAAACAAAATGGCGGGTGGCACTGCGACCCGTTAGTTGGAAGGGAAGAAAGCGGTGGGAATGCTGGCCATCACATTCAAACTGCCTCCTGAAAAGACAGCTGCCTGTGGTGTCGGCAGTCAGGAAGACCCACACGCGAGCCCAGCGAGATGCAGACTGGTGCCGACTCCAACAACTGGCCAGGCGGTGGGTGTGCAGCCCCTGTGGAGGCTCGTCGGACCAGAATGCTGAGACAACGGACCGGTGGTGAGTGCAAGGGAACTAGAAGCTGTCCTGGAATCTGGACCAGCGATGCCTGGAGAGTGAGCCGACGCCACGTGGCCCCAAGGGTCTGAAGGGGGCCCCAGGCAAAGTCAAACAGGGACCCTGGGGACAGTGGAGTAGAACTGCAATCTGGTGAGGAAGAACCCCAGCCACCAGGTAACTGCAGGAGGACTCGGCGCACGACCGCATAACGAGATGCCCACCTCATGACGCGCTGTGAACGGTGAGCAGCTGCGGGCCGAAACTGCTGTGGAGAACCTCAGGGAAGCCCAAGTGGGCACACAGTGAGCACGCCGGCGTCAGTGGTGGGACAACAGTCACCAGACAATAAACAGGCGAACAGAGAGATCCAAGAAGACACAAGCATGGGAGGTAAGACCCATTGAAATGGGCGTTTGTACGGTGGAGCATATGAAGGTAGCAAAGCTGCCCTTGCGACAGTGGATGGGAGAGCGCGAACACGCTCTGCTGATGGGGTAATCTGCCCACGGAGCATAGCTGAATAGTACTGTACCAGGGGCCCATAACACTAAGCAGCCACAAGGGCGGAAAGGCACTGTCCATTGCCCTGGAACACCCTCTGCCTAATGCCGGAATATCAGCGCCACCCCCAAGAACACTGCAACAAGTAAGGTGGTTAAGCGGGAACCCCGGGAAGTGAAGAGGTAAATGGCACAACCGGTCACGAGATTAAGGTGATAACTAATACCGTATTGGCACATATCCACGACAGATTAAAACGGTAAAGAAACCGGAGGGGTGTGGAGGCAGTAGGACTAGTTGTGCAAGTCAAAGCGCCCAACACGCAGGTGACCCATAAAGGGCCTCAGCTGTGTGGAGGCCTTGGAGGCAGTTGGGGTACCACGCAGGCTGAAGGCACACTGCACATACGAACACTGTAAACACTGCAAGCCCAGAAACAATTGCACTAAAAGTGAGCATGTTGGCGCAAAACCACCAGGGGTAGCCCGGGGAAGCGGCTTTGCGTGGAGTACCCACCAAGGAGTGAACAGATAAAGGAGGCCGCAACGAGGGGCACAGTAATACGACGTCAAAGGAGATTGCGACCTGGGCACTCCAAGACGCAACATTTACACCTGCAGACACACAGGACTGCGGGTTGCCGCGGGCAACTATGCCCCAGTCTAATAGGAAGAACAAATCCCCCATAATGGAATCCTTTGCTGCGCTAAACTTAGAGACCAACCACAGAATCGTAATGTGACATGCACCGACCAGGCGGCCTCAAACGAAAGCAATAAAGACACACGAATTCTCAAAGCCATAGCTGGATTACACACCTTCATTGACACCAAAATAGAAGAAGTAAAATCAGACATGCAATTGATGCACCAGGACATGCGCAATCTTACCAAACGCGTAACTACAGCGGAGACAGGGCTCCAGGAAACGGCAGATACACTAAAGGATATCCAGTGCAGGGTGCAGGAGCTGGATTGGAGAAATAAGATCCTGGAAGAAAGAGCAGAAGATGCGGAAGGACGCTCTTGACGCAATAATGTGTGCTTGCTAGGGATCCCCGAGGGGATGGAAGGCACTAATCCCACAAACTTTTTGGAGACCCTATTACAACAGGATATAGGCGCTGGCCACCTGACACGGGTTTGCTGTGGAGAAGGCCCACAGGTCCTTACAAAAAAAGCCACCACCTGGATCGCACCCCCGCCCGATGATAGCGAGAATCCTGAACTTTCAAGACAGGGGGATCATACTGCGCTACTCACGTGAAGGTGGAGAGATTAGAAGAGACAACTTGAAAATCACAATATACCCGGATTATACTTCAAATGTACAGAGGGCGCGAAACTCATTCGTCCCAATAAAGGGCAGACTGCACCAACTAAATATCAAATACATGTTGATGTATCCATCTAGACTCAAGGTGCTATACAAAGGGAGAGCAATTTTCCTAAAGACTCCGGCCGCGGCCAACATGTGGATGGAGCACAACAACATGGCGGAAGGAGATGAAGCTGAAACACAACCAGGAACATCAGAACAGGGTGGGGGGAAAAACAAGCATCCGGCGATCGCAGGGACTTAAAAGAATCACAAGCTTCAGTGGATAATGGAACTTACTGCAACAAAGCCACAGAATACATGGAAGACGGGAGAACTATGGAGCCACCTGGCTGGAGGTGACAGGCACTCCATTGGGAAAAGACTGGTACTGGCCTGTTTCCGAAGCACCATAACCTGCTCAAAATGACCCGGATGGGCCGTGACGGAGAGGGGGCACCTGAGCATTGCCGGACTGATGAAACCACTGGGTTCAGTTGGTTAAGTTTAGTTTATAATTGTTTGAAATGTTTTACATGTCTCTGGTCAAAAAGTGTTGTTGTCTTCACAATGCTGCCTGAAATAACAAGATGGTCTGCGAGTGGTAGAGGGGAAAGTAAGCAATGGGAGTGAGCGGAGGTCGATTGGGGTGCTGCGGTTAGGGGAAAGCTAGGAGGAATGGCACCAAATAAGGATACCTGCTGACATTAACATTTTTATGTGGAATGTCCAGGGTATACCTATATGCGCAGAAACAGGATTAAGTCCTTCTTGCACAGAAAGAAAATCTTCATAGCATTGTTACAGGAGACCCATCTCACAGTAGGCGATAATGAAAAAATGGAGTGGCACTGGGGGGGGGGACAGGGCTTTGGTGCGGGATATTCTAAATATGCACGGGGTGTCTATACCCGGATAGATGCGTCTGTGCCCTTTCGCTTAATATCAAAAGTAGCAGACGCAAAAGGGGGATACCTGATTATTAAGGGGAGTATTGAGCAAAATGAGGTCTGTGTAGTGAATACCTCCCGAATCATGGGACCCCGCCGTACTTAAACAGACTGTGTGAGACGCTGGCCCCATACCATGACTGCCTTTTTATCTAGGGGGGGACTTCAACTGTGTAAATGATTGGGACTTAGATAAGTCTACCCTGCTACATAATGGGATGGGAAATGCGATATCGCCACTCAAGCAAGTTATAGAGACCCTGGATCTATCAGAAGTGTGGAGGGAACTTCACCCAGAGAGAAGGGAATTTTCCTATTTCTCATCCCCACACGGGCTATACACGAGAATCGATTACTTACTTGTGGACAGGGCGCATCTCCCCCAAATGGAATCCGCAACCTATCTGGGTAGGTCGATATCAGACCACTCGCCCTTGCAACTGGTTTGGTCAATGAAGGGTCCCCGCCCCATATACCACTGTGGCGGATGCCAACAGACGCTCCGTCAGATGGTGCATTTCAGGAAGAACTCTGCACTAAACTGACCGAGTATATAGACACCAACGTGGGGAGCGTAGATAAATGGAGCACCATCTGGGAAACACTGAAACTAGTGGTGAAAGGGGAAACTATTGTGGGTGCGGGTGGTATCAGGCGGGCACTAAAAAGGGAACTGAGGTAAATGAGGAGAGGATCAGACAACTGGAAGCCAATGCACAGAGGACACGGGAAGGGGAGGAGGAACTGTTGGCTATCAGGGAAAACATCAGTGAGGCCTGGAATAGGTTATCGATCTTTGACTACATAGCGAAAACTACCAGAGCACACTCTGAAGGGGACAAGCCGAGCAGGCTCTTGTCGTGGCTGTGCAAGAGGGAAAACCCGAAACATCTAACTACAACGCTCAAAGACGAATTAGGCGAGATCCATACGACAATTGTCTATAAATGACACGTTCTGAAAATTGTACTCCCAATTGTACCGCCACGACAAACAAGTGCCACAACAGGACATACTAGACACGCTGGAGGAGATAGGACTGCCCAAACTAAACAAGGCACCAAGAGAAATGCTCAACAGCGAGCTGACTGCTGAAGATATAAGTGAAGCAATCAAGTCATCGGCTACCAGTAAAACTCCTGAAAGCGATGGTTTTCCCCCAGAATTCTATAAAACGGACTCATCGGAGCGGACCCCGATCCTACATGAAGTATTTGAAGAAGCTTTTGAGAACAAAATGGTTACGAACACCATGAGAGAGACTTTGGTGGTCCCAATCCCTAAACCCGGTAAACCCACAGACGAGTGCGACTCATATAGGCCCTTGGCAATGTTAAATTATGATGTGAAAATTCTGACAACTATTCTGGCTAACCCCCTCTCTACGGGGATAGGAGCCATAATACATGAGGACCAGAGTGGATTCATCCCACTCCGCAATACCTACGGAGGCTACAACGCATTGTGGAGCAGACATCTAGTAGGCGGGAAAACTATGCAGTAGTCTCGCTAGATGCCATAAAGGCATTTGACTCCATATATTGAGAGTGGCTGATTGTGGTGTTGAGTTTGGGCTTGGTGAACACTTCATCAGATGGGTTGAACTACTCTATGCAACGCCAGTGGCTAGGGTAAAAACAGGAAGGATAGTTTCAGCCCCCTGGGACATCCAGCAAGGGACTAGAAAAGGCTGTCCGTTGTCACCCATGCTCTACATATTGGGCCTGGAGCCGATAGCAATATACATTAGACAACAGTTCTTTCACGCCGGAATCACAGTGGGAGGGGTACACCATGTGGTGTCCCTCTACGCTGATGACGCCCTAAAATATCTACGGAACCCACACCCGAATGTTCCGGTGGTGTTGGACGTGCTAGAGAGATTCGCAGGATTCTCAGGGATATCTTTCAGCAGGAAGAAATCCTGCATATTCCCATTAGCGGGACTGGCTGGTAAACCAGAGTTAGAGCTCCCGAAGGTTGGGCTTAGTTGGCAGCTTAAGTCATTTAGATATCTGGGAGTGAACATTTGGCATACCCCGGGCCTGATGCATGAGGACAACACCAAACTGGCAATGAATGGGCTCAGAAAATCTATGGGGTTTGTTTTCATTTGTTTTGTTTTGTTTGTTTTGTTTTACTTGTATTGCGTGCCGGACCCGAGGGTATCTGGGTACAGTGCATAAGACAGGTTGCTTGGTTACAAAAAGTACATTTGCATAGATAGGTTTACAAGATACAGTAAGTACATTTACATAGATAAAATTTACATAATACAGGGTATCCAGTCCAGGTAATATATTGTTACCTGGTCAGGGTACGGGTAAATTACTATGTACAATTAGGCGACATTATTGCAGATAATACATCGATATATGTCCATTTGCATAATAAATGTGTGCAAATTGGAGTGGGATGATGGATCAAGGTGGGCTACAGATCAAATACTATATACAGTTAAGGTGACCCAGTTATTAAGTAGAAACTTGAGGGGTTATATGCCAGATTACTGGTCCAAGTCTTTAAGCCAGTTAATGAGGTTCTGTCGGAATTGTGGGTACGATTGATCTTCTCGCAGGGGAGGGGGTAAGGCGTTCCAGAAACTACTTCCCCTGGCCTTTGAGAGTTTAAATCTTGGGACTAAAAGGCAATTGGTGTTGGAGACTCTAGTGGGTCATATGGAAGCTTTTTTAACAATTCTCTCGGTAAGGAAGCAGGGCGCCGCATTATTTAGGCATTTGTAAGTGAGAGAGGCCACTTTCAACTCGATTTTTTCCTGCGTGGATAGCCAGTTGTTTGATTTTCTGGTTGCGTGATATGATCTCTCCTGGAGATCCCAAGTGCTCCTCTGAGAGCATTGTTCTGGAGGAACTGGATTTTCTTGATCATTTCCAAGTTGGCACTTAAGTAGAGAGAGTTGTAATAATCCAACTTTGACAGAACAAGGGCTCTTGCCAGGGTGATGCAACTGTTATTGGACAGGAAGGGTTTGCCTTCTCTAATTAATTTACAGGTGTATGCTGTGGCGGAAGCCATTACATTAACCTGTTCTTTGAAGGAAAAGGTTGAATCCAGGTAGAAACCCAGAGTTTTAACCTCACTAGCGACCGTGATGGGGTTGCTGTCAATATTGAATGAGGAGTATTTAGGACCCAGTACTTTTAGGGTTGAGGAGGTGCCTAAGATAATGATCTCAGTCTTATCATCATTCAGGCATAGTCCATGTGTGGCCATCCATGCCTGGATGATAAGATAAACCTTGTTCACCAAGGCCTAATCCTTATCATAATCACCAGTAAGTGGTAGGAGAAACTGGGTATCATCTGCATAGTTAGTCTAGGTGATGCCAAGAAGGTCCAGATTATCGAACAGGGGCTTTGTGAAGATGTTGTACAGGGTAGGAGAGATGCAAGAACCCTGAGGCACACTGCAAGAGATGGGGATAGGGTCTGCGGCTGCTGTGGGGGAGAAGACTCATCGTCCTATTGTTAAGAAAGGATTCAATCCAGACTATGGCTTCTCTGGAGAAGTGAGCGGCTGAATCCAGATGCCTGCAATGGACCCCATGGTCCAACAGGTCGAAAGCCGAGAGATCCAAAAGCAGGAGGAGGGCTGACTTCCCTTTGTCTCTGATTTAATCAATTTGTGCTTTTAGGTCTAATAAGGCTGTTTCAGTCCCATGCTGAGGCCGAAAGCCTGACTGGCGAGTCCCGAGCAGGTGGTTAGTTTCCAGGTATTTCTGTATTTGTACATAAGCCATTTTGTCTATAATTTTTAAGAGGAAGGGCACTGTTGTAATTGGACGGTAATTAGTGGGGATAGCAGTGTCTAATGTCTGTTTTTTAAGAAGTGGGAGCACCCAAGATTCTTTAAGGTTGCTTGGTATGGAACCAGAGGAGAATGAGGCATTGATAGGTTTTGTGATAAAAGGGGCCAAATCTCTGGCAGCATCCTTTATCAGTTGGGCAGGGCATTGATCTCCCTGGCATTTAGAGGGTTTGAGTGATAGGATGATTTTTTTTCAGTCTCTTTAATGGAGACTTTGGAGAATTTGAAGCGGGGGGGACAAGCTTTATTTACGGGTGGTGTGGTGGAGTTGGTCGGGAGGGTGTTCATAGTAAGTGAGGCTTTTTTATTGGCGATTTTGGCTTGTAGGGTTGATACATTATCTGCCAGTGCTTGTTGTATGTTGGAGCACCAGAGTTAATCTTTAACGCAATTATCAGGAACTCCTCCTCCTCGTGCCTCATTTCTATCAGCTGTTAAGATAGTGTAGCCATTGGGAAAAGCCATCATGAGGGCAGGGCCTGCGGCAGCATGTAGCGATGATTCAGTGATGGCCAGGAAGTCATAGTTTTCGGCTTGGATAAGGTCAGAAATCTCGGTGGCGTGGGCAACCAACGATCTGGCATTTATAAGGCACCTTTGATGTTGTGGCTCGGGATAGGGACTGTGCAACGTATGCCTGTGGGCAAGGCCTTGGTGGGGGCATTGTACGTATTAGGCCTATTAGGGGTATGGTCGGTGCTTGTAGTTGTTTTTTTTACGTGGCAGTTTGTTTTCTGGTTTGCCAGGTGTGCGGATCTGTTGGTGGGTTCATAGCGTTTCGTTAATCTCGAACATAGTCTATCGTTCCTGGTGGTAATATTGCACAGGTTTTTTGTAATTAAGTTCGAGGTGGGGGTATTTAGGTGTATCATTGTGGCTGCGTTACCTCCCTGCAGGTGATTAGGGTTAAGTTGACCTCGGGGGTAAGAAGGGCAGAGCCAGGTGAGACCCAAGAAGCTGATAAGTATGAGTATGCAACCCAAGGCGCAAATAAAAAGACTGGGGGTCAGCATACTGGAGCAGGTGGTCAGAAGCTGGACAAGGCTATTATGGGACTGCTACTGGGTTAGCCAGTTAAGCTAAGGTAGCGCTAAAGTAGCTGTAGATGCTAATGCTAGTAAAAGGCATGTGTGATGTTTCGCCAGTAAAATACTGATGCAGTAAATAGGCATAGATAGTGCAAACAACCAATGAGATGTTAATGCAGTAAATAGGCATAGGAGGTGCAAAAACCAATGAAATGCTAATAAAACCAGTGAAATACTGATACAGTTAATAGGCATAGGTGGTGCAAAAACCAATGAAATGCTAATGCAGTTAATAGGCATAGGTGGTGCAAAAACCAGTGAAATACTGATACAGTTAATAAACATAGGTCATGCTAAAAACCAATGAAATACTAATACAGATAATAGACATAGGCAGTGCAGAAAGCAGAAATACTACAGCAAATGATAGGCATAGGCAATAAAGAAAGCTAATAAAGAACTACAGCTCGTGGAAGATGAGCAGGTCTGAACACAGCATGGGTCTGCTAAGATAGTAGTCTAAGGTGGTTAAGTTTGAGCATGGAGTTCAGTTTATTGTATTAATGTTAGCAGATCGAGGTGGGTCTAGACTTGTGGTGTGGCTGTCCTCATGATTTTGGGCAATGGAAACTGGCAAGCTGCGGGGTTAAAGGTGTCAGACCCAAGTCTAAGTAGCATACATAGTAGTGGGGCACCTTTGATAAGGGACTAGAGGTAGTAGCTAGGTGAAGACCGAGCGGCGCAGGCACTTGTGGTCTTAAGTGGAAATGCTGGCAAGGGATATGTAATGGTGCAGGAGTAGGCGAGGTTCAGATTGTGATAGGTGCTGAACCGATAGTGATAATGGCAGTAGGACAAAGGAAATGCCGGTATATGACTATTATGTTTGTTTGAGTAGCAGGCATACGTTCCAAGCAGGTTAATGTTTTCAAACGTACGGGACACATGCAGTACAACTTCCTGACACATGCATAGAGATCGGATGATCAGGCATGAGCCGGCAACTTCTATTTGGTCTAGATACATTCATAGGAGCAAGTCAATTAAAGCGTGCCAGTAGTATTGCCAGTAGAACTGTGAATGCAAACAGAGGGAACCCTAAACATAGGGTGGCATGAATGAGACAGCCCCTGGTAGTTAAAGTATAATGTTAATGAAGGGGAGAACATTTGGGCATGGGGACGAGGCACTGGTCGCTGGAAGTCGCTGGACAGGCACAGGACAGGTGCCTTATTAGTGTGCCTTGTCGCGGGGGGGCGGCTTACGCCTGCCGGTGCCCCGTGAAAGGCTTTCAAGGTGGGCTGGCCAATGGGGGATCATGTTGAACTTCGGCTGCAGAGTCCTCAGGAGCGGGCGGCCATTTTTAAATGGGCAAACCTCATGGTTGATAGAAACGAAAAAGACTGCAAAAGTGCAGATAATGGCGGATAGGTCCATCGGATGGCAGGCAGTGTAACACAGCAGAAATATGCTGTTTCAGGGCTGTGGGTGGTGTCGGGAAGCTCGAAGCATAAAGACCTTCAGGGCGATGCAGGTAATAAGCCCACGTGCTTACTTGGGAGGCACTGGTTGTCCGCTCCGGCTGGTGAGCTGCTCCTGCAGGCCACAGAGTAAATGAGCTCCTGTTCCTGGCTAGATCAGACCAGAGTCTTCTGGTCAAGACTCCCACTGTCGGTGATGGGTAGAGTTGCTATAACTAAAATGATAGTTTTGCCAAGGTTTCTGTACTTCTTCCATAATGTGCACCACTACATCCCTGCCTCATTCTTTCTCACGACAGAGAAACTGTTGAGAGAGCTACTATGGGGCACTGCTAGACACAAACTGTCTTTGTCCACTTTGACGCTGCTGTACAAAGAAGGTGGGATCCAACTACCTGATCTAGAGAGGTACTATCTAGCAGCGCAACTCAGTCACGTAGCCAAATGGCTAGCGGATGAGGCTACCTCGCAAACGAGACTGATACAACTGCTAGTGGCCCCAGCACACCTGAAAGATATACTCTGGATCTCGCCGAAGTGCTTGAATGCAATCCCGATGATTGTACTTGTGATGCTGGAAATGCATCAGAGGGACAGGGCCTCTGAATCCTTGTCCTTTACTGCTTTTTATCGTGTGTTCTGTCATGTTTTCTGCCCAGGAGTCCATGTGGGACTCCTGGCAGTGCAGCTCTCTCTTTTGGTTTGGTGAACAGACCCATGGGATACCCTTATGGGACCCATGGGTAGGGGTACAACCCTGTGCCCCTAGTGTATGTTTTTGGGCACCTGTGGATGGCCCACAGAGCAGGGTATGGGCTGGTGGCAGCTCCATGCTGAATTTGACAGGTGCTCTGGGTGTCCTCCATTTTGGGATACCCAGGCCCTGCCATTGGGATCAGTTGATTCCTGATAGGAAACAAGATGGCCCCTGTGGCCTCTTGCTCTCTATTGCCTGTTACCTTGTTTTCCCAAAGTCCTGGGAAGCCCTGACTCTGTCCCTTCCCCCTGACTGGCTGTTGGGTGGAAGTTCCATATATGGTGTTGTTGTGAAGGCCCAGCTAGACAGACTGGAGCCTTCCCAGTGACTGTATGTTGTGGGTACCGCCTGTGGGTGGGACCTGGGTGAATGGAGTGTGTGACCAATATACACTCCTTGTTGTGGTTGTCTGGTTTCTGGCATGAGAGACAAAGACTGAGACAGCCCTGCCCGAAACTGGCCTGAATGCAGTGTGTAGTGTTGAATGGCTGGGTACTTGTCCCAATCCACATTCCTTGTTGTGAGTGTCTGAAAGGGAGGAGTGTGGCCTGAATGCACTGTGTGCCTGATTGGCTGACTGACTGCATGAATGCCCTTCTGTATGATTGGCTGCTGAGTGTGTGCCAGCAGTGTGGATGAGAGACAGAATAGTATATCTGGGGACCTCTCACCACTGTTCAGGAGGTTCAGGGAACGTTCAGAAGCGTTCAGAAGCGTTCTGGAGCTGAGTCTCCACTCTAAGAGTAACTGGAACTGCTGATCCTTGACGTCCAGCTGGAAGAAGAAGACTTGCTGTGGCATTTGCTTCGACCGATCCGAAGGCTGCCGAAATCGTCGAAGACTGACCCGAGAGAGGACCTGGTAATGCGCCCTCTTCCCGTGCTCCGAGGGACCATCGAGCACCGCTCCATCTTCGCCGAAGCGCCCTGGAAGACAGACCCTCGAAAGGCTGCCGACCCGAGACGGGACCGCCGAGGAGATCGAAGTGAAGCACCCGGACATCGACGCCCTCGAAGTCCATTGCCGTCGACCAGGGTTCGCAGGTTTGTGTAACCGCTGGAGGCCCGTCGAAGTTGTGTTGCCCAGCCGTGGGAACCACTTGACGCCGTGCCGCCGACGACCGGAGACGTCCGCTCCTTTGCCTAAGAACATTCGAATCGAAGGACTCCCTCATCCGCACCGTCGACCGCTTTATCCTGCCGGAGAAAGTCTAGGACGACCAACGCGCCGAGGAGAAACCTGCCAGTGGGTTTCCCGCCACCCAAAGACCTCAAAGACTCGAACGACTCGACGCCCTTGCTGGGCCTCCGTCTCCACAATCTTTGCGGTCCAGAACTATTGTCACCGAGGTGCCCCGCACGCCTCTGCCTTGCAGGACGCCGACGCTCCGACGCCGCCGAGCACCGCTCGGACGAAGCTGCCGCCTCATCGACGCCGTTCTACCCTGTTTGTCGATGGACGTTCGACGCCCCGTGTCTCCCGCTTTAAAGGGAAGGCATTCAAGAAGGGCCGTCGATTCCCCGTCGCCGAACACCGAGTTCCTCGACGCTTCTCGACGATCCGTGACTCCCGCTTGAAAGGGGGTCGCTCAAGAAGGATCTGTCGACGCCTCTTCGAAGAACTCGACTCCACCAGGTACATTGGGGGGGTAAAAACATTATAGGAGGGAATAAGACTTGCAGAACAATATATGGACTGGGCTTGTGCTATATCTTTATTTTACAGGTTGCCCAGGTGGGGGGATCTCCACACAGAACTGTGTCTAGTGGTAGGGGCCAGTATTCTGCCTATTGCTCAACCATCTTATTTTCTCTCCTCTCTCTATTGCTGGTTTCACTCTATTGATCTGTGTGACATTGTTACAGTATTGTTGATGCACTTTAATGAGATCTAATACAAAGGGTGGTACCACTTTAGAATTGTATATATTTGCCATTGTTGATTTTCCTAAGTACAAAGTGAGTTATTATGATAAGTGTACATAACCTTGAATATTGATTATATAAAGACTGTGTTCTAACCAATACAGTGTGTGGACATTCCTTTGTGGGGGCTTGGTGACTACACTGTACTTAAGAACCAGCCTGCATCACCTCCTGAGAGGCTAGGCCTTGATTGCTCATCCATTGCTACCGTACTAGAGAATCTTGGCTGGGGTCCTATGTGCCTCTCTTCTACCATATAGAGAGCAGAAGTACAGACACCCCCCACCGGTCTTCTTCACAGTACTGTTGTGCAGGAAGCTTTGGAACAGGGCCCTAAGCATCTTAAAAAGTGACCGCCCATATTCCCCAGAAACCCCGCTGACAACCGAGGTCTGTGCTGTCAAGGAGGACCTGGTACACATGAGACTGTGGGAAAGGTTTGGTGTCTACACATGGGGTGATGCCTACAAAAAGGGGGTTTTCAAGGAATTAGAGTCCATGATGGAAAAGGAAAGGCTGCACAGGGGCCAATTCTTATGGTACCACAAGATTAGGAAAGCAGCAAAAGTAACCTGGAAGGTTTGGCCACAAGCACCAGAAATAGACCCGACATTGGCAGTGCTACACAATTTCGGGGATGGGTGGAAACCGGTGTCCAGAATTTATAACCAACTGATGGACAGGCCTAACCCCAAAAGCATAGTGCTAAAACAAAAATGGGAGACTGATATGGGAACCGATATAACGGAAAGGGAATGGTCTAGGGACCTGGCATATCCCCGGGAAGTTTCTAGAAATGCTAGATTCAGGTTAATCCAGCTAAACATCCTATATAGGACATATATGACCCCGGGCAGAATTGCTAAATTTAACAGCGAGACTGCTTCGCAGTGCCCCTGGTGCGGCTCGGAGGGACCGGTGCTAATCCACGTGTTTTGGGCGTGCCCAAAGATACAGTGCTTCTAGAGCAAGATAGAACTGGCCTGTAGGAATTCTGGGGTGGTGAGATATGAGTGGACACCAGGGGAATGCCTCCTGGGGACCTACCCAAGAATAAGTAAATACAGACACATAAGTAAGCTCATGAACATGGCATGCATATTAGAAAAAGGTCCATTGCAATGGCGTGGAAAACAGTGGATGGGCTGCGGTATGAAAAGTGGTACAGAGAGTTGGAGCACTGGTCAAGTGCAGAGACCAAAGTTTGGGGTGAAGGGGTCTCCAAAGCTGGGGGTGAGGCAAGCCCAGCATACGAAGCCTGTAAGGCGCTGCTTTGGGACATGTTCCACTCACCTGATGATAAGCCCCTGTGAAAATAAAAAGCTATGGTTCAGCCCACAGTAAAGATGTTGCTACAAGGAGGCTGGCAAAGTAATCCAGTCTGCCTCCCAAATCGAAAAGCGCTGATAAACTTTTGATGCCCCGCTAAAGCACACTAAGAAAACACAGATTGGCGGAATGACATGTGAAGTCTTATTGGTTAAATGTTGTTTGTTTATGTTCACTTGATATGTTATAGGCAGTACACTATTGGTGAATTATGTTACTGGTTGTAATGTTTGCTATAAATGCCAATAAAAACATTCAAAAATAAATGAGACCTTTTCCTGAAATCAGCGAAGCCTCAATGTGGTCGTAGAAGGACCGGTCTCAACACAAGGAACAAAACTCAAGGCCCAGGCCCCACCCCTTTCCCTGGGTTTCTGCAAAAGTCCAAATTTGTTTGTGGGTTTGTATGTTTGTGGCAAAGCATTGTTCCTTATACAATGCCACACTGTTTCACCAGTATGCACCAAATGTTGCAGTTACCTGTTAGGACCCTCCGGACATTACTGGCTACATGACATTTGGACACCCCACCACTTTCCCCAGATTTCAGCTAAAGTCAACATTCGTTTGTGGGTTTGTGGCTTGGCGAATTCAGAAAAGAGCTCAAGACCCACCAGTTCAAGAAATCTCTCCTCCTCAACACCTAGACCATCACATCACCCCTTGCACAACCTAACTCGCTAGACACTGCCCACCCCTGCCCACCACCGGTACAGCTGTACCACTCCTCTGTGCCCCTCTGTATCCTACCCCCCGCTGTATATCTGTTCTGTTGTACACCTCTGTAAAGCACTCTGTTATGTATCTGTATTGTTGCATACCTCTGTAAAGCACTTGATTGTTTCTCAAAGGTAGGTCAGCACTCAATAAATACAATAATAATAATAATAATAATAATAAAAGGGAGCCAGCCCCTGGGAGAGATCCATCCCCAGGATGGGAGCCAGAATCAAGAAAAGAGCCAGGGAGAAAAGCAAACTGTGAGAGGGAGAAACGGGGGGTGAGTCAGATCAAAAAAGAGAACCCTACATGACCACTCGGGGATTTAGGCTAGTTTCTGGTCCTATCCCTAGACCATTGAGGATAGAGAAGTACTATCAGTCAATTGGGGTGAGATACCTAAATCCAGAGGTAAGAATACCAGAAACTGAAGGAAGGAACACTCGAGGAGGAGGACCTGAACCAGTGGTGGGCTCAACCCTGAAATAAACCCACACGTGGTGAGGTTACACCTGGATGAGAGCCCAAGCTGGTGGTGGGCTCACCCCTGAAAGAAAAGCTTACATGAGAAACCCAAGCCTGTGTTCATCTCAAACCGGAAGGGGACACCTGTGGGGGAGGCACGCTTGATGCTCATACCCAGAAGGGCTTCTCTTGGCTGGGACCTCAGTATTGTAGGATGACAAACCTTAGGGCAAGGAGGTCAAGGTTTGAGCTAAAGAAGGTGGAAGTGGCCTTAAAGCGCTACCTCCAGCTTTGTGCACAAATCCAGAAAAAATGCATTGATCATAAATGCGATCTGCCAGTATATGTCACGACTTCCTGATTGTCATTTTGGCACCAGTAGAGGAGGGGGCGGCAATAACATATTGCCATCACGTTTTCTGGCGACCGATCTCAGCGGTCTTGTTGTTCATCCAAGATGGCTCCTGCCAGATCCGGCGTTCTACATAACGAAGCCGAACCTACCAAGTGGTGCGTTGCAAACCTCTAGGGTGCTTTGAACCAAGGTATTGCACTACCTTTTCCTCACAAGCCTTCTCTGTTTTTTTTGCATTGTCTTGTAATATCGCCCTATTTTTCGTTCCTCTTCTGGATTCCTTCTCTCTATGTTCTTGTCATTGTTTTTTTTCCCATTTTGGGCTTGCTTTTTCCTGTTGCCATGGATTCCTTTTTTGTACTCTTGCCCTGGATTTTACTTCGGTTTACTCCATTTAAACTTCTGTGACCAACATTTTCGATTGCAGTGTAAAATAACCATCTCCCAGGGGTTTTTGTGGCGTGAGCTTTTCCCCTGCCATTTGGATCTCTTACTGGACTCTGCTTTGTTTATGCCTGTGAACATATTCAGGCTAAGTGGCAGCTGGTCAGGATCAACCTTTTCTCTCCTCCGACTGCCTGCACTCCTGAAAGAAAGGACGAAGGACCTCCAAGCAATGAGGCAAAAAGGTAACCCGTGCATCTGAGAGTGAATTTGATGAAGAGTGACATTGACTAAAGCACTGTGGAGAGTATTTTGCAGTCTGCTCTCCCTCCACGTGCATCAAAACAACCACATACATGTTTTTTCATTGGATTGTAAAAGTCATATATAGGTTTGTCTTCAGTTTGGAATATAGGAGAAAGAGTCAGGTCTATACAAACATATATTTTTGCTTTATGACCTTTCATATGAACAGAAGCATTACAACATGATTCACATAAAAAATATTGCATTTCATGTTAATACTTGGGAAAATCGAATGCCAAAGGGGGCTGTTTGTGTTGTTTTTATCTCTTACTTTGGGCCATTTGAGACCTACAACTTTGCACTATTGCACACAAAGACAGCTGTTAGTGCTAAAAAGGTAATATAGTGCTTAAAACAAATAACCATAATAATAACAGTAACTGAGCAGTAACAGAATCCATTTCCAGTTCACTGTATAACATCTTACAATGTAAACAATTATTTGTACCCTTACTGGTAAAGAATGCTTTAAGTATAAAGCAGATACTGAGGGGGACAGATACAGAATTTTAGGCCTGTCTGAAACACATTTTTCAAAGGTTTGGTTTCCTAAATAAGAGATCCAGAAAGGGAGTCTTAAAGTACTAATCACTCACTGTATTGGTATATTAAAGTATTAGGAAACAATTATTTATTTTCTAATCATGTGAAACATGTAGTACATAAATGAGAATTGCTAAAAGATACAACATACATGTAAAAATGTATAGTTGACAGTGACATCATAGAGAATATGCAAAAGGAAAACATAGTATACTATACAGCAAATATACAAATAGGTATAAATTATTGTTTCATTGACACATATAGTGTACATGCTTATGTGAATACATAAGTACTTTATGATAAATTAAAGAAAAATGAAGTGCCTGTGAACTCGGCCGAGTTTCAAAGGTGCCTTAACTGGGGTGTAACTTCCATAGAACAGTGAATGTTTTATAAAGATATAACAATAAATGTTGTAGGGTCATAGCGTGAAAGATATCTTTGCCTTTTTCTTGGCGCCCAACGTGGGGCTCGAACCCACGACCCTGAGATTAAGAGTCTCATGCTCTACCGACTGTGGGCTGGGTACATTTTAGGTTATGTTATTGGGCATTTGTATAGCGGCTTCTATCATTGGTATGAATTCAAAGCGCTGTCGGTTGAATGCCCTTGGGTACCGTAGTCCAGAACAGTAGAGAGAGTTGTTTAGTAAATAGTGCTTTGGTGCACTCGGTATGTGTGCAGCCAGGGCGGATTAAGTGGTGTGTAGCTGCAGTATAGTGCTGGGTGTGGTGCAGTGGTTGTGTGAGATCAGTAGAATGTGTACAGCAAGGCCAAATGGACTTAGATAGCTGCATTCTGGCAACGGTGGAGTTTGTGAATGGGATGTGTGCAACTAGGCTGATATTTCATGGGGT
This sequence comes from Ambystoma mexicanum, assembly GCF_040938575.1. Lineage (NCBI taxonomy): Eukaryota > Metazoa > Chordata > Amphibia > Caudata > Ambystomatidae > Ambystoma > Ambystoma mexicanum. The sequence continues at coordinate 398,954,262 of NC_090935.1, forward strand.
TTCGCTGCACTCTAAAGACTGTTGAGGTGTTCATGGAGGTGTACAGGTATGTGTGCAGCTCGGCCAAATGAATCGACAGGTATAGCTGGATTCTATTGTTTGTTGGTGCAAAGGAGAGAGTTAGTATATAGGTTTGTTTGAGTATCTGTGTGAAATTAAGGAGGACTCTGTTCCCGATGGCCTTCCAGTGACTGTCGAGGTGACATTATTCCACTTTAGGTTTGGGGTTATTAGGCTTTGTTCATCCCTGTGTCTTGTTGGGTCTGCAATTGCTAATTGGAGTACAGCTGCATCCAGTTCTGTTTGATCCGTATTATGACTACATTGTAGAAATCATGGCTGGTGCTTGTGAGCTCGGTCCAGCATCAGCGTCTATGGGCATCCCTGTGTCTTGCTGAGTCTGCTATTACTTTTTGGTAGAAGTTTCTTTTGTGTGTTTGCACATCAGCAGCAAATTTTAATATCAAACTCAGAGGCAACGGCAGTAAGTATAAACTGCTAGATTTGACTATCAGGAAAATGCCTGCATTTGAGAGAGCAGTACTAAGTGTAAATAGCTAGATTTGTAAATCTGTTGTGCTCACCGGGCTGTTACATTATGCTCAGCGTTATGTTTGCTTTTTTTTTAAATTATTTTTTATTGATTTAGTTTAATGAATAACTTTTCAATATACATATCAATAAAACATACAAAAGTTATTTGCCTTGACATAAGAATTGATGACATACATATAAAGACAGATGTAGATAATAATGCACCATCATTAGATACATATACACAAGCATCAAACATGGTCTATATAACAAATAAAAAACTGGTACAGTTTAAATTTATCAACGATATCAAAAGATTGCGTGTGGTAATAGACAAAGATAGCTAGGGTTCAGAGTGTTCTAAGTTTAAAGAAAGTAGGAAATTTACAGTGGCCCCTTGAAGTCCCAAAAGAGGGGAACCATATATATGATCCCAACATTCATTGGGTTCTTACATAGAAAGTGTGGAACAGTACTTGTGAAAATGAAGTTGTCTTTGAATACTTAACTTAGAGCATTGGGTGATAAGGTGTTCTATAGTTTCAGAGGAGTCAGCCGACTGGCAAAAACGACAGACATTCTGTGTAGCCGAGATAAGTTTTCATATATTAAGGAGATCTCTGGTTTCCCAAATGTGTAAACGAAAACGCAGAATTAAATTTCTATATTTAGAAGCTGGTGCTTTCGAAATGTATTTTTGCGTAGTACCTCTTTTGTGAGGAGAAAAACGTTGACTGGAGGCATATTTATATGAAAGGCATTTCTGATGATTCATGATCCATGATGTTTGATAGATTTTTAATTTAGCCTTGTAAGGGTTTTGTATTAAAAGTTTGATTGGGATATCAGCCTGTACCAAAACCTTATACATCGAAAGAAGCCATTTGTGAGCGAATAAGTCGTCTGTGCTAAATAAGTAATTTGAAAGAAGCTTGAGAAGGGTATCTGTTCGGGCAGATATTAGACACTTTCTATAAAAGAGCACTGTCTCCAATTGAATATGGAGGACAGCGGGGTGAGTCCTAATTCATAGCGTAACCATGAGATCGGAATACACTGAGGTAAATGTAACACATTTCTCCAGAATTTTGCTTCCCATTTGTCCAGAGTGTTAGAGACGATGGGTGTCCTGTTTCTAAGCCATAAAGTATAGTAGGAATCACTTTCATTGGCCAAAAAGTTATGGCCGGGATTAAAGAAAACGTACTAAATTTGGCAAGAAGAATACACGACTGGGAAATTGCAGTGAGAAGTTTGGAGTCTATTTGATTAAATGTTTCAGGGACTTTAATGAAGCTTCAAAGATGACTCCCAAATATGTATATGACGAGACCATGGACAATTCAGTATTATCACCGATTGACCAATGTTTTCAAGTGTGAAGGCCTCGGTTTGGATTGAACATCAGCACTTGTGTCTTTCCGGTGTTGATTTTTAATTCATTCTCTGCTATATAGATGTCCAAGGCAGATATACATTTTTGTAGGCCACTGGGAGTCTTTGAAATGAGCACAATATCGTCGGCATAAAAGAGTGCTTTTATGGAAGAGCCATTCACTTTAGGCGAATCAGACAAAATATTTTCAAACTTGAATTTGATGTTGTAGTATGTAGTAATTGAAAATGGCAGAGGCCAGTAGGCAGCCTTGTTTGAGGCCGTGTGATGTGGGAATAGGGCGTGAAAGTAAACCATTCGGAGTAAGTCCAATTTGTACTGAGTTACGTGAATGGAAAAGGTAAATGAGATCGCAGATTGTGGGTGGACATTTGTCATTAATGAGTTTGGTCATTAATTTGACTCTTGCAATGGAGTCAAAAGCTGAATGCAGGTCCACAAAAGCAAAGTAAACCTGCTGTTTTTGTGCTTGGCAATGTGACTTAATGGCATTCAACAAGAACAAATTGACCGCCGTGCCCATGCCGGCCACAAAACCTGTCTAATATGGATTGCGATGATGATAGTTTACGGTCCATACAGAAAATTCATGCAGTAGAAATTTGGCAAAGATTTTGCCCGCTGAATCAAGAAGCGCAATGGGTCGGTAGTTCTCAGGTAATGACCGATCCCCTTTCTTAAAGATGGGTACAAGGATGGAGGAATGCCATGACAAAGTAGCTTTCTTGTATTCAATATATGTTGGAAAATAAGAAATAATATTTTTGCTCAGTGTTTTGATTTATTCTTCAACATTATATTGCTTATGCCATCAGGCCCCGCTGCTCTAGAGTTTTTAGACAGTTTGATGTAACGACTGATGGTGTCTAAGTCACAATTAAGTGACCACTTAGAAGTCGATTGCACACGGTAGACAAATTTATCAAATGCCGAGTCGGCGTATAACTCAGAGAAATGTGATACCCATTGCGTTTCTTGTACACCATTTGCTTGAGTGGCCAGTTGGTGTTGACAATTTGTGTGTTTTAACAGTTTCCATATACTCGCAGAGTTTTTGGAAATCAAAATATTGAGCATAAGCTCACTAACTTTTTGAAATAGAAGTGCTCTATGTGCACCTACCCAGTTGGTGTAACGGGTTTTTGCATTTTGTACTGCTTCAAACCGTGAACAAGACGAGGAGGAAAGTAAAAGTTTAAGTTCCTTTCTGTAGTTTATTCGTCTGGAGTGCAATTCAGTATCAAAGGAATGTAAATCAGTCAAAGGTTTCATTTTTGAAATTATAATGTTATTATGAAACTGCTGTAAAATGTGAGTGTATTCGATGTTGGGATTGCCGGCAGGCAATGGAGCAAGACACTGTTCAAGAGCACAAAGTCTGCTTGGTGTCCAAGAGAGACGATTACCAGATTGATTAATAGTCAGTGGTGGTGAGAACCATTTCCTATACATTGATGTTGTAGAAATCAATCTGGAAAAATGAATGAAAGGAATTTATGATCACTATACATCTGTGGAGTTATTGCTAGAGAAGTAATGGTGTGAAACAAGTTTGAGTCTGCATAGATATAATCAATTGTACTGACACTGGATTCTCTTCGCCAAGTTGTGGACGGTGGGAGATCTCCAGTGACAGAGTCGTTGACCATGTTAAAATTGTGATCAGACATAAAGGTGGACCAAGTCAAGACCTCCTGAACAGCAACTTCGTTTCTTGGGTTTAAGCAATCAAGATTGAGGTCGCCGACAAGGAGCGTAGCTGTGATGTCTGGCGATAAAGAAACAAGCTCTAGCATATACGAGAGCTCTCCAATAAATGTGTTGAGAGAAAGTTTTGCTGGATTTCTGTAGATATTAAAAAGAGCAAGATTGCCCCCACAGCAACACTTTGACCAATTGAATAAAAATGTCAAAGTCACACCAAGGTTCAATAAAAATGTGTGAACTTTGTCTCGCTGCTATTGGGAGTCCCAACATTTGACAACCCTTGTCTCCTCTTGCAGCAGGAATTAATGCAATAGAGTAATTGTCCCATACAGGGAGGGACAAAAACCAAGTTTCTTGAAAAACTAAGATGTCATATGATAATGAAAACACATCAATAGACTGCTGGAGATGGGCGTGTCCTCTGGTATTCCAGCAGCCTAAAGATAAAGGACAATGCTCTTGTGTAACTTGTGGTTAAAAATTGTGAGATGCTCCCTTAGTGGATGAATACAAACGTGAAGTTTGGTTGGATTTGGACACTACACTAGAGGAAGCATTTGTCGGGACAAACAGGATTGCGTGCGATCAGGATCTTGGGAAATAAGAAAATCCATATCAAACAAAAGATGCTTGGCATTCCAAATCATTTTTGCAACTATTGCTGAGGGTATCCAGAGGCGTACAATAGTGAAGTCTGTACCAGCAATAAACTCTACTAGATCTATGTCATCAGAGGAGACATGTTCAAGTGTGTTAACATCATTAAGGATATTCAGAATACACTGTCTGTTAAGATCATATAGAGAGAATTTGCCTCCTCTGCATTTCATGATAAGTGAGTGACCGCTCGAGGGCTGGGTGTTGGTGGCCTGGGTAATGTGTTGCTGAGCAACTTTCCAGCATTCATGTTTTGTTTCACCATAGGTGTGAACGGGCAAGTGGTCTGCTTTGTAGAGGCAGGCAGATTCACAGACCAGTTCGGAAGAATGGAATTGGTGGTATGAACATTGTGCGAAGAATGGGAGACTAAGGAAGAAGACGTGGCACTTTGTATGTGATCATGTAGCATTGGGAGAGCATGAGACGAGGCCAGGAGTGGTCTTGACTGAGTTTCAAGAAAGGCGTCCACTATAGATTTTAGCTTTGACGTCAACAAATCTGGCTGATATGGTACTTTGAGTACTGCAGTATCAGTGCGGATGGAGTCAGAAGCCTGAAAAGGATTTTTCGAGAGGCCTAGTTGCTCTTTCCTAAGCTGATTATTTGAGGAAGGTGCAGGGACATCGTCAGAGTTCAAACCAACAGAATGAGAATTACAAACTGTTTTCACAGATAAATACTCGTTAATGGCAGATTTGATGAGAGCAATATTTGCAGTTGTGGGGGAGATCGTCTCAGAAGTGCTCAATGAAACAGGGAGAGTTGGCACAGATAGAGAGGTTGACTTAGGAATGATCGAACAAGTTGGGTACAAACCTGTAGGAACCAATGGAATTTCTTGAGCCTTGACCAAATTGTGTAAGGGTGAATAGTGAAGATTGCTGGTTGTCGTCAATGGGACATTTTCATGATTAGGAGCATTTTGGATCAGGGGGATCTTTGTGTTATCATTCAGAGCGTGGGGAAGAGCAGTGGATTTGACTTTGAAGAAGGAGGCAATAGAAGTTTTGGGGAGCTTGAGAGCAAGCATATTTTTGGATTTCTTAATTAGAGTTTGACGAGGTAACAACTTTTTTTTGTGGTTTGCCTTTTTGTAGCACTGGTAAAGGCTCGGGACAGGAGGAAATGGATTGGGTAGGCGGAGGGATTATGGGAAGAACATCGTTTGTCGCCGTGACAGGGATCTCTTGGGACATGACGTCTTGTGCAATGGATATACTCACCCACGAGGTTTTGCCTGCCGGTAGGACGGCAATGGGAGGCTCCACCTCAATAGGGCGAATAATTTCAGCAATGGACGGAACCGCCTGATAAATACATGTTTGGTTGCTAGTTTGACATGGAGGCATGTGAGAGGCTGATTCTGTGGCTAAAGGTGAACTCTTTAAGGAAAGGATCCACGCGTACATAGTGTCAATCTGCTGCATTTGACTAGCGATTTTTTCATCTAAGCGTTCAAATAATTTGAACATGCTTAAGACTGTGGTGTTCAAAGCAGCAAGAGTGATCTATAACAGTGGCTGCGAACTCTCAAGTGGTTAATAACCACTGAACAGGTTATCATGTCTGTTCTTGCGAGAGAGGGGCGCCCGCTACCTTTGTAAAACTATTTTTTAAGGAACCTGGGATTGGTAACCCTAGGTCTCCTGGGGGCAACCAGACGTGGTCTCCCTCTCACTGTGCTTAGAGAGGCATCAGCTTCACCTCACTGATGATCCCCAACAAGGGTGAAACACGTGTATGGGGTTGCTGGTGGTACTCTCGTTCAGATTGGAATTGCCATTGTATTTCGGTGCTGGACTGCCCCTGGGCAGGACAAAGACTGATATGCAAATGGATATTACCCATCTGTGAAAGGCACAGTGAGTAAAAGCAGTGGCTGCGAACTCTCAAGTGGTTAATAACCACTGAACAGGTTATCATGTCTGTTCTTGCGAGAGAGGGGCGCCCGCTACCTTTGTAAAACTATTTTTTAAGGAACCTGGGATTGGTAACCCTAGGTCTCCTGGGGGCAACCAGACGTGGTCTCCCTCTCACTGTGCTTAGAGAGGCATCAGCTTCACCTCACTGATGATCCCCAACAAGGGTGAAACACGTGTATGGGGTTGCTGGTGGTACTCTCGTTCAGATTGGAATTGCCATTGTATTTCGGTGCTGGACTGCCCCTGGGCAGGACAAAGACTGATATGCAAATGGATATTACCCATCTGTGAAAGGCACAGTGAGTAAAAGCAGTGGCTGCGAACTCTCAAGTGGTTAATAACCACTGAACAGGTTATCATGTCTGTTCTTGCGAGAGAGGGGCGCCCGCTACCTTTGTAAAACTATTTTTTAAGGAACCTGGGATTGGTAACCCTAGGTCTCCTGGGGGCAACCAGACGTGGTCTCCCTCTCACTGTGCTTAGAGAGGCATCAGCTTCACCTCACTGATGATCCCCAACAAGGGTGAAACACGTGTATGGGGTTGCTGGTGGTACTCTCGTTCAGATTGGAATTGCCATTGTATTTCGGTGCTGGACTGCCCCTGGGCAGGACAAAGACTGATATGCAAATGGATATTACCCATCTGTGAAAGGCACAGTGAGTAAAAGCAGTGGCTGCGAACTCTCAAGTGGTTAATAACCACTGAACAGGTTATCATGTCTGTTCTTGCGAGAGAGGGGCGCCCGCTACCTTTGTAAAACTATTTTTTAAGGAACCTGGGATTGGTAACCCTAGGTCTCCTGGGGGCAACCAGACGTGGTCTCCCTCTCACTGTGCTTAGAGAGGCATCAGCTTCACCTCACTGATGATCCCCAACAAGGGTGAAACACGTGTATGGGGTTGCTGGTGGTACTCTCGTTCAGATTGGAATTGCCATTGTATTTCGGTGCTGGACTGCCCCTGGGCAGGACAAAGACTGATATGCAAATGGATATTACCCATCTGTGAAAGGCACAGTGAGTAAAAGCAGTGGCTGCGAACTCTCAAGTGGTTAATAACCACTGAACAGGTTATCATGTCTGTTCTTGCGAGAGAGGGGCGCCCGCTACCTTTGTAAAACTATTTTTTAAGGAACCTGGGATTGGTAACCCTAGGTCTCCTGGGGGCAACCAGACGTGGTCTCCCTCTCACTGTGCTTAGAGAGGCATCAGCTTCACCTCACTGATGATCCCCAACAAGGGTGAAACACGTGTATGGGGTTGCTGGTGGTACTCTCGTTCAGATTGGAATTGCCATTGTATTTCGGTGCTGGACTGCCCCTGGGCAGGACAAAGACTGATATGCAAATGGATATTACCCATCTGTGAAAGGCACAGTGAGTAAAAGCAGTGGCTGCGAACTCTCAAGTGGTTAATAACCACTGAACAGGTTATCATGTCTGTTCTTGCGAGAGAGGGGCGCCCGCTACCTTTGTAAAACTATTTTTTAAGGAACCTGGGATTGGTAACCCTAGGTCTCCTGGGGGCAACCAGACGTGGTCTCCCTCTCACTGTGCTTAGAGAGGCATCAGCTTCACCTCACTGATGATCCCCAACAAGGGTGAAACACGTGTATGGGGTTGCTGGTGGTACTCTCGTTCAGATTGGAATTGCCATTGTATTTCGGTGCTGGACTGCCCCTGGGCAGGACAAAGACTGATATGCAAATGGATATTACCCATCTGTGAAAGGCACAGTGAGTAAAAGCAGTGGCTGCGAACTCTCAAGTGGTTAATAACCACTGAACAGGTTATCATGTCTGTTCTTGCGAGAGAGGGGCGCCCGCTACCTTTGTAAAACTATTTTTTAAGGAACCTGGGATTGGTAACCCTAGGTCTCCTGGGGGCAACCAGACGTGGTCTCCCTCTCACTGTGCTTAGAGAGGCATCAGCTTCACCTCACTGATGATCCCCAACAAGGGTGAAACACGTGTATGGGGTTGCTGGTGGTACTCTCGTTCAGATTGGAATTGCCATTGTATTTCGGTGCTGGACTGCCCCTGGGCAGGACAAAGACTGATATGCAAATGGATATTACCCATCTGTGAAAGGCACAGTGAGTAAAAGCAGTGGCTGCGAACTCTCAAGTGGTTAATAACCACTGAACAGGTTATCATGTCTGTTCTTGCGAGAGAGGGGCGCCCGCTACCTTTGTAAAAAAAAAAAGTGATCTATAACATAATTGGTAATTTGATGGACTCCAAAGTGGACGGGGGCTGTTGGGAAGGAGCACACGGGGTGGGATGTGCGACCTGAGAAGTGTCACTCGAAGCACTGCGTATCGAGGACAAATCATTTGGAGGTTCTTTGTCATGGGTGCTGGACACCGACATAGATGAATTGTGTTGGCCCGCATAGAGTGAGATGGCATCGTTGTTAGAGGGGGTGTGGCATTCATGAATCGTCTGAGGAATGAAAACCGACGTGTCAGTATGAGGCTTACAATGATTGCCGTCCCCTGCTAGTATGGTGGAATCAGAGAGTAATTGTGACATCGGGGCTACATGAGGAGCTGCCAACCATTGACAGTGTCCGGCAGTACGGCATGGAATATGCAGCAAACATGAGGGGCTATCAGGTAAGTTGGGAGCGATGTATGAATTTTGCCCAAAAGACGTGTTTGTATTAACACGATCATGTTTTTGTCATGGGATACAACCTGACGATCTAGATTGAGAATGCAACATTGATGGAATTGAAGGATGAGACCTACGTAACACACAAAGATTTTTTGCAACTGAGACTGCCATGTTGGAGGAAATGGCTGCATTGTCAGGGATGCCCGATTTCAAAGAGTGCAAATGATTGAACATGATACAATAGAAATGAGCCACTAACGAAAATTAAAAATATAACAAGTAACTTTTCCTGAAAAATTGTAGCGCGAGCCTAAGAAGGAGGCACCGACTGCGCCCGCTGCGCTGGGGGAAGTGGGCAAAGCGGTACTTAGTTCAGGTATTTCGCTCAGTGTGCGCGGACGCGGGCGCGCAAGCGGACACGTTTTTGTACAAAGGAAAGGAAGTCCTGCCCATGAAGGGGCGTAGCTTAGCACTGATAAGATTTCTCAACAAAACTGAAAAAACAAACAAAACAAACAAAATCAGTCCGTGGACAGGAGCGAGATGGGTTCTGGGCTGTGGCAGAAAAACTCAAGTACCTCGCTGGATGCAAGTACGTGTTCGTACGTTGCAGGGAGCAGGGAGCTCAGCGGGCAAAGCGGTACTTAGTTCAGGTACTTCGCTCAGTGTGCGTGCGTGCGGGTGCGCGAGTGGACACGTTTTTGTACAAAGGAAAGGAAGTCCTGCCATGAAGGGGCGTAGCTTAGCACTTAGAAGATTTCTCAACAAAACTGAAAAAACAAACAAAACAAACAAAATCAGTCCGTGGACAGGAGCGAGATGGGTTCTGTGCTGTGGCAGAAAAAGTCAAGTACCTCGCTGGATGCAAGTGCGTGTTCGTACGTTGCAGGGAGCAGGGAGCTCAGCGGGCAAAGCGGTACTGAGTTCAGGTACTTCGATCAGTGTGTGCGCATGCGCGGGTATGCGAGCGGACACGTTTTTGTACAAAGTAAAGGAAGTCCTGCCCATGAAGGGGCGTAGCTTAGCACTTAGAAGATTTCTCAACAAAACTCGCTGGATGCAAGTCCGTGTTCGTACGTTGCAGGGAGCAGGGAGCTCAGCGGGCAAAGTGGTACTTAGTTCAGGTACTTCGCTCAGTGTGCGCTTTAAACTTATTTAACCAAAAAAAGAATGACAGGTGTCACAGATTGCATAGAGACGCTGTCAAATGTAAAGCATAGGTCAGCTTTAAAATGTTTCTATATTCTTAGGTAATTGCATTAGTTTAGTGGCAGCTACTGATACCTAAGTGAACTCTGGAACACACTGTTACATGTTCCATTTCTGATTCTGCACTCTCTCTTGGTTTCTTTGAGATTCATCGGATATATAAGGACAGGCATAACAACTAACAGCAATGGAAGCAATGTCGCAGAGCACAGCTGATCTGTGGAATGCCAAAGGCCTCGTAGATGGGCATGAACTGCCCTCCCTTGAGAAGTAAACAGTTCTGGTGCTGTTGGCTGAAGTCCCAAGGCTGCTAATGGCTGCCATGCAAAGATAGTCTGCTTTGTTACGAAATGTATTTAATTTCTCCCTGTTCAGTGAAATCTTATGATACATGGTGTTAATGGGTGGAGAATAATATGTAGCTTCTGCATTGGACATAAGAATGAGCCAGGCCTGGGAGGGGCATGGCAAATGCAACTTTCCCAAGCACTGGTGGGTGTTATTACTAGATCTTGCCCTGAACAAACTTTGCCATTTGCATGCAGCAACCAAAATGAACTATTGCAATGATTCAAAGTGGTTGCGTTTAATTCAGTACCACTCAATGCTGCACTCTTGCTTTGATCATTTAAGGTTTGGAAAGTCTTTGTTTTTCAACGTTCAAGTCCGTTTCAAACCTGTCTGCAAACAGTACCGACCATGATTCAAAAGACTTTCATCCAAACACTTGAACCGACAAGTCAGCAGTTGCAGCACAAGAACCTCACTTTCTCACTGCCCAAGTCTTATCAATTCTCAGGGATGCGTTAAAACTTCCAAACCTCAAACTGACTTTTATCAGGGAGCCCTACTATCACTGCAGTCATACCAGCTTTACTCATGGCCTGACCTGTCCCATGTTCCAAGCCCTGCTAAAACGCCCCATCAGGGAACTCTTTAGAATAATATTCACACTTTTATTTCGTTCACCATTTTCATAGAGTCCAATACTAGTTGGCAGCTAATGTGATTTTCCTTTCTGCTTCCAATAGTCACCAACCAGAACCTTTTAATTGTATTTCATAAATACATTCTTACTATTTCTGTATTATTCCTTCATCTGGATCTGAAGTTCTGTGTTGGATCTGAAGCTCTGGGCTCTTTATGAGGTCCCTGGTACAATAGAAATGAGCCACTAACGAAAATTAAAAATATAACAAGTAACTTTTCCTGAAAAATTGTAGTGCGAGCATGAGAAGGAGGCACCGACTGCGCCCGCTGCGCCGGGCGAAGCGGGCAAAGCGGTACTTAGTTCAGGTTCGCTCAGTGTGCGCGGACGCGGGCGCGCAAGCGGACACGTTTTTGTACAAAGGAAAGGAAGTCCTGCCCATGAAGGGGCGTAGCTTAGCACTGAGAAGATTTCTCAACACAACTGAAAAAACAAACAAAACAAACAAAATCAGTCCGTGGACAGGAGCGAGATGGGTTCTGTGCTGTGGCAGAAAAAGTCAAGTACCTCGCTGGATGCAAGTACGTGTTCGTACGTTGCAGGGAGCTCAGCGGGCAAAGCAGTACTTAGTTCAGGTACTTCGATCAGTGTGTGCGCATGCGCGGGTATGCGAGCGGACACGTTTTTGTACAAAGGAAAGGAAGTCCTGCCCATGAAGGGGCGTAGCTTAGCACTTAGAAGATTTCTCAACAAAACATCGCTTGATGCAAGTCCGTGTTCGTACGTTGCAGGGAGCAGGGAGCTCAGCGGGCAAAGTGGTACTTAGTTCAGGTACTTCGCTCAGTGTGCGCTTTAAACTTATTTAACCAAAAAAAGAATGACAGGTGTCACAGATTGCCTAGAGACGCTGTCAAATGTAAAGCATAAGTCAGCTTTAAAATGTTTATATATTCTTAGGTAATTGCATTAGTTTAGTGGCAGCTACTGATGCCTAAGTGAACTCTGAAACACACTGTTACATGTTCCATTTCTGATTCTGCACTCTCTCTTGGTTTCTTTGAGATTCATCGGATATATAAGGACAGGCCTAACAACTAACAGCAATGGAAGCAATGTCGCAGAGCACAGCTGATCTGCGGAATGCCAAAGGCCTCGTAGGTGGGCATGAACTGCCCTCCCTTGAGAAGTAAACAGTTCTGGTGCTGTTGGCTGAAGTCCCAAGGCTGCTAGAGGCTGCCATGCAAAGATAGTCTGTTTTGTTACGAAATGTATTTAATTTCTCCCTGTTCAGTGAAATCCTATGATACATGGTGTTAATGGTTGGAGAATAATATGTAGCTTCTGCATTGTACATAAGAATGAGCCAGGCCTGGGAGGGGCATGGCAAATGCAACTTTCCCAAGCACTGGTGTGTGTTAGCATTACATAGCTTTTGATCCCACTTCTAGGCTTGTGTATTATTTGTGTCCGAATGTTGAGTGCCTGGAATGCCTGAGACGGTGTGAGGGTGCTGGATGAGCACTGGTATCATGGGGAGCAGGGCAAGCCTGTGACATATGGTGCCGATCCCACGGAGCTCCCCTTTCTGAAGTGCTTGACTGGAGATTACAGCAATACAACGGGTAAGTGATTTCTTTTTTCGCTGTACCTATTGCATGTTTGACTAGTGGAATTTGTGGAATTCGGAGTCTTCGGGGACTGTAGGAATAATACGGAGATAGTGCCTCAGAGTGCTGTAGTGATACAGTACAGGGTTGCATAGGCAACCAAAGGACTGCAATAAGGTCAGAGCATTCTTAGGCACCTGTGATACAGCCAGAGCACCTGTCATGGAGAGACGGTGTAGGATCGATGCTGTAAAGGGCACAGGGTAGGAGTGTGAGGTCGGAAGCTTGAGTTAAAGTGGAATAAGACAGATTACAGATTACAGTTTCACTTACAATATGGCCGATGACGGTCCACTGACCAGACAAGAGGCGGGGCAGATCTGTCATATAAATCGGGGCAAGGGCTATGCTGGAGAGGGTGAGGAGCATGGTGGACAATTGGGATGTGGTCCCCCAGTCGGTACAAAGGAAGGAGGTGGTGGGGGCTGCCCAGGAACATCAGTTCCAAAGGGTACCGCAGGGAAGGGACAAGGGAGATATCACAAAGGGGATGAAGGCAGAGCGTGATCAGAGACCATCAGATTTTGTAGTAATGCTTACACAAATTTTCATGAGGGCCACAATATGGAGGATAGAGAACACACAGAGGGGCAGGAATGTGAGGTGATAGCACAAGTGCCTGTGGGGGTTGGGGTGGATGACGCAGAACGCTGTGCGCTGGATCTATGTATTTCTGAGAAAGGGGAGCAAGAGAGTGGAGACACGGGCTGGCTGGGTGGGTACCATGGGAGGCAACTGTGTGCAACAGAGGGGAGAGAGGACGAAGAGATGCAATGATGGATTTGGCAAACGGGGTCCTGACAGCATGGGGGGAAACATGACTGGACAAAGGGCAAGAAATAAAATGGATTTCAGAAGGGCGGGTGGCTGTGCAGTGTGCGCCTTAGACGGGGCAGCAAACAAAATGCCAGTGGAAGGTGTAGTGTCAGGCGAATACATTTCAGAGATTGTCAAATCACAACTGAATGCGTTCAGGGCATATGCACCAGAGAAGGACATTGACAGGCCCACAAATAAAGAAGGTGGTCAGTGTCAGCGTGACTTAATAGTTTTTGGGGGAAGATCACAGTGTGGTGAATTACAATCAGTAGTGTTGGCTCTGGGAAGAAAGAAGATAAGTGCATCGGAGCAAGAGTGGAAGGTAATAATATCCATAGATGAAAAGGAGTTGCATGTGAGGGAGGGCCCACAGTTCGAAGTGGTGGAGATTATCCTATAGAAGAGCAAGAAGGAGGATCATAGGAAATGTGAGCGGCTCATGGCCATTTGGAAAGCGGAGGATAAACAAATAATGCAATATATCAATGCAGAGAAAGGGCAAGATAATGCATTTCAGTGCCCAACAGAGATGGCCTTGTGGCCCATGGCAAAAGAAGGCTGGCAGGAGCACATGGACATTTTTTTGGCTCATTGGAAGAAAAAACAGAAAGAGGAGCAAAAGAAGGAGCAGTTCAAACAGATGGATGTGAAAGGCACCCAGGGGGGAGACTGGCTGTCATTTGTTCTCCATGGACTACTAAGAGAGCGGTCAGTGACCCGGTATTCACCATGCAAGATGCTACTTGGGAGAAATATGACAAGCACTGACAAGTTGCTGCTGACACTGACTGCAGGTACACCTTAGGGACTGGGAGGTACTAGAAGCTTACTATATACTGGAAAGTGAGAGAAACATTGACTTTGACTAGGACAGTGCAAACAAACATGACAGACACCTGAAAGGGATGGTGCTGAATGTGAAAGTGGCAGGGATGCTCAGAGCTAGAAAGGATGGGACATGTAGTTATGACAGCTTTTGTTGTTTTAGATGCACCATAGATTATGGCTGATGCTAATAGATGGGGATGTTTATGCAATACAGTACAGTGAATGAATGGCTTTAGATGAGTTGAGACATAAATAAGTTGTCTTTGTTTGATAATGTTTTTTTTCTTGCTTACATATTGAGTTAGAATAATTGTATTGCAGTTTGCTTTATGTAGAAGTAGTGCAAGGGTTTGATCAGCGATACAAAGATAAAATAAGAAGAGCGGAAAAAAGTATGCACATGTTACATTTCTGATTCTGCAATCTCTTGCTTTCTTTGAGATTCATCGGATATATAAGGACTGGCCTAACAACTAACAGTGATGGAAGCAATGTTGCAGAGCACAGCTCATCTGTGGAATGCCGTAGGCCTCAGAGATGGGCATGAACAGCCCTCCCTTGAGAAGTACACAGTTCTGATGCTGTTGGCTGAAGTCCCAAGGCTGCTAGAGGATGACATGCTAAGACAGTCTGCTCTGTTACGAAATGTATTTTCTTTCTCCCTGTTCAGTGAAATGTTATGATACGTGGTGTTAACGGGTGGAGAATAATATGTAGCTTCTGCATTGTACGTAAGTATGAGCCAGACCTGGGAGGGGCAGAGCTGAATGCAGCCCTCCCAAGCACTGGTGTGTGTTAGCATTACAGAGCTTTTTTATCCCACTTCTGGTTTTGTGTATTATTTGTGTCCGAGTGCCTGGAATGCCTGAGACGGAGTGAGGGTGCTGGATGAGCACTGGTATCGTGGGACGCAGGACAAACCTGTGAGACACACACAAATATTTTTCTAAAACCCTACATTCAACTACACTTGTTGAAATGCCTACTTTAAGCAGAAGGCTTTTTTGTATTAAACCACTAAAACGGATGGTGACTTTAATTGCTATGCACATTCATTCACACAACATCACAAGGAACCAAAAACACGTACGCTTCCTCTGCAACCTGGGTAATGTGCACACCGCGGCATTCTAGTTACAGCAGGCTAAGGGCCCACGTGTTGCCACAACTGTTGCAAATTTGAAGCACTCCCGAGTGATGGATGAACAATCTTAGAATATTAGCTTTCCTTCTGCCCTGCAGCCTTTTGTGTGCAGAGGCTCGGAATGTTCCATCACAACTACATTCCACAGAAGAGGAACGTTTGTTTGAGGCACGTGAAGGATTGCTTTGTGCAGAAAGTAAAGTGATCATAATCTGTGCAGCAAAGGAGACTTTTTTAGCCTATGAGGTAGCAGGTTTTTTTTAACCCCGAGTAATTCTGATAAAAGGGCCGAGTAGTCATTCATTATTTTCCCAGAATGCACTGCAGGCAGCCATCTTCTCATCACGCAATGGAACGAGACCTTTTAGAATGCAGCACGGTCATTTCACAGGATTGGCGTCGAGTGTAAACGGGGTAAAGTGGGAAGTTAGGTGTCTTTGATTAGGATTCCCTTGAGACACGTTGCAGGAATTGTGAAACGCCAGAGAGACATTAACTTTGAATATTTTTGTGATAAATGTCGATGCCAGCATGTTACACTTTGCGGGTTCCTTGCAAGTGTGAATGTTGTTTCCATAATAGATCTCCCTACATTTTTTGAGTTGTGTAGATGGACTAATAACTGGGGGCAGAGCGGAAAGTTTTGAAGAGCAGTGTATTAGTTCAACTCAAAAGGTCTATGAGGCAGAGCAGCAGAGGATCTCCTCAAAGTCTCGAGTTATTGTGCCAAGAGCAAACCAGCAGCTAGAAGTTCTCACCAACCAATTTAGTACTAGATCTTGCCCTGAACAAAACTTTGCCATTTGCATGCAGCAACCGAAATGAACTATTGCAATGATTCAAAGTGGTTGCGTTTAATTCAGTACCACTCAATGATGCACTCTTGCTTTCATCATTTAAGGTTTGGAAAGTCTTTGTTTTTCAACTTTCAAGTCCGTTTCGAACCTGTCTGCAAACAGTACCGACCATGATTCGAAAGACTTTCATCCAAACACTTGAACCGACAAGTCAGCAGTTGCAGCACAAGAACCTCACTTTCTCACTGCCCAAGTCTTATCAATTCTCAGGGATGCGTTAAAACTTCCAAACCTCAAACTGACTTTTGTCAGGGAGCCCTACTATCACTGCAGTCATACCAGGTTTACTCGTGGCCTGACCTGTCCCATGTTCCAAGCCCTGCTAAAACGCCCCATCAGGGAACTCTTTAGAACAATATTCACACTTTTATTTCGTTCACCATTTTCATAGAGTCCAATACTATTTGGCAGCTAATGTGATTTTCCTTTCTGCTTCCAATAGTCACCAACCAGAACCTTTTAATTGTATTTCATAAATACATTCTTACTATTTCTGTATTATTCCTTCATCTGGACCTGAAGTTCTGTGTTGGATCTGAAGCTCTGGGCTCTTTATGAGATCCCTGGTCTGGAAAAAATGCTGGTAATTCCGGCGCCAGCAATATTTCCAGACCGGGGAAGCACAAGTTTTCTGGTAGGGGCAGTGAACTACCGACAGACCTGACCTGCTGGGAGTTCAGGCCCTACCAGCAAATATATACCAGAATCACTGCTTCCGTTGATTCCGGCAATCCCATCCCATGGAGTCTGATAGGACTCCATGGAAGGAGAACTTACAGTCGTCTCTGACGCCCGTAATATCCCAATTACCAGGATATCGGGCCGCGTAAACGGTAAGGCACTTTTGCCGGTATCCCATCAGAATTACTGGCAGGATTCCGGCAAAACTATGGCCCTATGTCTTTTTTTTCCAGAGACCAGTACCTCTGAAGAAGTTGAAATGTGAGCCCAGAAGAAGTTAGCAAGAGGAGAGCCTTGAGCACAGTTAAGATTTGTGTCAATCGTTGTGGTTTCGGGAGCTGGACCGGGGATGATGTGAAAGCCAATGTAGAGTGTGCATTCAGTACCTAATGCCTCTTGAAGGGCCTCTTTCCAGTGGCCTCCTTGGAGCAGTTGAGCCCTGTCCCACCTCAATATTAACCTTCCACAGAATAGAGCACCCCCCTGTTGCATTCTTCTAGGAAGAGCAGAAAGGCACCCCATGTGAGGAGACGGGGTACATATGCAACCACAAATGAGTAAAGACACCGCGTGAATTTATGCTTCTACACAAACACTATGCCTAATCCTAGGAAAAAGGAAAGGAAGCACTAAAGCGACTCTTGTGTTACTTCCCAACAACACAAAAGAGAGTGTTGCCAAAATCGCAGTGGCAGCTCCAAGCAAGCCCTGCTCACAATAAGAAGTAACATGAACTAGCAATTGACCTTGATGCTGGCAATCACTGCTCCTCAAAATGAGTGAAATGAAGGATTGGACACGAGGCACACCACAGCCAAAGTTAGCCAACAGCACGTCCTCATTTACGGATTCGGAAGTGCCCTTGCGTAGACCTCTGTTTGAAACGACATCAGTCTAGTAGAGGGCACAGATGGAGGGCTTTGTAGATGGAAGAGCAGGATTTCATGCTTTGCATTACCTATAGTTTTAAAGGAAATGTGGACTGCAATACTAGCATGGAACATACTCAGGTGACCGAGTGCAGCTACTATTATTGGACAATTTGTGTTATTTGCGCACTGCTATTTTGTTTTGTGGAAGTACCCATGCAAACCCATCCCCTATGGAATACATACATATATTGCTTTGATAACTCACACTCACTAAATGATGCAATTTAGCAAGAAAATAAGGCGACCTTTAGATACAATTAAAGCTCTCTGCAAAAAAGGATACATGAAACTGGCTCGTTTATTAATGTCAACCATACATGAATATATGACACGCACAATAATACTTTAGGAAAGTCACAAAGAACAATTACATTACACACCCATTGGTGACATGAAGACAGCACTGATTCCCTGGTCAGGGGGATAGTGGTTTCCTGCTCGTGGGGAAACAGTGCAGTACAGCACTATATCAGCATCCGCTCCTGGGACCAAAATCTGTTCCACTGAGAGTGGTGAATACCTGTATTGGCAAGTATCTGCCGATAATGCTGGGTTACCTTTCCGGTGGGACTGTGTGTGGCAGTAGCAGAGCAATGGGGGGTGGGGGTGGGGAGATCTAGGGCACTCCATTTGTTAGTGAAGAAGCGCTAAGCTTTGGTTCACAGGAATAAGAGCTGCATGCTGGCGCATGGTGCGCTCCGCCGCTCTGATGTGGGAATTGGATATTGGGAGGAATGTTATGGTGCTTACTTTGGTCTGGATTTCACCTGGTAAAAAGAAAGCTTAAACTGTTAGATCCCTGGTGCCATATTTGAACTCCTTTGCTACTGAGAAAACATGAGTACTTACCCTAACAGGCTAACATGTGGGTGAGAACAATGTGCCAGGACCTACCTATGCGATAGGAACCCCCAAGATAGCAAGTGCCCATATTGGGGCCCTGCTTAGCTACTTGTGGATGCAGGACATAAAACCTATCACTGTTCCTGCAAAAGGGGGAAGTTTGGGGCGCAAATACGTGTCACTCCCCCTCCTGCAAGGAAAAGGGTCTCTTTGAAGCCACTCTTGCACTTCACGATCCCAGCAGGTCAGAGGGTGCTTGTTCTGAAACATGCACTTTCCTCAGGCATGAACTATTTCGCAATGATATTATGTTTACTCAAGTCCATCACCATCGTTCTGTGCCGTCAGCTATTGCACCTTTGACCAGAGTTTTCGGCAGCTACAGTCTCTCTGAGGTCACTTTGAAGGCTAGTACCAGGATTAGTATAAACCTATTATCTTCCTTCCGCTGCCATTAACAAGCAACATCTGTGAACGCTCTTTCTCCATAACCTAATAAAAATAAATGCAGTCTAGAGATCACCTCAACTCTCCTCTGCACTCGCTTGCACTTTAGCACTTTGACACAGCCTCTCAGCAGTCCTAATTGCTTTATCAGTAACACAATATTGATGCTGCCTGCTTCTCTTACACCCCCACCCCCTCTCAGTTACTCCGACTGATTTTTCCCTCTTTACTCTCCCCCCACCCCCCAGCCTTTGGATGGAAGAGTTTCTTATAAAGTGCCCATGAATTTATTTCAGCGCTCTTTATAGATAGATGTTCCAAGTTAATTGTTTTGTTCAGCTACTTTTTAATCCCCATTTATGAAAATTGTGCTTTAGAATGAATCATTTGAACCCTTTTTCCAAATTAATGTGAAGGGCCGCCCTCGGTTGGCCACACTCGTAGAGGCAGGCGATGGGCTCACGCTCTACGTTTGTTCACACAGTGCTACATTACTTTAAAAAAAAACCTGGGTCACTTTTCATTGCTACCCAATCCATGCCGTGAATCATAACATCAAGGGGGGGTTCTGGGAGTTTCTCTACTACCGGCTTATATCTATCCTGGGTTCGAGTCTCAACCAGAGTCTTTAGCTCACCATCCTTTTACAGAAGAGAAATCTCCACTACATATCAGTCTTTGTCCTGCCCATGGGCAGTCCAGCACCGAAATGCCTGCCAATTTTCTTCTGAACAAGAGTACCAACAACAACCCCAGACACGTGTTTCGGCCTGGCTGAGCCTCGTCAGTGAGGTGGAGCTCTGCCTCTCTAAGAACAGTGAGCAAGTGTTCCACGTCTGGATTACCCTCTTAATTTAGGGTGAAATCCCGAAGCTGCTTAATATGCAAACAAGGGGAGGTTCTGGGAGTTTCTCTACTGCCGGCCTATATGCCAGGTTAGAGTCTCAACCAGAGTCTTTAGCTCACAATCCTTTCACAGAAGAGAAAGGTTCCCTACATATCAGTCTTTGTCCTGACCAAAGGCAGTCTAGCACCGAAATGCCTGGCAATTCTGATTTGCATATGGTTTTTCCCCTTCTATAGTGGCTAGCAGGCTTAAAAACATTGGTCTGCAGGGTTGCCCAGAGCTATGCCCGTGGTCATGTTTAATGAAAAACCTTCCAGCCATCACATTTCTGTTTTTCTACAGTCACTCTGAGTAGGACGTGGGTCCCACGTCTGCCCAGCTAAACACCCAAGCTACTCCTCACTGATGATGCCCAACAAGGCTGAAACATGGTTGGGGATGCTGGTGGTCTTGTTCAGAAGGGATGTGACCTAGCAGTTCGGGCTGGACTGCCCCTTTTGGGGCAGGACCAAGCCTGATTTGCATATGGTTTTTCCCCTTCTGTAATGGCGTGGCAGGCTGAAAAACAATGGTCTGGAGGGTTGCCCAGACCTATGCCTGTGGTCATGTTTAATTCAAAACCTTCACGGGCCAACAAGGCCAATTTGCCATTGTGCCTAACATACTCAAAGACAAGGAGAAGTGGATGAGGCAAAACAATAGCAAAAGCGTCAAAACTGAAATCCTAGTCCTTCACCCACCACACCTACTCAAATAAACCTCCCCACTCTCAGATTCTTTCTAGAAGTAGTTCCTATAAAAACCAAGGTATGCATCTGGGATGCTGACCTCAGCATGAACCCACAGGTGAGAACATGTTCAAATCGGCATTCTTTCAAATGAAACTCTCACAAAAATACTATCCTCCTTGCCTACAGAGTATCACCCAGTGATGGTAGAAATGCTTGCAAACTGAAGCCTGGACTAGTGCAATCGCTCCCCATCTGGCTAATGAAAAGGCAACAAAAAGAACACCATAGGTAGACCCATCATTGAGTTTAGGAAAGGCCAGTCACTAACCAACTCAGAAGCGTATGTCTCTTTCAAAAAACACCATGCAAGTCCAGTGGGGACAGACCTTTCTCTGCAATCGCCATTATCCTCTGGAATAACCACCCAGAAGACATGAACTCACCACCACGCTGACGTCTTTCAAGGAAAAAAGGAAAAACTCAAGAGGCAGCTGTTATAGAAATACATCCAGTTGAAACCACCACTGGACTCTGGAAAAGTGCCTTACAGATATACAAACATAAACATAAACATGAAATACCTAATTGAGCCTTATTTTGCCATATTATTGTGGCACAAAACAACTAGTGCGCACTACACATCTAAATTACTGAAGCAAAATGCCCCTTCACACAGAGCTTCAGGGCAGCCTTGCCTGGGCAGCCATTGAAGGACAGCTAACCCCAGGGCAGCTCCCACTTTCTTGTTTGCCCATGGACATCTGATGGAGCATTCTAAAGGGATGACTACAGGTAGGGTGAAATGGGACGGTGAGTACAGCCATTACTAGTAGAGATGTTTGGACAACTAGGATTCTGAATCAACTTGCGCTGCACTAGTAATTTCTGGTGAGTTTATTTGACTAGTTGTCTGCACGGTCAGGGGTCGTTGAGGTGTTGCCCACACCTCCTGTTTAGAATTAGAACTTGTTTGTTGCCGGATACCTTGTGCTTGCCAAATTTAATCACTCTTTACATTTTTGTTTGTAATAGACAACCTTTCGGGCACTGCTCTGCTCATGTTTTGCAATTACAACTCTCAGACTCTGTTCATGTTTTGCATTTACAGCTTTCCAGCCACTGCTCATGTTTTGCATTTAGACAACTTTTCGGGCACTGCTCTGCTCATGTTTTGCAATTACAATTCTTAGGCTCTGTTTCTTGTTTTGCATTTAGACAACTTTTCAGGCACTGCTCATGTTTTACATTTAGAAAACTCTCAGGCTCGGCTTCATGTTTTGTATGTAAACAACTTTTCAGGCACTGCTCATGTTTTGCATTTTGCCAGCTCTCAGGCTCTGTTTCATGGTTTGCATTTAGAACATATTTCAAGCACTGTTCGTTTTTGACCCCAGAGCCCTGCTCAGGCACTGGACATGCTTAAATTCAGTTTCATCCTTTGTCACTTACATCAGCATTGAGTAGCAGATGTGACCTGAACTCATAGCATCGGTCCTTCAACACAGCTCCATCTCCACTCCTTCCGACCCTTCAGACTGCACCCTTTCCACCATGCCTCACACTTCCCAGATTAAAGCTGCACGATGCCATTCCAGACACCCAACTAATTCCCTTCCTTGCCACCCAACTCCCTCTCCCCGACCCCACACCCCAACCGTTCTCTCATGCACACACATCCCTCTCCCCCCGCCATCACAACCTACTCGACGGTCCTCCCTCCTCGTAAAATGTAATTTTAAAAAACATACATGTTTACCTGATTTTATCTTTTAAATTGGAAACAACGGTTGGGTTATTTCTGGGCTATTAGTGAGGGTTTGAAATATGTATTGAAACTCCTCTGAGTGCTTTTCTTTACTCAGGAAGTCTTTCTACTACTGTTGCTACCGCGTCACGCTCTGTGCTCACTGCCGGCATAAAACGGCAGGCTGAAGCGAATGCGCAGCGGACACACTTAATGGGTGCACTGAGAGCGCAAGGCAAGCGCGTCTGGGTGTGTCCGGGTGATGGGTGGGATGTAGGCCTATGAGCTCTGTCAAAATAAATATTTCTATTCCCCCTCAGTCGCTGTGCAAAAGAGCTACACACTCTCTGAACTCGTCGGGTATCCCCTGCATGGTCCTATATTCCCTAAGGATATGCTGAAGGAAGATCAGATGCCTATATCTGAGCCAGCCAATTAATAGAACCGTAAAGGAAGGCTGGGTAAACCTACCGGAAGGGGACAAGGCCCATGTGGGGGATGATTCTCTCCCCACAGCCCTCATGTGTTTCCTAATTAAGGCTAGATCAGCAGGGGCACACTGTAATAATATTTGTGATCAACTGTAAGAAATGGCTCCCGATTTCCTTACGGCGACAAGGTTTTCTGCCAGTTCTGATCCGGATATTCGGCAGATGCTGCCTGACTCTTATAATACAATACGCATTGATAGCCCCCCTGCACCTTCCGGGGTGGTGGCCTAGCTGTAGTCCATCGTGCCTCCATTAAACGTTCCCTTATTTCTATTGAGCAGTCTTTGCCTTATGAGCTTCTATTGGTAAGGGTTCAGCCAACCCCTAACATTTGAATCCATATCTTACTGATATACCACAAGGACGAGCCAATTTTGTAAATGACTCTATGCAGTTTAGTATGGATTTAGCACTTAATCATTAGAATTTTGTTCTGATAGGGGATTTTAATGTCCATCCCAATGATACTGCAGACCTGCATGCACGTCCACCCTAATGATCCTGCAGACCCGCATGCACAAAACCGAGTGACCAGACTTGCAGGCTTAATTTTGTGTTTACGTAATCATCTTCCCATACACTGTGGTGGAAACACGCTTGACTTTGTTTTTTCTGAAAAAACACTCACACTCTCTCCTGCTCATCATTGCCTCATCAATTGGCCCCCATAGACCCTCTGTCTTCAAACATACTGTTTTGGAGCAGAGTGGACCCCTCATACTGGCATATCGTTAGGTGGCAACTACTAACTCCTTTGTGGTGTATGATGGTCAAGAGCCATGCGCCACCTTACTTAACGCCTTGATAGAACCATCAGTTTTTCACACCTGCAAACAAGTTTGTTATTGCCTTGAGCAGAGGTGGTATGCAAATTATCACCAGGAAGCTCAAATAGTCTATAAACAAGCCGTGACACACTATCATAAAATGATCGGCAAGGCAAAATGAAGGTTCTATGCTCACTGTAATTACAGATGCAGCATGTTCTATGCAGGAACCTTTTAATATTGGCAAAGAACTGTCCTCTTTCGCTCCAGTGAAAAACAATACTTCCTGCTCACAGATGCATTGTGACGCTATTAATACTTTCTTTTCTGAGAAGATTTGCTTGATTCCCCAAGCTATTGTTGACGAGAGTCGGACTTTGTCTGAGGCTCATCAGAGATAGGGACCCCTACCGCACTGACCAAACCACTCCAATCGGGACTATTTCAATTTTCACCAGAGGATCATACAATTGTGGCTAAAGCTCTGGGCCAACTCAAATCTGCATTCCGAGCGACCCTGTTGCTTTATATATTCTTCAGGCACTTCCTCAGAAAACAATTTCTCTGTTAACTGCAGCGCTTCATTACTCTTTTTCATCAGGGGTGATTCCTGCCCCATTGTAGCACGCGTTGGTCATGCCACTCTTGAAAAAGCCTCAACTTGATTCTTCCGTAGTGGGTAATTACCTGCCAATATCTTTACTACCGGTTTTAATGAAACTTATGGAGGCCATAATCACCCCGCTCTTTTCACATTTCTTGGAAACAAATAATTGTCTACATCCCTACCAGTCGGGTTTTAGGCCTTTGATGTGTATGGAGTCTGTCATGATCTCAATTTTGGATGACCTAGCCATGCTTCAGGACTGTGGAGGGGTCAGAGTTCTGATTCTTCTTGACCTCTGCTCAGTCTTTAATACAGTGTATCATGGCATTCTCCTGGGCCACCTGGAGCAGGTGGGGATTTCGGGTGTCCCATTGGCGTCATTTGTTTCTCTCCTTGTGTAATGTACACAAACATTCTCTTTTCAGGCCTATTGTTCTCCTTCTTCTTTTCTTCCTTGTGGTGTCCCCCAAGGGTCGATGTTGTCGCCGCTTCTGTTTAATTTCTATTTTCAACCTCTGGCGGACCTCATCTCAGATTTTGGAGTTCATTTTTATGCTTACGCTGATGACACACAACTTGTTTTTTGCCTTAACTCACCTACAGTAGAGCCCCCTTGTAAACAGAGAGGCTGTTTGTCAGCTATAGGGAGCTGGATGTCATCTAATTGGTTGAAGCTCAACAAGGAAAAAACAGAATTCCTTGTGTTTGGCTCCCAGACAACGAAACCCACCTGGAGCTCTGAGTTCTGGCCTGAATCTCTAGGTCCATGCCCCATCCCCAGTGCATGTGTAAAAAGTCTGGGTGTGAGGAGTCTCCCTACTGGCTCTTGAGAAGCTCAGATATCGGCAGTCTGCAACACTGGTTTTGTTAAATTAAGTGTTGAGAAAGATTCTCCCTCTTTTACCTACGGACTGTTGTACGGAGGTAGTCACCTTAGCAATCATGGGATCACTGGACTACTGTAATGGGGTCTACCTGGGACAGCCATTGTATCAGTTGCTGCAGCTGCAGGTGCTGCAGAATTCTGAGGAGTGGTTGGTTTTTAGATGCACCAACACTTACTCCCTCTGCGGGCTTGCTGCGCCAGCTTCGCTGGCTGCCTGTGAAAGCCAGAGTTGAGATTAAGACCTTATGTATTACTCACCAGGCTCTTCACAACACTGGGGCAACCTATTTGAAGACTAAAATAGTTTATTTCCAGCCCACTAGGTGCCTCTGCTGATCATCCCAAGTGTTACTAAAAGTTCTGCACTACCAGAGTGCTTGATTGGGTGGCTGTTCTTTCTCAGTTCTGGCCCCTACCTCGTGGTAAAAGCTACCTGCTCCACTGCATGAAATTGGAGATTATCTTCAGTTTCATAAGGCGCTGAAGACTCATCTTTTCTCCACTCCTCAAGATGTTGTAGCACACTTGGATGGTCCGTCCTTCTCAGAGGCCTGCGGGCCATAGTTCATGCTCTATAAGTACTGTGCATTACACATTACAATACATTACTCTCACCCTCCTCCTATCCCTCCCATTCCCCTCCACCCTCCATGCATAACTCACACATCCAATATTAGAGCTGCATGCTGGTGTTCTTCAATCCAAAATATCAGTCATATCTGCCACCCTCCTATCCCTCTTCTCACCAACCCTGCCCTCTCTACCTCTAGCTCACCCACACTTTGTTCCCCTGCCCTGCCACCCTCTCCCACCCTCCTCTCCTCCCCCTTCATCTGAACAACCTCATACCAACCTCCCCAACTCGCACTTCGCTTCCCTTAGCACAGCGTGGGCCGCCCTGGCTAACATACCTATTTCATGAGCCCCCCCACACTCATGCATACTGTATTGGCCCTCAGACACTCCCACAAATGCACTGACCCCTTCCACCACAGGACTTCGCACTCTCATTCCTCTCCTCAGCTCTGTCCTAGATCCCACCCGGAGCCCCCTCTTATTCCACCAGGCCCTCTCCTCCTACTCCCAGCCCTTTCACAGCACTTTACACCTCCCCTCCAGAACCCCCAATTCCTACTAGCATCCTAAACACCCTCTCAGAAACCCACCTTGTCCCCTCCTCTGTATCCTCCTCTCACTCTCTCCTCTTCCCCTCAATGCCTCCTCCTCTGTCTCCCCTCAAGCCCTACTTTAGCACATCTCCCCCCTGATAGACCTCCATTCCCATCAGCCCGCTCCTCCACAACCCACATCAAGCCACCCACTCATCACTAATCCAATGCTCCTGCAGACATCTCACTGCCCCTCCTGCATACTCATCAACGCTAGATCTGCCTCCAAAAACAAATACAAAATGTTTTACTTCATCTCTGATGAAAACCCAGACATCCTCTTCATCATGGAGACCTGGTTCTCTGATGACTACGAACCCAGACATCCTCTGCATCATGGAGACCTGGTTCTCTGATGACTACGAACCCATTGCACATGAGGCCTTCCCACCTAACTTCTCCCTGATCGTGCACAATATATCCAGCAGAGCTGGAGGGGTAGCCATCCGCCACAAAGTTCACCTTTCAGTTCTACTCACTGAGAAACTACCCTGCAATTCTGAATGTGAATGCCTCCTACCATAGATACAACTCTCCCCCTCCTTCACCCACAGTTTCCTACTCCTATACAGGTCTCCCGGCTACAACAGAAACTTTGCAGACTCCATCACCAACTCCCTTTCAGCTACCCTAATTCGACATCTGTCCCTCACCATATTAGGAGACTTCAAAATCTGGTTTGATGCTCCCCCCAACCCTATGATCCGCTCTCTCAATGACAAATCTGAAGACCTCAACTTGGCCCAACTGATATCTCTCCCCACTCACATAGCAGGACACACATTCAATGCTTCATTTAGCTCAACTGAACTAATCTCTGTCCTGACTGCATGCCCTCTCTGATCTGGACCGATAACTCCACTATCTTCTTCTCCCTCCTGACACCTTTCCCCCGTCTCACCAGCTACTCCCCTTCTACCTCTCACTGCCTTGTCCCACTCTGGAATAAAGTCATTGTAAGCCCCAAGCTGGCTAATTCCCTTCTATACTCACTCCCAGCACTCTCACTCCCATTAAGGTCCTCGCACCATTGAATTGTTTGTTCAGTGGCTGTCCAGTGCCATCATCTCTCTCACACCAATGAGACGCTCCTCTCAGAGACCAGGCACCAAACCCAAAGAGTACACACCCTCCCTCAAATCCCTCAAAATCCTCAAGCACCACCTGTAGCAGACTTGGAGGACCAACCCCACACTTAAAAACAAAACCTACTATGTAAGACTAACAAGCACATACCGGACCGAAATTAAAAAAGTCAAAAAAACTTCTATGGAAACCAAATTGCCAACTCCCATATCCCTAGTAGCGAACACCACACGATCATATCAGAATTCAAGATGTCACGCTGCTCAACTCCACCCTCCAATCATTCCCAATCACACTGTGATCACTTTCACAACATCGCTATTGATAGACACTGTGCCCTCATCAAAAAACTAGCTTTGCCATCCCCCCAATCTGCTCTGCCTTTTCCCAGCCCCACCCCTTTGGGACCGTTCGGCCAGCCTTCTCCTCTTTCACTGTTATTTCCCACCCAGAATTTGTTAAAACCTCAGCACAAAGCCATCCCTCCAGCTCACCCAGAGATGCCTGTGCTCTGTCGCTATTTAAGAACATCCTAAATGCCACCTGTACAGCAGCGTTGCACGGTCCATAATCAACCACTCTCTTAATTCTGGCTTCTTCTTGGAGGCCTTCAAATCCTCCCACATCAAGCCCCTTCTTAAAAATCCCTCTCTCGACCCCCTCCTTCCCTCAACTACCACCCTATCCCAAACACCCATTACATTGCCAAACTCCTTGACCGTGCAGCTTATAAGCAGCTCTGCCTCTTAACAGAATCTTACTGCCTTCTTGACCCCACCCAATCTGGATTCAGACCCCTTCGAGGAACAGAATCCCCTCTTGTGTCCATTTGGGATGACTTAAAAAAGAACAGCAGACTCGGAAGGCCGTGTTGCACTCATCCTCCTTGACCTATCTGCTGCCTTTGACAGCATTGACCACGACATACTCACAGACAGACTCCACTCCCTAGGCATCAGAGACTCCACTCTAAGAGGGATCTCCCTCTTTCTTTCCAACCACTCGCAAATCAGGCGCCTTCAAACCCATTCTCCTCCGCCTCCCAACCTGTTCCCAAAGTGGTTCCACAGAGAGCCTCCCTTTCCCCTCTCCTCTTCAACCTCTACCTCTGTCCCCTCCTGGCACACATCGCTCCTATAGCCTTATCTGCTAAAACTGTGTGGAAGACACCCAGATCATTTTCAAGATCTCCAAATCACTGGCCTTCCTGTTACCCCAACCTAGCCTCCTGTCTCGCTGAAATCAACCTCTGGATGACAACCAACTTCGTCCTCCACAACCCTGGTAAAACTGAAATCATAATGTGTGGTAAAACATCCCTTCTTCTCCAACCGACCCCCCGGCCACATTCCCTAGGAGGCCCACATGCGGCATCCACCTTTGTTAAGAATCTTGGATGCACGCTGGACTCAGACTTATCACTCTGTCACCACATCAACACTGTCACTAGAACCGGCCACTTCCACCTACGCATCCTCAAGCGAATCTTCCCCTACCTCTCATATCCGCGCCGAGTCTCTGCAATCCTTCTCATCGTCCTCTCCCGTTTAGACTATGCCAACTCCCTCTATCTAGGCACCCCAGGGTAACAGCTCAGGAAACTCCAACAACTTCAAAACTCCTCAGCCAGACTCCTCCTTGCCCTCTCACCCAGAAAACACATCACCCCAGCCATTAGAGTACTACATTGGCCTCCTATCAGCCAAAGGGAGTCTTTTAAAGCCATGTGCATCACACACCAAGCCACCCATAACACTGGCCCAGAATTCCTCCAGGATAAGTTCACACGCTACCAACCCGCCAGAAACCTTAGAGCTGGTTGTGCAGTCTTCCTCGTGATCCCCCTTCCAATTCCACCAGAGTGGAAGGATCCACCTTCTCCATCCAAGCCCCCTCCATCTGGAACTCCCTCTAATTACTCATCTACCACACTGAAGACTACCTCTCCTTCAGAAAGGGCCTCAAAACATGGGTATTCGGATATCAAATATCTAGATATTCACATATCGCTTCTATTAAAGACATTATCAAACAAAACACTGGAACCTTATTATCTTGTATAAAAGACTTAACCAATTCTTGGTGCCCCCTTTATTTGTTCTGATGGGGTAGATTAGAGTCTATTAAAATGATGATCACCCCAATTATTCTGTATTTCCTTTATATATTTCCAATCCCTTTTTCCTCTTCCTTCTTTACATCTATTGATTCCTGTATGCTCCAATTCCTATGGGTAAAAAAGAGACCCTGAATATTCCTATGCAAACTTAAACAATACAGAGGAGAAGGATTTCCTGATTAAAAAAAATACCACATGGCTGTTTTTAAACAAATGCAGTTATGGTTTACTCATGATGCCAATGGTTGCATCTGGAGAGAGCTATGGTTTCCCCTGTAACCCTTGATGAATGCTTCCTCATCAAGGGGAAAAATAGATTCAGAAACTGTACAAGTATTAAGTTATCTGCCCATTATCTTAGAACATATATGTTCCTGTCTATCTCAAAAACATCTCACTTTATTTCACCATACATCTGGTTTAATTCGCTAATAAAAATCAATAAAAGGTCTATTTTTTGGAAGCCAAGTCTCTCTTGGGACATTAATTGCCTGATTCATGGATTATTTGCGCTGAAACAAATGGGATTTATGTGCCATTCTGCCCGCAAATTCCCATTTGTTAAACAGGGATTTGCGGGCAAAATGGAGCACAAATCCCGTTTTTTTTTGGCGCAAATAATCCATGAATCGGGGCCTAAATGTCTTGACCAGCTATTTGTACGAGATCCTCCAGTTACCTTTAATGAACTGGCTGCTAAATTCCATATTCCAGCTTCTGGTATGCAGCAATATATGACTATCATAGATGCAATTATGGAAAACTATGATATGTTGATATGTAAATCTACTCCTCCCAACGCTGTAGGCTGCAATATATGAACAATTCTAATATGTCTGCCTCATTGTTTTACAAAACCTTTTCACCATTCTCTTCCTCGGAATCTGTGTGGGATTGTTATTATGCTTTGCAGTAAGATGGCAATCTACTGGAAAGTCAATTGCACTGGCTTCACGTATGAAATCATATTTCCAAAGTTACCACGTCAGCCAGTCTACTTTAAACTCTATTCTTTTTTCATCATAGAGTCTTTATTACTCCTCTTTCACTCCTCAAATATAATGCTGCACAGAGTGATAGGTATTGGAGTTGCCATCTGTAGTGCCTGTGCGAACAATTAGCTAAAGAACAGGGCGGTGGTGCGCAGCCATTTTGGACATTCACTTACATTACCACAATGAAAGCCTACGTGTTCGTGGGCTCAGTAAGCAAATGTGAATTCTGCAACTGTTGCAAGGTCACATAATGATGACAAATGAGCTAATTGGGAAGGATAGTTGTTGTATTGTCCGCCGAAGGACGAGCCAAGAAGGGAGTCGGCACTTTGCAGGTTACAGTGATAAGGGGTGCTGGGAACGAAGGCGAGGGAGGGAAGCTGGGTTTTTCCACTTCTAGCTGGATTTTTCCACTCTGTGCTCCCAATGCTTGCTGTCTGCTATTCGGCCGAGGGCAGTCAAGTAACCATGAAGGGGTGGAGATTTCCTATTAAAGAGAAGAGATTTTTCTCATAGAAAGAGAGAGAGAATTGGACCCCTGGTGATGCAGTCTCACTGAGAGGTAGAATGCTCTGCGCCAGACCCCATTAGCACAAGTGATCTCTCTGCCTACTTGCTCTAGGACTAAGCAGTGTTGAG
The DNA here is from genome assembly GCF_040938575.1 of Ambystoma mexicanum. Taxonomy (NCBI): domain Eukaryota; kingdom Metazoa; phylum Chordata; class Amphibia; order Caudata; family Ambystomatidae; genus Ambystoma; species Ambystoma mexicanum. Next base: position 398,985,534 of record NC_090935.1, read on the forward strand.
GTGGCCAAGATGAAGGTGTCTTTTGCAACCATACTAACGGTGAAGCTCTTTTTCTATGTTCATGTATAATCCACTATGTGCTATGTTGTAGTCATGTGTGCCTGTATATAGTGTGTAAATAAAGGGCCTGTAACAAGCCATTTTCTATTTCCAACTATTGGTCTAATTGTGATTCATTGCCTCTCTGAGTCCAAGAATTTTGCTGGGTCCGTGTAATAGGGTGTGTGAGTCTGAGGTCCCTACACGGAGCAGACAAAGCAAAACACCATCATGCTCAAGGTACCTTTAAGCATATGTTTGTTGATTGTCAATTTGTTAAATCTTTTTGGGAGAGTGTGTGGAATACATTTAAAATCATTTTTAACTACCAACAAAATGTCTGCCCCCGATTTTTGGGTAGTTTATTGTTATGTGATATCACAGATAAAAATGGCAGCTACTTGTTTGACCTTCTTCTTTTAGTGGCCATTCAGATCATAATGTCTAATTGGAAGAATTTGGATCAACTTAATTATAAATTGTGGTGGAATTCAATTTGTAATATCCATAGATTGGAAAGCTGTAATGCCTATACTCCTCATGTATTACAAAAGCATGAGCTGAAATGGCAGCCCTTTCTAGATCTCTTAGCTCGTGTAGCCTAAAATTAACAAATCAAAAATCTGCACATCCCTTGCATCTCACCCTTCCCTCCCTTTTGTACATGTTTTGTTTTGTTTTTGTTTTAATGTGTGTCATGCTCTTTCATTTACTCCAAAATGTTGAGTTTTATGTATATAGATTTCATATTTATACATGGCCTTCCTATACTCTAATGTTTCTCTTTCAACAGTTGATCTGTTACATTATAAATGTGTGTTACAAATTGTGTTGTAATTCATATATGCCTTATATGTTTCTGCCTTAAATAAAATGTTTAAACTGGGAAAAACAAAAAAACATTGTTATTCCCTGCAGCAACCTGATGTTTCCCCGCTCCCCTCTCTCTTCAAGGCACTATATGCCTCTGTCATAGTTTTGTTCACTTACAGAACGTTTACAAATGCAAGGTAAAGTACTACCCTCAGAACAGGTGGCGACTTGATTTCGCCCAGCAACCAAAGCAAAGCACAGAGCGAAAAATCAAGGTATGTAGTCAAACATTAGAGATGGTGTGAGACACCTGAAGGTGTCGCCGTAGCTAGTCCCCGGGGACCTCCCATCCAGGTGGTCAGGATATGGCTATCACTATTGGATCTAGTTCCTGGGCGCGGACCAGTGATAGAGGATCACCTGGACCTGGTCCTCGGGGAGTAGGATTAGGACACTGATGTGTGAGACGCGGCATCCCCTTCTGTAAACACCTTTTCCCCATCCTACCACGTAGGACATTCAAAACCACTGCCCCCCTGCTGACCCAAACACTTTCACACGACACAGCAGAGAACGGACTAACACCAGAGCGGTTTGCATGACATGTCCTAATACAAGGGTCAGGCAAAGTCAGGCAATTGATCACAATCACACACACCTGATGGCCCTTTCCCTTCCCCACAGGGATAAAAGGTGTAGCAAGAGAGTACAGTACGAGCAAGGCAGACCGCACAACGAGACTGCTATCCATGCCCGGCAGTTCAAGAGGAGGAGAAAGGTGGCAAATATCAAAAGGCTAAGGTGGAGAGTTAGGACCTTGCCCTTTTCGACAAAACCCAACTAACCCTCCACTGAGAGTGACATAAGACCAGGCATGATAGCCCAAGTGTGCTGAGCAGATGTTAGCGGTATACAGAGCGTATCTGTGGCAATAAGCCGGAGCGCGGGAGACTCCTGCTTCTGTGGTACTGGCCTTGAGTCCAATGAAGAGGAAAGCCAAGTGGTTCATCACAGCCAGTGAGTTGAGGGGCGAGCCGATAAGAACCGGGCTGTGGTGAATGAAAGTGGCAAAGTGAGAAAGTTCAAAGAACTGTGAAGGGGAGACTAGCTGCAGAAAGGGACCGGCACCACCTGGGTGCTGCTCCGAGAAACTCTGGCCTATCCCCATCTGAGTAAAACTACAGAAACCAGAAGGCCGTTGGAGAGCCGCAAAGATAGGTCAAAGTGGTCATACAGGAGGTCAAGCAAAATCCCTGTGCAGTCGAAAGCCTTTGATCTACAAACAATAAAGAAAGTAAGGGAAGTGAATCCCGCAACACATGAGAAAGCAAGGGAAGTGAATCCCGAATACATTGAAAGTGAATGTTAAGATGAAGTTGGCAAGTGTGAACCCGGCAGAGGGATGCTGACGAGAAGGGGACAAACTCTAAAGTCCCAAGAAACAGTGTGTTGACAAAGGTGAACCCGGCCGAGGGATGTCCACTGGAACTGTTTAAAAAGACATTAAGACTTGTGAGCAAAGGAAAAGCCAAAGTGAACCCGGAGGATGGAGGCTGAAAGTAAAGAGGGGTCAGTGTCCGGAAGAGGGGGAGACAAGGGTGAACAATCCTCACCCAAAGTAAAACTAGGAAACAAACGTATTGTTTTGAAGGAACTTTTGTTTTCTTATTGAATATGTCAGGCCCTCGAAAGGCAAGAGACTTTCAAGTGGAACAAGATTTGGCCATCGACAGTCCTGATAGCTGCAAGTGGATCTGTCGTCATGCTGGGACGACTCGAGTGTGTACTGTGCACCAAGATCCATCTTACTCCGTGCTCAAAACATGGGGAAGGGAGATCCAAGCTACCGCAACATGACATATTATTTGTGAACACTTCTTTCTTTTCTTGAAAACCATCCCACACCTTTTTTTGCATTAATTGTAAGGTTTGGCAATAGGTTTTTTAGTATAGGCCCTTTTTATTTGACACAACGCCACAAGGACTGCTTTATTTTCATTTGATAGTCGACGCTTGCTCCCATCTTAAATTTAGGTTTAGGTTAGGTGTTGTTCCAACCTGCATACAGTTTAATAAACACCCTTGAACTGTGATCACTTGTTTCTGTCTTTAGTGTTGCCACCATGAGTTCCTTACAGTGGACACCAACCGCAGGCATGGCAACCATCCCACATGCACCCACATCCATACCCCACTCTGATACTCAAAGCACAATAGCCATCAGATTGCAACTACGACCTACGATAACATTTGGTTTATCTGGACCAATAACGATTCTCCAGCACTAGAATGCAGCTTCGACCTACGACATATTCGGTCAAGCTGGTCATATAGCAAATCTTACTTGCATGCTCTCATGACCCCCCCCAGCACCCATCCACATGTCTGACTATCTTGGGTTGCTTACTGGAGCATGGCCAGCCCACCCAGCACATATCCCGGCCTAATGTTCACCCGCATTTTACTCAGTCCAACACTCCACATACGTAGACTCTGGTCCCCGAGGGCATTCACCCACAAGCGGGTTGAGGCCATGCTAATGGGAAAAAGGTGCTATATAAATGACAAACTACTATGACTTCTTTTTTACTTCATCACCTTCCCGATTAAAACTATAATACAATTAAATATCCGATTTGGGCATATCGGAAACACCTAGTCATGAGCTCAAATCTATGGATGATACCTTAACTTCAATTGAAAAGTGGCTATCATACAACATAAGTTTCCCAAATATTAAAAAGGCAATTTATTGCATTTATTGCAACTCCAGTCTTTGTCCCATCAGCAGTGATTGGTGAGAACATCTTGCCCTTTCTAACCTTGGATGCTTTGATATATTATGCCCTCTTGCTGAAAGCCATAATAAATTGATTTGTTTCCAGGGATGCTAACTTTGCAGTTTTGTCATCAAGTTTCAGATTGTGTCGCATGTAAAGCATTAAAATGGTGGTTGAGGTGTTCGTCAGAGCCAAGGAAGAGGGCTGTGGCTCATTTTATGATGTCTCTAAATGCTCCAGGACTAGGTGCTCATCTGATAAGATGAACTGGGTTCTTTGGTTTCCGTCTGTTGACATGCAACACTGCTTCTCTGAGGTGATGGGTCTTTAGCTTCATTATGTGTTTCTACCTGAAAACACATAAGTATCATAGAGCAATACACAAGCATCCATCATTCAGTGAAGCTGCAAAAGTCTTGGGGCCTCATTATGAGGCAGGTGGCCACATAATGAACGGTGCCAGTACAGGACCGGCAACGTTAATTACGGGCTGCCCTATTACGAGGACTGCTGCGGGACCCGCTAAGGAATGCCTGGTCAGACCAGGCGTCCTTAGCGCGTCCCGCTAACAGTCCAGTATGCTAACAACTGCCCCATCATTAACGGGCCCGTTGTTAGCATCCTCCCCATTCCTATTGAGCCCTATGGGGCTCGAATGGGAATGGGGAATGGTTTTTTCCAGAGCCCAGAAAAGGGCAATAACCGGGTCCGCCAAGGTCGGCAAAACGTGGAGTGCCTTTCACACATTAAACAACCAGTTACAGTTTTCCATGGGCCAGCACAGATGACTTGTTGTGACCTAAATCTATCCTCACAGGTGTTGTAGATTAATTGAGTACAGTGTCCGGTGTACTCCGAAGCGCTACTCTAGCTGGGCATAACTGTTCTCTGCAGATTCATCCATATACTTGGTGTCTGTCATTTAGGTGTGTTCACCTCTTAATTTCCAGTGCCAGGGTAGTGACCTATCTGAGCAGAGAAAACCAGGTCTGGTAAATCCCTGTTCAGTTAATTGCAATTGAGTAACCAAAGGCTGCCGGCACTGCTGTTTACTGATGGTCTTTTTCTTTTTATTTTTTTATTGATTCAGCTGAAAAATCAACCTTTCAAATTTTAACATTATTTAACAATATTTGCCATTATTTAGCATTAAAAGAAATATATTATTTCATATTAAAAGAGAAAAAAGGAAATAAAAGAAAAAGCAAAAGGAAAAAAGAGAAGTAACGATAGTAATACAATACAATACAGAAACAAATATTTTGTTTCATTTCTCGTTTGCAGTAACTTAAACCAACAAAATAAAAGAGGAGAAAACATATTTATATTGCATCGTTGCTTCATCGTTTTTAGATTCTAAAACATCAAGGAGTACCATCAACCAATAAAAGGAAGATATAACCTATCCATGTTAAACCCATAATCTGCTCAATCATTCAGTGAAAAACAGTTAGCTTCTCAAAATCAGCTGGTCCACATGCAACATTTTACAACAGATGTGATTTTACATCTGGCACAGAATGCAGTTGAATTATACAGTTAAATTATGAAAGCGAAATCAATTCCAAACAAATCGTCTATCTAAGGAATATCATTTGGGCTGCTCCAAAAATTTCAAGGATTACATAAAGGCTACCATGGCAACATGCGTTTTTGAGTTTGTGCTGTTATATAACAAATCCCAGAAAGTATCTGAGTCCAACATACGATTTTCAAGGAGTATGGATTTAAAAAGCTTCACTCTCTTAGATAGTAATGCAGGGCATTCAGCAATCAGATGCTTCAGAGATTCAATCTTTGTAACATCAGAGCAAAAACGACAATTGTTGACATCACTGAGCTTTCTAGCAAACATGATCTCTCTGGTATACCACAAGTTAAATCTAAGCCTCATATACAGAGATCTGATTTTAGGGTCCGGAAATTTGGTCACATAGCGTTCTGGCACACCTATTTCTTTTAGTGCAAATGGTTGTACCTTAAATAGTTTTAGTAGTTGGCTTTGCTCCCTTGTCCGAATCTAATCATATAGCCAGAGTTTTTAATCGGGTTAGTAATCAATGTAGTTTCTGATATCCCTATTTGTTCTAAAATACTCTTAACACTCAGCTTCCACGCCACCATCTTAATATGCCGGGTAGCTAATGCATATTTAGCCAGCACAGTCAGTATTGAAGATTAATTCATGCTCATTAAATATTTCCTATAAAGAGAGACCAGCTTCCAACAATATACTGGGTATAAGGAAATAGCACCCATTTCATGCCGAATTAGACACATAAAAACCCCCTGTTGTAGACCCAGGTTAGCTCTCCAAAAGTGAGCCTCCAACTTCTGCCAGAAAGACTCGGTCAGGCAATCTCTACTCTCAGAGCCATAGGTGAGAATAGGTGTCACCTTTTGTTTGAAAAAGGTAATTGGGGGAGTGAACATTTACTGTATTGTCCCTGGATAATACGGGCCTGAGCAATACCTGTCTTCAATTTTCAGTCAAGATCCAAGAAATAAGGAAGATCTCTGGGGTGACTACTCAGAATTACACCTAAGTACTTATATTCCCGTACTACCTCAGGTTTTTTGTTCTGGAGGAGCCAAGAGAATGCCTTCCGAGTTCCTCTGAGGGTAGCGTCACACACCATTACCTTACACTTCGACTGATTAATTGCCAAAGCTTCCTTCTCAACATAAAGTCCCAACTGTGTAAGTAAAGAGCTCAGCCCCCTGGGAGTCTTAGCCAGCAAAACAAGGTCGTCGGCATAGAACAACCAGGGGGCCGAGACCTCACCCAGTCTCAGAGAGTCAGAGACGAGACCTCTAAAGTCTTGGGACATATCGGAGAAAAAGAAGTTGAACAAGGTACAAGATAGAAGGCAGCCCTGCTTTAATCCTCTAAAGGTTAGAACAGGTTCCGATAGATTGCCGTTTAATGATAACCTAATTTGGATTGAGGTTTGGGAGTGAAGCTCCCCAATCCAATAAAGAAGGTAATCCGGGCAATCGGCCTTACTCAATTTATCGATTAAGAGCCCTCTACAAACCGAATCAAAAGCAGCCTTAAAGTCAATAAAGGCCAAGTAGACCAACAGCTTTTTCTCAAGTTCATGGCCTTTTATGGCCTGCAAAAGATGCAGGTTTACCGTGGTGCCCATACCGGCCAAAAGCCGGTCTGATTGGGATCTCGGAGTTGGGAGCCGTCCAACCAAAGATTTAGGTCCTGCAGAATGAATCTAGCAAAAAGCTTGCCCGGGATATCCAAAGTGATCGGTCTATAATTCGACGGGCTGGATCGGTCCCCCCTCTTGTAGATCGGTATAACGATCGATTTTCTCCAAGAGGAGGGTAACAAGCCAGTCCTGACCATTTGTCAAACAATAGTCAACAAGATGGTGGCCCAGGCCATAGGGTTATGTTTGATCTTGAAGTTCGATAGCCTGTCAGGGCCAGGGGCTCTAGAGGCCAACAGCTTCGAGATATAAAATAAAATATCATCCAGATCAAAGTATAGCCTATCATTCTGTGGGGTCAAATTCATGGAGAAGAAGTTACCTAATGGAGTAATAGCATACAGTGTTTTATAAAAGCTGGCCCAAGTTTCTTCAGTGACCATATTAACTTCAGCAGCCATCTGACAGCTGCCATAGGCCTTATTCAAAAGGGTCCAAATTCGAGCTGATTCTCTTATTAGCAATTGCGTCTAGCATCAACTCAGCATCATGCTGGTAGAGTAAGCTTTTTCTAGCCTTTAGCCAATTTTTATACCGGCACTTCAAAGTTTGTAAACGAGTTATCTTACTCGGGCCTGGAAGCAAGCAGGCGGCTCTTTTGTCAGCCCTATATGGGGATTTTCTCACAGCAAGTTCCGAATAATATACGTAGAGATTCGTTTTAACAGGTTTTATAGATATTTTTTTCTCAATTGCAAATGATTGCATGATATCCACGTATGCAGAACAGCTTACACCCAACTGTATAGATATATTAGCCTACATCTTCAATTTAATGTTGAAGTCTTGCAGAGAGGCAACAGTCCAGCATAGTTTACTCTTGGCGTTACTTAGGGTGAACCCTTTAGCTAAGGATGGATTTAGTCTTTTTATCAGATTATGCCAGGACCAACTTACTGCCAAGATGTCATGGTCACTAAAAGTTTGAGCTACTACATGGAAATCACTTACACAATTGAACAGCCCACTGTCCATAAATATGTAATCAATAAGAGCCACCTGCTTCCCTCTATGCCAAGCATAGGCCGCAGGAATGTCCCCATTTACACATCCATTCACCCTATAGATACACCGCCCTTGCAGTAATGAGTTGAATTTCGTAGCAATGGGTGACAATGTCTTAGATGGTTGGGGTTTGTAAGAAATGTGAAAATCCCCAACCAAAATTACATGATCACAGGATCTGTCCATTGTGGTAAGGTTCAAAAGATCTTCTAAGGCATTAAGAAAGTTATTGTCCGTAATGCTAGCGTGATTCCAATAGGCATTGATTAACACGGTAACACAAAGGGGAGATTTTATCCTCGGTGAGGCCCAAGGTTCCAGGAAGTTTTGACTGCCACCAAAAGTCCAGCCATGGGGCAGCCTCGGATAGGGGGTATAGCAGGTATTACAGCCACTGTATGTTGATCCCAAAAAGGGGTCTCATAGAGCCAGATCTCTTGCAAGGCTACAATGTCATATGTTTCAAGAAGGTTGTTCTCTGCGCTAGTTAAATGCTTAAATCCCCTGGTATTCCAAGAAGCCAGAACACAATTTGTCTCAGGACAACGGAGCTAATGTTGATTCTGATTGTCATAGAGTATTTGTAATCATTCTTGTATTAGCGGCTGATAGGGGGGTGATTTATTACCCCACCCCGGGCCATACTGATGTTCCAGAGAAGAGGGATTAAGGAGCCAAAAGCCCAAATGGTAACATTCAAAACAAGCCTGCCATAGAGTATTCCTCACCAAATCCGATTCCATCCATAATTTGACCACAGTGGGGTCATAATCATGTGGAAATTCCACTTGGTTGATATCGCCTGAGGTCACATCTTCTAAGGCTGGTATTTCTGCCAGGATATTCAATACCGATTGCTGATTTAAATCATAATTAAGGTAGGAGTGCTGGCGGCATTATAGGATTAACTGGGTCATTTTATGATTAGCGTGAGGCTGCCAGGAGACAAAGAGCCATTAGTACAGCCACCCAAACCTTGGCCAAACCTTGCCCTGATTACGAATGGGGGCCCCGGCTATTTCCTCCAGGACATCCTGATTAGGTACTTCAGAAAAAGGGCGCTGCAAGGATTTATCAATTTCCTCCTGCCAGGTCTCAAGTTTGGCTTTATCGCTGGCTGTCTTAGAGATCAGGCTATTTGATGCCAAAGATTGTGAAGTATCGACTGTTTGGGGGGCCAACATGAGGCCTTGAGGGACGGCACTCGGAGCTGCAACCATTTCACATTGCTGAGTTTCAATAGACAATTTAGCCTGCATCTCCTTTGATTTCTCCATCGCCAACTTGACCAAAGAGTCTAGTGGTTCATAAGTTAGAGACATGTTTTGGGATTGTGACTTTGGGAGTTGGGCAGACCACTGCATAGTTTTATTTCGGTATTTATTAGCAATGGCTATACGTGCCAATGAGGTCGTAGTTTTAGGCAAAGTCAACTTGTCGATAAATCTTTGGGCACCAGTAGGCTTCTTCCCCACGCTAGATTTTATATTCTTTGATTTCATTTTCAAATGCCCAGGCACAATTTTGTTCGACCTGGCCTCAAATGCGGTACCATTTTGTGCAGCAGCCTTTCTGTTCTTCTCCTTCACTTGGAAAGTCCCGTCCTCAACCTCCATCATGGTAATACCTGGCATGCTGCTATCAACATGTGTAATATTTTTTACTTCAGATTTTTTCTTTTTCTGGCAGGGCTGCCCAACTTGACAGGGCATAATATCTTGGCCATTAGAAGTACTAGCAACAGGGGCCTTTGTTAGATCATTCGCTTTAGCCACAGGAACAGGCACCTCTGGGAGTTTTGACATATATTCTTTCTCCTGTGACTGCAACAGAATGGACTGATGGGTAGAAGTACAGTCAATAAGTAAGATATCTTGCATAGTGTCGGGCCACACTAGATAGTACACCGGGTCAACTACTACAGGCTTAGCTTGGGCTGATTCGGCTACACATTGCATACAATGAGTATTGGCTTGCAACATAAGCCTGGTTGGAGTTCTAGAAGGAGAAGAAGGACCAAGTGCAGAACTATATTTTGAGAATCTCATTTTGGAGACACTGCGAATTAGAAGTCTCGCCAAACTTTTTACAGTAGAAAGGGTGCAGAGAATGCTGGGGAGACCCCCACTCCTAGGAGGCCACCAGAGAGTGATTGTGGCCAAGTTGCTAAACTTCAGAGATAGGGATGCAATCCTACAAGAATCTCCCATACAGGTACACTTCGAAGTGGGTAATTCAAGGATTCTCATTTTCTTAGACTTTACGTAGGAGGTCCAGAGCAGAGGAGGTCATTTGACCGCCGTCGACTATGGGAGGCAAATCTAAAGTACATTATGCTCTTTCCTGAGAAGTTAAAAGGACTTGATGATGGAAAATCTTTTTTTTTTCTATCTCCGAGGAGATGTGGAATTGGGTGGAAAAGAGACTACTAAACTCTGAGGCACTGAAAGGAGGAGACTGAACATGGATGCCATAAGGGTGTCGGAGGTATGTCACAAGTGGACGGCAGAGACCCTATTGTGCTTTCTTATACAGCTATTGACAATACTCTAGGTATAGGAGAAGGGGGAAAATGAATGAAGGTGTTGGACGGGCTGGTCGGGAGCACAGACAGGCTTTTTTCCCTAGGGGCTGTGAGTGGTCAGAAATGCGAGACAGAAACAAAGGTGTCCTTTTCTCAATGTTTGCCATTTATTAAATAAAAAGAGGTGAGATAAACACCTATCTTTCCCTAGAAAACTAAAACTAAAGAAAAATGACCTGTTGTCCAAATACTCTCTGACCCTCACACTAATACATACAACAAAAAGAAATAAGGAATATTTGTCTGTCTTCAGTTCAACAAAACAATATAAGGGTTCAAACATATACCTTTTAGAAAGTACTCCCTATGACCAGGGTTGGGTTCCCATCCCCTGAATCAATTCAGGAATACCCTTGAAAAAGTTCTGATTCAACCAAATTCTATTCAGTGTAACACAAAAGGTCTTTTTTTATCCAATGTGTCTCACCACTTGATAAAGTAAATGTCTCTTTCACAAATACTTGTTCAAAAATCAAAGCAGTTGTTGTTTCCCAAAACATCCTTCTTGGTCTGGAAAATGTCTCTCTCTCATAACACAAGTTCATAAACCAAGGCAATTGTTCTCCGTATATAAGGCAATTATTATCATATCACACCTATTCTTCCAATGGAATACTTTTATCAGGATAACACAACAACTACCTTTGGTAATGCAACAGTTTTTCAAAATGGTAATAGAGTTAACAAGTTCTTTCCAACACACCTTTTTGCCACAAACACACTTCTTCAAAACATCTTCTTTCCTGCTGTACTTGCCTGCCAGGAAGAAAACCCCTGCAACTACAATTGTTCTTAGTGGCAATATTTGTTCAAAGGATCTCCACACCAGTATCCCATGTGAGGAGGGTTGAACAATGGCTGCAACTTTATATAGTCTCTGGACTCCTGGAAATGTGGGTTCCAGGTTTCCCCAAACTGGAAACTTAAGAAAGGAGAATTGTGCCCAAAATGCCTCTTAATTACTTCCTTACAGCCGATTGGCTGTTGGCAATGCGGGTTACAAGTTCCCCCGTGTTGGTGTCCCATGCAAGGGTAGTTGGGCCCTTGTTGCCTCTGTTATGTTTCTTTACAGTCTCTTGGCTGTTGGAAATGTAGGTTACATTGTTCTCCCCAGTTGGTGTCCCATATAAGGGGTGTTGTGCCCTTGTCGCCTCTGTAATGTTTCTTTACAGCCTCTTGGCTGTTGGCAATGTGGTCTACAAGTTTCCCCCAGCTGGAGTCGCATATAAGGGGAGTTGCGCCCTTGTTGCCTCTGCACTTTCATTGTTTCGGTATTCCAAAATATTGTTTACCATTAATTATCCTGCTTGGAGTGGCCCGGTGTTACCTTTAACTTCAGGCCAAATCACTCGTTGGCTTTGCCGTCTATGCTTTATTGCCTGCTGCTGTGGCGGACCTCCTGCGTCTTGTCTGCTCTGTTGCCAGCCCCCGCGTACCTTTGGTGGAATACAAGGCTCTTGCCTGAAGCTCTGAAAGCTGCGCTGACCCTCCGCAACCTCTTGCGCACCGAAGTTCCACATGCTGGGCACATCTCCCTCAGCTGGACTTCTCTTCCTAACGCTGCAATAACATGCTTGTTTTTAAAATAGTATGTTGATCTGCATTTTGTCTTTGTTTTCGATTTCCCTATGTTATGCATGTGTCACAAGATCACATTGTCATGCACAGGCTTGTCTCTTTCTGTAGGTCTTTTTATGTGTGTCATATCATAGGATATGATCATCATGCACTGGACACAGACAGACCTTATATTGCATATGTATTTCATTGCTAATTGCTCCTCCCCATCATTACTTCCCTTCTCACTTGTGACCTTTGTATGATATTTTGGATGTTGTTTCTATGTACCCAGGAAACATGTCCGTTGTCCTGTGTTGGCATCAAAGTATCAAGTGTAAGGTGCAGAAGTACAGGTCTGACACAGAGGTGACATATCGGTTGACATAGACTTTTATATATAGCCACAAAAGTAAAGGAAAACACCTTTCTTGCCCTATTTACTATGAGGGGTTTCCCTTCCTCAACAAAAATATTAAGGACCCGGTCAGGATGTCAGTAAAGTAATGTGTCCACCATCCTGTGTCTAAACCTATTTCAGTCCCTTACACTTTCAAACCAACAAAGGAAAACTGGATGTCTTATTAATCCACAAGGGGGCCCCTCTCATTCTTGATGTAGACTCCAAGGCATAGCTCTTGTGAAAGAATATGTAGTTCCAATGTTCACTATTTAAATGTTCAAACCAACTTAGAAAAAACATGACTCCCTATCTCCTGGAGGGAACCTCTTCCTTGGTTTTTGCTGAAACTCAAACAAAACACAGTTCCTCAAATTGTCTGGAGTAATAGTCTTCAACTGTCTGTGAAACATAAATGTAGCTTTCCAGTCTCTTATCAGGCCTAGTTCACTAGCCTGCCAGACCTCACCATAGAATTTACCAAATGGTTCAATACTGTGATCCTCAGTGCCGTATGAAGCCCAGTTCACTAACCTGCCAGACATCATTACCTCACTTTGCCTTCTTTTATCATTTTATATCTTCTCTGGGTCTACTTGACTTCCTCTGGGCTCCAGTCCACTGGTTATAAGTATCCTTGCACTGATGTGGGTGATTGGCCCATATATATTCTACTGATGGGCCTTTCCCATTTGCATTAAGGTCTGAGACACTGTTGTACACTGGTGGGGCTTCCCCACTCACATCTGGGTCCCAGACCCCCTTCTGCTGTTTCTTTGGGATCCCTGTTATTAAGTGACTTCAATTCAGCACTCCAACTAAGTCAATGCCAAGTCTGGGATGCCCAAGGGAAGCCCTTATTTATATATTTTTATGACAAGTTCATAGATCTGGCTGATAAACCCTTGTATAACGCCCCTCTCTTTGAATCCCCCTGACCTCACTGAGCCAAGAAGTAGGTTTGTTTTGCAAATTAAAAGATTTATTGAAAAATAAATGGTCTGGGTCTGGTCTTCTATCGGCACTGCACGGCGGACTGGTCTGGTCTCTGGTTTTGGCAAAAGTTCTTGGCACAGGGTTCTAGCCAGAATCACACAGCTTGCCCGGCTGTTGAATGGGTTGGTTAGGTTGCTGGATTCTGAGGCCTCTGGAAAGGATTCAGTTGTGGACCAGGCCTTTCTGCTACAAAGTTCTGGAATCTGGAGTCTGGTTTTCTAAGTTCTGGTCTCTGAATATTGTCTGGATTTGAAGTCGCCCGGTAAAGTGCTTCGCAAGAAAGTGGAAAGAGCAGTCCCTACCTGGGTCTCAGTGGCTCTTTTTATGTCTTTTGAAAGTGGGTGGGACGGCTGACTTTCTATGCCCAACCCTCTGAGGATCCTGATAGGCTATAGGATTCTCTGTCGCCTGACTGGGGAACTGTATTGTGAGTCATCCGGAATCCTTTTTATGGCATACAGAAAGAACACTCCCCTTGTCACTTTGCACACAAGTCTATTTTTGACTTAAATGCATATTTATATATGTACAATTTTTCTGATATTATATGTCCAGTTAACATATTTTCTGTAGCACCAAACCATCCGATCCCTGTCTTTGTAAGATGTTGTGTTCACTTCTGACAGAATTCTGCCCTTTTCATCCAGAACACAACCTCTAAACATTTCCAGAATTTACACAAATGTGCACAAGGAATTTGGGCATCAGATGATGAAGTGTCAGATTTTTAACATACATACATTTGGAGTAATACACTATTTTTCCGCTACTATCCCCCAGAACATACCACAGAGTCCTAACACCCCTTAAAATGTGCACAGAAAAATCACAGGAATCATGATATTATTGATATAATTTTGACAATTATGTACTATGAATTATCTATCTTTCTAAAATCATACTCTGGCCCAGATGGGTGTGGTTTAGGTTCCAAAGCACATGGGGGGATTTCTATCTGTCCCCGCCTCCAAGCTCAGCTGGCTCACAGAGGCAGTGCTCCTCGCAGTTCCTTCCGAGAGGAAGCCATTTACGACCCCCTGATTTAGCATTTGCCTGAGCCAAGGAAAGTTCATTGTTCTGTTTCCTGCAGTCCCAGGTACTCCTCCCCTAATTCAATCAAAAGAGGTGTGATCTGCTTTTGGTGGGAACAGCAGAAGGCAACCAGGCCTGTGAATGCAGTTGCTGGGCAAGTTTCAACTCCTGTCGGGAGTAGTTGCTGGGCAGAATTCAATCTCTTTAAGCCAGGCTTCAGCCAAATGTCACTTTTGTTCCAGTTTTTCTTCATTAAAATCAAATTACAATTATGACACATGCAGCTAGAACGCTGATTCTAAGTTCAAAACTATGACATTTAAACAGTTGCAACCTATGTGACACCCAAAAGTAGGTCACTCATTTATTTTAAACATTTCGATTTTAGTGGCTTTAACCCCATTTCACTTAAGCTGCTGACATCCACAGCTCAGCCCGTTTTGTTCTGAACATTATTTTAGGCTCTTCATCTTTCCAGATTTGTTTGCACACAAGGCTTCATTCTACCAGACGTCTGCTGGTGCTCCGTAAGATTTTTGAATATCTTGCACTGTTTGAAATAGACATTTTGAGCTCGCATTCAGAGAAACAAAGGTGTTTTTAAAGCGCTTTTTGAGCTAACAGGCACTGCTGTTTTTCCTTTGGCACCACGTTTCACTCATGGCGCTTCGGGCCCATCACCCTCGCACTGGTGGGTGGCAGGTCAGGCGACCATTTTGGTGTGCGCAAAAACTGCGCGGTTTTCCTGGATTCTGGCACAAATGTGGGCTTTTCAGCCATCTTGGATTTTCTAGCCCACAGCACCAAATGTTGCAGCATAATAACTTGAACGTGGGTCGACATGCCTAACAAGCCCCCCCGCCCGACTGCACTTTGATTTCGAGTCGAGGGGGCAACGGGTGCAAAGGATGTTTTCATCCACGCGCTGGGATGTCCGCATCATCTTCTTCCAATTCCGCAGATGGCAAAGTTCAGCATCTTTTCCTCCATCAGGGTAGATCGATCGGTTCTCCTCGCCGGTCTGATGGGAGTATTGGGCGGTACCCCGGGCCCCTCGGATCTTTGTCCCTGGGTCGTCCTCCTTGGTCAGTCTCCGTGGTTTCATCTCTCCTAGGATGACAAACAAAAGCGTCAGAAACATATTCGTATTTCCCCACCACTATTAATGGTGGGGCGAACATATACATTTTATACATCAGGAGACATTTGCATTCAAGAATCATAGGATTTTATAGGCTATATGTGGAATATTTTAGGGTTGTACTTGTATTACTCTGGAGCGGCCCCCTCTGGGATTGCAGAGGACTCCTCCAGTTGCTGCAGAGTGTGCCTGGGATTGCAACACTTTAGCTGATTTATATGGAGCCACTTGTCTTCCCCTTCCGCCACACTACCCTTGGGGATGCGGATCTTGTAGGTGACTGGGGAGATCTTGTCTACAATTTCAAAAGGTCCCTTCCATGTAGGCAGAAATGTCCGCTATTTGGCCTGGTTCCTTTGGAAATTACATAGATAAACCCGGTCCCCTACATTGTATTCTTTCCTAGTAGTCTTCAAATCATAGTGAGTCTTCATGCTATCAGCTGATCTTTCTAGGTTTCGCTGAGCATAGGCAAAAGCATGTTGGAGGTGTTTCCTTAAATTTTCAGCATACTCATGCGTTGTGGAGGCATTGATCAAGGTTTGCTCTTGGGTCCTGTAGAGCAAATGCTGGGGAAGCACCATCCTGCATCCAGTCATCAGCTCAAACGGTGAAATTTTAGTTGCAGATGAAGGGGTAGATCTGATGGCCATTAGGACCAGAGGTAATCGGATATTCCAACTTGGCCCAGAATCTGCCACAAACTTCTTTAATATGCTCACAATGGTTTGGTTGTAACGTTCTACTGCCCCAGAAGAAGCTGGTCGGTAGGCAATGTGTAGCTTCCTTTTAACCCCCAGTATCTCCCACATCTTAGTCATTACTTCGCTGGTAAAATGGCTACCTCCGTCTGACTAAATCCTTTGGGGTAGACCAAAACGCGAAAAGATGTGGTTGATCATCAGGGCAGCTGCTGTCTCTGCCTTACAGTTTGGGGCCGGGAGACATTCCACCCATTTAGTAAATAAGCATGTCACCGTCAACATGTACTTATTTCCCCTATAGGAGCGAATCACGGGGCCTATGAAGTCGACTTGCAAATCTGACCATGGCAGTGTCATCCCCCTCTTTTGGAGAGGCGCATGGTGTGTGAGGGATGTTGGCTGAAAATGTGCACACACAAAACACCCCTTCCAAGTATTGGCCGAGGTCCTGCCCCATGTGTGGCCAGTATGCAACCTCTCTTAAGATCTCAAGTGTTGTATGAAACCCCCTACGACTGGCGGTGGCCGCATCATGGGCGTGACTTAACATCAGGCATTCGGAATGAGGTAGGAACCCCACACTGGTCATGGCCAGATTGGGATTTCCTTACCAACAAACCGTCTTGGATTCGGAACATTTTTGGACATTTCATCAACACTCTGAGGTCCTCTTTCCCAATGTAATCGGTATCCGTCAGGGGAAAGTTCTCAGGGTCCTCAATGTGTTGGTAAAACTTACCAATTATTGGATCCCCCTCCTGAGGCGTAATCAAATCAGCATCTGGGGTCTCCTTAATCCATTGTGCAGTTGAAAAATCAGTGTGGGGATTTGTCTGGGACCTAGTGATAGCAGTGACCTGGATTTCCCCCAACAGGGACTCAATCTCAATTAGATCCCCTTGGATAGCCCTGGTTTTGGCCAGCTGATCAGCTAAGTCATTTCCAGGTTTGTCTGGTCCCTCTACTTTGGAATTACCCTTAATCTTCTTCCAGTAGATGGTCATCCCATTCAAGGTGACCAGATCATCAATATTTTGGATTAACTTCCCATGTTTCAAGGGTTTGTTATTAGCACATAACATGCCTCTGGTTTTCCAATTAACCAGGTGCTCCACGAACCCGTTCCGTACATTGTCTGAATCTGTGATTATGACCAGTTTGTGGAGTTGATGTTGGACAGTAGTGAGGATGGCTTGATACACAGCGGACCAATCTTGTATCCAGCGGAGGGTTCTGGGGACTCATTCACCCATGCATTCCCTATGCCGGCCACCAGTTCTTTCTCCCCGTTGTTGTCAACATGGTAAGAACATCCGTCCACATAGACAGTCGGCATTCCCTCACACTTGTCTTCTTCAAAGACTTTGTGTGGGAATTTAAGGTATGCCTCCATGTTCTCCTTGATTTTTAGACTTTCGTCCTCGAGACAGTTGTCTCTGGCACAATCATGCAAGTCAGCCAGACCTTGCGCGAGGGGACTCTTCTTGTTTTGGCCATATCTGACCTCCACAGGAAAGCCTTGCATTGACAGAATCCAGGAAGTAATTCGGGAATTACTCACATTTCCAGCCTGGATTCTGTCACTTTGAAGATATTGCAGAGGCTGGTGTGGAGTCTATACTATGATCTGTTCCCCCTGGATAAACGGGCAGTAATTCTTCAATGCCCACACCATTGCCAGGAGTGTCTTATCACAATCGTTGAATTTTTCCTCCACAGAGGATAAAGTTTTGCTCGCATAGGAGATTACTTTATTGACCTTGTCATGCTTTTGATATAATACTGCAGTCAAGCATGTATTAGAGAACCCTGTGTCCAAGAAAAACTCCTTGTTTCTGACAGGGTAAGCTAGGCAAGGCGCTTGTGAGAGGCTTCTTTTGAGCTGTCTTACTGCCTCGGATTGTTCTGGACCCCATTCCCACTTGAACCCCCCCTTCAAGAGGTGAATCAGGGGTCTGGTGATCTCTGCGTAGCCCTCAATGAACTTTCTGCTGTAATTAGTCAGTCCAAGGAGGCTCCTTAGTTCCTGCAGAGTTGTGGGGTCTTTTAGTTTCTGAAGTGCTTCCAATTTCTTTTTCTAGGGACAGAGACCCTGAGGAGTAATCTCATGCCCCAAGAAATTAACACGGGTTCTACACCACTGTGTTTTCTGAAAGGAACGTTTTGCTCCAGCGGCCCTCAACTGTGTCAGAACATAACAGATCTCCGCTATGTGTTATTCCACAGATGAACTTTTGATGAGGACATCATCTACATAAGCCAGGTTACCCCTCGCACCCAGGTTGGGCATGGCCTTATGTAGGAAAATGTTGAATTAATTGCCGGAGTTGAGGTATCCCTACTGACAGGCAAGGTCCGGTATCCATTGGTCAGGTCGATTGCAGTGAATACCGGTGACCCCTGGATTTGGGCCAGCCCTTGGTCAATGTAGGGAACAGGCCATCGGGAAGTATGGACCCGTTTGTTGAGCTCCCTAAGGTCGGCGCAGAGTCTCCACTGGCTGTTTGGCTTCAATATTGCCAGCACCGGATTATTGAAGGTGCTGTGGACTGGACAGATTATTCCCCGGGACTCAAGGTTCTTAATTATTTCAGTAAGGGACTCCATGGATGCGAGAGGCAAGCGATATTGCTTCACAAACACTGGAGTCATGCCAGGGTCCATGGGAATTGTTGTTGTGTGGATGTCGGTGTGACCACAGTCATATGAGTCCACCGCGAAGAGATCTTGGAAATCCAAGAAAATGTTTTTCAACTTTTGCTTCTGTTCCAGAGTCACACAGGCATCAGCTAGGTTGACTCTCTCTTCCACCATCTGCCTGAAGCCTGGAAAGACTTCTGGTTTTGCTTTCTCAGTGGCCTCCTCCAGCTGGGTGGAGAAGTCCCTGGTCAGAGTGCAGATTTGGACTGGAGGCTTCAGGTGGGAAAGGCAGCCATCATGGACCTGGAAAATCACCTCATCCCTTCTGAAGTCACAAGTCACATCTTCCTTACCATAAGGGCAGGAGTGTACACCAGGACGTTCCCCCCATGCTGGGTAAATATCCTGTTTGGTGTTGTATTGTCATCACTGTCACTGTCAAAACAGTCCTTGGGGATTGATCCTAACAGTTCATTTCCTAAATCAATGGAGAAATGTCGGTCATCAACCGCTATTCCAATAATGGTGCCTGTGGCTAGATTAATACTTTTTAAGTCGCTGTTATCCACCTCTATTGGAATGGTGTCATGTTCTATGTTGACCAATGGTGTTGGGCTAACCCTAATGGTGTTGGGCTAACCCTAGCTGTTGGAGAAAAGCATTTAGATGAATATAAGCATCAGAGATTTTCAATTTTTGTCCTCTTTTAACTTTCACTTCCAGGGAGAATTGTCGGGTCCTTTCTGGGATGGTGACTTCCTCTTTAATCTGAATTTCAACTGCATGAGGTAGCAATTGAGCTGACCTAAATGCTTTTTCTGTATTATCAAAGCCCATGGGATTATCCGCTATTCGGGACCAAGCTTTGAAGTTTATTAGGTCCAAACTAATGGCAAAGCGATTGAGAATGTCACTGCCTAAGTAAAAGGCGGCAGTGATGTCTCGCACGACCCAACAATTATGGACTATGCTCTTGTTGCCGATGGAGATTTTGAGCATACACCTGCTTGGCAGGAGATGTTTGGAACTGGGTGTTTCCACATCCATTTCCCATTTGTCTATCAGTTTGAATGTGGGAATGGCTGGATCTTTTGGGAGTTGGCGGAACATGGCTTCGCTGATGAAGCTCTTAACGTTGTTCACACACACTCGGGCGAGAACAGAGTCCTTCCCATCATTTAACCGAACAGAAATGAACAACTGCTCTCCAATTTGCTGAATATCAGCCAGGCTCTGAGCTGATTTCTCATCTTTCTGGACTATTGGAGTGGGAATGTCTGATTGTGGATTAGTAAAGAATTTCAGAGTGTTTCCTTCCAGTGTGGAATACCACCTTAAACTGGAAGCAAGGTTGATTTTCAGAAATAGAGAGTACCCCCCATCACCGGTCTGTTGTCCTACTACTATTACTGTCACGTCTGGAATTTTGTTGTTCTGGAAGTGAAATTCTACTTGGTCAGATTTGTGTTCAACCATGTGGCATGTGCCGTTTAAACTAACATGGTTGACACTCTGTTTTAATTTTATTGGTCGGCTAGTCTGGGTCCAAAGGACCTTGTTTACGCAATCTATTAAGGGTGACAACCTTCTCAGGAGGTCATTCCCTAGTAAACAAGGGGTGCCCTCTGGAGTCACTACTATGACCGGGTGTTTCACCTTGTGTCGCCCAATTTTAATGTCCAAATCCGCAGTCCCCTCGACGTGAATTTCCTTCCCGTCAAAGTTCTGAAGTTGTCCAGGAAGAGAGGTGAGAGGAATCCGGTAATTCTCCCCCCTTCCTGCATTTATTTCATCAAAGGCCCTTCTGGACAGAAGAGTAGCTTGGGATCCAGTGTCCACCGTGCCAAAATTGTACTTGTACCGGGGCAAAGTATCTTCCCTCCTTCTCCACAAGGGGGCACAGATAATGCACATTTTTGGACAACTGGTGGGCTAATTTTTTAGTTTTGGACATTGCGAGAGAAGAGATCTGGGCAGAATTCTGTGGGGAGTCATGGGAATCTGCAAGAAAAAGTTGGCAACTGGAAATTAGAGCCATTGTGGGTTCTGGGCCACCCCCCATTTTTGGAGGCAGTCACCAGGATGGGTTTGAACCAGGGGATTTTGATGCGGTTGGTTCTGGGATGAGATGATGGGCGGCGCTAGCTCAGTCCCCACATCTCCCCAGTCTGGATGTGAATCCCTTGGGACCCATCTTTCTTTGGGAGGAGTTCCTCCATCTCTGAAGGAGAAGATCCTTTTCCCCGGATCCTCTGAGGATCCCTCTCCCTTAAATTGGAAGATCTGTACCTCTTCCACAAACTGGGTCTGTTTGGGTCCTTTGTTTCTCCTACCTCCTCTCTGCTCCTTGGGTGGCATACTTTCAGGGGTAGGATATTTTGTTTCTGGTTCCTGGGTTTCCAGGGGCTGTTTACAAGTGGGGAAGGAAGCTTCCTCCAAGGCTTTACACCCCCCCTTCCCCTTGTGCCTCCTCCCTGGGAACCGGTGGGTTATCGGGGTGCTGCCCCCGTCATTGTTCTGGAGCACCAGGCCCAGAGTCTGGGGCATTCTGCGCTGGCATGCTCATCTGAGGGTTCTGTTGAGCCCTCAGCACGTGACCCAGATCCAGTGCCATATTTTGGACCTGGCGCTCTAACTGTGAAACCCGCTCAGGCTGATATGGCGTTCTATTTTCTCCCCTGGGCTGATCCCGGGAAGGGTAGCTTTCCCTTCTCTGGTAGTACCCCGGGTTGGGAAGATTTGGGTACCCCTCCACCCTTAGCCTCCCTTCTCCCGGATTAGGTGGTCTTGGCTCAGGGAATTGAGGAAAGAAGGATGGATGATTTTGGGGCTGGAAATTGGGTGAATACCTGGGAAAAAAGTTCTGCTCAGGCTTTGGTGAATTTCTGCCCTCCTGGGGGAAGCTAGGAGGGAAGTTCCCTGGGTTGGGTGTCTGGTTGGATCACCCCCCTTGGGCTGGAGGAGTCCACACATAACCCAGGATGGGTCGGTTTCCCTTGTAGCGGGGTTTACATAGTCAGGGGAGCGAGGGACCCCATTTGTGGGACTACCTCCTTGACTCCCTGTCTGTGACTGGCCCGAGGGCCTTCTGGGCTGAGAATTACTCGGTGCAGGCAGGTTTTTAGGCCCCCCATCTCCAAATCTAAAATGGGGGCAACCTTCACCTCTGCCACCTTGGCAGCAGCAGGGGTGCTGGTCGGTTTGGGGCTTTTGTGGGCGTTATTTTTATGTTCAATGACCCAGTCTAGTGACCTTTTCTCGTGAAAATATCTCACTAGCTGGGTCATTATGTATTTGGGAAAGGCATGGAAAAACGTATTTACAAACTCTTTGCTGTCCGTGCGCACCCTTCTGGTAGTCTGCGCAAAGGCATGCTTCAATTCCTGCACAAATTCTTGTGGGGTCTGATCCTCCCCACATTGCAAATTGTAGGCTGCCTTGCGAGCCTCTTGGGGATTCCGGTGAACAGAAAAATGTTTCAAGATGGCCGCCCTTTATGTGGTTGAATGGTTTTGGTCCTCCAGCCCCACAAAGAAACTGGAGTATTCTGGGGAGAATGTCCATTTTACATACTGGATGCAGCTACTGCTGTCCTTCAAATGGAAAGTCTCCATCATTTGCTCATAAAGCTCCAAGTGTTCCCAAACAGAATACTTGGCATTCTTGTGATAAGGGGTGATGACACACCTTATTGCCTTAATCTGTTTTAAGGGGTCCTTAAGCAAGGCCCTTTTTGCCTTATTGGCCTTTTTGGTTCGGGTAACCCTGGTCCATTCATCCTCTTACTAAGAAGCACTGCTCCCAGAGGTGCCCGTCTGATCTTCCAGGTTTTCCCGGATTCTGCAAGCCTGGCAATGGCCAGCAGAATGTGGGGACCTAGTCTCCTGTGTCCTGTGACGCTCAGAGGAGTCTTCAGATCCCTCCTTGCTGCCAGGATTTGATGGGTACCCCCCCCCCCCCCCACTGACCTAACTGGGCAGAGGTTTTCAGGATGCCCTTAGTGGGCCTACTCTCCTGGGGTTCCCCACTAAATTGCACTGTACTTAGGTGCCCATACCGGATGCCCGCCCATCCATTCCTGGGTGGTACTGGCCTATGAGCCCCATACTTTCGGCTGGATAGTAATCTGCCATCCCTGTGGCCCTGTGCTCATGTGCGCCAGGGGACATGGGGGTGGCAGAGTCCAGGGACTGGGAGAGGTGAAGGCCTCTGGTACTAGGGCTCCTGAGGTTATGCTCAGGTGTTTCCCTTTCCCAGCGAACCTCATCTCTATCAGCCCCGGCTCCATGTTGCCATGCAAGAGCCTGTGCTTTCAGTTCCTCAGTCAAGGCCTTACTAGACTCTATCAGTCTCTCCTGCATGGCTACCTGTTGCTGTAGCCTATCATTGTCCTGGCAGAGAGCCTCATTCTCTTTCTGTGCTTCCTGTTAGTCTTGGAGTACTGGGCCAATCTTTTCTGCAGGAGGGTTACCTCCTGAGTCCCATCCCTACTGACCTGCTCCTTTCTTGCCAGAGCATCTTCCACCCTCCTGGTGTGCACTA
The DNA here is from genome assembly GCF_040938575.1 of Ambystoma mexicanum. NCBI lineage: Eukaryota > Metazoa > Chordata > Amphibia > Caudata > Ambystomatidae > Ambystoma > Ambystoma mexicanum. The sequence continues at coordinate 399,008,991 of NC_090935.1, forward strand.
ACAAGTTCTGATGCTCTTTTTGAAGGTCACCCAGTCCCTGGAGGGCCAGGTGATTTTCTTCAATTTTTCCTTTTAATTGGCAGACTTCCTGGCCTAAGGTGTCCCTTTCCTGACTAAGAGCCTGCATCTGTGCCGCCAGGTCGTCCCTCTACCTTTGAAAGGCACCAGCTTTCTGGCGCTCCTCCTCAAATTCTGTCTGGGTATCCAGGTCTTTCAGAATCAGTTTGTTGCTCTCTGCCTTCTCCCTATCTAGGTGGCTTTGCAGGGTGACTACCTGCTCTGTGCATGCCCTATTGAAGTCCAGTTGTTGCTCCAGCTTTTTCTGGCTCTGCAGTAGGGCGTCCAAACCTTCTTGGTACTCCTTCTGCAAGGCCAGAAATCTGGTATCCTGGTCAGACTTTTCCTGTTGCACGATACCCATATCCTCTTTTATTTTAATGATATACTGCCTACTATCATTTTCTGACTCCTGGCTCCTCTGCAGCCTCTGTTCGGAAGAGACCAGGTCAGATTGGGCCTTCTCTAATGCCATCTGTTGCCTATTCGCCAGATCTTGGCCTTCAGCACATTTGTCCTGTATGGCTCCCATATATTAATACAAATATGCCACTATCCTAACAATCTTGTTGTGCTCATCTTTGGCCTTAGGGGCCATGTCTAATTCGTTCAGGGCCACGTGTAAGGGACCCTGATCTTTCCAGCTGCCTAACTCAGTCGCATTGACCTGTTGTGTGATCGCCTGCAGCCACACATTCTGGTCCTGTTCAGACCATTCATCTCTCACAAACAGTTTATGTAAGAGGTGCTCTCTAGCTATCTTCATATCTACCAATGTCGTCATTCTGGAAATTGATTTCCTTCCTGATTTACAGAAGTTTGTATTTTATTTTGTAAAACAGACCGTCTCCTTAAGGCGACCTTCTTTTGAGGGGTGATTTTACAGTGTAACACAGCGTGGTGATCCAACAGGATTTATGTATCCTGTCAGTTAGCACACTGTATTAAGCTGCACAAGTGGTAGATCTAATCCAGACGTCACGGCTTGCGCCCCCACTCTGTTAAGTGACTTCAATTCAGCACTCCAACTAAGTCAATGCCAACTCTGGGATGCCCAAGGGAAGCCCTTATTTATATATTTTTATGACAAGTTCATAGATCTGGATGATGAACCCTTGTATAACGCCCCTCTCTTTGAATCCCCCTGACCTCACTGAGCCAAGAAGTAGGTTTGTTTTGCAAATTAAAAGATTTATTGAAAAATTAAACAAGATATACATCACACTTTTATAAATAAATTAATATTTGATAGCACACTTATGAATATGACAGTGATCAACAATGGATAATATTACACTAGCACGCTTTTTTAATTACTTAGGAGTTGGTATAGAGAGGATAAGGTAGCTGAGAATGCTTTTATGGTTTCAAGGAAATGCAATGATGGAAAGGAATGCAGCACATAAATAACTAAGATGGTTTCCACAAGAGATAATATGATCATTTTTTCTTTTGACAATTCACTCCCCCCCTATGCAATATAGGGGGATGGAAGGAGAGAACACAATTTTCAGGAATACAATCAAATGCAATACCAATTCAGTTCCCCCCTAGCAAGCTCAGAGCAACAGGGATGATTTTAAAACACGGGCAAGAATACTTTAAATGGGATTTGCAAAGAAGTGAAAATATGCTAAAAATTATTGTAATTCCCTATAGGAGATTCAGGGTAGGTGAAAGCTACTTTGAATGAGTTCAGGTCAACACTAGCAATTAATCAGGAATGATTATCAGATTATCAGCACTTGCAAGCAAAAGACAGCAATTTTTAGCGTGTGGTAAAACCGAGCCAAATTGCAATTCGTGGGACTTTTTCCGAGTGCGTTGAACGCGATTATGGAAAAACTATAAGGAGTAGGCTTGTTGGACAGCTGAGGCTCTTAGCTTTAAAATGAAAGTTAAATCTCGTTCCTAGCACACGCGGTTCAAAAGATACGGACAATTTAGTGGAGATAGATTCTCAAAAATAAAGTGAGATTCAAATGACAAATGACACTTTCACAGGTTTGAAATCACAGAATGGACACACGATTTCTATGCAGTTCTAAATAGGTTGCAATGGTTTGAATTAGGTTATTTTAAAATAAGAGATTGGTTTGCATAGCTCTGGCTGGATACTCATTCCTAATTTTGGAAGGAATGGGCCTCGTCACAGATCTGGTCAACAGGTTTAGCTGCGGTTCTCTCTGCGCTGCTGGTCTGGATCTCTGGTTCTGGCAAAAGTTCTGGCACTGCACAGCAGTCTGGTCTGGGTCTGGTCTTCTATCGGTACTGCACAGCAGTCTGGTCTGGTCTCTGGTTTTGGCAAAAGTTGTTGGCACAGGGTTCTAGCCAGAATCACACAGCTCACCCGGCTGTTGAATGGGTTGGTTAGGTTGCTGGATTCTGAGGCCTCTGGAAAGGATTCAGCCTGTGGATTAGGCCTTTCTGCTACAAAGTTCTGGAATCTGGAGTCTGGTTTTCTAAGTTCTGGTCTGTGAATATTGTCTGGATTTGAAGCCATCCACCAATAATACAACAGCCTTCACGCTAGCATCCGTGACTTACAAAACAGCCATTCTGTCAGCCAAAAAACACTCATACGATACTAGAATCCAAAACGCCAATTCCAGAACCAAAGAATTATTTAGCATCCTAAAAGAGCTTGAGTCCCCAGCACCCCCCACCCAGGACTGTATCAAAAATGCAGAATGGTGCACCAAAATACAGCAAGCTCTAGCAGACAAAATAACCCTCCTCCAAAACAAAATCAAAGCTAAAAAGGATAGCCTTCAAAAGGACCGCCAATGTGCCAACCTCAGCTACGACAGAACAACCCCCCCTTGTCCACCTTTCTCCTTCTCCCAAGTAACACCTAAGGAAGTTGAAAACATAATGAAAAGCCTAAAACCCTCACATTGCCAAGGCGATGTCTGCCCAGCCACCATCAATGTGATCAATGCCTCTTTCGCCTCCAATCAGGTACCCCAAAATCTCAAGGAAGCCTGGGTCATGCCACTATTAAAGAAAGCCAATCTGGACCCGAACATCCCCACTAACTATAGGCCTATCACCACGGTCCCATTTCTCCAAAATCCTGGACCGGGTCGCTTACTTGCAAATCCAGAAACACTTAGATGAGAACAACCTCCTCGGCCTCAGACAATCCGGATTTAGACCCAGACATGGGACCGAGACTGCTCTCCTAGACCTAAAGATTCAAATGGACGAGGCAAACTTGCAGTCCTCCTATTACTAGACCTATGCACAGCCTTCGATCTCGTTGACCGCCAAATCCTGACCAAACACCTCTCCACTGCCGTAGCTTTTTCCCCCCAATGCATCGGATTGGATCAAATCCTTCCTAGCAGACCGCACTACCAGAGTCTTTTCACAGCCTGTGCAGACCAAACTCCAACCCTGTGTGTCACCCACTTTATACAATATCTTTACGAAGCTCCTCTTCGACCGCCTTGACAACCTGGGTGTTGTCTATACCAACTATGCTGACGACACTCAAGTCCTCATCCACCTCACTGGCTGCTTTGACCATGATTCCAATCTACTCAACAGTATCTATCTCGAAATCCAAGCCTGGATGGCTGACAACCGTCTTTGTCTCAATGACGACAAGACAGAGCTGATGGTTGTAGGCTCTCAGGCACGTCTGAACAAACTTGACCGCAGTTACTCATCATTCGTCATCGACAACAACATAATTAGCGTCTCCAAAGAGATAAAAACCCTGGGGGTCTACCTTGATTCAACCCTCTCCCTCAGAAAACAGGTCAATAGCATCGCATCCTCTATAGCCTACACAAACAAACTAATATATAGTTGCAAATCTTTCCTATCCACAAGTAGCTGCTTAACACTAGCCAGAGCACTCGCCCTCTCCAAAATTGACTACTGCAACACACTATTCCTTCGGCATCTCAGAACACAACCTTAACAAACTCTAGGTGCTTCAGACCAACTCACTACGAGCAGCACTTAGCCTCCCGAGATCCTGCCACATCACCACACATAGACAAAACGCCAACTGGCTGCCCATCCGAGACAGAATTACACTTCGTACCCTGGCCATCACGCACAAGTGCCTCACCAATTCCGCCCCGAAATATCTCGCAGATAAACTCTGCCTCCACCAACCCACCCGCATCACTAGATCCGCAAATTCTTCAAACCTAATGATCCCAAGATACAACCTAAAATCAGCAGGCGGCGCCAGCTTCCCAGTTCAAGCAGCCATACGCTGGAACGCCATCCCCACCACACTCAAACAGGAACCAGCCTTCCTTACCTTCAAAGCAGGCATAAAATCAAGGCTAAACAACAACCCTCCCCAGTAAAGACCAGCCAACTCTCTTTCAGTTCCCATTGTAACCAGCGTCCACCGCTGCACCATCACCTGTGTATCTTGTAATCAACCCTACTGTAACCAGGGTCTTTGTATCTCGTAATCGTCCCAACTGTAACCAGGGACACTCCTTCTGTTATTTTTTGCATAACCTGCATACCTGCTGTAACCTGTAACCTATATTCTCAAGCGCCCAGTTACCCTCGGGTTTGGAGCGATACAAGTAATAAACAAATACAAATACCATGTTCTCCCAGGGCCATCATCATTGGTCCCATGAAGGGTTTCCCTACCGATGAGATCCACTCGCTGTGTAACACCCCCAGGAGGACTATCAGGTAGCGGCCTCACCTCCCTAGCCTCATGTGAAGGGGCTTCCCCCATAGAAGCAATGACAATACTCTAGGATTAGTCACACTAGCTAGTGTGCTTTTCTGCAGGACCATGACATCGGATGGGTGAAACATCGGAACAGGCACAACAGTGGTTCCCAAGGATGTCAGCAACACAGATCATTTGTATGTTTTGGAAATTATGTTGTGGTCGGTCCAGGTATACCTCTTCCAACATCTGGGGGAACCCAATGTGACAGATATAACTCAGAGCTGCTTTGATGTTTGTGAAATGGACACTGAATATAACCTTGTATTTAATCCAATAGGGCTAATGCCGGAAGAGCATTTTTCTCATCTGCTCAAACCCATTGGAAAACGGGTGCTATAATAAACCATGCACCATGTCTACAGTGTGTTCAAAAAGCCTGTGGTGAAAAAGTGCAATATTATTGTAGTACCACCAAGTTCTAACAAACAACATAAAAAGGTGACGTTTATTTGCGTGTGAAGCTGTCGTGTAGGAGCTGTGCAATGATACCAACGTTTTCCAGTCCGCAAGTCAGCTAAACATGTCCCTTAACTTTACTGTGTTTACTTCTTATTTAAAATCACTGTTTCAAATAAATGATGATGCAATTCATAGCCAATTTTGTTAATCTAATCGTTTTTTTTTTTTACCGTTTCTGCTCTGTTGATTCACACAGCCTTTAAATGTTAAAACTAGAGTGTTTTCTTTGATGGGACGTGGAGCATTTTTCAAGCGTGATAATATAAAAATGCTGTCAAACCTTCATTTCTATCACTGCCACTTTCAGAAATGTAAATCATTAAGTTTGATCATAGAAAAATTGCAATCATTAACTTTGCTTTGCAACTAAACTTTGAAGAGAAGGGGAAAATATGTATTAAGAAATAGACTATACATGCTAATTGTGCTAAAACCGTGAAATGTTTCTATATGTGCTTGTTTCAGGATAATTGGACGGCTGCCTGGCTGCAGATAAATGAAGGCTGTAGAATCGGCTGCTCCCAGCCAGCAATCGAAGGGCTGTGTGGGGTGGTGAGTTCCTGCCACTTCCTGCACGCCAGGAAACAGGACCCCGGGAGAGGTGCTTCATTGACAACTCCTACTGTGTCCTAAATTTGGCATGCGCAGGGCGGTTCATCCCGAGGAATAACATGTGGCGGGATCCACAGCACAAGCTGCAAGAGCAGCTAAACAATGTGAATAAATGTTGTGTGCATGTTGTGTATGTGTAAAATGTGTCCAGGCTGGGGCAGTGATCACAGATGGTGTGGCTGGGGCAGGGTAGCAAGAAGCAAAGGAAAAGGTCCAAGCACTGAGGGGCAATCCTAGAATATATTGGTCTAGCATGGACATTTTTTCTTTGAGGAGCATTACTGCCATTGTGAGCAAAGCCAACATGAAGTTGTACTTAAATGTTAAGAGTGGCATATATTAATGCAGTCTGCATGGACATGTTTTCCTACAGTGCTATTGTTGGCAAACATGAGGGTGTGTCTGCAAAGGAATGCCAGTATATATTGGCACAGCGGGCATGGGTATGTTTCATCACAGTTACCATTACTAGTATGATGGACAAAGGCAACATGCATGTGCAAATAAATTGGCTCAGCCAGCATAGACAGGTTTTCTCACAGTGGCATTACTGGCATTACAGGTAAAGTCAACATGAGTGTGTTCATACAAAGGAATACTGGCATATATTGTCAGGATAGGCATCATTAAAATGGGTTGGAAAATGTTTCTCTATCTTGTTGGTGATCTAGAATCTATTGGTATTTTTTATGATTTACCCTACAGAAGCGATTATTCACGAATGTTTATTTTACCCACTTTTTTATTTTACACAAAGCATGCCATTAAATGCACCTTTTTAAACCATTATTTGAAAAGATTTAATGGAGGGCAGACCTCCCGCCACCAAACGCCTCTTTCTATGCTCAGTTGGTTGCACACATTTGTGGGACATAATATCACCCCTCCAATAAAGGGACAACATTATTGCCCATTTATCTCATTTAGTATTTTAATGTATATGGCAATTATTTTATAATTTTGCAGCATGGTTTGAGTGCAGGATTTCGTTTTTCCCTGTGGGCACAATATTGCCTAGAAACTAACTACCCTGGTTTAACGGCTTCCTGCGTCCCTTTTTGTCTGTTAACAACATGTCTATTCTAGCCTTGGCTTTAATTAACTCAAGGGTAGATTATTGTAGCAGTCTTTTAGCAGGCACTGCTCAATCCAGTCTGGCCACCCTCCAGGTCACACAAAATGGCGCGGTCAGAACAGTGCTGGGTCTTCCAAGGTGGCACTCTATCACTGATGCTAGACAAAAACTGCACTGGTTTCCTATCAAGCACCGGATCTCTTTTAAGATCCTGAGACTTATTTTTAAGTGTCTGAACGCTGTATCTCCTAGCTACCTCACTGAGCGTATTCAGCAATATATGTACCGGTATGACCTCTTTGGTCACTGGAACAGGCTAGGCTGAGCCAGCCCAGATTTCGCTAAGCCAAATTTGGGAAAACCAGTTTTGATGTTGTGGCCCCCGTTACTTGGAATTCTATTCTTTTGGACCTTAAAGGAATGGTTCGGTCAGAAATATTATTGGCCAAAAAGATGGGAAATAATAAAACAAAGTCCCTATGCAAAGTTTCGAGAAATGAAGCTCAAACTTTAAAATTGCAAGCACTAGGGGGCATCCATTTTGTGAAATGGATGCCGTCTGTGCTTGCGTTTGCGGCACTAATGAAGCAAAAGCCAGCCAGCTGTAGTAAACAAAAGCTACCACTGGGTGGCTTTTGCTTCATTGGTGCCGGACTCGGAGGACGGGGACCAGAGATTACATGAAGGAAAGCTGCAGCTGCATCTCGGTAAGTGCTATTTTTTTTAAAAAATAAGCACTAGCTGTGTTTTTTTTCTTAGTTTTCCGGGCTGCAGGAGCCCAGAAAACTTAGAAATAAATAAAACGTTGGCCTCTGGGCTCCAAGCGGAAGCTACCGCAAACATAAATACAACGTTGTTGTGTGTAAAAAACCAGAGCCGGAGGAGCCTGAGAAACTTAGAAAGAAAAACCACAGCGTATTTGAAACACAACCGCGTTGTGTTTCTGCCTGCCGTGGCTATCACTTTGGGTCTCCAGTGCTTCCCCGGGAGAGCACCGGAGACCCAAAGTGAAAGCCAAGGCAGGCAGAAACACAACGTGGTTCTGTTTCCATGCCACTGTGTTTCTGCCTACAGCAGCTTTCACTTTGGAGCTCTCTGGCTCCCCGTGGGGAGCCCGAGAGCCCCAAACTGAAAGCTGCTGTAGGCAGAAACACAACGTGGGTGTTTAGAAATGCTGCAGTGTTTCTGCCTACACCAGCTTTCACTTTTGAGCTCTCGGGCTCCCCGCGGAGAGACCGAGAGCTCCAAATTGAAAGCTGCTGTAGGCAGAAACACAAAGTGGTTGTGTTTCCGTGCCGCAGTGTTTAGACATACAACATTTTTGTATTTGTAAATGCTGCAGTATTTACAAATCCAAAAATGTGGTTATTCTGAATGCTGCAGCTTACGCTGAGTGTCTCCTGGACTCCCTCAGGGTTGGGGGAGCCCAGGAGACTCCCAGCAAAAGCTACCGCTGTCAAAATCACAACGTTGTTGTATTTGTGATTGCCGTGGTTTTCAAACCACGGCAATCACAAATACAACAACGTTACATTTTTAATTGGTGCGCCTCGGCTTTTTGCCTTCATTTTATGTTTTCTGTGCTTCCAAGGGCTCGGGGAGCACAGAAAATGTAAAATGAAAGTGAAGGCAGCCTCCTCAGCTCTGCTTAGGCTGCAGTAAGCAAAGGCTCCCAGTAGTGGGCTTTTTCTGCTTGTTTAGTGCCGCAAAGGCAGAGCCGAGGAGGCTGCCTGAAATCACAAAATGGATGCCCCCTAGTGCTTGCAATTTTAAAGTTTGAGCTTCATTTGCTCAAAACTTTGCATAGGGACTTAAACAATATATATATTTTAGGTATGTGTTTTATTATTAGCCATCTTTTTGGCCAATGATATTTCTGACTGAACCATTCCTTTAAGTTATCCACCTCTCTTGCCGAATTCATGAAGCTGAAGACATTTCTCTTTAGGGCCCCTTAGCTTTCTTGCACTCTCCCTGAATCCTGTATATATTTTTTTCCTTGATCGTCTGTTCTGTTTTGTTTTGTGTATTTTGTGCACCGTGAGGCCTGTGGGTGATTTGGCACGTTATGAAGAATAAAAAATAAATAATTACGTAAATAAAATGAGCAAAATGCATTTCTGAACAATATTGATATGATATGATATGGCATTTATAACGCGCCTATACAAAAGTGTTTCAAGGCGCAACAAGGCAAGGGAGGGGGAACAAAGGGAAGATAGAGACAACGATCTTACTAGGCCCAGTGACATTGAGATTGCGCAAGTGCAGGGGAGGTGGGAGGGGAAAAGTGAGAGGGGAACAGAGAGGGGACAGTGCAGTACATGGGATCAAACAGTAAAAACAATAAAAAAAGTGTGGCCAGCTGTTGGCAAGTGCAAGGGTAAGTGCATAAATCAAGTGCCCAAGTGCTGGTAGGGGGACTGTAGGGATACAGAAACAGACTCCAAGTGCAAGGGTTGCCAGGGGGGCAGTGCAGGTGTGCAACTGGTGGGGAGGAGACCTGGGCCCGAGATCAGAGGGTAGCCAAGTGACCAGTTCAGTTTCAGGCAGGAGTTCAGCAGGGGAGGGGAAGGGAGAAAGCAGAAGCAGAGAGGAAGGTCTTGAAGTGCTTCCGGAACCGGAGATGGTTCTCCACAAGTTTCAGAGAGGCAGGGAGGCTATTCCAGAGGGAGGACCCGGCCGAAGAAAGAGATCTACCAACAACTCGTTGCTTGTAGAAGCCACTGACCCTAAGGGAGTTGGAGGCGGAGGAGCAAAGAGCTTGAGAAGGAAGGTATTTACGAGGAGAGAGTTGGAGGTATTGAGGGCACAGGCCCCAAGGATATCCTTGAGGCCAAGGATAAGGACAAGTCTCGCAGTCCTATTTTGGATGAGTTGCAGAAGGTGGAGAGTAGAAGCAGGCAGATTTAGAAAGAGGATGTTGCAGTAGTCCAGCCTAGAGAGAACTAGTGCTCTGGAGACAGTTAGCTTCTGGGGGAAGGAGAGGAAAGAAAGAATACCTCTGAGGAGGTGCAGTTGGTAGTGTGACTTCTTAGAGACGTCAGAGATGTGAGGACAGAAGGAGAGAGTGGAGTCGAAGATGACCCTGAGGTTTTTAGCCTCACAGATGGGAGTAGGAAGAAGGACAAGGGAGGCCAGCCAGAGAGTGACAGGAAAGGAGGGAGAAGGTGTGCCGATGAGGAGAATCTCCATCTTACTGGCATTAAGGCAGGGATCGTTGGCGGCACACCACTCCTGGATAGCAGACAGACAGTCAGAAATGAGAGAAGGAGAAGAGGTGGCAGAAGGGAGCCTGAAAGTGAGCCAAGTGTCATGCGCATAGCCCTGAAAGTTGGGCCAGAGAGCAGCAATGCGGTGGACAAGAAGTGCCAGGTATTGGTTGAACAGCCAAGGAGAGAGGTTTGACCCCTGGGGAACACCACAGGTAGAGAGAGATATAGAGGAGACCCTAGTTTGACCTCGGGGGGTCTATCAGAGAGGAAAGAGGTGGACCTCATTACAAGTTTGCTGGTCCGGTAACTACGGTACCGTTAACGTTGCTGGTACCGTAGTTACCCGACTGGCAAACTACGCATTCGGCTCGCGGGTGCCTTTTTGCCCACCAGGGCGGACCTGGCGGGCGGAGCGGCAGCCGCAAGCAGAGCATGTCAGATGCACCGGCACCATTCTGAATGGTGTCGGTGCATCCGGCCTCCACATTGCCATTGAGCCCTATGGGGCTCAAAAGGGAATGGAGAGTATTTTTTACCGGCGCCCGGGAAAGGGCAAATACCGGGTCTGGCGGGCCATAATCACCAGGTAATTGCCCATTCCTGGGCGCCGGTAAAATTTGCAATTTTTGCGGCAGCCTGCTGGTTTTACTGATAAGGCTACCATGGTACTTGTAATGATATCCAATGTAATATAGATGGCAGCACTCCCATCCCACTCCCAAAAGGATCAATTTGCTGCTGAAGAAGTGTGAAATGTAGTGTAGCACAACCCCTCCTATGGGTAAAGGCATTTTTCAGAAGAGAAGTGGGACTTAACTAGAAAGATCCACAATTAATCCGATTACAGATTGGCATAAATAGTATTTCCAGTTTAAATATCTTTGCTTTTTATCTGCTGAATTCAATAACGGTTTTAGATCATGACAGAAAAGCACCTGAACTTTGTTCCAATAACAGTGTGATGGGGTCATTATGATGGGCAAAGGGCACCAATGCATTGTCAGTATGCAGCATAACATGTATAGCAGTGGTGAGGGGCAGAAAGAGATCAGCTGCAGACTGTTAGGATAAGCATCTGGAATGAAAGAGCCTTGTTTAGGTTGTTGTTATGTTATGCAAGGATTACGTTCAAAACCCTTTGCATTGTCCACAAGGCGTTCTGGGGTCTGGGGCCTCAATACCTTCAACTCGCTCTTCCCAAAT